>NC_072794.1:41067231-41692231 GCF_028583425.1 Eublepharis macularius
CTCTTGAATCTAGTAGATGCCTTGCATCCCATCAGGGGAAGCGGACGAAGCTGAGCACCTCTCGGCACAGAACGGCAGTACAGGCTGGCATAAACAAAGCTAGCGATAATCGTTGGCCGAGTTTGGAACCAGCATAGACCTGCCTGGTGGGCACCTCAAGCAGTTGCCTAGAGCACACACACACCCTCAAAATAGTCTGCTTCTTTAAAAAAGCAGCGCTCTAGACCAGCCATTTAAATGAATTTAAATAAGAAAAACTAGTTGAGCCCACATTCAGTTGTCTTTGTCTTTGTTGTCTCGTGTCCTATTTGGGGGTGCTGGGGCAAAAGAACATACTGATTTGCAGAGTAACAGAATTTTGTATTCCAGTGTTCTATAAACAGAATCTTTATTTTTTATACGACGGGGATGGATTTTTAGCAAACCAGTGGATAGCAGCAATACATGGCTGGTTTCCTATGTTCACCTTGGTGGGTTGTAAATTATGCTGGTGTGCGCTGGCCATTCTCAAGGAGGCCACTTCCTTGAGGGACACATCAGAATGTCTAAGAGCAAGCCATAACAGTTCTAACCCTTCTTTTAGAAGATTATAAAATGTGAGCATCGAATTACCTATGCATCTTGGTGGTTTTGTCCATTGCTTGTTCAAGCATGTTACTACCACTGGTCCAAAAAGCCTCCAGCCATCATCACACTGATAACGCATTGTATCATTAGGCATATATCTTTCCTTGAGTTGACCAGTTAATTCACCATGAGCAATTTCACTTGGTGGAGAACATGTGACATCTGCAATGATAAATACACACGCACACGCATGTTGGGTGGTTAAAAAATATTCCAGTACCTGAAAAAAATGTGAATGTTTTCCTCCAGTGTGAGAGAAGCCAAATGACAAAGCCTCTGGAAAAGGCAAAAGAAAAAGAGAGGCAGGTCCAGGATTTCTAAGGTGGCATTTTCAGAACTTCTTTTCCATGTGCAAGAACATCTAAAAAGCCAGAAATCTCAATCCTTGGATGAAATGGTGATACTTCATGAAAATAATATGTAACATTGTAAAAATGCATCCCCCTACCAAAGGACTGATAGATACTAAAAATAATGTCAGGTGATCCAGGGCAATTCAGAAAATTGTAGCTCAATTATCCTAAATATCTATGCCAGGCAAACTAGTAGAAACCATTATAAAACAAATGATGAAGCATATTTAGAAGAACTAGACATATTGGGGGGCGGGGACCAGCATGGCTTCTCTGGGATCATTTTCAGCACTTACCTTTACATGTGGGTGGTTCTGACCACACCTTAATTCCACATGTTACAGAATCTGATCCGGACATTTCAAACCCTGCACGGCATCGATACTGCACATGGTGGCCAAGACGGTAAACCTCTTTTCTTCTCCTTATGATGTCAGCATTGCTAACTGTTGGGGGTTCTCCGCAGACTGCCTCTTTTAACAGGGAAATGATATTCCATTGTTACTCATGTGTCATAAAGGGAAAATGTATCTTTTGCAAAGATGCTGCATCTTCTCATCATTCAACCTGCCATATTTTGCCACTGGAAGCATACAATTCTCTCCTCTCCCTCATCTGAGTACTAATTACAACTGGTTTGCCAATAGCGGCCTGAGAAAACCAGTTAGACAAGATGAAAGGGGCAATGAGGGCAAAGTATCAATGCCACATTGATTGTCAAGAAGAATCTCAAATACACGGGGAGGGGGGTATTTATTAGGTACAGTCAAAATATCCCGTGCATGAGATGTCTGCCTCCAGACATATTTTTGTTGCCTGCCAACAAAACATTTTTGTGTGTTTTCAATTATGTAAAATTTTCAGTGTGAATACCAGACTGACAGATTTTCCAGCCATCTGTCAAAGTAGTGCAGTTACAAATACATACATCTCCCGGTCTAGGTGGCATGTCCTTGAGAGTTCTTAGAGAGCTCAAAATGTGAAATTGTTAAGCAGTATATGTGATTTGTCACTAAAATCGGCCTCTGTACCAGAGGAATGGAAAGCAGCAAATGTTACACTAATATTTAAAAAGAGGAGGGGGGATCTAGGAAATTACAGGCAGGTTAGCCTGACCTCTGTCTCAGGTAAATTAGCAGAGACTCTTGTTAAAAATAGAATTATTAGGCGCATTAAGAAAAACAAAGCCTCCTGAGGAGAAACACCTGAAAGCCAATGCTAGGAGGCAACACCAGGGGAAGGCCTTGGCCTGTATGGCCTATTTGTTGGTCCTCCAGGGTAACTGTTTGCCTGTTTGTTGTGTGAAACAGTTTGCTAGACTAGATGGATCTCCGATCCAGCACAGTTCTTCTTCTAATCTTACATTCTCACTCATGAGCATGCAGTGTTTGAGACAGCTCTATCTGTGACTATGTGATCCATCAATGCAAGTCTTCCCCACTCCTCGGAATGATTTGACCCTTCCCCAAACACAGAAAAGCACTGGTAGTTGTAATATTATTGAATCTATCCCATTTGCAAGACAGGTGAGCAAAAGAAAGTAAAGAATTAATTCCAGTGATATTTTAAAGGTCTCTCTCAAATCAAAAAGCCCCTATCTCTTTTCTTACCTAAGCAGACAGGTGTTTTTGTCCAGCTCCCATTGTCACAAAAGGATCTGCTGTGTCCTTCCATTGCATAATATTGTTGGCATTTGAATTCTACCGAAGAGCCAGATGTGTATTGTTCCTGAGGTAAAGTTATAATGTCCCCATTCGCAACAGTTGGTGGGCGGCTACAGGTTTTTCCTCTTTCTAATAAGCAATAAGAATGATGGTTTAGCCATGTCCTTAAAACATTAGTATTGCACATTAAAAAATTCATTTTCATGTTTCCCATAGAAACACAAAAGAAAATTGATCGCAGTGGCCAGGGAGTAGAGTTGAACACAGAGAGCTAAACACATCAAATGAGTTTGGCAGGTAGTTAATAATATTTTCACTGGCTGATCTAAGGTTGTAAAAAATACAAAATAAAATGAGTATGTCCTACTTGGTGATGGTGGAGAGTGCCCTCAAGTCATCGCTGACTTATGACAACCCCTGGTGGGGGTTTTATGGCAAGAGACTAACAGAGGTAGTTTGCCATCACCTGCCTCTATGTCCTACTTGGAGTATTATATTTCTATTGTTATATTTTATTTCTATTATTATATTATTTTAATTGTAATCCTCCTTGAGCAGGACTCTGAAATGGCAGCATAGAAATATTCTAAGTAAGTAATAAATAAATAATACTCTACCCCAGTCAAGCCACGAAGGCTATTAGGAAATGGAGATGTAAACCAGAAACAACGAACTGAATGTGCCTCTGAATGCATAAGCGCCATTGCTTTCAACAGGATGTTTTTGTTTCATGTGCAGTCACTGATGTGCACATAAATCACATGTAAATGAGGCCGTGGGTCAGTGGTAGAGCTTCTGCTTTCCATGAAAAAACAACCACCTGACGTTCATCTATAGTAACTTGGCAGCTAGTCAGGAGGACAAGCATGTCATTCAACGACTTAATGCAATAATGTGAGCCTTGCAAAAACTGATACTTTCATCACATTTTGCTGTCCAAGCATTGCCTTTTCATTCAATGTGGGCAGATAGCAAGGAGAGGGGTGTGAAAGCCAATCTGTCTCACATGGAGGTGTGTCAGGTGTTCTGTTGAGTGAAGAAGCACTTTCATGAGGGCTGGAGTATCTAGGAGGATGTGAAGAGGGGAGGCCTGGTGACCACCACTGGCATTCAAATGGGAAAGTCAAAGAGTCCTTGAGGCTCTTAAATAATACAACATAAATTTATCAGGAGAACTACTAACACATTTACCAGAGATACAGGATGGCAAATTCATGAGCCCATCAATACATTTCGTAAATGAAGGTGCTGCAAGTACATATCCTTCCCTGCACAGGAAGTGCAGTGTCTGATTATTTTGAATCACAAGTGAACGTCTTCGGCCACCAGGCAAAAGGAGGTGTTTGGCTTCCAGCTGCTGTCTTGTAATACTACAAGGAGCTAAAAGAAAAAAGGGCACATTGTCACTCAAATTACTGTTTCTGCCTTTGAATCTGGTAGATTCTGGGCAGCCCAGCCATTCAAAACACTGGGGGGTGGGCTGGGGGAGAATAAGGAGTCATAATAAGTCTTATTGCGGCCATGCAATAATCCTGCTTATTTAGAAACATCATATTTTTTAACTGGAACTGAAAAATGGGGCACCAGTGGGGCACTACTAATGACAGAAATTGTAGCAGACTATTCAGTCAAAATGCCCAAACACATCATGTCAGTTTTATGATTCAGATGAAAAGTAACCATCATCTTTAGCATTTTATTTTATTATATCTGAGAAATACTTAAAGTCAATGTTTTTTGTATAGTCAATAAACATTTTACTTCATTTAAGAGAGATATGCAAAACCTCATTCTGTTACAGACAAATCTCCCAATGTGAACATTCCATTAATATTATCAGCAAACTCTGATTGGAGTTTATTCTTCCAGGCCTGGAAATGAACAGGGACTAGCCTCTTGTGTACTTCTGGGAATAAATAGCTTCTGTTTGTTCTGCAAATACTGCTCTTTGCCCACATGTTGCCAGATTACTGATTCCCTATTTTAAATCAATATCTTAACTAAGATTCATGTAATACTTTTGCCAAGTCTGGTTAACCCTTAGCAAGTCACATTTGAATGGCAATTTGCTTTTCATACACTATCTTTCTAGCCTGGTAAAGATAACCCTCCTCTAATGTTGATTCACTGTGCAGGGAGGGAAATGAGGCACAAGTGTTCTGGTCCCACCTCCTGCCTCACACTGTCGCCTGGTCATCTGCAGAGTGCAACCGCATAGAGGAAGTGGCTGCATGTATACTTGCTGATTTCAGAACGTTGCTGATTATGGGAAGAGGGGGTGTGTGACGTGACTTCCTTGGCATGATCACACTCTACTGGCAACCAGGAAGTTGTGTGGAGGCAGAGGGCGGGACCTGCACACTTGTGTCCACTCTCCCTTGTTACCCAAATGGACGTCTCCCTGTGAGTTGGGGGAATTAGCATACAAGGAGACACAGAGAGAGGGAGTAACTATGAGATCTCTCCACCTATATATACCAGGATTGTTCCCTTAGAGAACTCTCAAATAAACAGGTGGGTGTTTAACAGGAAAAGTTTTTTATTAATGGAGCAGTAAAAGAGCAATTGCACACAACACACACAAGGCTAACTAGGAAATCAGTGAGAAAATGGGAGAGAGATTCAGGGTAGGGTGATATTTACCAGTCTAGGAGAAAGAGGACATTCATAGAGTAGCCGCTTGAGTGACCAGCACTTCACAGCAGGAAGAAGAAGGCTCAGACACGTGTCTGAGGGTGTGCATGTGAATCCAAGAACACACACATATGGCTATGGCTGAGAGCAGCCCAGTTATAGTGTAAAACATACCCCAGGGCAGAATTATGTCTTCTCTCCTAAAAACAATATTTAATGGTTGTCTCCGGAGGTGAAATAAACTGGGAAAGGCTTGATTGTGACTATCTGGGAGGAACTATAGGTGAGAAAAGTGCTTGATGACCAGTGAATGCCAGACTGGAAGGACTCAGGTCCCTGAATAGCCCAGATTGGGAAGGTGAGTGAGGGAAAGTCAGAGGGGGGTGTATGAGATTAACTCAGGAACTCTTGGAAGACCTCTTTTGTCTTTTCTTGCACATCTCCGGGGTTGGAGGGGCAGCTAGTCAATCTAACACACCTTCTGGTAATTTTCGGCTGGGGTTGGCGTCTGTTCTGCCTAGCCAGGCAGTGTTCTGTGCTTACAGTACATAAGGAAAAGGGGCTTATGATATTTCATATCCATAAGGTGCCCTTTCAGTGTAAGAAAGGGCTCTGACTGCTAACACCCTCACCCATGCAATGAGTCAATATGGCAGGCATCTGTACCGAGCTTCTGTGTCAAGGGACTTTTGAAAAAGAACAGCGATGTCAAACAATACAAATCCAACAGTAGCAATTACTGTGCTTGGTCAGAAGACATGTACACCCTGTGTGAATATGGCCCATTCCCAGATGGAGCCCAAAATTACACTAATATGCACTGGTATATGAAAGTGACCTCCCCTCCACTACCCCTCATCCTGTATATAAGAAGCCACTGCAAAATGACCCACAATTTAGTAATATGTCATGTATTTAAGATAAAAATTGAAACAGCTTGAGATGGATTATAATATTTGCTGGGCTCTCTCCTCCATTAATCATAAATTCTTGTATATTTGTATAGAAGAGTTTAAATGTTTCATATCTTCTACCAAGGCTCTAGAGCCTTATATGTAGGTAAGAATTCTTGTTGTGTTAAAACTGTAAGTTGAGTTGGTAACCATAACTTTCATATATTGCTGAGAAACTTTCAGAAGCAATCCTAAACAATCCTGTTCCAATACTGGGCTTGTAAAAAGCAAATAGAACATGTCCTCTTACCCAAACATTTTGGTAGAGATGTCCATTTAGGTCCGTTGCATGTTATCCATTCAGGCCCTTCCAAGGTATATCCAAGGTTACATCTGTATTGTACTCTATCACCTTTCCAATACATAGCCCTTTCGTCACTTACCATCTCTCCAAAATCAACTTCAGGTGGTTCTTCACAAACTAGAATGATATTCAGCAAACTCATCATCAACTTTGGTTAATTCTTTTTCTGGATTATTTTTCATCTTTGAAAGCTGCTCACATTTTGCAAAAATTTTATTCTTTCAATGATATTCTTGGTTACTTTGTGCAAATGTATTTTTATCTTGTATACCTAACTTTGTTTCCCTTGCCAGTTATTAAAGAAGCCAATGATTTTGTTCCTAAGCTGACTGTTCTTAGGTTCCACTATTTAATGGACCAAAACACAAAACTGAAATCCTTTCTATCACAAATTTTAATTTTGCAGCATTTAACTCTACCTATAACGAAAAATATCCATTTCCTTGGCTTAAATATTTCCTTTAACTTACCATTTTGACAATTACAACATGTCCATAGGAGCAATGGAAGAATATATTTCACCCAAATCATTTCAGTACGTCAAGCAATTTACAGATTTACTGTAATACACTCGTTCTTTCTAGCTAGTAACTGCTTTAAAGAGCAACACAGCCAAGATATTTCCCCTCCTGTGGTGCCATCTATGAACTTTAATCCCAGTTGCTCACTGCTACATTTGAGACATACCTTCTTTGATTGGTGTAGCGCCAATCAGAAGCATGAAATAAGGCAGACAAATTTCTCAATCTAAACAATACTGTTACCGGAAAGGTCATTGAACTTAGTGTTATAATGCTGACGGCAGGGCTGTTCAAAATGAAAACAAAATTTTCTTCTTTTCGAGAAAACGTAAGTATTTTCAACCACTTTTACATGAATTACATCCAACTAGTGACTACCCTCTTAGCTGTGGGACGTTGGTGTGACACACACAGTGTTGTTTCTCCTCAAAGTAAAACAAAAGGAACTTGAAACGAAAGGGACCTCGTTTGCTAAAAGGATTGTATGTGAACATGGAAAATGACAGTCCCAATTTCTTAAATTTTTAATTTTCTCAAAAATAAGATCAACAAAGAAACATATTAACAGAAAAACCCATATCATTATTTCATGTATAAACAAACAGAACTAGTCGTGTTATTTATTTATTTTCAATTTTTATTTCGCCCTCCACACATTTCCAGCAGGCTCAGGGCGGATTACAGATACATAGAGGTTAAAATATATAAAACAGTTATTATAAATTAGCAACCATAAAAACATCCAAATTTACATAGTTTAAAATACATATATAAACATCACCATAACAGCATAAAATTCCACTGACCAGATTTAAATCATCGTCAGAGCATCTTTTCAGTTAAAGATTTTTAAATGGAGGTATTGGTGGTGGGGAGGGCCCAATCCATCATCAACTGGCCAGGGGGGCTCTGCCTAGCACCACCCATATGCCTGGCTGAACAGCTCCGTCTTGCAGGCCCGGCAAAAAGATAACAAATCTTGCCGGGCCTTAGTCTCATTAGACAGAGTGTTCCACCAGGCTGGGGCCAGGACTGAAAAGGCCCTGGCCCTGGTTGATGCCAGGTGAGCCTCCCTGGGGCCAGGGACCTTTAGCAGATGTTTCTCACTGGAGCAGAGAGTCCTCTGGGGTTCATATGGGGAGAGGCGGTCCCACAGATACACCGGTCCCAGTCCACATAGGGCTTTATAGGTTAATACCAAAACCTTGAACCTGATTCTGTACTCCACCAGTAGCCAGTGCAGCTGATGCAGTGCCGGCATTATATGCTCACGCATCGGCAATCCTGTGATGACCCACGCCACCGCATTCTGCACCACCTGTACCCGCCGAATCAGGTTCAAGGGAAGCCCTGTGCAGAGCACGTTACAGTAGTCTAACCTAGGGGTGACTGTTGCCTGGACCACTGTAGTCAAGTCACGGGACAAAAGATAGGGGACAAGCTGCCTGGCCTGTGGAAGATAGAAAAACAAGGACCTGGCAACCACCGTGATCTGGGCCTCCATTGTCAAGGAGGCATCCAAGATCACCCCCAGGGTCCTGACTCTCGGGGCCGGCATAAGCACCGCCCCATTGAGTGCAGGAAGCCAGGGTCCCGAATCCACGTTTCCACGACTCAAGTACAGGATCTCTGTCCTCGCAGGGTTTAACTTCAACCGACTTTGTCTCAACCATCCAGCCACGGCTTCAAAAGCATGCTCCAGGACATCTGGGGCAGATCCAGGCTGTCCATCCATCAAGGTGTCATCCGCATATTGGTGGCACCCAAGCCTGAAACTCCACAGCAACTGGGCAAGGGGGCGCATATAGATGTTAAACAGTAGCAGGAAAAGTATCGCCCCCTGCGGCACACCACATACTACTGGCCGACAGGACAATAACTTATCCCCTAGCGTCATCCTCTGTCCCTGACCGTGAAGAAAGAAGACAAGCCACTGTAGTGTTGTTCCCTGAATTCCCACATTGGCGAGGCAGTGGGTCAAAAGATCATAATCGACTGTATCGAACGCCGCTGAAAGGTCTAATAAAATCAGCAGCGCTGATTCACCTCAATCCAGGTGTCTGCAGAGATTGTCTGTGAAGGTGACCAGCAATGTCTCCACCCCGTATCCCGAGCGAAACCCAGACTGGGAGGAATCTAGGGCCAAGGTCTCCTTCAGGAAATTCTGCAGTTGGTTCTCTGCCGCCCACTCAATCACCTTACCCAGAAACAGGAGGTTCGAGACCAGGTGGTAACTAAGCAGGTTGGCTGGATCCAACGATGGTTTCTTTAAAAGAGGCCTCACCACAGCCCCCTTAAGTGCTCTGGGAAAAACTCCAGAGCCCAGGGACAAGTTGACAATGGCCTCCAAGGAATCTCGTAATCCGTCAACACTGGCTTTCACCAGCCATGATGGACACGGGTCCAGGAGACATGTGGTAGGCCTCATTCCCCGCAGAATCCTGTCCACCTCTTCCCCAGAAAGGGGGCTGAAGTGATCAAATATCACCCCCAGAGATGGCCAAGGGGCCTCTAGTTCACATACTGTGTCAACTGTGGCCGGTAAATCATGGTGGAGAGATAAGATTTTATCAGCAAAAAAGCTCGTAAAAACCTCACAGCTTATGGCTGAATTCAAATTTTTGTGGTTTCTACCTGGAAGGGAGACCAATGAACAAACCACATTAAATAGTTTAGCCGGGCACGAGCTAGCTGATGCAATGGAGGCTGCATAAAATTCCTTCTTTGCATCCTTCACTACCATATTGTAAGATTTCATAAGCAATCTATAAGATGTTCTTGTTTCCTTGTCACGGGATTGCTGCCACACGTCCTCAAGTTGTCTTAGTTCCCACTTTTGTTGCCTTAGCTCCTCTGTATACCAGGGGGCTCAGTGATTACAGGGGCGAAGAGGACAACGGGGAGTGATTTCATTGATGGCTACAGACAGCTGGCCCTGCCAGTCCTCTACCAGCTCATCCAATGAACCGCCGTGGAGCATTGGTTCCCACAGAGCATTCTGGAAACCGATTGGATCCATAAGTCTCCACGGGCGAGCACAAATTTGCCATTTAATGAAAATAAACCCAGATTCATCTGGACTGAATTGAGACATTGGCTTCTTGTCTCATTACCCGTGCTAATTTCTCCACACCACCCCGCCTCTGCATACCCCACCCTTGTTAATCATGCCTGCCATTTAATGAAAAACACAAGCTCTGTCATTTAGAAAAATAAGCCCCAATCCATCTGGACTGAATTGAGACATTGGCTTCCTGTCTCATTAACAGTGCTAATTTCTCCACACCACACCACCTCCGCATACTCCACCCTAGTCAATCACGCCTGCCATTGTCATTCACCAGCTATTATCATTCAGCTTCCGCAATCACTCCATTCTCCAAGATATAATGACAGATGAACTCACATTCTAGCTGTATCTGAAGTAATAAGCTGTGGTGCACGAAAGCTCATACCCTGCCACAAATTTTGTTAGTCTTATAGGTGCTACTGGACTTGCTCTTTTCTACTAGTCCAGATCAATTTCGCTGAAATCCCGCTGTTGGGAGAACTTCAAGGAAACTTCAAGGATGCTGGATGCCAGCATCTTGTAAAGGTGCAAGGATCCATTAATATGCAGAAAATATTAAGAGAGAATGTTTGTCAATGGTAAACTGCGTCAATAGTGTTCATATTGGGTAATTTGCCTTTGACTGAGATTGAAACTAGCCTTGGATGTTCTAGAATTGCCAGATTTCAACCAGAGATGGTATCTGACTCTTTGAATGCTCTCCCATACCATAAGAAGGCAGCTGCAACCTCTGTCCCCTAGTTAACATGGTCCTCTTCATCCATCATTTTCTCCCATCTCCTATGACATGCAATTCTGTCATACAAAGGGTGGAATAGCAGGACTGGTGAAAAGAATCTTGAATGTTTAGAGATTTTAGTAAATGAACAGAGAAGATGTGCACAAATTTCCTGCTTGTTTATAGAAATATTTATGATCTGTTTTGTACTGAGCAGGATAGTCCTGGATTGGGCATTGTATAAAATTAGTGCTCTATGGTTTTAACAAATTTATGGTCATCTCAGTTGCCATAGAGGGCAAACAAGCAAGCTATAAAGGCCACAACATCGGCTTAATTTTGCGCCCCCCCCCCATTCAAAGGTTTTTTCTTTAATGCCGCCAAGTTGCAGCCAACTTATGGCGATCACATAGAGTTTTCAAGAGACACATACAGAGATGGTTTGCCGTTGCCTGCTTCTGCATAGGAACCCTATAATGGTGATCTCTCATCCAAGTACCAGCCCAGGCTGCCCCTGCTTAAGCTTCCAAGAGCTGATGAGACTGGGCTACCCTGGGCTAGCCAGATCACGGCATTCAGAGCCATACAGCATCTGAATATGGAGGTTCTCTGTATTCACCATGGTTTGGAATCACTAATGGACCTATCTGCCATGAATCTGTGTAATCCCTGTCCAATCTGGAGTTTGATCTCCTAAACCCAACCTTTCCTCTTTACCCTATGCTGGATTTCAATAAATGATAGGATCAAATTTATGAAGTTAAGAATAAAATGATGCTGTGAAAAGATTTATCAACATTATGGTAGAAAATCCCATTGTGTTTTGGACTTCTTGGGGTTCAGCCCAAGATTAAGACAAACTGTTAATTCTATACATGTGCATCCTCTGGCAAATAATTATGTGAAACTTGGATGTGCTACCACAGAGAGCATGGCTACTATTTTTCTCCTAGGTGAGAGTAGCTGAATGGTACACCTAATTGTAGAGGCATGGCATTATTCTGTAGAGGCTGGTATATAGGACATAAACTCCTTTCGTTCAAATCCATGTTTGGCCATAATCTTTAGTCAATAATTTACACTCAGATGGCTTTGAGTGCTGTTGTGAGGATAAAATTGGGGGGAACCCAATATACACTGCTCTGTGAGGGCTAAAGGAAAGAAGAACACAAAATAACTGGCAGTGTCTTTGTCATATTCTCTTTTTAAACAGGTGTTTAAAAACATCTTTCTATAGATCCAATAGAGGACTGTGCATGCAAGGAAGCAGGTTTCCTCAGAATAAAAAAAACACAGGATGTCATCATTAGGGTAACCCAAGACATAGCTTTATTAAAGGTCTGATGTGCAATTGAAGTACTAACCCATGTAATGGTTTCCTCCCCATTCCCCAGTTCAGATAAACAGAGAATTTAGGAATTATCTTCTGCTGTTTCTCTCAGTTTGGTGACCTCCACTCTTGCTCCGATTTCAGAACTTTCCATTCCTTATACACTTTAAGGAGTGCCAATGGGACCTAGCAGCCTTACCAATCCCCCTTTAAAGCCTGTATGCCTTTGTTTTCAACACAGCTGCAGATCTATTCCTGGTCCCTGCTAGCCAATGAGTTTTAAGATGTTGGTTTAAGTCTCACCTGTCCAGTGCTGCAAGAGAGGTACAAAGGCATACCTGATTACTGGCAATGGATGATCTTTGTTTATACCTAGATCCTTTACTCTGTATTACTCTCAATCCATTTTAAAAGTAAATAAACAGACATCATAAGTTCCTTACAAAGTTTTATTTAAATTTTCAGTGAATGCTTGCATTTTTTTCGTATGTTGCCTAACATATGCTGTTTCAAATTATATCGAAGAAGAAATGCTTTTGCGTACAAAAAACCAATAATGCATATGTAATGCAAAGGAAAAATTACAAAAATACATATAAGGGCTTGCAGATATGGACATTGGTTCAGTTTACAAGGTGCAGAAGAAATTTTACCTATTGAAGTCATCTCTCCAGGATGCAACTGCAATGGGAATAAAGCAAATATGGCATGTTAAACCTTTATGAAGCATTCTAGTACTAATGAAGCCATTGTATGCAAGTTTCATCAGCAGTAAATTCTACTGTTTTCTATTTATATTCAATAGGATTCACTCTTAGATAAGAGAGAGGTTTTGTTTTCTTCAGACAAGGAAGTTTATATGGAAGGGGGGAGGGTAAAGTTCCAGCTTTCTGTTCCGAAACAGAGCTGCTGAACCTGCTATCACTAGAGATGGGCACGGTCCGCATAACGGACCTAATTTCATCACGAACTTACCCAGTTCGTCCTTCATGAACACGTGGCCCGTGGGCGCGTGTTTTTCTCATGAAACCGCCGAACATTGGGGCTTTCTGTCCGTGTGTCCGTTGGCCCATCATGCCAGGATTCCAGCTCAAACAATTTCCTCGGCAGCGGTGTGGAGCCACCTTCCCCGTTTGGAACACACCAATCTTAGCCCAGAAAACCTTGATTGGCAGCTCTGTCAGCCAAACAGAGATCACCAGCCTTTCTGCATAAAAGACAAAGCGCCCGAAGCTCCGCTCTGCTTTGTTGGCGCGGGGACACGACTTAGCTTAGCAACTGCTTGCTGTGGGGAAGGGGTTTTTTTTTTGTGAGAGCGCGGCTTGTGCCTTGGGGCTTTGGGGCTTCAGTTGCAAGAGAGCTTACTCTTTTCTCCATTCCTGTTTAATTTTTTTCTCCTTTCTATTCTAGTTTTCTCGAGAACACTTTCCAAAAAATCCTTTTACCGCACTATTGGGTTACTCTGATTTCTTTCTGTGTTTTGAGTCCTTGGGTTCTTCTTGGACTTAATCCCCCCTCCCCCCAAAAAATCTCTTCCTTTTTTCTGTGTTGCCGGTGGGTTCTATCTGATGCCAATCCACGCACAGACCCACAGTGGGTGCAAGGCAGCTTTGGGCGTTGTCTGCCTGAGTTCTTGCCTTCTTTCCCCCATGTTCTTTCTTGTCTGCTGATGAGATGCAAGCGGAGGGAGAGTGCTATTAGGCTCTGTGAAACACCCACTCTCTGATGACCGGCAGCAGGTTTTGGGGGGCTCTGTCTGCTTCACTTCTTTCTAAGCCTTTTTCACTCCTTAAATAGTGGGTGACTTGGGGGGATATTTCCAGCCTGGCTTTTGAGGTGCAGGGGAAAGACTGCTACTGACCTCTGTGAAACACCCACCCTAGGACCACTGGCAGCATGTTTTGGGGGGCTCTGTCTGCTTCACTTCTTTCTAAGGCTTTTTCACTCCCTAAATAGTGGGTGACTTGGGGGGATATTTCCAGTCTGGCTTTTGAGGTGCAAGGGAAAGACTGCTACTGGCCTCTGTGAAACACCAACACTAGGACCACTGGCAGCAGGTTTTTGGGGGCTCTGTCTGCTTCACTTCTTTCAAAGCCTTTTCACTCCCTAAATAGTGGGTGACTTGGGGGGATATTTCCAGCCTGGCTTTTGAGGTGCAGGGGAAAGACTGTTACTGGCCTCTGTGAAACACCCACCCTAGAACCACTGGCAGCACGTTTTGGGGGGCTCTGTCTGCTTCACTTCTTTCTATGCCTTTTTCACTCCTTAA
Organism: Eublepharis macularius; assembly: GCF_028583425.1. Lineage (NCBI taxonomy): Eukaryota > Metazoa > Chordata > Lepidosauria > Squamata > Eublepharidae > Eublepharis > Eublepharis macularius. The sequence goes on from NC_072794.1 coordinate 41,081,675, forward strand.
ATAGTGGGTGACTTGGGGGATATTTCCAGCCTGGCTTTTGAGGTGCAGGGGGAAGACTGCTACTGGCCTCTGTGAAACACCCACCCTAGAACCACTGGCAGCATGTTTTGGGGGGCTCTGTCTGCTTCACTTCTTTCTAAGCCTTTTTCACTCCCTAAATAGTGGATTTGTATCTGTATATTGACGAAACAGTGTAAGGCACATGATGACTGAGCTTTACAAACATATATTATCCTCCTCCCGACAACAAGCCCTTTCCCTGGCACCTTCTAAGTACCTCTTCATTTTCTTGATATGATTTGTATGCTGACAAAACAGTCTAAGGCACATGATGAGCTTCCTTGATGGACTGCATCACGTTCGGTGAAGTGGGTTTTGTCGGCGACCATCCTGCTCTTGCGAGCGCAAGGGCCCCTCTGAGGGTTAATCCCCAAAGTCCAGTGAGAAGTAGGACAGTGGCCCAGGTCAGCTTGCTTGATAGCAAGCAAGCTGACACACCACGTCACTAAGGTGGGACTCGTTGTCCACTGCCCAAAGAGGCTCCCTCTGAACAGGGTAACATATGTTTCCTTCCCTCAAGGTGTGGAAGACATCCTTTCCATCCCTCCCGTGCCTTCCATTCCAGCAAGGGGCCTTTGAATTGCTACATGATCCTGTTGCGAAGTTGGCTTTCACTCAAGTACATCCATTCATTTCCCATCATGGAGAGTTGGTCTCCCCGCCCCCGGGGAGGGCATCTCTTGTTGATGCAGCCCCATGTAGTTGGATTTTGTGGGCAGCCACCTCTCCTGGACAGGAACACAAGTCTCTCTCCTTCCCCCAAGGGTGGGTAAGGGTCAGTCAGAATAGGGGAGGGGAAGTTGTTGTTTGTCTCTTTGGAAAAGTGATAATCGAGGAGCGTTACATGAGAACCTTTGGTGGGGAAAGTTGACTGAAGTGAAAATCTGTGGGAAAACCAAGGCCTTTTCTGACTCGAACCGGTTCTCGAACTGGTTCTCGAACCGGGCCTGGTCCGTTAAAAGTTCATGGACCGTGGTCCATGGAAGCCCACAAACCCCGAACCGGCGGTCCATAGGCAAATGTTGGTCCGTGCCCATCTCTAGCTATCACCATTCCCCTCCTTCTTTAATGTCAGAGTCAGGGAAACTGCTTAAGGACAATATTGTTCCTCTTATACTAAGAGAGAAGTTTCACGTTTCATTTTAAAGCAGCAAAACTTCATTGTGGCACACATTTTGATAGTGATGCCAGGGGCCCCCCTATGGCAGAAGACCTCCCAGCAATACCTCCCCCCACAGTTACCCTCCAGAACTTCAAACACTGGGGGAAGGAAAATCAGGAAAAAATAGGGTGGTGTCATGATGTTAGGAGGACACTCTAGGATCTGCCAAAAACTCTGTGGTTTAACCATATCGTTTTTGGAAATTTTAAAGCATCCTTCCCATGTCATGTTATCACTTCCATTTTTCACTGAAAGTGACATTGTGTACTAACATGATGCCAGTATGTCCATCCCTGTCCCCAAATCTCCTGGCAATCGTAGACATATATCTTAGTGAATTGTCCTCTCCTGGTTTTTCCCACTTACTAAAAGACAAGCACTGCCTCCTCATTGGAGCTTTGGTGGCCATCAAATTTATCTATCTGAAAGAGTCTCTGATTGGTCAGCTCCCCATCCTCCTTCCTTGGAAGAAGAAAAATTGACCGGCCTGGGCAATGGATTATTATGGAACTATTAACCAATCAGGAACTCAGAGAGTACCTTAAGGACAGCTACCTCCCCCCTCCCCCCCACAATGTGGATGTGTCTGATTTAAAGGGAGAAATAGTCCCTGTCTGTGTCAAGAGGAACTTGCTTGCAGTGATGAGTTAAACAAAGACAAGACACAGACTGACTATGCTAACACCCTGTGAATCCTTGACTGTTTCCTAAGGACAGTAAGGTGGTGGCAGGCAGGAGTGAGTTGTTGGTGACTTGCTTAAGGTAGAACCAGATAGGTTGCATCCAACTTCTCAGATATATCCCTGAAATAATAAGATACACAAGGAGCTTACCTGTGACAGCACATCTTGGCATGGGTGACCAGCCATTTTTTGTACATTTGGCTCTTGCTTCCTGTTGCTCAGGATGATATCCTGCATCACACTGAAATGACATATCATCACCCTCTATGAAGGCACTCTTAGAGGTATAAATTACATGACCATGCGGTAGTTGTTTAGGTGGAATGCATTGTTCTAAAAATCAAATAAATAAATACTTATGAGTAAAAAAGGGGGTCAAGATGATAAACAAATTATTCACAAGCTACAGTTCAGTTCGAATGAATACACAATGCAAAATTCAATCCCACCATTCAGCAAGGACAATCCATATACAAAGCTGGACCTTCACACCTCAAATATTCCTCCATCCAGCTCTCAAAGGAGCACTACCAGATAGACGGGTGGTGCTGTCAGCTTTGATTGTGTTGATCACATGTTCGAATTTTTAAGGGCACTGAATCCAGGCGCTGCCCCTCCATGTCTGATCAGCATTGACACAACAGCACCACTTAGCTCGTATGTGGAGATCCTCACAACCACCAATTAGCTCTTTTGTGGTACGTTAAAGGAGAGTGTGATGAAGTAGGTAGCATGCTAGACGTTTCCTGGAGAGGTGCAAGTTCCACTGCCTATTTATTTAAACATTCAAACCCCAGTTTTCTCCAACTCTGAGGACTCAAAATGGCTTACAAAATAAGGTACACAGATGTATAATATAAAGAAAGACACATGAGACAACATGTCCCCAGTAAGGGGTGATGTGATAAGCCATAAGGTGATCCCAGACCAGCCAACCAGGCTGGTCAACTACAACCACAAGGCCAATCTGCACAGTGTGCACAGGGTAACAGCCAAGGGCCAAAAGCCCTTTGGCTCTTCTTTTCATTTTGGCCAAGTCCAAGGAGGAAAAAGGGAGGAGCAGGTGCTCAGAACTGGCCTTATTCATCTGGCTCAAATGTTTCCAGTTCCCACTCCTCTTCCTGCTCAGATCATTTTAAAAAACCAAACAAATGAAATGAAGATTTGCCTGAAAAATATGTGAGCAATGCCTGCTGATTGCCCACATATTTTTCAAGCATTTCTTCACTTCATTTTATCTTCCTTTCATTTTTTTAAAAAAACAAAAGAACTGAGATTCTGTGGATGTTGAATGCTGTGCCCTGAACAACATTTCCCCCCCTTCATGTATACCTGTAGATCCATGGCACGTGTACAGCCTTGATAGAACTTGTACAGCACATGGAATGCTCACAAATTTTGTCAAACAAAATGCAAAGGGAATAGCAGAGGTATGTGATGCTGCTAACCAATGTGCCATTGCTCCACCATTCCCTTCTAGATAAAAGAAAAATGTGTAAAGGGGTGGGAAAATGTGCACTTACTAAAGCATTGTGGTTCTGGATCTCAGCCAAGTTTGGTGCAAGTAACTCTATACCACTGCTTTCTATTTTCTGGCAGAAAGCCATGATAGCATCAGAAATCTATTGTTTGCCCCTCCTTTTTGGGGAAGTATTCCTCCCTGTAGTATATATCAGACCAAGACAGTACTCCATTTTCTATACTGGGATAGAAACAGCTCTTTGCTTTGGCAGAGAAGAGAGAAGATGTTAAGGCAAAAGGTCAAGACACATAACACACATGCACACGCACACACACACACGTGTCTCTGTGTGTATCTATATAAATTCATTTCTAAAGTTCTCACATTAATTTCTGTGACTTCCAAGCAGGAAGGTTTAGGATTGCAACCTCAAGGCTGAATCCAATGTTAAGACTTTCACATGGTGACTATCAAAGTGGCTGCAGTGCTTGGAGGTTGTTTTTCCATAATTTTTTAGCTAGCCGTATGAAGATGTCTCCCATGATTGCATCAGTGGGTGCAGGCTCCATGCAACTGCATCACATAAAAAGCAGTTTCCAGTGCATGAAGTCTAAGTCTTAATTCAGTCCAGGGTTTACAAGGAGGAACCCACTGAAAGAATGTCATGGTTTGCCCATGTTTTACTAACTTTTTTGGTACCCCCCTCGTGGTGATATGGACAATATTTCCATGATCACTCATAATTTAGGGTTACATGTAAAAAGTAATAAATAGACCAGGCTTTCCTAGTATATGCACCCATGAATTGCACAGAGTCTTGACATGACATATTTCTTGGATTATCCAAATAAATGGATGGCAATGTAGTTGTACATCCTACCCTTCAATATTCTCCCTGTGCAGAATGCAATGGTATATAGTGTTAGAAAGTCCAAGCTAACTATCCACAGAAAAGTGGTCCTGATTATTTTGTGTGTGGGCTATTATCTCTCCCTTCTATTTGCAATGAAGGCAGATTAATTTACCTAAATTATGCATTGCACTGATGTTCCTAACCGTTTAGTGGTAAAACACAAAACAGCAACTGTATGCATTTAATTGTGTACAATTCATCTTGAATTAGCATATAGAAAGGCTAATGTGCCATAGTGCTGACTATTTAGATCTACTACTATTTTCTTGCCTGGGATATTTATTTACTTCATTTATATATATCCAACAATACTTCTATCAGGGTTGGCGATGTGCTATCATGTGCTTTTAATAACTGTTATTTCTCTCACTTATGGAGTGTTATAACTGAGGCTAAACAAAATTTTTATTTTGCCAGGCATTTTAATCAGTGTTGTTATACCTCTTACTGGGTTTAAATTCACTGACATTTTAAGTTTTTTTATGATTTTTCATTGAGATACTTTTGGCTGAATACTTCTTTTTGAGCTGCTGTATGTTTTATGCTGCTGAGTTTTTTATTCATGGGTTTTATCAAACCGTCTATTGGATTATTTTGTGTTTAATACTGGAAATCATCTCAGGTGTTTTTAATCAAAAAGAACAGATTCATATCACTGTTTCGTATATTCAAACCAAAATAAACCCTTTACTTCTCAGACCTATTTCTGTCTATGAAAGTCGGCCTCATATCTTCAGAAGGTCCCTATGAACAATGGAGAAGTGTTCATCCATCCTATTGGTGCCAGCTGATAATACTAGTCATAACAATGCTCCTCACTGACATCATATTGTCTTTGGCGACAGCCCATACAATGTCAAAGTCTACCTATTTTTCACACTTCCATCCTGCCCCTCCTTCAATCTCCTCAGCTACTGAGACATGTTTTACTCAAAAAGTTTCCACACACACACAATGAAACAATGATTAAACCTAGCAAAAGAAAAAGTGGCAGGAAGCAGTCAAAAATACAAAACTATCTACATCCATTAAGCTTTGATAGCAAAAAGAATACTACAACTGTTGTAGTACAACATAAAAGTTACTCACGTATACACTTTGGAGATGGTAACCAACCATACTTGGTGCATTTAGAAGTTGTAGCATTGCTTTCAGGTTCATATCCTGGGTTACGATATATTTGGATAATGTCCTCAAATCTGTATTGACTCTGTACAGGATGGAAGTTACCATTGCCTATGCTGGGGGCACTGCATATCACTTGCAATAAGGTACAGAAAAGGAGTTGTGGTTAATAACAGCAAAGGTATTCCTTGCTTACCTATATTTACAATATCACCATGCGATTACAAGATTTTCAAGAACACATGTTCTAGTTTGAACAATCAACAGTGGTTGCCATCCTCTTACATATACTTAGACCAAACTACTACTACTACAATTCATATTCCAGCATTTCCTTCTTTTATGAAAAACTGGGCTGCCAATTTGATTGTCAGGGGGGTAGTTGTGTTTCCTGCACTGTGCAGAGGGTTGGACTAGATGACCCTGGAGGTCCCTTCCAACCTTATGATTCGATGATTGAAACAGTAGTGCTGAAGAAGAGAGTGCTTAGCCCTTTCTTCCCAGCATAGTTTTCTCAAAATTGTTCCCTGGGGCCAATTTTTATTTATTTTAAAAGTTTTCTTTATTTTGTAAGAATTTTATGTTTTGATGTTTTATGTCTGAAATTTGTGTTCAGTTTGAGGGTACTGTTTTGGACGTGTTGTGCTGGTCTTTGACTGTATTAATAAATTGATTGACTTACTGATCCTCTGTGCAGGGGGAGAGGGATATAGGTTTTCCACTGAAGGACAAACAGTAGCCTGGGAGGATGGCAATTCTGAACTGAAAACATAACAGGGACAGGTTAAGCAACCTTTTCCCTGTTTCACAGCACTGCCTTTCCATTTGAATAGACCATATATAGTAGTAATATCTGTTCTTATCAGTTTAATATCTGATGCGTCTTCTAGTTGAGGACTGTCTATTAAATGGGTTTTTGGAACTGGATTAAAATTTAGGGGAAGCTGCCTTAATATAAATCCGATGTCCAGTTCAGATCTAACTGGGATTGTCTTTCTAGGATCATGTGCAGAGAAAGATAATCTCCAAAGTGTGTTACCCTGAAATCCTTTAACTGGAGATACCAAGAGCTGAACCTGGGACCATCTGAACACATACTATGAGCTCTACCACTGAAATCAGGTGTCTTTCCAAGCTGGCTGCCCCTGCAGCTGCATTTCACTTAAAAAAATGTTGGGAGGTCCACTTATGGATTTCCCACTTATCATACAGATTGATTTTTATATCCCAGAGGATATAACTTTGAGCAGGATAGCAGCCAAGGTCTCTATCCAAATATTCTTAAACCAAATTTTACAATGTAACTTATTTGTCATAAAATATATAAAGAACGGAAGGAATTTCATCTAATTAATTTATCCATAAGATGTACAACTTTATGCAATCACTCTATCTAGTGGTAGGGAATTACAACCAAAATTTTGGGGCAGCTAAGTATCTTTACATTTTAGAATTCCGCAAATACTACAAAGCCTTCACTTTGGCCCGCTTTAACATTTTGTCCTCAATTCTTTGGAAGAGAGATATTCATATAATCCCTACTCTCAATAACTTTGTCTTTGCCAGCTGAACGGAAATGAAACAATGAGTAATGTCTTATTATATTGCCTATCTTATAAGGATATTCATTCAAGATATATCACCCCTATTCTATCTAAGTTCCCGGACAGCTCCAACAATTTTTATACATCCCTTCTCCTTTCAGACTGCTTTAATGAAACCACTCTAAATGGCTAAATTCTGTTTTTCAGCTTGCTTAATAAGAAAGCAGATGTTCAAAACTTTTATTAAGTAGCTTTACCAAAATTAGGGTAAATGAGGCTATAAATACAAAATCTATATATGTATTTAAACTGTGCTGAATGTTGTTTGTAATGAATGGAAAGAGAAGCTGAACCCCATAAGTTGTAGAGCTGGCAAATTATCCTGCCGGTCTCTTGCCTGGTCTGCTTTGCTTCTGCTGCTTTGATTTAATTAGACCTGCCATACCTGCCTGCAGGAACTATGCCTGAAGTTATTGCTCTGAAAGCTGCATCTTGGAAGCCCTGTTGGACTTGTATTTTCCTGTTTTATACTGCTTTGTGCTGTATTTTATAGTTTTGGTATTGTTTTATATATTGCTATATTATTGTTATGATGTTGTGACCCGCTCTGAGCTCACTTGCGGGAAGGGTGGGATATAAATCTAATATAGCTAATATCTATCTATCTAGAGGGTTCTTAAGAGAGCTTAATATAGTGTGACAAACACCACTACTTGAAGTATGCACATCCAGGCCACTGCCACCTACATACAAATGTTTTACACTTTTTTGTGATGCTTTCAAAATCTACAGTTCTGTTGGACTAGAGTTGACAGTGGGGCAAAAGAAATGAAAGGGTAACAATAGCTTGATCACTGGACATCAATTTCAAAAATCACTGCCTGTCTCTAGCCTAATATGTAGCAACTTGCCAGCTCAAGGTTGGGAAATTCCTGGAGATTTGGGGCCGAACTTGAGGAGAGCGGGAACCGCAGCAGGGTATAATTCCATAGAGTCCACCATCCAAAGCAGCTATTTTCTCCAGGGAAACTAATCTGTGTTACTTGGAGATCAGTTGTAAATCTGGGAGATCTCCAGGCCTTACCTAGAGGCTGGCAACCCTAAGCACTGGCTGTCATATCATTCCGGTGCCTGATGTGAAGATCTCCCATGCCAGCAGTATCTGTCTCCTGAAAACGGGAGCACATTCCAGGTCTCGCAATGTCAGAAGCAGAGCCAAGTTGTTATGCAGAGGCCCCTCTGCAGCAACATAATGTTGGTAACATGTCATTGCATTCTCATCTGAAAGCTTGCATTCCTCTCATTACAGCCAAAGAAACTTCAGAGTAAAGTGGAGTAACGGAAACATTCTCACTAGCCCAGTTTGAGCCACCGATGCAGTCACAAAGCACCCTGGCCTTCCATTGCACCCGACTATAACAGCAGATTGCATAACATTTGTTGCAAAGGCATATCCTCATTTACAGTAAAATAAATGTCAAGAGAACAGATTTCAAAATGTGTTTTTATGTCGCCCTCATTTTTTGTTTTTAAAATGTCAGCCAGTGAGAAAACGGAGACTCCCAGAGTAAACAGATTTGTTTAACGCTAGACCTGTCCTACAAGGTCTTTTATCATTGCTGCCTTGATATCATGGGAATTGTCATTCCTTTGGTTACTCCTGTATTGTGAAGGTGAGTATAGAATCTTTGATTCAAGCAATTCATGTGGTTCCAAGCACAACTTATCTTGGTGGTAACACTGATCAGTTTTAGAAGTTGTCTGTTACACATGTAGTTCAGAACCATACAAGTTGCCACATAAGCTGCCCTGAAACAAGAAGGCAGGAATTAGATAAATAAACAAATACCTCCAGAACTTCAGATACAGAAGCTCACAGTCCATTAAAGGAACATTTATTTACAGAAAAGTAGAGGAAGCCAAAGATATAATTCCCCAGGCAAAACAGCATTTAAGCTAGCATAATGTGACTTCCTTTGGTGGAGGAGTGGGAAACAATGTTTCGTTATCCTCCCCCATCCACGACACATCCCCACCTCACACCCCACTCTTCCAAAGGGTCCCTGAACTGCAGCAACAGAATTTGGGGCGCTCAATAGGCTGGAACAAGATGGGGAGATGGAAAAGCCCTGCTCTCTAAAATGTGCTCCACTTGTGGTTATTTAGATCCAAGCCAGAATAAACTGGTAGAGCTCATGGTCTCTGCCTCATCAAACTAAAATTCCCTAAATATAGAAAATCACTGATAAAGGTTTCACAGAGACTTCTTCTGGTTATAGTAGTTTACTACATGGAAGAAGCTTATGTGAGGGAACATATCAGGGAACATTAAAATATACAACACCTCTCCCCAAAACATACCAGCAGACTGAAGTGATACGAGTTAACCCTGTCAATGGTGCAATGTTCAGATCAGCTCTGGCTTTCAACTTGGGAAATGGTTGTGTATATGCACTCCAAATAAGTAATATTTTAAATAGAACAGTTATTGCCCCCCCCATTCAAAATGAAGAGACAGACACAAGGGGTATAAATCTAGGAGAGTTATTGATCAACAAACTTAATAATGGCAAGGGCATACTAGCAATACAGGTAAAGCCAAGGGGTCTTCCCTGGACCTCCTCTTTGATCTGTCTGGGCAAGCACCCACTGCCCCAGGCATGAGCCATCCATGTGCATGTCTGTAACCCAGCCAACCAGGCAAACAATCCCCCCTTAAAGCTCCAAGCACCCCAAGCCATGGAGCCTGAGGGAAAGACTTGTACAGGGGATCCCACAGGCAGTCTGCCCTCACAGCTGGTGGCTGTGAAGCCTGCCAGCCAATCCCTGACAAATTCCATTTCCCCACCAATGGGGATGTGCCGAGGGTGCTCACCAGTCCCCTTGCCAACAGCAAAATAAAAAGCTTAATTCCTATTTATGACTATATGTCATAATAGGGTTACCAGCTATGTACTGGGAAATTCTTGGAGATTCGGGGGTAGAGCCTAGGGGTATGTGGCAAAAAAATTTCACTTTAATTTGAATCCAGATATCAGGGATACCATAAACATTTGGTATTCCTGATATCCATGTTAGATCCAAATATAATTGAAAAGAGTCCAGTAGCACCTTTAAGACTAACCAATTTTATTGTAGCATAAGCTTTCGAGAATCAAGTTCTCTTCGTCAGATGCATAATCCAAACTGGTCAAATACAGAAGAGGAGGGGAGAGAGGGGAAAGAAGGAGACATATATCAGAAGGGGACAGGATGCAATGAGCGGGGAGGCAACCAAAACATTCCTTTGCTAGTAAATGTAAACATCTCCTTTTGGTGTGGAGTCAGTTTGCCGTGTTAGTTTGCAGCAGTAAAAGCATCCAATTCCTATGTAGTATAAGCCTTCGATAACCACAGCTCTCCCTGCCAGATGCATCTGACAAAGAGAACTGTGGTCCCCGAAAGCCCACACCAGGCGTCACTGGGCTCCCCCAGACCACGCCTCTGTAAAGGAAATCTGTTACCTGTGATATGTGATAACCATTCATAGTCTCTATTCAGTCCCAGCTTGACAGAGTCAAATTTGCATATGAATTCCAATTCAGCAGCCTCCCGTTGGATTTTGTTTTTGAAAGGTTTCTGTCATCTGGCAGGGAGAGCTGTGGTTATTGAAGGCTTATACTACATAGGAATTGGATGCTTTTGCTGCTGCAAACTAACACGGCAAACTGACTCCACACCAAAAGGAGATGTTTACATTTACTAGCAAAGGAATGTTTTGGTTGCCTCCCCGCTAATTGCATCCTGTCCCCTTCTGATATATGTCTTCTTCTTTCCCCTCTCTCCCCTCCTCTTCTGTATTTGACCAGTTTGGATCATGCATCTGACGAAGAGAACTTGGTTGTTGTGGGTTTTCCGGGCTGTATTGCCGTGGTCTTGGCATTGTAGTTCCTGACGTTTCGCCAGCAGCTGTGGCTGGCATCTTCAGAGGTGTAGCACCAAAAGACAGAGATCTCTCAGTGTCACAGTGTTACTCTGTCTTTTGGTGCTACACCTCTGAAGATGCCAGCCACAGCTGCTGGCGAAACGTCAGGAACTACAATGCCAAGACCATGGCAATACAGCCCGGAAAACCCACAACAACCATCGTTCTCCGGCCGTGAAAGCCTTCGACAATACGAAGAGAACTTGATTCTCGAAAGCTTATGCTACAATAAAATTGGTTAGTCTTAAAGGTGCTACTGGACTCTTTTTGATTTTGCTACTACAGACTAACATGGCTAGCTCCTCTAAATATAATCGAGAATGCCAAATATATTCAACCATTTTTCTCTATGGGGGAAACTATCCAGGAAGGCTGGGGGGCATTTTTCAAGCAAACCAAATTTGCAGGAACCCTAGTCTTTCCTGTCCACTAAAGACCCCCCAGCCAAGTTTCATGAAATTTAGACCCAGGGTTCAACTCTATGGGCCTTTGAACAAGGTGCCCCCAGCCACTCTCCATTGTTTCATATGGGGGGAGGCATATGGGGGGAGGCATTTCCAAGGCTTTCCAGTCAAAGAAACCTTAAGCAAATGGGCAACCCCCTGGCCAAAAGTCAGTTTCAATGCAAGCTGAACCAACAAAGCCCAACAGAACCAAACTGATGCAAGGTAGTCCTACCACAATTAAACTGAAGCAAGGGAACAACTAACATCAATCCAGAGACAAGGCAGAACACAACCAGCAGGTCTACTCACTCCTATGACATTCATTCCTCCCATTTAGATTAAATCTTATTGTATATGGTACAGAACAAAACTGAAGCAAGGGAACCAATCCCACCAGAACAACATCAAACCAGAGAATCCCACCAGAACCAATGTCAAACCAGAGAATCCCACCACAACTAAAGCAAAGGGAGCCAACAACAAACCAGAAAATCCCATCACAGCAAATGTCAAACCAGAAAATCCCATCAGAACCAATGTCAACCAAGAGAATCTCAGCAGAACCAAACTTAAGCAAGGAAGGACACTGTGGCAATCTCAACAGAACCAGTGCCACTCAAAGAACCTAGGCGGGCAGAACCCAGGGCCAATGCAAGCACAACAGAACCAATACCAAACTAGAGAATCCCATCAGAACCAAAGGCAAAAAAGAGAACCAAACTGAGGCAAGGACATTGCTGCAAGCCAAACAGAACCAACACCAAACCAGACAAATCTGGGAAGCCTGCAAAGAGGAGGGAACCTCACTCACTCACAACCCCTTGCACCTTTCTCACTCCCCCCCTCCCCTGGGTAATAAAATCCCTGGAAAGCCTTGGAAAGTTGGGAAACAGAAGGAACAGGGTTTGTAGGAGCAGCCAGCCAGCTTTAAAAAGACTGTAGCTGCATTTGCTAAATAAACCCAATATATAAAACCAATATATTTATGTTTACCCAGCATTAATTTAATCAGTATTCCTAGGCCTGACCTGGATGTAACTCTATGGCGTATGAATCCATGCCGAGAAGGTAGCATAAGGCTGCCCCAAAAAATCCTTTCTGTGTTACATCCTAGAAAAAGGATATGACACAATATGTCCCTTGTAATATTTGAAATGGAAAAATAGTAACCTCATTGAAACTGTGCTAAAACTTAGCTATCAAATCATATTTTTATCCTGCCTTTCCTTCAGGAAGCTCAAGATGCTGTGTATATTTCTTCCTCCTCAATATTATCCTCCCAAATAACCCTTGGAGATTTGTTGGGCTGAGAGAGATTGGGCAACCCCAGGTCAACAAATGATTTCTTGATTGAGAGGAGGTTTGAACTGTGTTCCCCACTGCCACCAAGTCCTACACTTTAACTGTTACATCACACCAACTCATCAATTCATGACGCAATTATTGTGTGAAAGTGTCATCTCTTCAAATTTTTATCTCACGTAGGCAAGCCTGTGTGAGGAAATGCAGCAATAATGGTAAAAAATGTGACCCATCCCAGATAAGACAGATATGGAAATCCCAGAGGGATATGAATTGTTTTGTGTGGTAATTCAAAGAGAAGTAGTGCTTCCTGAGCAAATGAAGGAAAACCTTGGAAGTCCTTACTTTTACACTGGAAGATGAGGTGACACAGACCTTGTGGGGCATTTTGTTATTATCTAGTGACATAAATACCTTTTTTGCTTAGGGGCAGGCAGAAGTTTAGCCTACACTGAAGATTACCCGTAGACCAGCTCAGACACAGCAGAAAACAAGCTCACAACCTTTTCAAGTAAACAAACCCAAATGAAATTGATCAACTTTAATAGAAAATTTACCAGTTGGGATACACAAAGGCAAATCCATTTTCCCATCAACGCACTTTCTGACTGAAGGGGTTACTAGGACATATCCTTGTTTACATAAGAATTCCACTGTGTTGTCACTTTTAACCAATTGCGAACAGCTGTGTCCACCAGACAAAAGCAGATTTTTTCCATCCAGCTGTTTTTTTGGGATACTGCAGGGTGCTGAAAAAGAAAGAAAACCTTAGACTTTATTTTTTACATATCTTGCAGGGTTGCTAGGTTTTACTTCAGACCAGTTTATTTGGGTTCACAAGCATTGCTCACATATCTGTGTTCAGTCTATGCTAGCTCATTTACTCAAATATCATACTTAAAATTCATATACCAGGCTTGAGTCCTATTATGCTTCTACAAGGCCTCGTTAAGAAAAAAATGGTATAACTCTGCTCTGTAGTCAGAGCTATAGTCTAAAAGGGAGGAAATGAAAAGGGATCTGTCCAAAAGTTTATGGACAACTTCTTTGGTTATATGAGGTTTTTTACAGTCATTCATATAACAGTGCATGACTCTTACCATGTTGGCCATTCATGCAACAGCCATTATCTCCTGTATTCTTCAGGTATAGGTGTTGAAAAATAATGACAGGTATTGGGCTATCCAGCAAAGCCTGTAACTTAGCAGAGGCAATCTAACAATAGAATGATTCAGGCACTCTATACCTTACTGCATAAAATCCCTATTTTTCATAGTTTATTCCACAACTATGGCAGCTATCCCACTTTGCTGTATTCAATATGTAGCTCCAAACCTACACTGCTTTACAAAAACAGGACTTATATTTATGCAAAGCAGGAATTGGTAGGGGGGGAAATACATGTAGCTGTTTCTGATCTGGACAAAGCAACTTTGTGTTCAGAAGAACACCGATCACAGAATTTATCTTGGACGTTCCCCATTTAAAATGTGTAATATGAAAACAGAATATGTCTTCTTACCCAGACACTTAGGTGGAGGAGTCCATGTTTGCTCTTTGCATTCTATCCAGTCAGAGCCTTCCAATGTGTAGCCAAGGTTGCACTTGTACTGTATTCGGTCTTGTCTTTTATACCTGGCTTTCCCAGCAGTTACAATCTCTCCAAAATCAATGTCGGGTTCTTTGCACTCTGAAACTATATTTGGCATCACCCTAATCATTGATCACTTTTCCCTGTTTCAAAGCATCTCAGTCAGTAAGCAAAGCTGTTTCTCAAGTTAAGTACAAGTCAAATATTTCCTATCTATAGATTCTTTAATTTAAATTTCAAATTTTCAATGAATACAGTTTCTCTTCAACAAGCATCATTAATGAACATTCTAGGATGATTCTCCTTTTTACTTACATAGGTAGAGCAAACCTTGCTCAGAAAGAAAGGTTTCATGTAGACATCATGGCTAACAGCTGCTGGTGGACCCCTGTACAACATTAATTTATCTAATCCCTTTTTAAAACTACGTTAAGTTATTGGCTAGCCATTACTACATGATGTAGCTCGGAAATGCCACAAATATGCACTGGACATCTGAAATAATTCTAAATTTGGTATTATGATTGTTCCATGGCACTCAGAGCAGGACCACAAGTGACGCCTGACACAGGTTGGACACTAGTCAGCTTCCCTCAAGTTTTGATGGGAAATGTAGGCATCCTGGTCTTGCAGCCTGACTCTCTGACTGCTGTCCAATGGACTTTTCAACTGTCACTTGTCCAACATTCCGCCAAGCTGCCTACATTTCCCATCAAAACTTGAGGGAAGCTGGCAAGGGTCCAACCTGTGTCAGGCGTCACTTGTGGTCCCGCTCTCAGTTGGCCATCGCTTTGTTCCCCTATAGCTGCTTGAGTTGCCAGATTCCCCCCCTATTAATTGGAGGGAGAGAGTGAGCACTCAGCTTTCTTCTTTTCGTATGCATGTATAACTTTGTTGTGCAAACTATGACATTCAATATTTTCAGGTAGTGAAAATGGAGCTGCTGATATGCTATGCAGTTCTTTGTGGCTTATCAACTTTGCTGATAGCGAGTATAAGATATGTCCAAAATATGGTCTCAGTGGTCATTGTAAAAGCATTGCTTCCTGATAGTAATCAAACCATAGCAATCACAGTGAAATTTCATGTAAATACCCCTCTGCTTGTTTTCTTATTTGTCTGAATAGGGTGGTGTTTCTGTATAGAGAATCATAATACATTTTATGGAAAACATTTTCAGCGTTCATAAAACAGTTTTCTCAGTGATTACTACAAAATGGGCAATGCTATGAATTTTAACATTTTAAAAAACGAAGGAAAATAGAGTTTTGATGTTTCCTTTGCTTTAAAATGATAGTATCAGCACATATAAAAGAGCTTTCCCAAAAGTAATAAATTGTTGTATACATATTCATGAAACATTAGTACAATAATGGACTAATAATGACTGGAACAGCTATTTCCTAAGACTGAGGGGAGGTGGTGACCTATTGGTTTGACTAGGTCCTACTGGAATTCTGTTTTATTTTGCTGCAGTGGGTAGCCCTCTGGGATTAATATCCAGTAAATAATGAAGAGCTTTTGTGCATTTTGATGTCACTCAGCTTCTTAACTCCACCAGCGTTCCACCTCAATTACACACAGTATTATTTGCCAGTTGTTGCAGGGAGAATGCAGTTTAGCTGGGTAAAAAGAGATACAATTTCACCCCTTTGTCTTTCTTCAGTCTCCACTCTTTTGGGACTGTGTTTCTGTACAGGTGCTACAATACAGGGATCTTTCTACAGGAATGAAGAGTAAAGTGGTAAAACTCTGCATTCCATGCATAGTTGGCTAAATAAAGGCCACCTCTGTAAAGAAAAAACAGTGTTGCACTTGCCTGTAACTGTTGTTCATCAAGGTCTTCCGTGCAGGCACACATGGCCTGCTGAATTCGGAGAGGTTTTAGCTCAAATCCACCAGGGGGCACCCCTGCCCCTGTGAGCACATGGTTATAAACTCAACTTTATAACCAGAATGGATAATTTCAAGAACCCAAGAATCAGAGGTAATCTTGCACCATGCATGAAAGAAAAAACTCAGCCTGTCCCCAATCTTGGGATCTTGGCCCTGTAATTGTCTCTTTAGCAGGTTGCTGGTGAGCTCAATGTTTATTCCTGTGATTTGGTTTCCTCTTCAAAAAAGAGGATTGAGAGCCTTGGAAAGATCATTGTGCCTGATAGGCATACCCTTGATGGGGTTGGAAACACTGAGAGCAGTTTTGAGAGAAGGATCAATCTGGGGCCCTCCCAGAAGGAAGTTGCGGAAAAACTCCATAGGCATTCAATCTATGCTTTCTCTTTTGAGATAGGTACTCATCGGTTTTCTCAGAGAACAGAGTATTCTCTTCAAAAGGGAGATCCTCTACCTTATTTCGAGTCTCGTGAGGGAGCGCCATAGTTCAGAGCCATGCATAACGACGGAGGACTACCGCCTACAAGAGGGTCCTGGCCGAAGTGTCAGCTATGTTCTGACCCATGTTGATTTGGTGTTGGGACAGCCTAACTGCTTCCTCCTGAATTACCCGCAGGTAAAGATGTTGGTCCTCTGGCAACTTAGGAATAAATGTGGCAATCTTGTTCCACAGTAGCAGCTGATAAGCTGCCATCATGGCAGAATAGTTGGCTATTTTTATGTTGAATACTGCTGAGGTGTAGACCTTCTGTCTCATGGTGCCAAGATGTCTCCCTTCCTTATTGGAAGGAGTGTGTACCCTGCCAAGACTTGCTTTGCATCTCCTCCATCACGAGGGATGAAGGAGGAGGATGAAGGGAAATGTATGGACACAGTTTATCCCGAAACTTATACAAGCTCTCAAATTTCTTATTAGTAGCAGGAGTAGAGGCAGATTTCAAGTTCAAAGTTTTGAACATATCCATTAAGCCCTCGATCACCAGGAAAGTGATGCTGGAGGTCGAACACGAGTAGATATGCTTCGTTCCGACGATGTTATATTAATTTCCAGAGCCCTGGCCATATGTGGGAGTAACTCAGTGTAGGCTCAGAAATCGTCGGTAGGTGAAGCTTCCTCTGTCACCCCTAAAGTGTCATCAGGGGACGGATCCGAAGGAGGAGAATCATAGGGCCTCTGGTAAGGTTCCCTCTCTAATCCCTCATCGGAAAGGCAAGATGTCGCCCTGTATCTGGAGCCATAACGGACTCTATCAGATGATAGGGAATATCTGGAACAAGCATCTGAGTAACAGGACCGTTTATGATCCAAACAATGGGGTGGGGTAAAATCTCTTCACCATGAGCCTCTCATGTAGGGGCTATCCCTGTGGTACTCGTGGGGTGTTGAGCGCCGCCCTGATAATTACCCTTCTTCTCTAGAGGACTGTGGCATCCATGATCTGGGTGTCAGGGATCTGTGTCGACCAGTGGGCGTTAGAGGCCTCTCTACTAAAATAACTTCATCTTCCATCCCTTCCCGGACAGAGACAGAAATACCTATAGATGATTTCTGGCATTTGGGTTCCTTCCTGTTTTTACGAGGAGGCTCGGAACCAAGCCCTGCATCCCGGTTGCTCTCAGGTATGCAGGGGGATAACACTTTCTCCAGTGCAGCCTTTTCCTCCTTTGAGGTATGTTGTCTCTTCTTCTTCTTCTTCTTCTTCTTCTTCTTCTTCTTCTTCTTCTTCTTCTTCTTCTTCCCCACAGGCTCGGATGGAGGCATCATATCTGAAGGTCCACTTTGATCCTTCGACTTTGAAGGCTGGTCGAGTCGAGTCCGAGGGGAAGGCGACGAGATGGGTCAACGTGGCGTCTGAGTCGATGGAGGCACAACCGATGTCAAGGGGGTGCCACTCTGAGGGGTCTTGTAACCCAATGGGATTGGATCCAACAGAGCAGGTAACGTCAGTTTCGAGGTGCTTTGACTGGTTGGTTCCAGCAGAGACAGCCTTGGAACAGGGTGTTCTCGATCTGCTATGTTTAAGGATGGACTGCTCCGAGGCACAGACAGATGAAAGTGCCTTAGCAGGTGGATCAGTTGCTGCCATGGCTGTTTGCCAGAGGGAGGCCTGCAGTCTGCCAGCTCTTTCGGCCATCGCCTTTGGGGTAAAATTGTGGCAAAACTTGCACGCTTGGGTGTTATGCATCTCACTAAGGCAGAACAAGCAGTTCAAGTGTCCATCCGAGCAGGTCATCTTGTGATTGCATGAGGCACATTACTTTAAGAGAGCCTTTTCAGACATCTTTCTAATAGCTATTGTAATCTTTCTCTTCCAGAGACGACATTGAGCTTGGAACCTCCATACCCAACGGCGGCAAAAAGGCACTGAGGGTGAAGGGGGGCGCCCCCCCCCTTTAGGTGTTATTTCGGCAGGAAGACAGCTGCACATGCACACTGAGGGGCAGGGGCACCCCTGATGGATTTGAGCTAAAATATTTCCAAATTCAGCAGGCCATGTGTGCCTGCACTGGAACCGACAGTGAACCTGTACTTACATTTTATCTTGCCCTTTCTCTAAAGAGCTCAGCATTTGGATTCTCCTTAAAATATCCATGGATGGAAGGATTTCCATATGATGTGTAATTCTGAGCTGGTTCTTCTCTAGCTCAGATTACAGCCAGAGCAAAAAACACCCCAAAACAACTTTCTGGGCGGCTGCTGCTGCTGGGCCAATATAAAACATTGGTGATGCCCTTTCTCCATCAGTTGTTGTCTACACAACAGCAAGTAGAACTGAATGGCCCATAATATCTGGTTGACGGTGAAACTTTTCAATTTTAAGGTTACTTGGAAGGAAGGTAACAGCAAGGGAACCAAGCTTTACCCTAGAAAAAACAAATTTTAGAACAGTTTTTGACCAATAACTGCTACAGTACTGGCTGGATTATTGATCTTCCAATGCAAGTAGCATTTACGATAATTTCTGGGCAAAGGGAGAAGAGGTATTTGTCTATCATTTCCCTCCCCCTAAAATTTAAGAAGTCAGATGATTTCCATTTTAACTGACAGAGAGGAGTTTCTAAAGAATCAAATCTGCTAAGTCATCAGAACAATTTACCACGTTATGAATATGATTTGAAGCCACAATTGGTACAGAATGCTGCAGCCAGAATACGGACTGAAGCAGATCATAGGAACCAGATCACTCCAGCCTTTTCCCACCCACAATGGCTCTCAATTTGCTTCCAGGCCCAATTCATGTTGCTAGTATTGACCTTTAATGCCCTGTATGGTTTGGGCCCAGCATACTTTAAGGACCACCTTTTCACATATGAACGTACCCATCAATTCCAGTCTTTTTGGAGGGGCTAGACAGATTGCAACCCAAGAATAGACCTCAGCTCTTAGTCATGTCACTGAAACTGGGGAACTCCCTCCCCAAAGAGATTCACCTGTCTCCATCATTGTCTTCCACCAGTGGGTGAAGACTTTTTGTTTCATTTGGCATACCCCCAGTAAACTCTAACTGGCCCTCCTCTCTGGTTGTGTGTTTGTTTATATGCATTTTAAATGTTATTTAAAATGTTTTAATTATCTAGTGTTTACAGCCTTGCAGACCCTATTCTGGGTGGAAAAGTGGCATATAAATATTTTAAATAAATAAATACCTGGATAGTGTAGAGAATCAACACAATCAAAAAAAGTGTTTATTCTTAATTTCAGTTCTATAAGCTTATAGGACAAAACTCTCATCTCTGTTTTCCAGAAAAGTTTAGGAAAAATATTTTTATGCCTCTCACCTTTCATAGAAGACCTCAGGAAAAAGAACACAGTTCTCATTTCTTCTATTTTATCCTCACAAGAACCCTATCCAGTAGATGGAGACTGGCCCAGGGCCATTCAGTGAGCTTCATGTAGGAATAATTATGAAGACTGATTAGATCTGATCCACAATCAAAACAGCATCCTTACTTCCTCAGATTGCTTTTCAAATTAAATTCCAATTTCTAAGTACCTGGATTAGATTCCAACAACACTCCCCGTGCTTCTAATGAGCACAATACTGATTAAAAATTAGGAGGACAACCAGGGAAGACAGCACTATTTCAGGTAACTTGAGACGGGAAAAAAATCCCTCAGGATATTTTATGAACAGTGTTAAAATCTTTTATTTCAAAGTCCAACAGATTGTAGAGACATTTCATTTAAATAAAAATCTCCAAATTGTATTCTAGATCGAAGTCAGCGGTTGTCTTAATAGTCTGATGTTAAAAATGGTCTTCTGGCAAAACAAACAAAAACACTCATCTGAAACAAACTTCCATCTTGCAGCATCCATCTTTTTCAATGAGTCACGCAAGCATAATTTCTTCATATCTCTTTTAACTAAAAAGCAAAATTCATCCAACATCACTCTAACATAGCCAGGAATAGCTTATACTTCCAAAATCTGTGCTTAGGTGCAAGATTTACCAACTTTAGATTGTAATACCGCATCTTTATCCTCTGCTACATAAAAATGAAAGTCTAAAAAAACCTGATTCAAACATATTATTATTATTATTATTATTATTATTATTATTATTATTATTATTATTTCTAACCTGCCCTTCCTGCAAGCAGGCTCAGGGAGAGGTACAGCAGTTATAAAAATATAATACAAATATAAAAACAATTCATAAAACAACAGTTCATCATAAAATCAACAAACAGATAACAACTGTCCCAAGATGGGATCAATTTAACATTTAATATTACCTCATATAGGCTTGTGGGGGGGAGTCATGTCTGAAGATAAAGTCTCCCAAGATAAAATATCCCTGTGAATGCTAGCACTTTGGGGAGGTTTGTGTCCTAGCCTTCCCTGACATAACAATGTTGAAAGTGTCCCCAGATCAAAATCTCCCTTTCCGGGCAAACATGTTAGCCCCCTCCCTACCTATGTGCCTCTGTGATAAAACACACAACATCTTGCTGAATGCCTGGCTCACCTCATTACCCCCATAGTGTCTACAGAAGAGAGGGGCAGCAAAGAATATGCTCTCTCTGCACACTAGCCTGCCCTAAGTCACACAGGAATGAGGGATTAAAAAGTATACACCGAGTAAGCATCAATAACCTTTTGCTGACTTCATCGCTTACCTGTTCCTTTCAATGCATACTGGATATGACAGATGTCCATTCCAACACTTTACTCTAAAATCAGATTGTGAATTTGATGGACTAAAATAACGTGGTTTGCATTTAAACTGAATGAATTCTCCATGGAGGAAATAAGGTCGATTGTCAAAACTCCATACTAATTCCAAATTCTTTTCTGCCATCTCATCCCATGATAAAGTACATGGCTCTTTAGAAAAACAAATGAAATATTATGCTTTTCTGATCCTACAATATAATTTAGTAGTACATTAAGAAGAATCACACTTTTGTTGACATTGTATCTTTAGTAGTATTTCCTACAAAAAAGTACATTGGAGCTGTAAACCTTGTCCATGTCTTAGGGTCAAGCTACAAGTGACGAATGACACTTGCCCGGCAAGTGAACAGACTCACGTGTATTCCTCCCTGTTCACTTGCCATTCACTTGCACTCCACTTGATCAAGTGAATGGCAAGTGAATAGGGAGGAATACTGTTCTCTTGCCGGGCAAGTGTCATTCATCATTTAAAGCTTGGCCCTTACTCTTTAGTTGTGATGCCTGTTAATTGATCAGATAATTGCAAAAATTGGAATTAAAATACATGGTACTGTAACACTTGCTTATATTTGTAAAAGATTGAACAGACATACTATTTGGACAAGCAACAAACCATTTATTCTTTGAACAGTATATTCTTTTAACAGTCACATTCTCTATATTAAAAGACAGAAAATTATGACAATAATTGTGGTAACACCACATACTATTCATCTGTACATAACCCAACTCCTAGGCTTCCATTACAAAGAAACTGAACCCAGAGCAAAGGTACACAAATGACGGGTGCAGTTATTTAGATAAGGGATAACTAAGCTGTCATTGGCTCTCCAGGATAAAGTAAATAAGCTGCCACTCGGAACCCTGTTACCGGAGACTGTCCAAGACACAAAAGTCAATGGAGTAGGGTGCAGATTTAGCCACTGATGTATCTGAGTGCACAAATTTATTCCCTGTCCTAATTCAATTATTCACTACTCTTTAAGAGAAAATCCAGGGGGAGAAAAAACTGCCATCTCCTCATTCAAAGTAGCACGCGCACACGCACACGCACACACACACACACACACAGATGGACATTTTATAGTTCCTTTACTGTAAACACCTATTCATTTTTCATGTATTATACAGTACCTATGCAAACTGGTGGGGTAGTCCATTGGCCATTTAAACAGAACACTGCCCTAGAGCCTTGCAAAACATGGTGTTCGTGGCAACTGTATTCTACTGCTGAGCGATGGGCAGAGTCTGTTGTCAATGATTCCATAGCAACTCCATTCTCTATGACTGGCGGGGACGCACAGTTTTCATTTGAGTCTGAAAAAGAAGAAAATTGCATAAAAAATAAAGAAGACATAGGAGAAATTAACCTGATTCCCAAACTATACTAGAGGCTAGTAGCACCTTAAAAACTAACAAAGTTTCTCACCATGAGCTTTTGTAAGTCAGAGTTCTCGGCCTTCAATGCACAGCATTATACATCCACAAGGCTGGGCTGAATACTCAGAAGAAGGGCTGAGGAAGGCTGGTGTAAAATAAGGTCCAATCAAAAGAGAAGTCAGTTCACCAACAATAGGTGTGAGCCACTTTCAACCATTAACTGCAGAGTCAAAGAAACATCAAATCGAATGGAAGAAGCAAGATAGTGGTGATGTTCATTCTACTCTACTGAGAAAAAATGGTTGAAAGTGGCTCATACCTTTTCTTTGTGAACCGATTTCTCAATTGATACTAGAATCCTATGTAATTTTGCTACTACAGAGTAACACAGATACCCATCTGGATATATTAACATGATTCTCAAACGGTGTACCAAGACTAGAGTTTAACCAAATGAAACACATTTCAAACCCCCACTCCCAGCCACTAGATATCTTACAGTATACCACCCTAGTTCTGATATCTACAAAATGAGTTGAAAATATTTGCCTGTTCAGCATAAGGACCAAAGAGCTTTGCCCTTATTTAGATACCATTAGGAAGACAAGACTCATTAGCTGTGTACCAGAATCAAGTCATCACATTTCCTACAATTGGATAGGACTGTCTTAAGATTACCATATTTCTGCGATGTTTGTTTTTTAAATGGCAGCTAAGTTATCGATTGTGGAAAGAAGCAATTGTGAACTATATAAATGAAACAATCCCTTATTTTTAAAAAAATGTTTTAAAATTTTATTTGAAAAGAAAAATACAAATAGCAATTGAAAGTGCATAGAATTATACAAAATACAGAATGCTCAATTTAAATTACAACAGAAAAGTATATTCAATATATGTGGTAACACAACTAAATTATGAAATATTTCTCCTCTCCTTAGTTGCTTATACTTAAAGTTTCATATCAGTAATCTTTAATCAACAATCTAGTTTATATTTAGCACTCACCCACTCCCATTTCCATGGGGGAGGCTATTGGCACAGTCTTAACTAGTTAACTGGTGCACCATGAGAGAATCACAAGTTCATGCAAGAGACAAAAAATCCCGGAAACTCAAAGTCCCTCCCCACCTAGGGCCAAGCTACAAGTGACGAATGATACTTGAACGGCAAATGAACAGACTCACATGTATTCCTCCCTGATCACGTGGTCGAGTGTGTTCACTTGCCGTTCAAGTGTCATTTGTCACTTGTAGCTTGGCCCCTAGAGGAGGTTGCTTCTATACCTCTGCGTGATTCAATCACCTTCCACTAGAGACAAGTAGTACGGCCAGATTTCTCCATTGGGTACCTGAAGGATCCTATCATTTCAAATACAAAGGCACAAACAGAATTACTTGCTTTCAGTGGAGGCTGACCACTTGGCTGCACTCCCTTGGAGCAGGTAGCTTGAGAATGCTGGCATATGGTTGGAGGTTCAAGCACCTTTTATCAGCTTCAGCTTCAGCTAGTATGCCAGTTACAGCCATTCCTCAAAAATGATCTGGCCACTAGGATCCATGCTCCACATTCAGGATAGATTACCATCAGGGCTTTTTTCTGGGAAAAGAGGTGGTGGAACTCAGTGGGTTGCCCTTGAAGAAAATGGCCATATGGCTGGTGGGCCCGCCCCTGATCTCCAGACAGAGGGGAGTTTACATTGCCCTCCACACCGCTGAGCGGCGCGGAGGGCAATCTCAACTCCCCTCTGTCTGGAGATCAGGGGGCGGGGCCACCAGCCATGTGACCATTTTCAAGAGGTTCCAGAACTCTGTTCCCCCACATTCCCCCTGAAAAAAAGCCCTGATTACCATAATATACCTCATGTGGGGCTGTCTTTGAAAACTGCTGATGCTTCTACTTAGTGAAAGAAAGTCACCGGATCTAACCCATACTGTTTTAAATACTATATGTTAGCCACTTAGGAAATTTTCTTTTCAATGGATAAGCAGGATAAAAAATGTATAATAAATAGCTTTGTCAGTGGATATAAAACTGAATAATGTTTTATTTTTGGAAATGTTTTACCTTTGGAAATACACTTTGGATATTTCAGTTCTCCACGCTTACATTGCACCAGCAACTGCTGCTGTCCAACAAAGGGTGGCAGAACATGCCCTGGCTCACACACAAATTCAATGACATCACCGTGTAAGAAAATCAGTTCTTCATCCAACCTCCATTTCATCTTTATGTGGAAATCTCTTATGTTTTCTTCATCCACAAAGCATGGCTCTAAAGAACAAAGATCAATAATTAAGTGGCTGATGCCAGGCACAAAGACTGAACAATCTGGTGCCCAATCATTTTCCACCCAAGACACTAAGCAAAGGCCTTGTGTGTAGAGTAGTGGGGTCCCGAAATGTAATTTGTTTGCTGTCAGGCAGCTGGGCTTAGTAGTAATCAAAACTGGTATGACCGTAAAGGATGTGAAACATCCTCTGCAAGGCCAGCACCTTGGGCAGATATAACAGAAATGAATGATTCATAAATCTAATGGATTATTCATAATTTTAGAAGCTTGTTTCATAAGAGGCAAGTGTGTTATGGGTGAAGCTTTCCATCTTATTACTCTTGTGAATATAGAACACAGTGAGTATTGATTTACTTTATTTATACTTGATCTTTCTTCCCAATGAGGACCTGAAGCAGTTTACATCATTCTCCTCTCCTCCACTTTATCTTCACAACATCCCTGTAGGTAGATTAGGCTGAAAGTGTGTATATTACTCATAAAGGCAGAATCATTCCTGCCTTCAATTAATCCTGCCTGTACTTTCAACAACATGTGCTTGAGAAGAAAATAGCTCCTGGAAGGCAACCACAAATGTGCTTTTTAACAACAACAAAAATAAGGGAAGTCTGTTTTATGGAAATATGATGTATATAATTTGTCAGGCTCTGAACATTACTGCGTTTTTAACAATGCGTTTTATGACATTTTTACAGCCATTTTGCAGCACTGTCAGGAATAGCTAGTTGCTTTATTTCATGTAAAAGACAAAGGAGGAGCTACGCCCAAAAGGCAAGTTTGTTGTTATCGACTGAACTAATACAAGTTCTGCCCTGGATCTTACAAATACTTTTTGTAAATAAGTAGTTCTTTGTAGAGTGCACTTAGGTTGTGACTGCTGTTTCCACAGCATTGTTATACCTGTTAGGCAGTAGTGATTTCATATATGTATGATGTGACTAGACAACCACAATACAAGCAGATACTATGATTACTGTCTTGTGGCAATAAATGCTTAATTTGTTTTGCTCTGCTGATGTAGTAAATAAATGGCTAGACCATGCAGGGTTAAAGATGGCAACCCTATTATACCAATGTCATCTGAAAGTGATCACATTTACTAATGCCCTTTAGGGACATCTAGTTTACCTTTGCAAACATCTCCTTATGTAAGCAGTCTCTCCAAGGTCTCTGCTCAAAGGGACAGCAGATGAGAATATAGCCCCCAAAATCAAGGCAAGGAATAATTTTATGGATTTCTGGAACTTGGTTTGGTTATGCCTAAACAAATGCAGGATTTCACACAACAGCAAAAATTACTACAAAAGCCACTCCCAGAGCACCCTTCCCATTTTTTCTTAATTTACTCAACTACAATCCTTACCTAAACAAACTGGTGGCTCTGTCCAGTTCCCCTGCACACAGCGAACTGTACTGGATCCCCTTAATAGGTGATACCGGGGACATCGATATTCAACTGAGGAGCCAGTTTCGTAGCTTGTCAACAACAAACCAAGAATGAGACTGTTTTCCACTGCAGGAGGAACTCCACAACTCCCATTGGTTTCCCAACTGAGACTGACATCACTGCTTGTTTTTTCACCCACATCTAAGATACAAAAAGAAATTTGTGCAAAGGAACACCCTCCAGTGATATCTTTGTACTTCTGAAAATGTGCAACTGATATGATTACTTAATAGTTTGCCTTTTGTCACATTGCACAGTTACCTAGTTGCTTTATCTCACCTTTCAGTGACAGGGAGCCCAAAAATGTCCCCAAGTAACAAAAGAACTCATGAGAGAGCACTCTGAATATGCCAACAGGAACTGTGTTCTGGGATAGTGACCACTGGGGTAGAGGTCTGACCGTGAGAAGGGTTGTTCTATCAAGAGTGTAAATTAAAAAACTCTTTGGATTAAGTTCCCGTTTGAATAACTGAGTGTAAACAGGCATTACAGTACACCAGCAGGGTTTGCTGCAGCAGAATGCTGTATTTATATATGTTGCAAATCTGCCTGAGAGGTTCTTCCCCACCTTGGGAATGTACTCTTTAAAACTTAACATCCCACATCTCCTGGGTGATCGTTAATATTTACCTCAGTTGTGTGTTTCTGACTAGACCTTGTTCTTGCTCACTTTTGGAAAAGAAACCTCCTTGTTCCCATCAGTTTACTCTCTTATCCCTCAGTTACCAATTTAGCTCCAGTGCCAAGCAAGCAGGCAGAAGGGAAGGAGCTGAGTGCCAGGGGAGACTGGGATAGTGACAAATGTAAGTTCCTAAGGCTCTGGATACTATTTTTGCTAAGGTTTTTTTAAAAAATATGCAGCTGTAGAGGCTATAAACTAAAACGAGACTGCCCTGGGATGGGGGATTTCCCCTTATGTCATTTTTCAGCTACTGCTAAATTGTCCAGCTGCATTTTGCACCACAAGTTAAAAAAACAGGAACCAATAAGACAGTTTCCACCGGCTTCCCTGTCCCAGAGAAGAGACCATTCTCATGTGCAATAACTGTCTACTGATATTGCAAGAATGAATCACAATTTAGCATTGGAACTCAGAGCAGAGGGTTATTTAACAGAAATATAAATTCTAGTTCCAATTTCAAGACTTTTAAGCTGACAACATTCCAATGTTTTAAGTACCTTCTAATTTCCGATGGTCAGTTCTTGGAGGTAAGTAACCCATGCATCTGGGAGGGGAAGTCCATTTGCCATTTTCACACTGGATATCTGCAGTTCCTCTGATCTGAAAATGAGGCTCACATTCCAAACGCAACATGTCCCCATGTTGATACGTTTTTAAGTTTGGTAGTATTTTGGTATTGGGGGGTTGAGGCGGAGGAGGGCACTTGTTTCTTCTTGCTAAATAAAAGGGGGAAGACACCAGATTTGATTGTGCTATATAAACTTCACCATATAAACTTTGAGAAATGCCAGTTCTACCTCAAAGTAAACCTCTGTCCAATAGCTTCAGATACCCTCACTTGAATGATACTGCAATATTGTGTGAGGAGGTATCTCAGCAATGGAGATACTTCCTTTTTGGCCTGGGGAGGTTGAGTCACGTCCTCCAAATTACAACAGCTCTCCCTTGTCTCCTTTCTACCCAGCTTAGCAACTACCTCCGCAATTTGGTCCTTTAATGGTTCATGCAGCATGAAGGCCTCCTCCCTCAATGAAACTGCTCCTTTGCCCTCTCTCTCCCAGCCCAACACAGCTTCTGCCTTCCCCCATCATTTAGTCCTCCAATTATCCATGAGCATGTTCCCTCTCACTGAAAGAGCTGAATTTTTGCGTGGGGGGGAGGGGGGATCTATATTTTAAGCACACGTAAGAAGCACTGCCTGAACAGCAAGAATGTGGGGTGCATCAGAAGTGGGGGAAGAGTATAAAAGAAGGCAAGGGAGAGCTTTTAAACCTGCGCTCGCCTGTTCCTCATAACAGCACAACTCCTGGTGCTCCACTTCTGTTTCCTGTCCCCAGCTCACTTGGCATGTTGGCTCACAACTGGCTCTTCCTCACAATGTCACATGAATCATGACTTCCTGTCACATGCTTGCAGCTTGATGGGTGCCATGCTTTCTCCTAGGAGTTAAAGATGGGTCCTGGGTCTGGAGAGACCTCTGGGCCAGCTGGCTACCTAGAGCTTTTCTGAGGACCTTTGACTTTTCTCCCAATGTCTAAACTTAATGATTAATGCAGAAGCCTTCCGCTATAGGTTTTGTTCTGTAAACCTGGGAATTAGAACTGTCACTACTTCATTTGAAAAACTAAATTATAATAATACTTATAGTTAGGGTTGCCAGCTGGAGATCTCCTGGAATTAGAACTGATCTCCTGGCCATAGAGATCAGTTCCCCTGGAGAAAATGGCTGCTTTGGAGGGTGGACTGTATGGCAGTATACCCTGCTGTGTCCTCTCCCTTCCCCAAATCCTGTCATCTCCATGCTCCACCTCCAAAATCTCCAGGAATTTCCCAACTTGGACCTGGCAACCATACTTTTAGTTAATATTGTACTTTTTAAACACTCTAAGGGCTTCATATAAATTTTAAGAAATCATTGTAACAACTCTACAGTATTGCCATATTGAAGACAGAGACAGTGGCTTGTTTAAGGCCAGCTAATAACTACACTGCAGAGGGGAATTCAGAGGAATTTCAGGTTCACAGATCAGTCTCTTAACCACAATGCTACAGTAACTCTTAGATGCATATGTGTCACATAAGACCTTTGAATGGGTTCTCCATGCAGCTTGGTCAACACAAGATAATATAGGGTTGCCAGGTCCCCTTACCCTCCGAGCAGGTGGCAGGAGACCTGGCACTCACCTTTTTAGTTGTCTTTGCACTCTTGCATGTGCTCCCGGACTCCAGGCCTCGTACCACCCCTGGAAGCGCTCCTGCGCTCCGCAGTGGGCCAATTTGGGGCTGAAATCAGCCTACTGTGGATCGCAGGAGTGCTGCCAAGGCAGCACAACAGGCCTTGGCATGCTCTTGTGCTTCGCAGCAGGACGATTTTGGCTCATTTGGGGCTGAATTGGGCCTGTATGGGGCCGAAATTGGCCCGCTGCAGAGTGCAGGACTGTGTCCAGGGTGGCGTGACAGGCCCTGAAGTGCTCACGCACTTTGCAGTGGGCTGATTTCAGCCCATTTGGGGCCAAAATCGGCCCGCAGCAGAGCGCAGGAGACTGCCAGAGCAGCACTGCCAGGAGGGCCCTGGCAAGCTCCTGCACTTCACAGCAGCCCAACTTAGGCCCCGAATGGGCCCAATTCGGCCTGCTGTGGAGCACCAGAGTGCTGCCAGGAGGGCTCTGGTGAGGTCCTGTGTTTCACAGCGGGCCAATTTAGGCCCTGAACAGGCGCGGTTTGGCCTGTTTGGGGCCGTAATCAGCCTACTGCGGTGCGCGGGAGCGTGCTGGGCCCCCTGGGAGTGCACTGGAGGAGGCACATTCCCATCTTTTCCCCCCCCCACTGGCCACATAAGCAGGGATGGGAGGTGGAGGGTGGGAGTGGGGCATCCCCCACCCCCAGCAGAGGACTGGCAACCCTATTACAAAACCTGGTATTAAGCCAGTGTTAGAAGTTAATATTCTGTGGCAAATATTTGTGACCAAGATGTCAAAGACATCAAAACCACTGAGCTTTGGGGGCAAATCTACACTACAAAAGTTCTAATGTCTTCAATCCATTTTACTTTTATGGATTCCTCTTAGGGGACCTTGGGAACGGTAGCTCTATAGAAAATTGTTGTAACCCTTTCTAGAACAATTTCCAGAGATTCCTAGAGAGGGAATGGCTTTTAGAACCATTTGACTGAGATGTAGACATAAGACTCTCACTCAGGTTTCCCATCTATAACTCTCTCAGCCAGACTGTCCCTCCACTTGTATCAGCCTAGTATGGTAACAGAGCAACATGGGAAGTATAAAAGATTCACCTTCACATACTGGAGGCTTTGGGTACCAGCCAAAGTAATAGCACTGAATTAACTCTGAACCTCTTAAAGAATAATCCTTCAAACAGAAAAACTGAACCACGTCTCCTTCTTCGTAGCTTTCCTTCCTGGGATGGAGACCTCCATGTTCTACAGGACTGAGTGCTGAACATCCGATTTCTTCCACACACACACACAAAAAAAAGCAATGCAAGAGTTAAAGCAAGCAAAATATTGTGCAAGGAAAGACTATTCAACATGAGGAAATTGTAAATCCACATACTAGTACACTTTGGAGTAAAAAGCCATCCTTCAGGCCCGCACCGTTCTTCCTCCAGTGTGTTGCCTCCTGCTGACTGGTATCCATCATCACATTCGTATTGGAGGACAGCATTCAACTTGAAAACTTTCTGGGTTGTAGAGTAGTGGCCATGGAGTAACTTTGGTGCTAAACAGGTCTCTTAAATAACAAGCAGTGGGTGAATGTCTTTTGCACGGAAGAGCAGAACAGGGAATGGTGGAGGGATGGAAGGGCGGAGCCTTTGCAGTAATCAGCATATTAGTATACTTTGGAATAATGAAGCATAATGCTTCCTCTACTAAGTAGTCTCCTACTGACTGGTAACCATCAAAAAACCCTTATATGTTACAGTACTCCAGTGAGCGCCAGTGTCCTGAATGCATTTGCATGTCAACAATTTTAGAAAAGAGCAAGAGTCCAGTAGCAGCTATAAGACCTACAAAATTTGTGGTATGGTATAAGCTTTTGTGAGTCGCAGCTCAATTCTTCAAATACCAATGCCGATTTCTCCACACCAACTACCCCTCTGCATACCCCTATCCAATCACCTCCTATTGTATTTCACCAGCTATTGTCATTTGACATCTGTTATCACCAGGGCTTTTTTCTGGGAAAAGAGGTGGTGGAACTCAGTGGTGGAACTCAGGACCACACAACAATGTCACTTTGTGTCAGCTGGAACAAGGGAGGAGTTTTTTAAAGTTTAAATCACCCTCGGTGAAAATGGTCACATGGCTGGTGGCCCCACCCCCTGATCTCCAGACAGAGGGGAGTTTATATTGCCCTCTGCGCCAGTGACGCAGAGGGCAATCTAAACTCCCCTCTGTCTGGAGATCAGGGAGCAGGGCCACTGGCCATGTGACCATTTTTAAGAGGTGCCAGAACTCCATTCCACCGCATTCCAGCTGAAAAAAAGCTGTCCAGGAAGGACAGATGGACTCACATTCTAGCTGTATCTGAAGAAGTGAGCTGTGACTCACAAAAGCTCATAACCTATCACAAATTTTGTAGACTTATAGGTGCTACTGGACTCTTGTTCTTTTCTGCTGCTACAGACAGACTAACGTGGCTGTCCATCTTGAACAGTTTTAGAGTGAACAGTCTAGATATGGTTACCAACTCTGGCTAGGGAAATACCTGGCAATTTGGGGACAGTGCCTGGGTAGAGTGAAATTTGGGGGAGGAAGGGAGCTTGGTGAGAATATGATGTCACTTCCATTTTTCCTAGATTATATAGTATCCCACCTGCCCTCTGAAGCCACCATTTCTTCCAGAGGAATTGATCTCTGTAATCTGGAAATCATTGTAATTCTGGGACAACTTTAGGCTCCATCCTGAGGTTATCCAGGGCAAAGGCATATTCAGAATAGCCAATAAATATATACATGAATAGCTGAGAACAGCTTAGCCATGACACAAGCACTGACTTGGTCAAATGGGTCAGTATTTTAGATGTAATAGGGCCAGGGCAATCCTATTGGCCCTTTGAGTAATTTAGTAGCCGATGAGGCAAGTAGCTGGAGTCCCATTTTCTGGCTTGCGGTACTGGCAGAGCCTAACACACCAGAAAGCAGGCCATTAGCTCCTTCCTCTGACAAGCCACAGAAAAGTGGCTTGCCAAAAGAGGGTCTGGGTGCCAGCATCCTGACTAGAGAGTAGAGACTCTGCCACCTTACAAAACAGATTGTCAGGTTGCAAATATATTGAGTATACTGTACATCAAAATATTAACTAACCCCAACTACATTTGGAGAGTATACTGAGGGCCAAACCACAAGTGACAAATGACACAGGTTGGACACTTGTCAGCTTCCCTCAAGTTTTGATGGGAAATGTGGGCAGCTTAGCGGAATGTTGGACAAGTGACAGTTGAAAAATCCATTGGACAGCAGTCGGAGAGCCAAGCTGCAAGAGCAGAACGCCTACATTTCCCATCAAAACTTGAGGGAAGCTGACAAGTGTCCAACCTGTGTCATTTGTCACTTGTAGCTTGGCCCTAAGTTAAACTTTAATTTCCCCCCAAAGGAACTCACTGCGTATTAAACTCACCTCACTTTTCTTTCATAAGTATACTGAAAGGTAAAACTAAATTAAAAAAAAAATTGTAATGAAACTTTTCCAAATGTAATTTGTATTAGCAATAGAAAATTAAGTACAAGTACGATATTTCTCATTTTGAAACACCCAGGTTTAGTTAAGTTTCGTTTATAAAATTATTTCTTAAGTCTTGTTGATTAAGTTTTCTGGAAAGAACTTGCCAAATTCAGTGCTGTACACTTTTTTTAAAAAAACCCTATCATCCTACAGGGTTGGATGCTGAGGCCCAGCAGAAGGGGAGAAATCTGTAATTCTTGAGCTTTTCCCTATTGGCCACACACCACCACCACCCCCCAAACTCTCTACAATGCTGCAGAACAGTTTTGGGTGCGGCGTGAGGGACTGCAGAAACAGATCTCTACTCATGGCTCTTTGATGCAACCCAGTTGTGAATATTATAAACAAAGACAAAAAGAGTTAAATTTAAACTTTTGCAAGACAATTGGGGTTAGCTTGAAACCTTATGAACTCCTTAGAGAAAAAAAATTACCTAAAGCAATACCACTTGCTTCTATGCATCTTGGCTGAGCTGACCATCCATCTGGAATACATTGCACAGTTCCATTCCTGCTGCCTCCAGGAGTTAAATAGCCTGAATTGCAACTGTACTGCAGACTTTCCCATATTATGTAGGTGGGTTTTGTATCAGAGAACACACCATGATCCAAGAGAGGTACAGTACATTTCTCTAAACAAAAATGAGATACGTTGAATAGAAAGACAGCAGCATCCCCTCAAAAACTTTCACTGATTTCCCCAAAGAGTTCTCCACTCTGTTGGAAAGGGTGCGGAGGTGTAGGTACTTTCGCACATTGCTGGTGGGCATGCCCATTTGTTGAGAAATTTTGGAAGGAGATCTTAACAAGCATACAAGATATCACAGGATATTCTATCCCACTCGACCCAAAACTAATATTTTTGAACCAATGGGAGACTGTGAACATACCTAAAATAAGGAAAGAGTTAATTTGCAACCTTTTGATGGCTGCTAAGTCATTACTAGCATCCAACTGGAAATCACCCAAAATCCCCTCTACTGAAAATGGGCTTATTAAGTTATGGGACTTTTATATCCAAGAAAAGGTCTCAGAAATTACAAGGCAATCACAACCCTGCCCTAAAGATTCTAATTTTGCAACTTTTGGCTTCCTTTTTTTGAATTTTCAATTGTCAAGGATATACACCCCCCTAAACATTTATCATTCTTTTGGTTACCCTAAATTAATGTTCAGTTATTTCAACGCTAAAGGTGTCTAACATTTTAATAACAGTAATAACATGTTAAGACTGTAAGATTTGTATGATATATTTCTCAAGTCCACTCATTGATTTGCTCTTTGTTGTTATAATGTTTTATTGTTAACTGTTAAAAATTTAATATAAGAAAAAATAAAAAAATAAAAAGACAGCAGCATATGAATCCTTCAAAAAAACCCTTCAAAATGCTCACATGGTAAAGAATTAAAGCGTCAAAAGGGACATGGTAGGTAGTCATTTAGCCCACCCCACTGCCCTGCCCAAGAAGGCATCTCTACACACACGTGCACACATATACCTCTCTTGATAAGCCTGCAGTATGATGACTAGGCGCCACAAATGTCAATGGGAGGAATTCAGATTGTAATGGAGATTCATTCTTAGAGAGCTCTGCATAAAATGTTGCATATGCAGAAATGATACTCATTACAGAAATTTATCTACCCAATGGACACTCCGATTTTTTAAAAAGAAATGTCTGCTTGACTGTAGAGAAATGTTTTGTTGAAGGAAAGATACATGTATTATTTTAATACAGAATATTTAATACAGAATAAGTCAGGTCAAGTAGAAACAGAATACCTGACCGCTATCATACCCAAGATTCTTTGTACATTTAATCTGAAATAGTCATCTCTCTTTTTCCTTTGTCACATAGGGTGGAAATACACATTACTAAGCACCTAGGGATGCTCAAGTGAACCTCATTTCCCATGTTCCCCCTCCAACTTTCCGTACACTTGGTCATACATTCACACTTCAATTTGCTCCATGTGAATACATTCACACATTCCATATCAGTTCCTCTTCAACTGCTAAAAGTATCCCAGTTTCCCCCACAGCCATTCATTGAAATGCGGATATTGATACTTTCTCACATCTTAAAGAAATGCAAACTGGTAAGTCAAAGTAGTACTTGTTCTCACAGCAAAAACAGAGCTGAATTGGTGCTCTGCCCTCCGGAATCACTTGCAGATGCGATCACACAAAGGGAGCTCCCGTGAAAGCAGCATTCACATGCACAGAGCAAGAACAGCCTGCACATGAATTGAGGACAACACATAAAATCCTGCACTTGAGCATCCCCAGGTAATTCGCAATGTGTATTTCCATTCATGATGTATGGTCTATATTAGTAAGGCTATCACTCAAAGAAATTATAGATTTAAACTTTTACAGTGAATTTATTATATTTGCAGAGAAGTATTGTTTACTGATGACACACACCACACATCACAGCAAGCACCATGACAACAGAAGCATTCCCTCCTTGTAAAAGAAGAGGGATGTCTTCAAGGTGGCACCTCCTACCTGTGAATTTGGTAATCTGCTGCCCAATTAGAAAAGTTGTCCTGTTCAAGTGATCAAAAATTTCAATCAATCCAGTCAACTACAAATTGCAGTTGTAAGGAACACTTTGTTTTATTATTTATGGCATTGCATCCTGAAATGAATAAAGACCATATGAAGTATAAAAACTTACTTACTGTAACATTTGGGGGCTGGCACCCAGCCTCTCATTGCGCAGGTTATTCTTGCCTCTTGACTCCCATTTTCTGTTGTATAGCCAGCCAGACAGTGAAATGAAAGGGTTTCTTCTTTCTTCATTGGAAAATAGTAGTTTTTAAAGCTATAATAATACAGAGCAATTCTTCCATTTTCTATGTCGGGTAAGTCACAAAGCCTGTCTAAAAGAAATGTGTTAATGCTCAGTGGGAAAACTGATTCTGTACAAGTGCGAAAGGAAGCTAAAGTTTCTACTGATTTTTGTACATGTACCTTAATGCAAACTAGGATAGTGAGAGCAGAACCACAAGTGACAAAGGGCACAGTTTGGACACTGGTCAGCTTCCCTCAAGGTTTGATGGGAAATGTAGGCAGCTTGGCGGAATGTTGGACAAGTGACAGTTGAAAAGTCCATTGGACAGCAGTCAGAGAGCCAAGCTGCAAGACCAGGATGCCTACATTTCCCATCAAAACTTGAGGGAAGCTGACGTGTCCAACCTGTGTCTTTTGTCACTTGTGGTTCCGCTCTGAGTTACCAAGGCCCCCCCTTTTGAGGATTGTGCTGTCTGCCCTGATTCCATTTTAGTTAAATTTGCCTTGGCAGCCATTTTAGGAGCTAGCAATGTCTCACTTTGGAGAAGGTGGGGTTATAGCTTTCCTTAGTCAAGCTATGCTAACAAGCAGCTAAAACCTTGGACAGGAAGGAGACTGATTCACCAATGGGGTATCTGCATGCCTACACATTACCACAGGGGCTCGCAAAGTGGGGAACTCCCCTTAGACCATCATTGTACTTTTATCAGCGAACGCAAGGCTTCCGAATCCTGAGAACTGAATCTAATTAGTTACTATCAAGCAACCAGGTAGGCTTGATTACCTTTTACTGACGTTGTCAAGATGTCTCCTACCAGCTTGCCTCAGGCATGAGTGAAACCTCCATCCTACCCCAACCCACTCGTTCATCCAGGATATTCCCATGCCTGAATGCAAGCACCTTTTGTTGCCTATCTGGGAAACCCCCGCTCCTTATCAGATCCAGGAAATCCCAGAGTCTCATCCTGAACTCACCACAAATTCCTGTACTTTACATTTTTTAAAATATTCGTTGGTGTTAGCTCCAATAACTATCTCTGCTCTAGCAGGCTATGTTTTGCCATCTCATCCCTAGATTGCCATCCCCTGCCTACAGCTGGGGATCCCCAGCCCCTGCCCCCTACCTTCACTCACCTGGCTGGCGATGGGAAAGGGAGCTAGGGGGAGGCATGTGCACAAAGCACTCTGTTGCTGCCCAGGAAAATAATATCATTTTCTAGTGTGTTGCAGAAGCTACAGGTCGTGCTGGGGAGTGATTTGCTAAAAATCACCGCTAAACACTAAGTTACATGAGCACATACAAGGAGGATAAGTGTCCACTGCCCCACACCCACAGTTTGGCTGCTGGGGACATGGCAACCCTACTCACCGCCTTCACTGGCTCAGAAGCTGCCTGACAACTCCACTTATTTGGGGGAGGGGGACTCCCCGTCGGAACATCCCTCCACTGCCTTAGTCTCATTATTTCCTCAGGACCATTGGAAGCTCCACCTAGTTTCTTACCTTCAATATACTCTTCTAAGCTCAGCAGAGTGAGGAGAAACTTCTTAGCTCTCACTGGGCTTAGTTTTTGCATTACTTGTCTCCTAAAAACTCTCCTTTCCTCTTCTTTAAATCCCCCCCCCCTTTTTTCCAACTCCTCTTCAGGGCCATTCTCTGGCACAGAATTCTGCCAGACACTTGGCTCACTTTCACTTTCATCTAACTACGCATATCCTTCTGAACAAAAAAATTTCACTGTTCCTATATTTGAGTACCTTTTCAGTTCCTATACTTGTATATTCCCCTCAATAAATTCTAAACCTTGTTTTGGAAAATATAACAGGCTTGCACTGATCTGTAACTATTGTTCATCAAGAGTCTTCTGAACAAGTGCACATTGGGATGGTGCAGGCTGGCCACAGACATGTATTTTCAAACTCTAGGACCCTGGCACACCTCAGGTACACACATGGCTCATTTCCCACCAAAACAGCACACTTTGAGAGGTGGAGCATCCCATTCTGTCAGTTCTCCCGAGTCGCTGCCTGGAGTCAAGCATAAATGAGTGAAAAACAGAGCTCACAGTAGGGCAGGCGGGAGGGAATGTGCAGGGCTGGTGCCAGGGTTTCTGGCGCCTGAGGTGGGATACCTACTTGCGCCCCCCCCCCCACTAACCAACTTGATACTGTAGGCTTAAAAATGATGAATTTTAAACACATCTCCAAAATTATAACTTTTCCAGCTTTTTCAGCCTGCTTTCAGTATTCTTGGTGATTTGGAGGGGCAGCGGCGTAGCATGGTCATGGGGCTCCTGGGGCAGGAGGTGGCTACTCTCGCCCCGTGCACGCTTGCGCACCAGCCATGCATGATGATGTCACTTGTGACATCATTGTGCAGGAGCATCCCCCTCACCTGAGACGGGCGGCAGTGGCGAAGGGGCAGGGAGGTGAGTGGGGACACGGCCTGCATCCCCGCTCACTGCTGTGCTGCCGGGGCTCCCAGCTCACCAGGGGCCAAGCTAAGGCAGGTGGCAGTGGCAAAAGGGTGGAGAGACGAGCGGGGATGCGGCCAGTTTCCAGGTCAGGGGGCGTCGCGGGCCGGCACAGCGCCTCCTTCAGAGTTCAGCGCTTGAGGTGGCTGCCGGCACCGCCTCCATGGACGCACTGGGCCTGGGAATGTGTGCCTGCACAGAAGACTCAACGAAGAACAGTTAAAGGTAAGTGCAACGCTGTTTTCATTGTTGTATCTAACTATGCAGTACCAAGGTGGTGAGTAAGACGAACTACTCACCAATGGAGGAGGGGATAGCCTGTCAGTTGAATAAGGAATGCAACATAGCTGTTCCAACTGCTGATTCTCTGACTGACTTTGTATCAACAGAGTAGTGTCTGACAAAAGTGTCAGCTGAAGACCACGTCACAGCTTGACAGATGTCACGGAGAGGAATACCTTAGAGGAAAGCAGCAGATGATGCTTGAGCCCTGGTGGAGTGAGCTTTAATTGCGACAGGCCAAGAGACCTCAGCTTGTGCATAATACAGTTTGATGGCTGCTGCTATCCATCTTGAGAGTGACTGGGCCGAAACTGTCTGACCCTTGTGAGGTCCAGCATAACAAATAAATAGACCCTTAAATTTCCTGAGTTGATTTGTCCTATTCAAATAAAACAACGTTTTATTCAGATGTTAGCTCTTCTAACATCTAGTTTGTATATCATACAAGCAGAGTCCAAAAAAGGTGAGGGGAAAAAACAGTGGTTAGTGATGCACTGAGACAGGTGGAACTTCAAAACAAGGTTGGGGGAAAATTCCATGCTTGTGCACAATACCACTTTTTAGGGATAAAACTGGATGAGCATGGTCAGTTCCTCCACCTATGTGGCTGATGTGACGGGAACTAGGAAGCTCACTTCCCATGATAGGAGGGCCTTTGTGCAAGAGGACATGGGTTCAAATGGGGAAAACATGAGTTTTGCTACACCAAGGACAGGCTCCACTGTGGGACAGGGACTGGCGGGAAAATGCTGAAGAACCCTTTCAAGAACTGTTTAGAAACCTAATGGGGGGCGGGACAGTTCTACGATCTGTTGTTTTGTGAAAGGCTGATATGACTGCCAGGTGAACCTTGGCAAACATGACATTCATTGGGCAGTGTTAGTAGGTAGTTGGGAATAGTGGACAGAGGGCAAAAGGGCAATTCCCCTCTTTAAGTGACCTAGGAAGTAAATATGTTAAATTCATGACCATATGAAGTGCATGCAGAAAACTTGCAGGCATTCAGAATGACCTGTGTCACCTCCTTGGAGAAATGGATTGTGGTGGGTTAAGTAGCCAGGTTATTAATCTGATCTTGATCACGTTGTGGACTATGTGGTCCCTGTAAAGGAGATCTGGCCTATGTAGTGTCCCTCCAACATGGTGAGGAGGATGGGAAACCATTTCAGTTGTGGTCAAAGGGTGTGTGTGACAAGGACGCAGCATGTCCTGAACTCCTGAAACCTGGTCATGAGAGGGATGGATGGGCTTACGAGAGCCCTCAGTTCCATGGGATTTGGAATGCATCCCCTAGAGATTTGGGGTTGCTGCCTGCTAACGAACAGAAACTCTTGGTCTTGGCATTGGAGGCTGAAGCAAAGAAGTTTACCCTGGGGAATGCCCACTGCTGGAAGATGTGCCCATTCGTGATGCATTAGGGGGATCTTCTTTCAAGTTGCTTATGCCTGCTATGTGGATGGCATGGAGGAACACACAGTTTTGTGTTGCCCAATGCCCATTCCCAAATGGCTTCTGCCTCAACACAGAGCTTGACATTCTCCCTTGTTTGTTCAAGTATTAGAGGGCCATGGTATTGTCTGTGCGGACCTGCACCCTCTTGCTGTATAGCAAAACTGCAAAGGAGACGGGCAAAACGGATGGCTTTCAACTGAAAGATAATGATAGAGTCAGAGGGACACCATGTACCCTGAACTGAGATATCCGCGCAGCGAGCTCCCCATCTCTGGTAAAAAGCATCAGGTGTGATATCTATCTCAGATTACTAAATACCAAAAGGAACATCCTTATCCAGATTATCTCTATTTGTCTACCATATCAGAGATCTGATGACAGATCTTGGGATAGAAAACTTGCTGTCCTGGGAATGTTGAGATGGACTACATTTTCTAACAAACCAATTCTGGAGTCCCAATAGTTTCTGTATCATTAAGACTGACTGAAGCCATACTGAAAGGAACAG
The DNA here is from genome assembly GCF_028583425.1 of Eublepharis macularius. Lineage (NCBI taxonomy): Eukaryota > Metazoa > Chordata > Lepidosauria > Squamata > Eublepharidae > Eublepharis > Eublepharis macularius. The sequence goes on from NC_072794.1 coordinate 41,122,060, forward strand.
CAGGTCCAAGGCATGTAATATTTGAGCATGGTAATCTGGGAGGAAGGCTCTATCTGATAGGGAGTCTAGTTTAGCACTGCATGTGTTTGAGGTTAGACATTTTCCAATTAACAAGTAGTCCTAACTGACAGACCATGTGAACAGTGAGGTCAATTTGAGATCGCAATTGAGATTCAGAATGGGCCACCAGGAGCCAATCATCCAGGTATGGGTATGTGAAGAAACTGCATGTTCAAACTGCAGCCACCTTTGTAAAATCTTTGGTTCAGGCAGAGGCCTCTTCAGACATCTTCTTGAAAAACTTTTGCAGAGTGTAGAGGCTCGTGGTATGAAGGGACCTTGTGAGATAAGGTGACCATCTGGTTAATGAGCTAAAGCTTCCATGGTGCAGTGTTTTTCTTACAAATTAACATTCTTGCCTGATCATACCATCCTGACCTTGGGAGAGGTGTTGTTGTCAAGCTGCAGATTGGCCTCCCTCCTCCTTCCATAGGTTGCACTTTTGACTTGGTAACATTAATTCTTGATTGGTCATTAATTCTTGAATTCTTGATTGGTCACAGGCCCAGACCATTCGAGAATCCAAGATCCATACATTTGCTGCCTTCTATAAGGCAAGGGGGCTTTGGTTAGGTTACAGCCAGCTTATGCTGTGACCTGGCTATGGCTTCACTTCCGGCTCTAAGTTTGACTCTGTAGGATGGAAGCTCAGCCTGCAACTATTCTTCTGTTTTGTTTTGTTTTGTTGAACCATTGAAGTTCTGTGTGCCTCTGGAAAGACTCTGTTTCTGCCTAACTCTTGTGGATAACTGGGTATTTAGTGCTTACCTGCTCTAGGTTTTGTTATTTTAAAATCTCCACAATCTGTCTTGTGTTATTTTGTCTGTCTTTTGCACTCTAATAAATTAAATATAAATTTTTACCTTGTGTGAGTCTTAACTCTGATACCCCAAAGAACTAGCTACACCCCATGCCCTGCTTTGGACCACCTACCAAGCTAATCGTCTTAGTTTGGGAAACTCTGCTTGCAACCTCAAACTTGCAAGGTAAACTTTTCTGTTTTGAGTTCCCCTATAGGCTTGGAGGTTTCTCCTACTCTAAAGCCTGGGGATAGACAAGAGGGAGTGGTGGCAGCGTACAAGGCTAGTGTGAGAATTAGTCTCTCAGTGGCATGTTTGGTAATTTTTGTTAAACAGGGTACCAGATTTGGGTGTCTGTTCGTTTCTGCCTCTGAGCTGAGTAAGAACGACAGCACCCCAGCTGGGTATCCTTGATAGGGTATACTGAACATCTCTAGTATCTGAGGAATGCAACTACCACAGAGATACATTTGGTAAATACCTGTGGAGCTCTGGCCAGCCAAAAGGGTACTACTGTACACTGTTAATAGGTGCCACTGCACTTGATATGTAAGCATTTCCTGTGTGCTGGTGGATGAAACAAAAGTATGCATCCTGAGGGTCTAAGACAGCAAACCATGAATGCAACTCTAAAAACTGTATGACTTTGAACAAAATTAACATTCAAAATTTTTGAACTTCAATGAATTTGTTTTAACTGGTAGAAGTCCAAAATGGGCCTCACTCCTCCATCCTTCTTAGGCACCAGGAACTACCTGGAATAAAAACCTAATAGAATTAAACTCCTAAACTTTCTTGAAGGACCCTTTAGAAAAGAGTTTCAATAGAGCCTGGTCGAGTCCCACTAGGCAAGCCATCAAGGCAGCAGGTGGAAGGCTCAACTTTGGAAGTTCTTTGAAGTATAGCTTATATAGTCGTTGGTGATACTCTGCCAAGCTGAGTAGAAAGGACTCTGTCTCCCCTTGAAACAGATGGAGGAAGCCTGTTCTGACTCAGGTAGTCAGAACAGGGTTTTTTCTCATGCTGTGAGGACTTGGGGGACTGAGGCTGAGGTTGCTTAGGTCTCAGAGCCAAAACAAAGGAGACGCCTGACATGTGGAGGACATGTGTTGGTTTCCTGCAAGGTTCCACAGTAAGTGTAGTGAGAAAGAACCTTTGTCAGGGAGAAGAGGGAGAGAATCCCTCTTGTCTCTAGCAGAGGTTCTTTCTCTAGGCATCTTGTCTAGTCTGCTGGGTTCCCTCGTCACTGCCAGCTCTCCTTTCTCCCCTAAAAGCACTCTGCAGCCAGAGGGAGCCAAGCGTGTGGGCAGCAGTGCAAGGGAGCCAATGGCATAGGTGATGGTCAGAGGGAGCTTGCAGCAGTGATCAGCTCCTTGTGCCTCTCACCCCCACCAGCACCCCTAGGCAGCGGGGTCCCCTTGCTCCCTTAAATGCACTTGGGAAGGAGCCAGAGAGCACTGGTGGCAGTGAGAGGGATAAGAGCCTATTGCCACTGCCAGCTCCCTCTGGCTGCCACTCGTGCAATCAACTTCCTCTGGCTTTTAGGGGAGCAAGGAATGGCAACAGGGAGCTGAGCAGACTAAAGATGTCTAGAGAAAGAACCTCTGCCGGGGAGAAGAAGGATTCTCTCCCTCTTCTTGGCAGAAGTTCTTTCTCACTACACTTCCTGTGGAACCTTGCAGGAACCCGACGTGTGTCCTCCACACATCAGGCGTCTTATCTGTTTTGGCTCTTGAGTCTAATAGACCTCTTTTCACTCTGAAGGTGTGGAGTAGAGTAAAATTTTGGGGCGTAGTAAGGTTGAGATGGATACCTTGATGAACAGTACTGTCATTACGGTTGCCACTGCTGGTGACTTTGGTAGTGGCAGTATCTGTAAGACAGCTGATGAAGTGGTGCAGGAATCCCTAATGACCTGGCTGTTTATTAGTTTTTCTTCATTTGTATTAGAGAGTTGCCGGTCTTCTCTGAAAATAAAAAGTGTCCTTTGAATGGAAAATCCTCTATCTTTGCTAATTTTTTCCTGGGGTAGGGCTGTGGTGCCTAGCCAAGAATAATGGCTCAATATCACTGCCAAAGCCATGGATCTTGCTAAGCAGTCTGTAGCATGCTTGCCAGCATTTATCTGTGTTTGACTAGGAGTGTAGCTTCATCTTAGAAATCTTAGTGAGGACTCAGCCATCCTCTAAGCGATCCTACAGACAAGTGGAAAACATTCCCAAAGGAAGAGGTTGTATAATGCCATAATTGCTTGGCAGTTTGCAATGCAGAAGTTTAGGGCTACTGATGAGTACACTTTGTGGCTCAAAACATCAAATTTTCAGCCTTTTCTGTCAACGGGAGCTAAGTGGGAGCCATGCTGGTGGCAGCTTTGGACCTCATCTATGACCAAAGAGGAAGTTTGTTTGGAGGATGGGTAAATAAAAATCCACAATCCTATTGCTTCAATTTGTAGAAATTTTCAAGCTTTCTTGATGTGACCAGTGTAGGAGCAGACTTCTCCCAAACACCATGGGCAATGCTAAGTAGGTTTTCAACTGCAGGGAAAGACTTCTTGAGAATATGAATAAAGTTCTTGAATATTTTGTTTGGTTTCAGGGTGGACAAGATGATGTACAACTCCAATGTTCTATTTGGATCATTTGCTCTTAAAAGAGCCAAAAGTCGTTGTTCAGGGATCGGGAAGTCATTACTCCTACAGATTCCTCAAGTGATGAATCCAATGAGAGTTCCAAAGCTATATCAGAGTGCAAGAGAATCTTTTCTTCCGCTGAATAGGAGAACATTGCCAATAGAGCATGGAACTGAGGCTTTGGAACCGAAGGTACAAGTGGCATGGATGAATAACCTGGCATCACGAGAGAGCGAGTGGAAGTGTTTCCTTCTCAGACTGATGACAGTCTCACAGCATGTGTTGGTGCCTGGTGCCTTTCTCTGCTGTGGCAGGAGGAGGTTGAGGTGGATCATTTCAGGTGAGTTTTAATATTGGTCTTCATTGCATAAGGCTTGGAAGCACAACACTTAGTGATCAGATGGATTGTGGAATGGCAATGGGATTGGACCACTCAGAACCAGATACCAGTGCCCAGCCAAATCAGAGGGCAAACCAAACTGGAAGTAGAGAAGGACCTCTCTCAACAGCAGCAAGGGAACTCATTGCGCATGCCGTTTTGGAAGGAAATGAGCCATAGGAGGAACACCTTGAAAATACTTCTGTGGCCAGCCTGCCAGCACAAGTCACAGCTCTTTAGAGCTCTCTCAGCCCCACTCACCTCACAGAGAATTGTAGGCTTCACCCTCCTATCTTCTATAACACCTCCTATCACCTGAGAAGCTGCACCAGCAGATTGGAGGATCCTCAGGAACAAAACAAGATACAGCATGCAGGGCTGCAGCTTAAGGAAGAAATCTGTGACAATGGCCCCCCTTGCCTTCATCACAAGATTTTTTTCCCACTTTGGATCTGCTTTGGATTTAGCCTTCTATCAGAGAAAATCCTTCCACAGGAATCAGTTAAACAAGGGGAAAAATCTCACATTGCCAATAGAAAGTGGTGGTGATTGGGTGTACAATTTGTATAACTACTCCTATGTAATTTGATTTTTACTCCTGAGAAAGTCAATCCAATACTTAGAATTAGATCTGGAAGATATCCAATGTAGTGTTTAACAGAAGACACCATTAGGAAGTTCTAGTTCTTTCTTTGTGAGTAGTGTTCTGATTGGGGGAAGACACCTTGCAAAAAAGTTTCATATTCCTGCTGGCGTCAATTTTTTAAAAATAAAAGTATTGTCAAAGCTGCTTTTAACATGTATTCTAGCATGATCCTCCTGCGCACGTACCTGCTGGAGCAATCTTGAACACTTGTCTAGATCTTTTCCTCTGTGGAGAGGGGTCCATCAGGGATGTGTCTTGGCTCCTTTACTGTCCAATTTATATACGAGTGATTTGTTTATAACATATTCTAGTATGTGCAGGATCTGAGGCATCCTATGTGAACAAACTAAGTAAACTGTCCTTTGGATCCCAATATAATGAAAGAGTAGCTTAACAATATGCACCAGACTTACCTTTCACCTACTTCCATGCAAAATAAAAATAAGTTATCTGACTTTGTGTAAAGACACAGCTATGGGGAAAGCTTACAAAATGTCAAAAATATTTTGTAACTACTATTTTTAAGGCACTAGAATTGTAGCTAGTGGTGGCCCATTTTTAAAATTATCTTTGGTTAAAGGAGAAGATAGACTATCAGATAACGCTAGAACTTGCTGTCCTAACCCACGCTGTTAACTTCCACTGTGAACACTAAAAACAAGAACTTAAGTGGAGGATAGCTTTGTAGCAAACACATCCAGATACACACACAAGGATAAGAGGACTTGAAACTGGCATCCTCCATTTGCCTTTCAGATGAAAGCAAGCAAATTTTTATACTAGCCTTCCAAGATCAGACTACAAAACTTACCAGCCCATCTGAACAGATATGCCCAATAGTCATTTTCAGCTTATCAGTGGTCTGGAATAAGTTTTAAGAATTACGATAGAACATACATGAAGGGCTTTGAATACAGGAAGTGCTATAAAAAATATGGGAACTGCCATGTAAATGCTGAAGAGGAGTTAGTGTGTGTGTTTAAAACAAAATGGATGCATGCAAAAAGGATTTGATAAATGAAGCAAAAGAGCACTTGAGAGACTAGTTTTATTCCTTCTCAGACTGTCCTTCATATATGCTACATACAGAACAAAAATAAAACCACTTTACCTTCTACAAAGAGGTCCCCAGGTGCCACTAGCATAAAAGCCAAAATCCAGCCTTTATAACCCATCATGAGCACCAACTGGCAAGTTTGTATTCTTCCAATTGCTGATTTACTGTTTCCCATAGAAATCCTGTTAATCATTTATAGGCCAAACTTCCACATAAGCTCGTTTCCAGTGTGTTCAAGTTTATTCCTTTAACTGATTATGTACTTACACCTAAGCTCTAGCATGCAATAGGTCAGTTCATGCATTTATTCTTGTAAAATTTAACATGGGGGGAGGGGAAAAGAGAGGAGTGGGATAGTGCTTGTTGGCCACACCACATACCTTCATCCGCATCAGAATCTGTCAACCAGGCCTACACATGGATGTGTGCATGCACATGTTCTCCTCATGCATTAGAGAATCAGTTAGATGCCAATTATGTTCACAGGTTCAAGTAAGTACTTGAATAATGGGCCAGCACAAATTCATTCCTTTTAAACTTTATTTAGATTCCATACCTCCCCCAAAGACCTCATGGCAGCCTCGTTGGTTATTTCCTCTACTTTATCCTCAGAATATATCTGTGAGCTAGGCTGAGAGTGACTGTCCTATCCAGATTTTCAGGGAAGGGAGCTCCGACACAAAAAAGCTTATACCTTGAAAATTGTGTTGGTCTCTAAGGTGCCACAAGACTCAAATCCTACTGTTCCACTGCAGACCAACATACCCACCCCAAACTGTCCTATCTAGTGAGATTTGTGATTGATGGGGATCAAATATCCTAAGTATTTTTCTTCCTTGATTTAATCAATCTCTTGGTCTGGTTGGTAAAATTCCTGGATGAGACACAACTTGTAGCCATGATTAGGAACAACTCTGGATGAGAGGCAAAGACTAAGACAGAAAAGGATAAAGTGGTGAGACACATGGTGTCATGGACCAACCTGGCCCAGTGGAGCAGAGAGACTCAGAGGACTCTTCTGAGGAGGAGGCAGCTGGTGAACCTGACCCAGATCCACAGCCAGTGGCAGAGGCACTGCAGGAGGAGGCAGGCCCTGAAGGCTCAGATACTGATCCACAGCCAGGTCCCAGCACATCGGTTCCTCAGCTTCCCAGCCCTGGGCTGGCAACAGAAAGCCAGGGGCAGGCCAGCTCTCCCCCTTCATCACCAGAGCCTCGGGAGCGCTGCCAGAGGAGGGCTAGAAGAGCCCTCCAAGCCAGAAGGCGCAGTGCCAGGCTAGCAGCACAGCACCGGCCCAGCATCATTAGTGATGATGAGTGCTCGCAGGAGCAGGACTGAGACAGCCGGCAGGTGCTTGCTGTAGCACAAGGAGCTGAGCACTGTGAGGCTTAAAAGCAGCCGAAGAGGGAGTGGCTGCGTGGAAGCAACGAGTCCGCTCACTACTGACCTTGCTGCTGTTTGGAACTGATTCTCTTGTCCCTGACCTTGGCCTGTTCCTGTGGATGTGTTTTTGGAATCCCCCTTTGGACTTGAAGCCGTGAGTGTGCCCAGTTGGTGCCTGAACCTTGGAACTGGGTGCTGCCCTGCTCGGACAACTTGGGAGTTATCCCTTGCCTGCTGCCAGTGTGAGTCTGCATCGGGACACATGGGTGGTCACAGTACTATGATTGTCACCTTTCGATTCTAGGCATTGAAAAATGCAGAACTTGGAAAGGGGGACGGAGACTCAGGCCGGTTTCAGCAATACAAGCGTGGCAACTGAGAAGAAATCTGAACGAGGCAGGGATTTGACAGAATGGTTAACAGCAGGACAGCTAATTATTTTAGAGCAAGTAATGTAGAAAGTGAGGTACAAGAGCCTATGCATACAAATAAGCAGTGTTGAAGGCCAATGACCATGACCTTCTGAGGTATTTCTAAAGAGATCAGCAACTGTGTTAAGTATATTTACCATTAGCACAAAGCATCTCTCTTCCTAAAAATTAACATTTTAATCATAATGCTTTATGCTTTGCTCTGATCTATCGGGACAGTTGGTAACATCAAGACCTACACTACTTCCAACTCCTATTGCTTCCCATTCCTGTCTGTACCGGAAGGCTTCTTCACCAACTGATTGCTGGAAAGCACGCCTGCATCTTGATAATACAGGAATGTTTGCTGGAAAGTGGGTGACACCAAAAAGCAATCAATGTATTTTTTTACTTGGGGGGAAATGGTCTTAAATCTTAGAAAGGCTCTGCTGCCTCCTAATGGCAGAACACCCAGCAGCACAAGCAGGCTAAAAGCTCAAAGACTTCAGCAATCTTTGCTTCCACTGAAGCTGGCAAGACCCACTGGCAGCTTACCACCAAGCCTTCCTCCGCCTCATTCATGATGGCTCCAGCTGGACACCCTGCTATTGGCAGGGAATCCAGCTTCACATTACAGCAAGTCCCACTACAATTTCCCTATAGACTTCCAGTAGTGTTTCCATTGGCAGAAAACCAGTAAGTTTTCCTTGCCTTCTACTAATGGTACTTTGAACCCATCCTATTGAAACTAAGGAAGATATTTAATTTAATATCAATTGAAGATGACTCCCCCAAAAGCAAAGGCAGGCAACATACAACATCAATGGTGACACTTGTGCATTCTTTTTAGAGTCGTTTCTAGATTACCTTTGTGTTATGTGCCATCAAGTAGCTTCTAACTTATGGTGACCCTACGAATGAAAGACCTCCAAAATGTCTTATCATTGACAGCCTTGCTCAGATTTTGCAAATAGGAGGCTTCCTTTATTGAGTTAATCCATCTTATGTTAGGTCTTTCTGTTTTCCTGTTGCCTTCAACTTTTCCTAGCATTATTGTCTTTTCCAGTCAGTCAGTCATATCTTCTCATGACCATAGTACGATAGCCTCAGTTTATTTTAGGCTTCTAGGGAGAACTCAGGCTTGATCTAGAACACAATCACCTTTTTGTTGGTCAATGGTATCTATAGAACTCTCATTCAATACCATGCTTCAAATGAATCAATTTTCTTCCCATCAGCTTTTTTCGTTGTCCAAGTTCCACATTCATACCTAGTAATTTGGAATACCATAATATGAATCATCTTGATCTTTGTCCCCAGTGGCCCTTCCTAGATCTTTTCTAGTTCCTTCCAAGTCTCAACATCCAGATTTCTTGCTTGTAGTCTCTCTTTTGGTTGATGATTGAGCCAAGAAATAGAAAATCTTGAAGAAGTTCCATTTCTTCACTGTCAACCATTTATCAAATTTTTAAAAATGTGATGACAAATACGTTGCCTGATGCTGAAGGATCAGAGACAAAATTAGACATCATGAACTCTGAAAACAAGCTGCATATAAATTCCCAGCATCACACAGAAGAGTTAAGGGTTCCAATTTCATCTTATATGGAATGGCCAATTTGGGGGTTGCCATAGTAGCATCTGAAATCAGCCAAATCTTTAGGAAGAAAGCGCACACACTAAAACTTCAAGGAGTTGTTTTTCTGCAATGGGCAACCCAGTTTGCAAAAATGGCCCATGCTGATATTCTGTCTGCCTTGGTAACCTCAAAAATTACAGGCTCCATACTCCTAAATAAACCACAACACACAAACTCCTCAGTCAGTATTGTATTAATGATCTTTAAAGTGTTGCATTATACTGTATACAACAGCAATCTAAAAAAGTATACATTATACATTTGTTAATTTTTGTAAGAAATTTTTTAAAAAATGTTTCATACAAAATATTAAAGTATGCCAATCAGGATATATACAGAAACAAACATATATAGCTGCAGACAAGTAAAACTGTCATGATCACTACTGAATCGATTTTTTTTTAATCAGACACAATATCCACCTATCAGTAGCAGGAAATTCCAAATGTATCCATCACCATTTGAATTGCTTGCAGTGGATCAACAATTTCTTGCATATTATCTTTTCTCAACACCCAGTCTGGCCTTTGTCTGTAGGATGAAACAAGAATTCTTTAAGTGCAAGTGAAAATTTTAAGAACAACTTTAGATCACAATCGTTTAATGCCTTACCTAGAAACTACTTTTGTTCTTACAGGAGTGACTGGAACAGAGCAGTGACCATTTCTGAATGCACTTGTCTTTTGCTTGGCAAGCACTCTTTGGGCATCCATTTGATGTTTACGAGAGGTTAGTTTAAACAGGCTTTGAAGACGAGCTATCACTCGAGGATTGCGTCGGATTTCCTAAAAAAGCCACCATTTTTGTTGAAAAACAGAACTGTAAAATCTTAAGAATTAAAAGAAATACAAATATACTGCACTTTTATTAATTGTTTTTTGAATTTCTCCAGACTATGCGGACCACCTCTTCTGTATGCATAATGCACAGAAGCGGCACAATATTAGCTCAGAGATATCATAATACCCAAAAACCACACTCCAAATTTTTCACCCCCCAAAAGCTATCAGTTTCTTAAGTGAGAGACCAGCGGCTGAATCAGGGGTCAATTTCTAAGGGCACTATTTAGTATCTAAACCTGCAAACCGCATCATTCCATGGAAAAGCAGTTACTGTCTCACAAGGCCCAAGGAACTTCTCAGCTCCCTCTTCAGTTTCTACACTCTTAATTCTATTTGGCACTAGAAAAGCTGAAGCCCTCACAAAGCCTAGCAGAATGATGACTGATTTGTAGGAACTTGTCTGGTTTTAAAACTCAGTCTCTCCATTGGAGGGGAACACAAGCTAATAGTAAATGGGAATACTAACTTGTGACTTTGCCAGTGAAAAAGAACAGCATGCACAGAATCTCAGAGATGATCCAAACCTGGGAGTACAAATACTTCCCAAGTAAAAAAATCATTTATTCCAAAGCCCACATCTTTAGCCTAATCAGCTCTCACATTACAGTGAGAGCTGTATTTTACACACTCAAGTCCAGGCAAAAGAAAAGAGAAATAAACAATTGTCCCTTTGAAGGGAAAACATGGATCTGATCCTGAAGTTTAGTAGATATTTGAGATACTAGTGCACTACCTGATTGATAAATGCAATCTCTGTAGAAATATGTAATATGATCTCCTGCGGCTTGATAGAGATCCTTCACATTGTCCTACAAGATGAAATGCAATTTGCACAGATTGGCTTTACATTACCTGCAAAATCAGTATACCTAAGAGTTGCTGTGCTGGATGTTTCTAATGTCTTCCTCGCTACCCCGAAGACAATTTAAGAAGCAAGTCAGCTCTGTTAACATAAGGAAAGAGGCATCGCACTTACAAATGCACTTGCTGAATCCTTTGAAAGAAGAGCCAACAGGCAACAGGTCTTGGTAAAAATGTTCCCAGCTCTCTCTGAAACTTTGTCTCCAGGTCTCTCACGGTACATCTGAAGTAGTTCCAACAACGTATCTACTGAATTTTCCACTGCATAAACAGCTTGAGTTGTCTTCTCATACTTGAAAAGAAACACACCACTCATTTACAGTACATCCTTAAGAGTCTCGCCTTTGAGCTACACAGGCATGACAACGAGAGCCACTGGACATGCAGATGCAAATCATTTTTACAGTATGTAGAAAGACTATGTCTAGTTACTGTTATCTATGATAAAAGAGCCCCACCCCACACTGTGTAAAAGGTCAATATAGGCAGCATAAGCAAAAGACCACTTGGCTTAGTCTGCTTGTGATTTTAGACAACAGCTTGACTTCTGAAGACTAAAGTTCACTTGTGTTCATTTTTACATAATAAATCATATGCTCACATATGAAGCCAATATTTAAGTGAACTGCCAAGCCTATAAGTTTGCAAAGAATGACTAGAAAAGTGTGAGTTTAGACTAGTAGGCTTGATTTCAATATCAAACTGAAAAACTTTCTTACTGTTTACAAGACAAGTTTGATCCAATGGAGAATTTCTGCTAAGTATTTTGGGGGGCATTTGGGGCTGCTGGCAGAAGGGAACAGTGAAAAAGTCCTGTTCTGCAAGAGGAAATTCTTCCAGGCACATACATGCTTTATGGAACTCCAGCCAATGATTCCACCATTGATATAAATTTTAATTGTCTCAAAGCCATGATGAAATAGATAGCTTCATCCAAAAATTGAGGAAAATGAAATGTGTATCATTGCGTTGAAGCAAAAATATTTACAATACAAACTGATTATAAAAAGAGGGAATTCTCAACAAAGTATACCAATACCTTTGATAAATTAAGCAGGATTTGAACTGAGTATCTGATAACATCCATACTAGGGACACTGCGGTTGCAGCTCCGAATCAATGTAAAAATAGTGGGGACTGCTTCCGTTTGGGCCATATTCTCACAGCAAACAGGAGATAATCTGGTTACAACCTCTGAGGAAGGAAAACAAGCAACTATGACCAACATGTTCTCCAAAAATCAACAGTGAGAATATGTTAGAAAAATAAATTGGTATCAATATATGCTAGGGGCTCTCTGTGATATTTAGGCAAAGAAAGCATGATCACATCCAATATAAACCTGGGCAATATATTTCACACAAAAAAGCCTTTACTCCCACACTTTTGATCCTAGACCGCAGCAGCCACCCATTCCTAGCTGCAGCAGTTCCTTGTACAACAGATAGAAGAAAACAGATAGAAGAAAACACACTTCCTGTGTTTGGATTACCGGTTTCAGCAGCTTTTTAACATTTACCTTCACTAGTCGAATCACAAATTCTTCTCCAGCAGAGTGGATAACTGAGCTGAAGAACTCTTCCTCTCCTCTCTCCCTAATCCAATTTGCCTGTTTTGGAGGCTGACATACACAGCAGGTTGACAGACAGAAAGAGGGAAGAATCTCTTAACACCCCCCCACCCCGCCCGAAAAACTTGATGTAGGCACTTGTAGCTCCAAGGGTCAACAAATCTTGTGTCAACCATCCTAGGAACTACATTACTCATGGTGTCAGCCAAGAGAGGATTTGAAGCACATGTAAAATGGGACAAGAGTCAGCTACCTGTTGCAACAGCAGCTAACCTGTATTAAAAGTAGGTGCACGCAGGAGTTCTGGGAATCAAATAGTGCTCCTTGTATCTTCAGAGACACAATAGGCTTTTCAAGCTAAATTGCAAGCTCAGAAGTCCTTAGTTTGAGAGTAGGAAGAATGGCTGTTTTTCCAAGACCAGTTTTAAAGCAACTTGGCAGGGAGGAAGCCATGTCTACAAGGAATTGGCTCAGCTCTCAATTCATAACCCTGGAATGGATCCAGTCAGCAAATTCTGAAGCTTTTCTTCAACTTAAGAAGTCTTCCTCTTCTGTTGAGAACCACTTAAGTCGACAAAAGGCTTCAAACTTTGCTGAGCAGAATGGCTGGATCCATCCTTATGTGCTCAATGGTAGGGAGATACAGGCATCTCCCACGAACCCTTCAGCTCACACTAGAAAAACACTTATCAGCAACCTGCCATATTCAATCAATTCTCAACTTGCAACCCCAAACCAGAATTTAATTTACCTTCAGAAGATATAATTTATTTCTTGAGCCTGCAATTTAATTATATTCTCTGTAACAATGAATACTCTGAGCTTTTGGCCCAATTCAGTGCCGAGAAGCTCCTGATGACAAACAATCCTAGAATGAAGAATCTAATTAAGTTACTGGTTTTACGCTTTTAAGTTGGAAGTGGAACACATGTGTTCGTCATAAGGTACCAATAATGAGTTTCATAAAGTATTTAATTTCTGGTGCTTTACCAAGTAAAATGAGAGGCTATTTTTTTTGCAATTAATATATACCAAATCAGAGAAACTGGTAGCTTATATATTGCTATATTGGAAATGATTTTACAAGTTACGTATTACTAACCCAGGTCTTTTAAAGCTGCTAGAATGTATGAAAAATGTCTGTATTTTAGAAGGCGATCAATGGCAAAAGCAGTTCTATTACACAGCTTCATCTCTTCTTTGCTTTCTTTATTGGCCATCACCAAACTATCTCGTAGAGCTCTAGTTTCATCAGTATCAGTCTTCTTCCTCCACGAATACCCTCGCCACAAAGCCTACAAACAAAGAATTCATTCATTAAAGAGAGGGAATATCTGGGAAAGCACATGGAAATAATTTCAGTGTTAACCACCCAGCAACTTCTGAAAGTGATCTCATGGTCACAGGATTATGGAATGAAGCACAGGCTTATAGAATAAAGCAGGTTATTCACATAAAGTTTCAGGGATGATACTTCAGTAAAGAGGAGACAACCTTTTTGTTGACAAAAGGCACTTCACAAACTAGAGCTACTACCTGGATCAGGGGGAGCAGAATTATAGCAATCCCCCTCCACAGTTGTGTTCTCCCTATGTATGCTTCCCCCCCCCTCACAGCTAGGCATAGCTATACCCATGGTCTGACTTGGTATAAAGTAGCTTCATGTACTCATGGCAGAATGAAGTGCTGCTTTTCCTCTTACTCGTTTTCCTGGGCCACCACATGTTTCAGCAAGTGAACCACACATACTCATGTTCCCTTCAGAGTGGAAAGCCATGGCAGAACCTGGAGACAGAAAAGGCGTCTTGGCCCCAGCAGCTGCACAGCACTGATGGGCAGCTGAGCTTGAGGCTCATTCTAGCCTCATCAGCTGTTTTGTTCTGATGGGCAGGTGACCCCCCCTCCAGTTCTGAACAAATAATGGAGCCAGTGTGCCCGGACTCAGGGGTGCCTAGATCCATCAGCTGTTCAGCACCTTTCCAATCAGTGCCAAACAGCTGATGGGGCCAGGATGCACCTAGAGGGCTCGAATGCAGGTTCCATCAGCTGTTTTGAGGGAGACTCTCCCCCTGATCAGCACGAATCAGTGCCAAACAACTGATGGAGCCAGGATACACGTGGAGTCAAGAGCTCCATCCTCTAAGCATCTACAGCATCATTTTTCATGCTCCAAAGATTAATTTATTTACCCGAAGGGGGGGGGGAAACATGTATATGCAAGTAACAAAATAAAAAGTTTTCATCATCATTCTATGGCACAAAGAGAAGCATTTCTATTTATTTACCTGAAATTTAGTAATTCCGTTATTTAGGGTCTTTTGGCTCATGCCTTTCTGGACTTTGCCTGAACTTGCATTCTTATACTTCATCCATTTCCTCACCATTCTCTGAATTTTAACAATTTTCTCAAGATATTGTAGGAATTCCCTCCTCTGTACTTTTGCACGATACCATCTCTGTTTAAAACAAACAGAAAGGACAAAAAAGCAACTTTTTCATCTTGCTACAGGTGAACACATCTTTTAAGAGTTTAACAAAAGATTTATATGGATGTTTGAACTTCAGCACAAGCTTCAGCAACATAATCTATAGAGACATGATCAAGCGTTTTTGTGTACAAAAGTGAATGCATTTAATGGAAGGAATGTCTTTTGTTCCCCAAAACTAACCTGAATATATAAAACAGATGCGAGTTGCATCTGTTCTTGCTTCCGGAGAAGATGAATTCGGAAAGCTTTCTGAATTTTAACAGCAGCAAGATGATGATATGCAAAAGCTATAAAACGAAGTAGAGAACTTTGCTGATTCTGTTCTAATATCTAGAGGGGAAAGTGAAATAAATTAGTGCTCTCCAAAGATATTCAAACCAGAGAGACAGTTCAGTTTTAGGATGGCCTTTCAGCATATTCAAATCTATGAAAACTTTGAAAACTTCAGCAGAAAGTATTTTCTATTACACTGTCTCTCTGTCAAAGACTACACAGAAACACTGAAAACAGGCTTCATGGGAAAGACCACTCAACACCCAGAATAGTTATTAGTGCAGCAATCAACAGCCCCACCTCAAACCCACCTCACGTAACTATCAACATACACTCAACACAAGCTACAAGTTTTTCCAGCGGCTTTCATTTCTGCTTCCTACTCAGCAGAACAGTTTGGTTATGAGCCAACTAAAGTTAAATATTTTTAAAAGTCCTTAAATTTAATAGGAAAAAAATCTGCTCTTTGCTTCAATACAGAAATTGATTTGACATATTTTTAAGATATCAGAAAAAACAGGAAAATAATTTGGTTGGGAAAGTCACAGATGAATTTTCAGGTACAGAACTGGGCCCAGCGGGACATATTATCGTTCCGCCGGGCCTGTAAGACAGAGCTGTTCCGCCAGGCATTTGGTGATTGAAGGGGGCGGTGCCATGTCGGCCTCCCACCTTTGGGGTGGGGAAGGTTCTCCCCACCACTGCACCTTGTTAATTTGTTTTATTATTTGTATATTGATTATAGTTTTTGTTTTTATCGATTTTAACTGTTCACCGCCCAGAGCCCCTGGGGATGGGCGGTATATAAATTGAATAAATAAATAAATAAATAATTGTTACAATTGCCCCATAAGCATCTATATGTCCAACATGGATTTTAACAGTGAGTTATGTATCAACATATACTATTGTAACTGGCAGCAATTAGTGCTAGAGCAATAGTGATAAATACCTGCATTTTTGCTGCACTTTTTATTCGGCAGACTCTTCTGCGTTCAAGGAATCCTCTCACAGTCGCTTGTACAACAATGATGCTCCTCAGAGTTTGTACGTAAACTCTTCGTTGATGTTGCATGGCCAAGAAAGACCGAAAATACCTTTGTATTACAATAGCAGCTTTCCTGTATTTCTGGTACTGCACTCTGGCTTTATTTGCCCGGTACAGAGCCTGTAATGTAATAGCTGCAGTTCTGTATTGAGTCATCTTGTCATCCACAGCCATGTGAAAGCAAGGCTGAACATTCCTTACTGTATGTATTTCTTTTGCCTTTCTACATGCTACCATTCCACGATAAGCAGACTGAATAGTTATTGCAGCCCAGCATAGCTGTTTATAGCGTTTACGCTGCACACGCATACGGTAAAAAGACTGAATTACACTTGCAGAGACATGCATGTGATGCAGTTCTTGCCTCCCTCTCATACCTCTGTAAGAGGCCTGAATCACCACTGCAGCCTTCCAAATCACAAGGTATACCTTTCGCTGATGTTTTCCTTTTAGGTATGCTCGGTAGTAATTTTGTATGGTGGCAGCAGCATGCTGCAGTCTCTGGTAAGAAAGCCTTTCCTGATGCACTCTAAATTCTGCCTGAATTACTCTTGCTGCAGAATGCATGCGCCGAACTTTTCTTCTTACTTTAAAACCTCTGTAGAAAGACTGAATACAAATAACTGCTGTGCGAAGGCAAAGGTATTCTTGAGCTTGCCTTCTTGACAAAATCAGGGCTCTGTATCGTCTCTGAAGGATGACAGCAGCCGCTTGATAAGCAAGGTATTTTCTACGGTGTCTCCACATTTTAAAACTCCTTTGAAGCACAACGGCAGCATGATGCCTTCCCTGTAGCCTTGCTTTCATGTTGTAAGAAGCCATCGGAACACTAGCAGCAGTTCTCTCAGCGGAGGAGTACAGATGCATTGCCATTGTGCTAAGCTGATTAGTTCTGAATCTCTTCTGTATAATTATGGCTGCCCATTGCAGCTTCCTGAAGGAACAACGTTGCCTGTGCATGCGAAAGTGACTCTGGATGATTGCTGCAGCAATATGCCATTTCTTTAAGGCGCGTCGCATTTTCATTCCTCTGTAGGCTGCCTGAAAGATTAAAGCAGAGTGGCGCTGCCTTAAATATAGTTCTCTAGTGTTTTTAGCTTTTCTGTATGCTCTATAGTGTTGTTGTATTACAACAGAAGCAAGCTTCATAGCTCTGTAATGATTTCGTGCTATACGCATTCTAGAGCTTGCTTGGATAGTGGTGGCAGCCGCATGCATTTTCTTCACACGTTCCCTAGCCAACATGCCTCTGAAGGTTGACTGCACAATGATGGCAGCTTTACGGACGCAAAGGTACTCACCACGCTTCTGTTTTGCTAGTACTGTACCTCGATATTTCCTCTGAATTGTCACAGTAGCTGCCTTTACAGAAATGAAACTTTGCCGTTGACGAAAAGCTCTAAATCGCCTTTGAATGGTGGTGGCAGCCACATGCATTTTTTTCAAATGGTGTCTCTCTTTCATGCCTCTGAATTTGGACTGAATTTGGAGGGTAGCAATCTTTATCTGTCTGTATTTTTGCACCTGAACATTTCGGTCTTTGCAACCACGATACCATTGCTGGATCACTTTTGTCGCTGCAACTAATTGTTGAAAAGATTTCCGCTGCTTGTACATTCGATAAAAGGACTGAATACAAACTGCAGACTGGTGCAAAGTTTTTTGCTCTTGTCTAATCTTCATGCCTCTGTAGGCAGACTGAAGGATAAGGGATGCCTTTTTTAACTCCAAGTACTTTGTCTGTTCCTGTCTTCTTCGGCAAAGAGCTCTATATCTTACCTGAATGATAGACGTTGCCAGTTTCAATGTCTGGTATCTAGAGTAAACTTGATGCATCTTAAACACTGTTTGGATACAGACAGCGGCACGATGCATGTGTTGGACTTTTCGCCTAGTTCTCATACCTCTGTAAACTGCCTGGATTTTAACAGCTGCTTCCTTTAATGCAAGGTATTCCTGCCTTTGGCAGTTGGCTAGAACAACAGCACAATACCGCCTTTGAACCAATATAGCAGCTTGTCTTAAACTTTTGAACTTTGCTCGAATTACGTGCATCTTATAATAGGACTGTATGATTACTGCACTCTGGTGTTGTCTTTTTATATGCGCTCTGACCACACTACCTCTCCAAGCTGCCTGAAGTTGAATGATGCAGGTACGGAGTAGAACATATGCCTGTCGTTGCTCTCTACCAGAAATTATAGCTCTGTAATGCCGCTGAAGTGTTAGAGCAGCATTTCTCATCATTGTGAACTTTTTCAGAGCTATATACTTTCTAAAAGCAGACTGGATAACAGTCACAGCAGCATGCTGCTTCTGAATCTGTTTCCTTACTAGCCAGCCACGGGAAGCTGCCTGCAAGGTGATAATGGCTGCTTTTGTCCTTAAGAAACTTTTTCGGATTTGGGATGTTGCCTTGTAAGCCCTATACCTTCTCTGAATCATGAGGGAAGCTTGAACCATGGCTTGGTATTTCTTTCGTGCAGCATGAGCCCTAAAAGCTGCTTGGATCTTGCGTGCAGCTTCATTTTCAAGTTGAAGTGTTTTTCGTAGTATATAGCCCCTGCAGGCTGCTTGCAAACAGATAGTCGCCTTTTTGATTTGCAAGAAGATCTGCCTCTGACAGGTTCTCTCTCTGTAGGCACGATAGTGTAACTGGATAACAGCAGAAGCTCTACACAGGCTCAGATAGTGTTGCCTCTCTCTCTTCATTCTGTATTGGGCTTGAAGTACAATTGCAGCCTCTTGCCGTCTCTTTACCCATTTTCTAGTGTGATTTCCTCGTACAACAGCTTGGACTATTACACAAGCTCTTCTCAGTTTTGCATATTCTTCTTTCAACTGAAAGGCATGCTTCTGGGAACGGTACCTTCGCTGGACATATATGGCTGCTTCTCTTAATGTACAGTAGTATCTACGTGCTTGCCTCATCTTTACAAAAGCCTGAATTTTGACAGCGGCAAGTTTTAAGTTTAGAAATCTTTTCCGGACAATATAAGCACGAAAACTGGATTGAATTTTTATTACAGATTTCAGCACATTGACCTTCATCCTAGCTTGTCTTGCTCTGAATGCAGATTGTAAAATGACAGCAGCACAGCGTAACTTCTGGTAAGCAGAAACTGCTTTTTTACAAGCTATATATGCTCTGTATCGGGCCTGAATAGCAGAGGCAGCATCCTTAATCGCTTGGTATCTTTTCAGCTGCTGTTGTTTTCTAACATAGGACTGTACTACAATAACAGAGTGTTTCACATGTAGAAACCTTAGCCTCTCTTGTCTCATTCTCCAAAATGACTGAATGATGCAAGCTGCTTTCATCTGTTGAACTAATAAGCGAGCTTTCATTCCCCTAAAAGCAGACTGAAGAACTACTACTGCTTCACGTTTCTGCAGATACATTTCCCTTTCAGTTTTTCCCAGTCTGTAAGCTCTGTAATACTTCTGAATAGTCAATATCGTGGCTCTCTCTTGCTGGTAAATGAATTTAGCTAGAATGCATCTAAAACAGGCTTGTATCTTGATAACACTTTGCCTAACATACAAGTAACTATTTCGGATTCTGATCATCCTGTACCATGATTGAATCACAACAGCAGCTCTTGCTTTTTTTGCTAGTTCTAACTCTTGCAACATCATCTCGGCATCCATTTTCTGCTTCATTTTGTAGCCTTTCCATCTTCTAAATGCAGACTGAATCACAAATGCTGACGATTTCAACTTTTGATAACTTCGGTAATCATTTTTTGCCCTTAATGAAGCCCGCCAGTGCCTTTGAATGGTGAGAGCAGCCGAGAGAACCTTTTTATAAGCAGAATGTGAATGCAACATTCTTATCCTTGCTTGCATGAGGATTGTATTATACTGCAGCTGCTGATACTTTCTTCTGGCACAATATCTTCTCCAGTATTTCTAGGAGGGAAAACATAATTATCAATTATTTCAATTCAAACATACTTTTAGCATCAAACAGATAATTAAGATAATGTGATACACAACTGAATCAATTTCTTTTCTGATAGATCAAGATGGGTAGCAATGTTAGTCTGTCTGTAGCAGCAGAAAAGAACAAGAGTCCAGTAGCACCTATAAGACCAACAAAATTTGTGGTAGGGTATGAGCTTTCGTGAGCCACAGTATCTGAAGAGGTGAGCTGCGGCTCACAAAAGCTCATACGCTACCACAAAGTGCTACTGGACTCTTGCTCATTTCTTTTCTGCTAAGGATTTAGGAATTTTTAAAAATATATATTTTTTATACCAGAAAGATAGGTTCAACTCCATCTCTAACGTTCTCATTCCAAGCCATTACAAAGGCTAAGAACTTTTCAATAAACTTATCTGATTGAATACTCAAATGTCCAATGCTTCTATATCAGTATATTAATTCGGATACATGAGCTAATTTTCAGATTAAAACTAACCAATCATTTATAAAAAGGAGCTTCTCGTAATTTCTAGCATGCAATTCATTGTCTTGCAGCTATAATCAAGCAGACTATTAATTCCACATCTGTAACACAAATGCTGGACGTTAGATAAAGAGAAGAGTGCAAAGGTATATCCAAGTAAATCTAGAAGACCTAGAATCTGAACTTTCTTATAAGAGTTACAAGATTCTTTCTACAAGCAAAGGCTAAGTATCCAAGTGGTAAACCCCACATTTTACTTGATATTGAAGTTTCAAGATTCAGAGTAGAAATTCCAACTCCAAGCAATCCAGCTAGATGAAAAATTTGTGTGTGCATTATTTGCTATTAAGTAGCTTCCAACATGGTGACCCTACAAATTAACAGCTTCCAAAATGTCCTGTCATTGACAGCCTTGCTCAGGTCTTGCAAAAGGAAGTGTGGCTTCCCTTACCAAGTCAATCCATCTTTCTCTTTCCCTACAGTCTTCAACTTTTTTTAGCATTACTGTTTTTACCAGTGAATTTTATCTTCTCATGATGTGATCAAAGTACAATAACCTCAGTTTCATCATTTTCGCTTCTAGGGAGAATTCAGACTTGATTTGATCTAGAACCCATTTATTTGCCTTTTTGTTTGTCTATGGTATCCATAAAACTTTCTTCCAACACCACATTTCAAATTAATCAATTTTTTCCTATCAGCTTTCAGTTATTCAACTTGTACTTCCATACATAATAATGGGGAATACCAGAGTGTGGCCCTTCCTTACACTTATGGATTTTTTCTAGTTCCTTCATGGCTGTCATTTCAAGTTGCAATCTCCTGATTTCTTGGTTGCAATCTCTTTTTTGGCTGATGATTGAACCAAGGAACAGAAAATCTTTTAACAATCAGTTTCTTCACTGTCAACCTTAAAATTGTGTAATTCCTTATTAGTCTTTCTTTTGTCTTCTTGATGTTCAGCTATATTCATGTTTTGGTGCTTTCTCCTTTAATCTTCCATCAGTAGCCATTTCAAACCTTCACTATTTTCTGCCAGTATCGTTGTGTCATCTGCATATCTCAATGTTCCTTCCACCAATGTTTACTCCACATTCATCTAAATTTAATCCACCTATCCGTATATATGCTGAACATAGATTGAACAGATAGGGAGACAAATCTGTAATATGATCGCTAGGGCCTCTTCCCTTTCTGAATCCAGCTTGAACTTCTGGCATTTTATTCCATATATGGTGAGAAGCTTTATTGTAAAAAAACAAAGCTTCATTTTGAGCATCATGTTGCTTATGTGGGAAATTAATGTGACGGTTTGATAGTTACCACAGTCGTGATGTCTTTTTTTGGGAATTAGAATGTAGATTGAACTGCAGGCCACTATTTTGTTTTCCATATTTGTTGGCTTATTCTTGTTAAGATTTTGATGGATTTGGATTCTGTACTTTGAAATAGCTCTATTGATACCCCATCTACTCCTGGTGATTTGTTTCTCCCAATTGCTTTGAGTGCAGCTTTCATTTCCCTTTCTAAAACTGTGGGTTCTTCATCAAAAGAGACCACCTTACATAAGCTTTCCAACTGGTGTCTCTTCCAAATATCTTACACTTCTTACCTCAATGTGTCATGCAACTTGAGCGTATTTTCGAGATCTATTATATACCAAAAATAAGATTCTGATTTTTCTTTTCTGCATTAGCATCTTGTACCATCCAACCAGAGTTAGCACCCTGTCTTTCCAGAACATAAGAGCTAATGTGACCAAGTGGTTTCATGTGCAGAATTACCTGAATTACTATAGAAGATACTCTTTCAGCTTCTTCTTGCTTTGTCGTTTTTAATTTCTGAAGTTCCCTCTGAGCCAAATACCTTTTCCAGTGCTTTTGAATTATGATTGTTGCATTCAAGGTTTGCTTGATGTTCTAGTAAGAGAGAAAAAAATATGGTAGACTGAACTGTCTTCTTCCTAGAGATTCAATTTCTGCTGCTAAATGCAAAATGCACCTGCTAAATGCAAAATCTGCTGCTAAATGCAAAAGGGCAAAATGCAAAAGGCACCTGAAACGTACCTGAGCTAGTTTTTTTTTCAGCCTGTGTTCCCTCCATGCAGACTGAATACATCGAGCTGCTCGAATCTCTTTACAAAGATCTAGAAGCCGTGAACACAGGAATGACACGTAAGTGATAACCACCTAGATAACAGAAATATACAGAAACTTAGTATTTTTTTTTTACAATGGAATGAAGTGATGATGAATTTCAAATGCATGCTCATCACCTTCTCATCAGGTATTGTATTAGACATATCTACATGGTGAATCATAGCTGGAACACCACCAAGGTCTGAAACTGCAGTATTAATCAGCTGGAAGTTTTTTCTCTCATTGTCCAAAAGTTCTTTATAGAGTGCCGAAGTGGTTACAGCTGCATTAAAGGAGAAGAAGGATTGTATCTGTTCAATCAGATACAATAGATCATTGCAATTTATTAGAAGCATCATTTAACAAACCTACCTTGCCCAAAAGTTCCATTCAACAGAGTCAGAGAATCGTCAGACTCAGAGGAAAAATTCTGTGTCAGTGTACCACTATTGGTGCATTCCACTGTTTGGGTTGTATGCTGAGATATGGCTTCCAAAGGCATATAACATGGATGATAATGATGAATCAAATAACACAGTACTCTTCCATCTGAGAAGGATACTGTGAAGTTCTCCACCTGGTTAAAACAAAAAAACACAGAATAATGCAAGTTTTTATTGCTGCAAATCATGTGTTGACAGAAGTTAGTTCTCGACAATTATCATTGACCAAGGTTCCATAATGCCCACTCTCCTGCCTATCTCCCCCCAACACCATAAAAACACCTAGAAGGAAAAATGCCTCATGACATATTAAAGAACTTTAAAGTAGCACGGATGTTTTTCCCACCTGCTTTTGACAGGTAACTTGGCCAGCCAACTACATCAACATGAAATCTCTAGGAAAACTGAGTGTGTTATGTGCCACCGAGTCGCTTCCGACATATGGCCTCTTGTTATCAGCCAGCTCTGCCAGATAGCCCCTAGGAAGCTGGCCTGCTTGTCTTACTGCTGCCTAGGATGAGTCTGTGACTCAGGACCCCACCAAACACGAGGGCTGTTGCCACGGCATTCTCAATAGGGTGGGGTTTGGTTGCTAAGGATTCCTCTGTGTAGGGGGCAGGATAGAGCAATAAGAGTATCTCGTACATTAGATTAACCAGAAACTGGAGGAATGGAGGAAAATGAAATGTTTACTGTACTATTAGCTACGTCCTTTCAGTGTAAGTTTGCTTGCATTGCTCACCACAGAGCATTATTGTTCTCAATTATGTGAAGTCTCCTGGACTTGAAACCATACCCATCAATAGTTTGTTTGACTTCTATCCTGCCCTCCCCACAAGCGGGCTCAGGACAGGTTACAACAGTAAAACATATAATTTACATTTAAACTTGAATAAAACCACAAAATTTCCATAAAGTTGCCAAAGTTTTCACTTTGGCTGTTGAAGTATTAGCCAGAGATTACTACTGATGCCTTTTCATACTTTTATAACCTATTTTCTTATTAAAATTATTATAAAATTATTCATCCCAATTGTTTCCTTTAAGTAAATAGTACCTCTGCACTTTCCAATGACTGAGTATATTGATAGTATCAATTTCTTCCTACAATGACAAAGTGCAGTCATCCAAATTTAGCTGTAAGACCTCCAACAAACTTGGTGATGAAGGCAACATTTAATGTTGATTATTTTATCTTTAGTATTTTTGGTTTCATCTCCTATACCAATAATATATTGTGCTTAAATTAAACTGTAAAAATGTGCCCTGAAATCCCAGCCTCAGCCAATCAACTAACCAAACAGGAGAATAACTGAGAGCTGTGTCACCATAAAATAAGCTTATGGGAAACAAAATATTTACCTGGATGCCATAAAATGCACAAACTGCATTCACCCAGTCCATTAATAGCTTTACATTTTCACTGCATGTTTCAGATGAATAAAAGCTACTGCTGTCTTTTCTCACTTTGAGGGTTATAGAAGATTCGAGTGCAGACATCTTTACTTGTGTGTCATGTGTGCTCTTTAAAAAATCTGTTTCAGTTTTTAACTGATGCAGATCAAGGAAAACATTCACCTAAACAAAAGAAAATATTTTTAATATTATTAAACTGTAGCACTGCATATATAAAATTGATAAAGAATATTATTTTCAGAAGTTACTAATGTTTGTTCCTGATATTTAGGCATATTAAAACCAGACCCTTTGAAAACTTGGCGAGTGGCCAGTACCTGGTGTTTCAGATTAGGAGGATAACAATGGGAAAATTATAGGACTCTGACTTTGGTTGCTGGGCTTTGAGAAAACCAACTCTGATGTAACAGGGTTAACATACCTGTAACTTATGTTCATCGAGTTCTTCTGTGCTGACACACATGGGGACTGCGCAGGCGCAGGCCAGCCGCCGGAGAATTTTCTAGAGCTTCCAAGGCTCCGAAGGGGCCGTTTGTCGCGCGCCTCAGCGACCGTTTTCCCGCCCAAACGGTCACGTGATCCTACAGCGACCAACGGCCCCTTCCCTCAGTTCTCCTTTGCCGCCGCTTGACCAACACACTTCAGCCATAACACCTTAAAAACACCAATATCCGTTACAGCCATCACAGTATTGTGCATTGGAGTTCACAGCGGGGTAGGAGGGAGGGTTGTGTGTCAGCACAGAAGAACTCGATGAACATAAGTTACAGGTATGTTAACCCTGTTTTCATCTTCGTTCTTCTGTGCCTCCACACATGGGAGTGTACCAAGCTTCACACAATAAGGAAGGCGGGGGTGAAGTCCAACACAATTTTATTGAACAAACAAGAACAACAATAAATAGATATGCATATATACATCTATGTAAAAAACTGTGTAAGGACACATAAATATCTACATATATACACACCCCCAGGTACATATATACACACTTTCACTCAAGGGTACCCAGCAGGTACGCCAAGAAAGTCATTCCAAAACTCCCTCAGGAAAAAAGGGAGTGTAAGACAGCCTTGGCCACAGATACATCCTGCTCCGCATTGACATCAACGGCGTAATGCCTGACAAAGGTGTCTGCAGAGGACCATGTGGCTGCTTTACAAATGTTAACCAGGGGCACCCCCCTGAGGAGTGCCGAAGAGGATGCTTGGGAACGCGTGGAGTGGGCTCTGACATGGAGCGGGCAAGCCACCCCTGCCAGGGAATAGGCCTTGCTAATGGCCGTCACAATCCACCTAGACAGGGTCTGCGAGGAAGCCCTGTTACCCTTGTCCTTGGCCCCAAAACATACAAACAGGTGAGGACAGGTGCGGAATTCCTTTGTCCTATCAAGGTAATAGGCTAGGGCCCTCTTCAAGTCTAGGGAATGGAGGGCCTTTTCCCCCTTAGAGGAAGGTTGAGGAAAGAATGCAGGCAGTGAGATATCCTGCGAGAGGTGGAAGGCGGACACCACCTTGGGCAGGAACCCAAGGCAGGGACGCAAGACCACCTTGTTGGGATGAAACACAAGAAAGGGAGGGTCAGACCGCAGTGCAGACAGCTCACTGACCCTCCTGGCCGATGTGACGGCCACCAAGAATGCTACCTTGTAGGATAGCATATCCAAGGGGCATGTAGCCATAGGCTCAAATGGAGGCAACATGAGACGTGAGAGCACCAAGGACAGCGACCACTGAGGCACTGGCGCTGACACAGGTGGGTAAAGATTGTACATGCCCTTAAGGAACTGGCGGGATTGTGGGTGAGAAAACACCGTAGCACCCTCAACTCGGGTGTGAGCAGCTGATATCGCTGCCAGGTGGACCTTGAGGGAGGAAGCCTTCAAGCCCAGGCCACGCAAGTGGCACAAATACTCGAACACAACCCCCAAGGGACTGTTGTCAGGCACCACTCCTCTGGCAAGTGCCCAGAGCTCAAACCTGCGCCACTTGGCCGCATAAGCGCGCCTAGTGGATGGCCGACGAGCATTCAGGAGGACCCTCTGTACCTCGTCAGTAAAGCCTATCGGGGAGGAACGATCCGCCAAGCCGTTAGGTGCAGCTTCCTGGGATCGTGGTGGACCAGGCTCCCGCTTAGGAGAAGGTCTTGCCGAGGGGGCAGACTGACATATGTCCGTTGGGACATCCGCAGGAGCTTCGGGAACCAAACCTGCCGTGGCCAGAAGGGGGCCACCAGGATGCAGTCCGTCCCGTCCTCCTCTATCTTGCACAGGACCCTGGGAATCAAGGGGAACGGAGGAAACATGTAGTGCAAGCCCTGCGTCCACGTAAACTGGAAGGCATCCCCAATAGAGAGGGGGTCGCTCCCTGCCCTGGAACAGAACGTGTGGGCCTTGGTGGTCGCCGCAGTGGCGAACACGTCTATCACTGGATGACCCCACATCCGGAAGATCGGCCCAACGCACTCTCCGTTCAGTTCCCACTCGTGGTCTAGTAACGGGGCCCTGCTGAGGGCATCTGCCCGGGCATTGTCTGACCCAGCCACGTGTATAGCACGGAGCGACACGCCGTTCTTGATAGCCCACTGCCAAGTGAGTGTGGCTTCCCGGCACAGGGCCAAGGACACTGTGCCCCCCTGCTGATTCACGTAGTACATGGCAGTCGTGTTGTCCGTCTGCACCAAGACATGACGATTTCTCAGCAGTGCTGTAAGAGACACAAGTGCGAAACGAATGGCCCTTAGTTCAAGCACATTGATATGGAGGGTCTTTTCCCTGTCAGACCAGACATCTTGCACCGACACATCACCACAGTAAGCCCCCCATCCCAACAGAGAGGCATCAGTGGTAACCGTGATGTCATGGTGTTGATACCCGAAAGGGGTCCCTCTAAACAAGTTGTCATCAGACAGCCACCAGTCCAAGGAGGAGAGGATGACCCTCGGGATAGAGAATTTGAGGGACGGAGGGTGCAGTAGAGCATCATACCTCCGCACAAACCAGTTCTGGAGAGGGCGCATACGCAGCCTAGCAAAAGGCACCACAGAGGTGGCCGCTGCCATATGCCCTAGTAAGCACTGGATAGTGCGCACAGACTGGAACCGGTTCCTTTTAAACATGGACACTAGACCCCTTAGGGACCGAGCCCTCTCCAAGGGGAGCAGGGCCTTACCCTCCACAGAGTCTAAAAGCGCACCAATGTAGGACACCTTGCAGCTGGGCACCAGCTTGGATTTCTCCAAGTTCACCAGGAGCCCCAGGCGTTGGCAAGTGCTAAGTACCAAGCCAATGTCCTGCACCAGCCTAGACTCCGATTCAGCCACGATGAGCCAGTCATCGAGGTACGGAAAGATGGTACAGCCTTCTTCCCGTAGGAAGGAAACCACAGGGGCCACACATTTAGTGAACACTCGTGGGGCAGTGGACAGGCCAAAGGGGAGCACCTTATACCGGAAAACCCTATGCCGGTAAACAAAACTCAGGTACTTCTTGTGCTCCTTCCGTATGCCCACGTGAAAGTATGCGTCTTTTAAGTCAAGAACCGCAAACCAATCCCCTTGCTTCAGTAAGGCGATCACCGCCGCCAACGTAACCATTTTGAACTTGGTCACCTTGAGGAAGGCATTAAGGCCCCTCAGATCTAAAATGGGACGTAAACCCCCATCCTTCTTAGGGACCAGGAAGAACCTAGAGAAGAAACCCTTTACAGAGTCCTCATAGGGCAATTCTTCCACAGCACCCTTGGCCAAGAGCGACACGATCTCCGCATCCAGCTCGGCCATAGTGTTATTGACAGCTGTCAGGGGTGAACTGCATCTAGGCAGCTCAACGAACTCCAGCCCGTATCCCAGTTCAACAATAGTTAAGACCCATGAGTCAGATGTTATTGACTCCCACTCAGAGAGGAGTGGACTAAGTCTGTCCGAAAAGTTCGGGGATACGGCTGGCGCGACCCGTCAGTACTGCCTCCCGGCGCCCTGCTGGTCTTTCTGCTGGGCCGGTTGCTGTGCCTGACGAGGCTTGAAGGGCCGACGCCTCCTCTGCTGTTGTGCGGGAGGGTAAGGCCGCTGCTGGTAGGCAGGATACTGATGGTAGCCCGGCCGCTGCTGTTGGTATCTGCCCTGGTAGTGGTAAGGGCCAGACCTGGGAGCGTACCGTGACCTGGAGGAGGGCTTGTCCGCTGGAGCCAGACCCAAAGACCGCGCCGTCTGCCGGTCCTCCTTCTTTTTCTTCAGGGTCTCGTCGGTCGATTTGGAGAACAGCGAGTCCCCCTCAAATGGCATGCTCTCCACCCTGGAACGTACCTCTTGGGACAGGGCCGTAGACCGCAACCAGGAGTGGCGCCTGAGGACCACCGCCGACGCCATACCTCTAGCAGCAGTGTCAGCAGCGTGGCTCCCAGCGTTCATCTGCTGCTTAGACAGCCTCACAGCCTCTGTCTGCAGCAGGGACACCACAGCCTTCTGCTCAGGAGGGAGGTCTCGTGTATAGGATGCCAACTTCTCCCAGAGGTACAGCTGGTACCCTGCCATGATGGTCTGATAGT
This sequence comes from Eublepharis macularius, assembly GCF_028583425.1. Lineage (NCBI taxonomy): Eukaryota > Metazoa > Chordata > Lepidosauria > Squamata > Eublepharidae > Eublepharis > Eublepharis macularius. The sequence continues at coordinate 41,151,101 of NC_072794.1, forward strand.
TGGCAATCCTCAGACCCAGGGAAGAAACAATGTACTGGCGCCTGCCCATAGCATCCAGCTTCTTGCCCTCCTTATCGGCAGGCACCGAGGAGTGACCCGATCGCCTGGGGTTGAACTCCTCTGTGACCAAGGAGGAAGGTGGAGGGTGTTTCACCAGTGCCGGCCAGGTACCCTGCTTGATTTTGTAGAGCTGCTCAATCCTCTTGGATGTTGGAGGCTGATCACAGGGCACCTGCCATACCTTCTCCACGATTTCCTCAATACCCTCGAGCATGGGGAAGCCAACGTACGCCGGGTTGTCCCCGTAAATGCGTTTGAGGAGCTTGTCCTTGGTCTGGGGGACTGCCGAAGAGATGTCCATCTCGAGAGCCTTGGCCATCCTTGCCATCTGGTCGGCGTAGATGCGGAGGTCCTCGAATGGCGAGTCCGCAGATGGCACTAGCTCCTCAGCCGGCGATGGTTCGGACCAGGACTCCGACTGGTAGCCGCCAAAGCTCTCCCCATCCTCCTCATCGGAACCGAGCTGGGATTCCGGAACCTGGAGCGGAGGGGGAGCCCACGCCGACCTCGATGTCGAAGGCCTCGGTTCCGACACGGAGAAGCCCGCAGGTGCCCCCTCCCATTGGCAACGGTATGGCGAGGGGAGGTAGGAAGCCTGCCGATGCCGGGACGCAGTGGACCGGACTGATCGGACACTGTCCCCGGAACCATGCCGTTCACGACCGACCGGAGGTGGAGACGGACGGGCAGGCGACGGACGGCTCCGACGAGGAGACGGGCTCGGTTCCAGCCTCGGCGACCGAAGGGGAAGCGATGGTCGGCTCCGACGGTGCGGGCTCGGCTCCGGCCCCGACGAGAATTCCGCGGGCACCGTCTCGAAGGCCATCGGATCCGGCACCGGAACGGTGATGTCTTCTGGCTCCGGGGAGCCCAGGTGAGGGGAAGGCGTGTGAGGAAGCACGATGACCTCCTCCTGAGGAGCGGGACGCGGCGACCGATGATGCTTGGTCTTCTTCTTCTTCTTCGCTGGTTCCGAAGAAGACCTCGGAACCGACGCGCTCCTCACCTTCGAAGGGGACCTCGGCTTCGACCTCTTAGGCTTCATCGGAACCGATCCGGACGTCGGTTCCGACCGGGGACTCGGTACCAGGATCCTCGGTTCCGACGTAGGTCTTGGATCCGACCTGGTAGATGACGCGCTACGGGGCGGCCGCACCGGTCCCTGCGCTGGAGAGGCCGCTCTCGACGCCGAGGTACTCGGGGGACGCGGTTTCGACCCCGACCTCGCGGAGGCCACTGAGCCAGCTCTGGAATGCCGTTCGGCAGAGGGGCTTGGGCCGGCCTTGGAGGAGGGCAACGGAGCGCCTCCGGACATGACCTTCTGCCACAGGGAGGAGTTCAGTCGGGCCTTGCGCTCCTGCCGGGCCTTGCTGGTGAAACCCTGGCAAATTTTACAGGCCGTCACATTATGGGTCTCCCCCAAACAGAACAGGCACAGTTCATGGCCATCGGTCTTGGCCATTTTCGTGTGGCATTGGAGGCAATGCTTGAAGAGAGCCTTTGAGGCCATCTTCAGGGGCACGCGAAAGGAAGGTCAAAAACAGTCCGAGTCAAATTACCGAGTCCACAACAAAGTCCAAAACGAGATCCGAAGAATAGTCGAGGTCACGAAGTCCGAAGTCAAAAGCCAAGCAATCAGTCAGAATAAAGCACGAAGCACAAAAAAGCACAGAGCAACGAAGCTCACGTTCTCTCCAAGCGGCGGCAAGAAGAGAACTGAGGGAAGGGGCCGTTGGTCGCTGTAGGATCACGTGACCGTTTGGGCGGGAAAACGGTCGCTGAGGCGCGCGACAAACGGCCCCTTCGGAGCCTTGGAAGCTCTAGAAAATTCTCCGGCGGCTGGCCTGCGCCTGCGCAGTCCCCATGTGTGGAGGCACAGAAGAACGAAGATGAAAAACACTGTTTTTACACGTAGCAATGCTGGTAAAAAAAATGAGACTGTAAGAAGATGGAAAATTAATTTCCAACAAAAATAAAAATGTTGTGGAAGCTTTAGGTAACAGACCTAACAAATTGATTTGGGTTAGAACAGGGAGGAAATGGAAAAATAGGTTTTTAAGAAAGTGGAGACTGTTTTGTAATGTTTTGCTATATAAATAGTTGGTGTGTTGTTTCTGCTGGTGAATTGTGGGGTTTTTGATTATTTATTACTATGGATTAAAATGCAGACCTCTGAAGTAAGGAGAGGGGCTAGATGAGTAAGTGAAGCTGCTGGAATTGGATGGTATCTGTCCCTTGGGGTGGAGCGAACTGCAGTTCTAGGCAGAGTGGTGAAGGAAAAGGTCTAGTTCAATGAGTCTGTATGGAAGTCTGTGTGGTGAGGAGTTATTCTGTGAATAATGAGCTGAGAAAAGAAGTTTGTGTGGTCTGCTTTGTGGACGAATCCAGCTGAAGTGGCAACTGAGAGAAATAAACCTTTGTGACTGACTCTATTATTTTTAGCCTAAGTGGCAACTGTGTCAAAAATTAGTCTTTGTGACTGGGTCTGTGAATAAATATTTAAGGATCTGTATCTCTTTTGAAACCTCCAAACTTATGAACCTATTCTGAAACCAATACATTTATAAATAATCTGCAGCCATTATGCACATGTACTTTTAAATAACTATTTCTGTTTAATCAAAATGCTTGTTACATCTTGCCTAAAGGATCCCTTGTTTCCCTCACAGCCCCCCCCCCATGCGCTGACTGTTCTGTCGTGTTATTATCTATAGCTAAGATTTCTTATACAATAATCCAACCTGAGAGATATCTAAGATGAGAGCCTTTGATGGCAGCAAAAATGTAAGGGAACATTAAGGGAAATCAGGGAGTCAGCAATACAGACATCATAAAAGGGAGCAAAATGGCACATTTATGTTTCCAAAACCAATATAGGAATAAGAACCTTCTTACACCAGTATTTTGTATATGTTTTAATGGCTCTGACCTGGACAGCCCAGGCAAGCCTGACCTTGTCAGATCTTGGAAGCTAAGGGTTGGGTCGGACTTGGTTAGTAATTGGATGGGAAACCTCTAAAGACAACCAAAGTTGCTACACAGACGCAGGCAATGGAAAACCATCTCTGTTAGTCTCTTGCCTTGAAAACCCCAACAGGGGTTGCCACATATCAACTATGACTTGTAGGCGCTTTCTACCACCACCAAGCTTCATTTTATCTTACTTCAAAAACTGTAGCATTTTGGCTGTACTAAGTGTAATCTGTTATTAAACTAAATTTATTGCCTAATTTTTAGGTAAATATCCCTATCTTGGCAAATATCCCTATTTTGGCACAAACTAAACACGGTATATTAATTTAATAGCCAACTGATATACCTTAACTGCATGAAATACATTAGTATTTGTTTCCATGGACAGCCCGTTTTATTTGACATCCTGTACCACGCTCAAATTCTGCAGAAATGAGACTGCAAATCCTAAATGTCTGCTATACATACTCGTATATGCCATAAAAACTACCCATATTTTAATCAGGCAGTACCTGAAAAGCAAAAACTATTTTCCATAGAAGTGCCAGTGTTTTCTCTCTATGCCGGTCTACAATATCCTTGGCATCAATTCCTGAACCTATAAAAATCAAACAAAGCAGTTAATGATTACCAGATTCCATACATTTTTGTTTTATAAATACTTATCTGAGTACTACTTTTCAACTCTTACCATATTCATCTTTCAGCTGAATTCCATGGTCCTTTAATACCTGAAGGGCAACATTAACATTGTGCATCTTCTGAAGTCTGCTTATTGCTGGAACTCTTAACTTCTTTGAAAGACTCCAGTTTTTTGAGAGAAGCTCCAATGTTCTTCTGAAAATACAAAGATTCCATGTTACAAAGTAACTTTCTTCAAGCAGAACTCTTCTGTAATATAGGATAACCAAAATTCAACAACTTACACAAGACGAATGCCACACTGCAAATCTGTGGCTAGATTTACTACAGCAAAGTCAAACTCATCAAGTGGAGTCTGCGCATGATTAACCGGTAAGCCCAGGAAGCCAAGATGACGAGAAAGGTCACCTTCTCCACTTAGAAAATCTCGGGAAAATGCCAATAATATCTCTCTGCTGGACTAAAGTAATAAATTAGATGTTACACATAAATTGGTAAGCAAAAAAAATCTCTGCTTTTGAATCAGATCATGATAATTAAAATAAGACTGCTAATTACTAGAGATCTCCCATGGTTGCAAGTCCAAGGTTGCAAAAAAGCCTAGCATAGTTGGTACAGACTGATAATTTGTGCAAAGTCTTACACTATACATTAACATACATTACTACTACCCACTATCATGTAAAGTTTACTCTAATATGTTGTAGAGGCTTTTTTTTTAAATTCAAAAATTTGCTGCAAGGATAACCAGTTTAAGTTACTGGAAGGCTCCACAAAGTTATTTACAAACCCAGGTTTCCCATTTGCATTCAGAATGCCAAAAAAACAACAAACATCATTCTTACAAGTAGGCACTGATCAATCGCAAGAAAACATAAAATAAATCACACACAAACTACTACAAATATTCCTGGAAATTAGGCAGAATACTGAACTCCTACATGAACAGAGCCTTATGTGACAACAAAAGGCTAGCTCCTCCAGTATTTGGAAAATATGTTTGTTTTGGCATCCTGGAACTTTAGCATTTAAATTTCTTTTCTCACCCATACCAGGCTTGAAAATATTGCCCAAATAAAAAGCAAATCTTTAAATTACATAAATTTTGGAAAGCACAAGAAATTAGAATTATGAACACCCCTACAATAAGTAAAGGCTTAATTTGAGTACCTTAAATTCTGCATTTTTACAGAAGAGGCAAGGGTCATGATCAATAATTCTAGATGATTTGGCACGATCAAGAAAGCAAACCAGTAGAAGGAGTTTTTTCAGTGTAAATTTGGACAGTGCTTCTTCATGACCTACAAATATAGAATTAATTTTATAGAGAGGTGCATTTCAGCTAGAAATTGGATTTTTAAAAGTGGGAACAAAAAAAGTTACCATCTCGATAAAGGTGAGGCACAGTTGGGTGCCTATATTCAGCAGCAATATCTGGGTTCCACAACAAGCGACTGAGTATAAACATTGCCAAACCTGTAACATCGCTATTATTCTCCAAGGCTATCAGTTCGCCATAGACAGTCTGTTAAAATAGGGCAAATTATTTTTAGCCAAATAATTGCCTTACAGCAATATAATACAGATCTTCAGCAATTGGAAGAGACATAAATACAGGTAAGATACAATTTAAGTTTTCCCCTTAGCACTTCTATGGGTAAGGCTCAGATCCCCAAATATATCACAAATCCTTGAGCAGTTAGGGTTCCAAATGTAGAGATCATACCTCTTTACTATGTCCACCTATTAAGCAGTTCAAGAGTCACATGAAGAGCCAAGCCACTTTGTTTCATTCTAATATCCTGGTTCCTTCATTTTTTTTACCTTGCCAGCTATGAATCTAAACAGAATTCCTGTTTGCTATATCTACACCTGACAAGATAAGGAAGCCCATCAAAAAGTCCAAGACTCTACTCCCAGTGGCTCAAGGTAGCTTGCCAAAAGAGTTTCAGCAATCCATAAACACAATCTACAATCTCTAAAAGAACTTATCATGCAGCTTGCCACAGAAGGTACTATATACAGAGGCCAATACATGCTGTTTGACCTTGAGAATCAATTAAGGCTTTATGTTTGCCATGACCTTGCCCTGGAAGGCCGTGGAAGGGCACTAGTTATTAATCCTGCATGTGACCTGGTGCATTATACACATCCCTTCCAGCCTAGGCTGACTGGAGTGGGAGGACACATGCTGATACGTACTTAGCACTGGCTAGTGCTCAGAAAGGCAGAGGTAGCCACTACAGCGATAGCAGGCAAACAGTGGGGAAGGAGAAGATGAAGGAGGCTCACACACTCAGTACAACTCCTTTCTAGTACTTGCATGTAAGCCATCACTGCTGTTTGGCATCCCGCCCCTGGTTTCACTGAGGCTAGAAGTGGCAGGGAAGCATCAGAGGTGGATTGCGTGCGAAGTACCAGATGGTGCTGGAATGACAGAAAGCTGCAGTGGTTCATGTATACAGCACCAGTTACTAAGGAAAAGGAACGAGAAACGAAGAGAGGCAGCAGATTTAATGCACTTCTTTGTGCGTGTTATTGTGCTGTCAAGTCGCCTCCGTCCTACGGCAACCCTATGAAGGAAAGACCTCCAAAATGTCCTATCAGCCTTGCTGCCCTTTGTACACACCGCCAAATGCACTTCTACCCGACTTGAATTACAAGATTATCTTAACATTTGGAATTCTGAAGGCAAAAAAACTGACAAGATAATGTAGGGGGAAGGTGGCAACTACAGAACATATAGAAGTTGTTGTTCAATAGATGAATGTGCCTCTGTTCACTGAGCCTACAGGTTCTGGCAACTGCAGGTACCTGCCCACCAAACTCCACTCAACCCAGGCTAGAAAGTATAATGATGCACCAGGTGAGAACAGCCAGTTTAGGTTCCCAGCACTTTCTGGGCCAGAATAATTAATTCCAGGACCAAACTCAGCAAGTCTCTACAAGAGTGTTGGTTCATGTAATAAGCTGCTTGGAATGCTCTTTAAACTTTAGAAGAGTACAAACTCACCTCCAAGCCTATGCGCAGCCACAGTGGATTGTAGCATAAAAGCCAGTTGAGGATTTTCTGCCGTTGTCCTACAACATGGCAAAAATAAAGTGAAAACTGTACTAAATCCTGAATTTTGATTGTTAAAATAAAAACATGTAAGATGTAAGTGTAAAGATCAAAGATTCATTTAAATACGACATTCTTTCAAATTTTAAGGCTATGCATTGTTTCAAAACAGGCACAAAAATACCCACCACTAAGTAAATATATAAATAAAAACAAGATCTAGAACAATTACATTCTTACCAATATCTTTCCATAGATGTTGGTCCTTCCGAACTAGCAAGTGTTTGGTTTCAATTTCAACCTCCAGCCTTTTTATTGCTTTAACCATTGCACTGCAGGTAAACAAATGGCAAGCTGAGCGACGGAGTTTGTTCAATTTACACCGAGCAGAATATGCTCTTAATGAAACTTCCTCTTTTGTTGGTGCCTTTGAAACACTGGATTTATGACAAGATTCTGTTCCCAAAATAAGCGATGCTGCATTGACTGATAAAGGAGGGGAAATAACATGTTAAGTTTATGCATTAAAAAGACACTTTTCTGCAGCCAATTGACCCGAATTATCCGGAGCCACCTGCTTTGCCATTTTCAGGTCTATACTTGCCAAGAGCACATACACTTTCAACTGGATAATGAAGTTGTATGCCTGGATTATTCTACCCAATGATGAAAATTAACAGTCTCTTTACCCCCTTCCAACTATTTGTTTGGCTGCCTACTTCACATTTTAATGGATAGTTTTACATACCCCCAAACCTCAACAAATACCACCACAGGAAAGTCAGTTAGGTGTCTAGTAATGCTACATAAAACAGGGTTAACATACCTGTAACTTATGTTCATCGAGTTCTTCTGTGCTGACACACATGGGGACTGCGCAGGCGCAGGCCAGCCGCCGGAGAATTTTCTAGAGCTTCCATGGCTCCGAAGGGGCCGTTTGTCGCGCGCCTCAGCGACCGTTTTCCCGCCCAAACGGTCACGTGATCCTCCAGCGACCAACGGCCCCTTCCCTCAGTTCTCCCTTGCCGCCGCTTGACCAACACACTTCAGCCGTAACACCTTAAAAACACCAATATCCGTTACAGCCATCACAGTATTGTGCATTGGAGTTCACAGCGGGGTAGGAGGGAGGGTTGTGTGTCAGCACAGAAGAACTCGATGAACATAAGTTACAGGTATGTTAACCCTGTTTTCATCTTCGTTCTTCTGTGCCTCCACACATGGGAGTGTACCAAGCTTCACACAATAAGGAAGGCGGGGGTGAAGTCCAACACAATTTTATTAAGCAAACAAGATCAACAATAAATAGATATGCATATATACATCTATGTAAAAATACTGTGTAAGGACACATAAATACTCAATATTTACATATATACACACCCCCAGGTACATATATACACACTTTCAATCAAGGGTACCCAACAGGTACGCCCAGAAAGTCATTCCAAAACTCCCTCAGGAAAAAAGGGAGTGTAAGACAGCCTTGGCCACAGATACATCCTGCTCCGCATTGACATCAACGGCGTAATGCCTGACAAAGGTGTCTGCAGAGGACCATGTGGCTGCTTTACAAATGTTAACCAGGGGCACCCCCCTGAGGAGTGCCGAAGAGGATGCTTGGGACCGCGTGGAGTGGGCTCTGACATGAAGCGGGCAAGCCACCCCTGCCAGGGAATAGGCCTTGCTAATGGCCGTCACAATCCACCTAGACAGGGTCTGTGAGGAAGCCCTGTTACCCTTGTCCTTGGCCCCAAAACATACAAACAGGTGAGGACAGGAGCGGAATCCCTTCGTCCTATCCAGGTAATAGGCTAGGGCCCTCTTCAAGTCTAGGGAATGGAGGGCCTTTTCCCCCTTAGAGGAAGGTTGAGGAAAGAATGCAGGCAGTGAGATCTCTTGCGAGAGGTGGAAGGCGGACACCACCTTGGGCAGGAACCCAAGGCAGGGACGCAGGACCACCTTGCTGGGATGAAACACAAGAAAGGGAGGGTCAGACCTCAGTGCAGACAGCTCACTGACCCTTCTGGCCGATGTGACGGCCACCAAGAATGCTACCTTGTAGGATAGCATATCCAAGGGGCATGTAGCCATAGGTTCAAATGGAGGCAACATGAGACGTGAGAGCACCAAGGACAGCGACCACTGAGGCACTGGCGCTGACACAGGTGGGTAAAGATTGTACATGCCCTTAAGGAACTGGCGGGATTGTGGGTGAGAAAACACCGTAGCACCCTCAACTCGGGTGTGAGCAGCTGATATCGCTGCCAGGTGGACCTTGAGGGAGGAAGCCTTCAAGCCCAGGCCACGCAAGTGGCACAAATACTCGAACACCACCCCCAAGGGACTGTTTTCGGGCACCACTCCTTTGGCAAGTGCCCAGAGCTCAAACCTGCGCCACTTGGCCGCATAAGCGCGCCTAGTGGATGGCCGACGAGCATTCAGGAGAACCCTCTGTACCTCGTCAGTAAAGCCTATCGGGGAGGAACGATCCGCCAAGCCGTTAGGTGCAGCTTCCTGGGATCGTGGTGGACCAGGCTCCCGTTCAGGAGAAGGTCTTGCCGAGGGGGCAGACTCACATACGTCCGTTGGGACATCTGCAGGAGCTTCGGGAACCAAACCTGCCGCGGCCAGAAGGGGGCCACCAGGATGCAGTCCGTCCCGTCCTCCTCTATCTTGCACAGGACCCTGGGAATCAAGGGGAATGGAGGAAACATGTAGTGCAAGCCCTGCGTCCACGTAAACTGGAAGGCATCCCCAATAGAGAGGGGGTCGCTCCCTGCCCTGGAACAGAACGTGTGGGCCTTGGTGGTCGCCGCAGTGGCGAACACATCTATCACTGGATGACCCCACATCTGGAAGATCGGCCCAACGCACTCTACGTTCAGTTCCCACTCGTGTTCCAGTAAAGGGACCCCGCTGAGGGCATCTGCCCGGGCATTGTCCGACCCAGCCACGTGTATAGCACGGAGCGACACGCCGTTCTTGATAGCCCACTGCCAAGTGAGTGTGGCTTCCCGGCACAGGGCCATGGACACTGTGCCCCCCTGCTGATTCACGTAGTACATGGCAGTCGTGTTGTCCGTCTGCACCAAGACCTGACGATTTCTCAGCAGTGCTGTAAGAGACACAAGTGCGAAACGAATGGCCCTTAGTTCAAGCACATTGATATGGAGGGTCTTTTCCCTGTCAGACCAGACATCTTGCACCGACACATCACCACAGTAAGCCCCCCATCCCAACAGAGAGGCATCAGTGGTAACCGTGATGTCATGGTGTTGATACCCGAAAGGGGTCCCTCTAAACAAGTTGTCATCAGACAGCCACCAGTCCAAGGAGGAGAGGATGACCCTCGGGACAGAGAATTTGAGGGACGGAGGGTGCAGTAGAGCATCATACCTCCGCACAAACCAGTTCTGTAGAGGGCGCATACGCAGCCTAGCGAAAGGCACCACAGAGGTGGCCGCTGCCATATGCCCTAGTAAGCACTGGATAGTGCGCACAGACTGGAATCGGTTCCTCTTAAACATGGACACTAGACCCCTTAGGGACCGAGCCCTCTCCAAGGGGAGCAGGGCCTTACCCTCCACAGAGTCTAACAGTGCACCAATGTAGGACACCTTGCAGTTGGGCACCAGTTTGGATTTCCCCAAGTTCACCAGGAGCCCCAGGCGTTGGCAAGTGCTAAGTACCAAGCCAATGTCCTGCACCAGCCTAGACTCTGATTCAGCCACGATGAGCCAGTCATCGAGGTACGGAAAGATGGTACAGCCTTCCTCCCGTAGGAAGGAAACCACAGGGGCCACACATTTAGTGAACACTCGTGGGGCAGTGGACAGGCCAAAGGGGAGCACCTTATACCGGAAAACCCGTTGCCGGTAAACAAAGCTCAGGTACTTCCTGTGCTCCTTCCGTATGCCCACGTGAAAGTATGCGTCTTTTAAGTCAAGAACCGCAAACCAATCCCCCTGTTTCAGCAAGGCGATCACAGCCGCCAACGTTACCATTTTGAATTTGGTCACCTTGAGGAAGGCATTAAGGCCCCTCAGATCTAAGATGGGACGTAAGCCCCCATCCTTCTTAGGGACCAGGAAGAACCTAGAGAAGAATCCCTTTACAGAGTCCTCATAGGGCAATTCTTCCACAGCACCCTTGGCCAAGAGCGACACGATCTCCGCATCCAGCTCGGCCATAGTGTTATTGACAGCTGTCAGGGGTGAACTGCATCTAGGCAGCTCAACGAACTCCAGCCCGTATCCCAGTTCAACAATAGTTAAGACCCATGAGTCAGATGTTATTGACTCCCACTCAGAGAGGAGTGGACTAAGTCTGTCCGAAAAGTTCGGGGATACGGCTGGCGTGACCCGTCAGTACTGCCTCCCGGTGCCCTGCTGATCCTTCTGCTGGGCCGGTTGTTGTGCCGGACGAGGCTTGAAGGGCCGACGCCTCCTTTGCTGTTGTGCGGGAGGGTAGGGCCGCTGTTGGTAGGCAGGATACTGCTGGTAGCCCGGCCGCTGTTGATGGTATCTGCCCTGGTAATGGTAAGGGCCAGATCGGGGAGCGTACCGTGACCTGGAGGAGGGCTTGTCCGCTGGAGCCAGACCCAAAGACCGCGCCGTCTGCCGGTCCTCTTTCTTTTTCTTCAGGGTCTCGTCGGTCGCTTTGGAAAAGAGCGAGTCCCCCTCAAATGGCATGCTCTCCACTCTGGAACGCACCTCTTGGGACAGGGCCGTAGACCGCAACCAGGAGTGGCGCCTGAGGACCACCGCCGAAGCCATCCCTCTAGCAGCAGTGTCAGCAGCGTGGCTTCCAGCGTTCATCTGCTGCTTAGACAGCCTCACAGCCTCTGTTTGCAGCAGGGACACCACAGCCTTCTGCTCAGGAGGGAGGTCTCGTGTATAGGATGCCAACTTCTCCCAGAGGTACAGCTGGTACCCTGCCATGATGGTCTGATAGTTGGCAATCCTCAGACCCAGGGAAGAAACAATGTACTGGCGCCTGCCCATGGCATCCAGTTTCTTGCCCTCCTTATCGGCAGGTACCGAGGAGTGACCCGATCGCCTGGGGTTGAACTCCTCTGTGACCAAGGAGGAAGGTGGAGGGTGTTTCACCAGCGCCGGCCAGGTACCCTGCTTGATCTTGTAGAGCTGCTCAATCCTCTTGGATGTTGGAGGTTGATCGCAGGGCACCTGCCATACCTTCTCCACGATTTCCTCAAGACCCTCGAGCATGGGGAAGCCAACGTATGCCGGGTTGTCTCCGTAAATGCGTTTGAGGAGCTTGTCCTTGGTCTGGGGAACTGCCGAGGAGATGTCCATCTCGAGAGCCTTGGCCATCCTTGCCATCTGGTCGGCGTAGATGCGGAGGTCCTCGAATGGCGAGTCCGCAGATGGAACCAGCTCCTCAGCTGGCGATGGTTCGGACCAGGACTCCGACTGGTAGCCGCCAAAGCTCTCCACATCCTCCTCATCGGAACCGAGCTGGGATTCCGGAACCTGGTGCGGAGGGGGAGCCCACGTCGACCTCGATGTCGAAGGCCTCGGTTCCGACACGGAGAAACCCGCAGGTGCCCCTTCCCACTGGCAATGGTATGGCGAGGGGAGGTAGGAGGCCTGTCGATGTCGGGACGCAGTGGACCGGGCCGATCGGACACTGTCCCCAGACCGACGTCGCTCACGACCGGCAGCTGGTGGAGACGGACGGGCAGGCGACGGACGGCTCCGACGAGGAGACGGGCTCGGTTCCAGCCTCGGCGACCGAAGAGCAGGCGATGTTCGGATCCGACGGCGCGGGCTCGGCTCCGGTCCCGAAGAGAATTCTGCGGGCACCGTCTCGAAGGCCATCGGATCCGGCACCGGAACGGAGATGTCTTCTGGCTCCGGGGAATCCAGATGAGGGGAAGGCGTGTGAGGAAGCACGATGACCTCTTCCTGGGGAGCGGGATGCGGCGACCGGTGATGTTTGGTCTTCTTCTTCTTCTTCGCCGGTTCCGAAGAAGACCTCGGAACCGACGCGCTCTTCGCCTTCGAAGGGGACCTCGGCCTCGATCTCTTAGGTTTTACCGGAATCGACCCGGTCGTCGGTTCCGATCGGGGACTCGGTAGACGGATCCTCGGTTCCGAAGCTGGTCTCGGATCCGACCTGGTGGAAGATGCGCTACGGGGCGGCCGCACCGGTCCCTGCGCTGGAGAGGCCGCTCTCGACGCCGAGGCACTCGGGGGACGCGGTTTCGACCCCGACCTCGCGGAGGCCACTGAGCCAGCTCTGGAATGCCGTTCGGCAGAGGGGCTAGGGCCGGCCTTGGAGGAGGGCAACGGGGCGCCTCCGGACATGACCTTCTGCCACAGGGAGGAGTTAAGACGGGCCTTGCGCTCCTGTCGGGCCTTGCTGGTGAAGCCCTGGCAAATTTTACAGGCCGTTACATTATGGGTCTCCCCCAAACAGAACAGGCACAGTTCATGGCCATCGGTCTTGGCCATTTTAGTGTGGCATTGGAGGCAATGCTTGAAGAGAGCCTTTGAGGCCATCTTCAGGGGCACGCGAAAGGAAGGTCAAGAACAGTCCGAGTCAAATTACCGAGTCCACAACAAAGTCCAAAACGAGATCCGAAGAATAGTCGAGGTCACGAAGTCCGAAGTCAAAAGCCAAGCAATCAAGCAGAATAAAGCACGAAGCACAAAAAAGCACAGAGCAACGAAGCTCACGTTCTCTCCAAGCGGCGGCAAGAAGAGAACTGAGGGAAGGGGCCGTTGGTCGCTGGAGGATCACGTGACCGTTTGGGCGGGAAAACGGTCGCTGAGGCGCGCGACAAACGGCCCCTTCGGAGCCATGGAAGCTCTAGAAAATTCTCCGGCGGCTGGCCTGCGCCTGCGCAGTCCCCATGTGTGGAGGCACAGAAGAACGAAGATGAACTAAAGGATTTACGTTTGAAATAAGAACTACTATACTACTATGAAAATCTAATACAGTTATTATTTAGACTCTCTCAGTGTTAAAGGCTTATCTAATACTCAGTTTAAAGCGTGCCAAGAAAGTAGTACTCAACAGAAGACATCTTTAACTCTGGCATGCAGTTCAGTTTGGTATTTGGATTAAAATATTGAATTTTGGCCCATTTGGTGGAACCTGGGTATTCCAAACCAAAAATAGTGAATAGCGAACTAGGTTTAGTATTCTGGTTCAGTTGGGCTTTCTTTGAGATGAGCTCAGCTTGCATTTGGGAGTGGGCCTTGGCCATGGCAGCCTTGCCACACTGCTTCTGCAGTGGGAGTCAGCTTTGACTTCTCCCCCCATAGGAATCAATGGAGCGGCTGTGGGTACCTTCTTTGGGGGTCTATAGAATTGACCCCTAGGGTCCAATCTCCCTGAAACTTGGGGGGACAGTCAGGAGTAGCTGGCCTGCAAATTTGGTGAAGTTTTCTTGAAACATATGCCTCCAGCCCATCATATAGCCCCAGACTGATTTTCCCATAGGAAGCAATAGCTGAATTTTAACAAATTTCTCTGATATTACTAAAATGAATTAGAATCAGTTTGGTATTCAGGGCGTTGGGGGCACGATATTCCTAATCTGGATTTACCTAATTTTTTTTGTTTGGTGCACACACCTACTGAACAGTTCTTGTTTCTTTTCTTTAAAAAACAAATATAGGTTCATCACAAGTTGCACTGAGTAGATGCCCAGCAGCTTCAATGAACAAGAACAGCCATAACAATACTACACAAGTTACATGAAGCAGAGACGACTGAACAAGACAACAGAACAGCTACAGTAATTGTCAGGGTTGCCAGGGGCCCAAGCAGGGGTCAGGAGAGTGGGGGTGGCAGCAGGTACTTAACCTCCTGCACACGCGCACTCCTGACCTCATTTTCCAGCATGATGGGAGGACCGCAGGAATGCATACGTGCTTCTCCACCCTGAGCCTTCCCTTACTGGCCAGGTTAGTGGGGCCAGGGGAGGAAGCAGGTGGGGGCAGGGGTTCCCCATCCCAGGCAGGGGATGACAAGCATAGTAATTGCTGCTATAGACTCCGGCACAAGCCTTGGATATAAACGCAAGCTTTCTGATCTATTGAAGATTCTGAAGTTTATTTACCATGAGAAATGTCTGTCTTCACAGTAAAGTCATCAGGAGTAAGTACAAAATTCAACCACCAAGTAAAACCTCGCTGCTGTTTCTCTTTCCAACGCTCATCATAAAACATGTTCTTTGCCACAAAAGGCATTGGATGCCTAGGGAGAACTTTTAAAAGAATTGTATTATTTTTAAAAAATAATTTTCTTTTGAAATGCCAAGACTTGCTAAATTAATAGTAAGTATTTAACTGAAAGGAAACTGCGGCTGAAAGCAGCAGATGCAACACAGTTAATACACAGGTGATAGCCTTGCACACCAATTCAGTGTGTACATACTGAATATTCTCATGCAAGTTTGGGAAACAAGATCAGGGAAGCAAGCTTTGCCCCAACTTATGTGGATTCAGCTACAAATCAGAACTGGGCCTCTGCATGTGCAAACTGTATAGACATAGGTTTGTCTGCAAATGGAGACCCAGATTTAGCACAGCTCTTAACTGCATGAAAAGGCCTGTGGACACAATTTCAGTAAAGTAGAGCCAGTTCCAAACTTCAACTGAATCTACAAGATCAGTGGCAAATTTAGGCCCAATCCACCTCCCTACTCACACATCAGTTAGTGAACACACAATGACTATAAGATTTAAGAAAACAGAAGCACAGTAGTAACTGTAGTACTGGAGATACAGCTCTCTTTTATTCCATATTCTTCATTTTCCCCCAGGGCATCTTTGCCCTCAATTCGGTTTTATCCAACAACAGTGTCGCATTCTCACACTAATTCTCCTTGCTTATCCCTCTCAGTAGCTTGCCCTCAACTCCATGCATTGGTTCATTCTTGTCCAAAACAACTCAACTGCTTGCAGGGGATTTATACCAATTCCCCTTCCATGCTGCAGCCACACACACACAATCACTCCTGGGACACACTGTGTACTGTGCTGGGAGATGATGTCCCAACTATTAATAGTAGTAGCGTTTTGAAGGTGCTTGGAGCTGTGGCAGTGTAGAGGAGGAGGCAAAAATCCCTTCTACAAACCTGAACCAATTGCAGAAGGGTTGGATCTAAACCAATATGATTCTAATGTTAACTCATCCAAATTTACTGATAGTTCCTACAGGTGTGATCTGTTAGGCTTTTAGGGGCAGAGATTTGGATGCATATTGAAAGAGGAATACCGGTGCTAACAGCAGCTCTGGTACACAAATATTGGAGGGTTTTGTATGGTTTCTGGATAACTGAACATGTAGAAAAGATTCCATGTCCATATGACAAAAAACTTTCTTTCCTTCTTAGTTTTGATGGTTCCTATTTTTATCCTCTTATTTTCCCCCTATTATTTCAGCTGATACAACGTAACTGATGCTTGGGTATCTCAGATACAGATTGCTGATTCATCTCTAACAAGTATAATTGTTATTTGTTCACACAAATACTTTTTAACTATGATAAATAAGCTAAATGTATATCTTCTGTAATATAATTCATTTATATTCTGCCTTTCTCTCTAATGGGGGCCCAAAGCAGCTTATATCATTCCCCTTGCCTCCATTTCTTTATATGTTGTTCTACTTTATGTCAGCAAACAAGTTTAAAGCCAATAAGAAAACATACTTTGCAATTATTTCCCCTAAAATTTCAGATGACTCTCCCCACCCCCACATAGAAATTGTGTTCTTTAAGAAAGGAGAAGAAATTTTAACTCTGAAGAAGCTTTTTTTTCCCCTTGGAGAAGAAAGAGGGATATGAATGTATTTCTACCGGTTTTTAATGGTTTCACAAAGGTCAGCTGAGATTGTGCAACTGGATGTATGTTTTTAGAAGTTCTTCGAGTAGTCCTTGATTTCTGAGATAAGAAACCTGAAAATTAAAACAACCAAACAATATTATTATCCAGAACAGTAGAAAAACAGTGAAGGACAACAGTCATAATCCTACCAATCAGCACAAAAAGATTCATTATTGCACTACCTTATAAAACTGCTCATAAACCCCAGGTATAATCAACATGAAACCAGAATTGAGAGCATGCCCCCCCAACCCAACTGTAACCCTATGGAGGTCTTTGGAAATGTCCTCCATGAAATGACCTTGAGGATAAGCTGACTTTATTTGCATTTATTCACATTATTAATATACAACTTTTCAGTATATTGCATTGGCTGCTGCAATTAAAAGCTGCGTGGATTGCATGCTCTCTCTCTGTCCCCCCCCCCGCCCCCTAGACCTTTCCAGTCCTGCTAAAGTTTATTCCTGAGGTGGATGGATTCACATGTGCTACCGATGGCATGGTGTAGACTGCTGAGGGGGGGGGGGAGAAGCGGGCAGGGGAGTTGCTGCTTTCATTCTCTTCTGTGAGCAGAACAGATTTAAGAGGCAAAAAGAGTGATCTTGTTCCCTTGCATCTTCCCACTGCAGCAGCCCAACCTGTGCACTGTTAGCACACACAAACCCTCCAGCACATGAATAAACTTTCCTGGGTTGGAAAGGGCTTCATGGGGAAGATCTCAGTGTCTTTCAGTGCTGGTTCAGATTCCCACTCACTATTTACAAAACTGGTATATAATATATAAACAGAAGTACTGAAACAAAATCTTTTGCCTCCAAACGGAAGCAAGCAATTTAGCAACACCTACTTCTTGGGGGAGAGCAATCCACCGTATATCAGTGAGAGACGCTTAAGAACTCATTACTAAAAACTGAGTCAGCCACTGTAATGATGACACATCAAAAAGGAGAATCGGTTTTTCCACATTTTGGTTTTTGACGCCAGTTTATGAACATGGGCTCCATTCAAGAAGTAGGACCACTTTCACATAGATACATGTTTAGTGTATACATGCTTGACTCCATGCAGTAACAGCCTGCTCTATGTCTAATCACGAAATCATCAAGATATGAATGGTAATGGAAAAAATTCTGTGTGCAGCAAGTGGAGCTGGAAAATCAGCTAAGGAGGGGGAAAGCACTCCCAACTGAAGCTGCTGTCTTAGTATTCAGGAACAAGGTTTGGTCCAAGAGTATCACAAAGTTTCAAATTTGATTTCTTAGACAGAGATCAACCCAGCCAAGTCCACTATGATGATCTCTGTCTTATCAGTTCATTGCTGATTCCAGAGACCAGTTCAGAACCTTCACTGCTTCACCTACATCTGATAAAAGAAAATGCATAGATGATTATCAATATATTAATGCTGCTATTTGAGATATACCAAACTGAAATTCTATACTCCAGTGATTATTAAATAAAGCGTTATGTTTGGGGACAAAAATAAGAGCATCACTGTGCTGAGTCAAATGTTATTAGTTGTCACATACTAAATTCTGGCAATATGCAAAGAAATGTTTTCCTTTAAATTATATTAATAAAAATGGAAAAACTTTACATTACCAACTCGCTTTTTCTGACTTTGTTTTTCTCTGTTTGCAGATTTGGGAACTGATGTTTTCGTATCAGCATGCTTGTCTTTTAACTCACAGGACATAGCGAGTTTTTTTGTGTCTAAAGTATCCATATATTCTTCACGTCCACTTTTAATTTCTTCCAAATACTCTCCACTTTTTCTTTTACGATTACATGAAGCCGATTCTGAACAAGTCGAAGCTTTTTCACCTTTGCGGCAATTATCTCCATCTGCTAAAGATTCTATAACAGGCAGCCTTTCTACTTTTGTGCTTCCACCAACTTTATCCACACATTGTTGTATTGCTTTAGAAAGGCATTTTTTAGATTTTGGTTTCTGAAAATGTGGTTCTTTTCTTTCAAGAGAACCTTGCTTACATTTTATAACTGTACTGGAAAGCAGAGGGCGTATGGGAGGTTCTTGTTTCTGGAACCGGCACATGTGATGCTTGACTGTGTGAGCAGGAAAAGAGAGATTTTGTTCACATTTTTCATTGTGAAACACTGTTAATCCTCCCTCACTTGTGGTATTGAAGGCTTTATTTTGAAACTGGTGTTCCACTGAAAAAGTTACAACTTGCAATGTTTTTTTCTGCTGTTTTTGGGGGGAAGACTTTGACATGCAAGACTCTGTGTCTGAAGGCAACACAGGTTTACATACTTGTGAAGCTGGCTCAATAGCTATTTGGTTCTCTTTTAAAAACTGATCAGGTGAGAGAATTGACACAGAACTTTCCAGTGCAGGCAAGGAATCTAGGCTTAAAGTTCTTTTGTCATCTGAAGTAGTATGCACCCTTCTCAGCTGTTCTGGGGTGACAGCTGAATTTGTATTTGAGTTCTCTGCCTCCACAGACCGAACAATGCAGTCATTTTCCAATTCTGTCTTCAAAAGATAATCATCACCAATTGGCAAAACAGTAAAGGTCTCTTTTTTACTCTTTGGTAATTCATTATATTCAACTGTGTCAAGAACTGAATATGTAGTTGATCTTCTCATTAATAAGGGGGTGCAAGTGACATTCTTGTTTTCTTGCAGAATGGGGCTAATAGGAGACAGGGAGACCCGGTTTTCCAAAACGACTGGGGAATCTTGTTTAGGTGAAGAGCTATATCTGCTGTTCTCCAAGTTTTCACAATGCTGGAGAGGACTTCTAACTCTACTCATTTGGGGGGATATTTGAAAGGTTTTATTAACATTTTTAATTCTGGACTGTCCTTTCTTATACTGTGGTTGCTGTGCCACAGGTCTCTTTTTAATTGCCTCCCAAAGACTTCTCTGAAAGTGATAAACACATAAGCAATAATTAATGTACATATAATAGCAACCATTTGGCATGTACTCCATCTCAAATCTATACAAATAGCCTGTAGTGTGTAACTTTGTGATACTTCTCAATATTTTTGTAACTCATGCAGCATCAATGCTGACACAACCCAACACAGTAAAATTGAGCAGAATGCAATCTGTGGCAATAAACTCCAAAACACTCAGCATTAATTTCATCACTGCATATGTTAAGAAATCCAAATTTCTAGCAAGATTAAGATTAAAGGGACTACATCAGAAAGTTAGGATCTTTGGAGACATTTAAAAAGCTGCACCACTCTTAAACCTTAACTAAATAGCATCAAAGAATTTAGTTTCTACACATTTCCTGCATAACACAACTTCCCAATTAGTTTACAGAAAATACTTTTTTTCAAATAATACAGAGCCATTATATAATCAGATGAATATTCTACAAGCCAAAGCCTGAGGTGAGTCCTACTTTGTGAACAAAATATATTATTGACAACTGATTCCAAGAGGCAGGAGGACCAAGAGAGAGAGAGAGAGAGAGAGAAAATCAACCTCAATACTGTTGATTTTTGTTAAATTTCACAAAGTTCTGCAAAAGACACTGAAACATAGCCATATAAGCATAGTACATAGAATGGCATTGTTTGTTTTAGCCGCTCACCTTTTTCCTCACAGGTTGCTCAGCGTTGCCCAGCAAAACTGCTTGATGCTTAACAACATCGTTTACCACAAAAGTTACGAGTTCGCGGACTCCGCCGTCTTCCAGCGGCGTCCACGCTATAGAAACGAACACTCTCTCTCGAGGCTGCAATAGGAAAGATCGAGGCATCATTCGGAGAGCCGATTCACTAGGACAAATCCCGGCAACGCGCCCCTTGACAGTCACAACAACACAAACCCGTCCCTCCCCTACCCGTTCCGCCCAAACGTCAAGAACCCGCCTGAAAGAGGCACCTGAAGGAGGCGGCTGAACGGCTCCACGGCGAAGCCTTTCGCGGCGGGCGGGGGGCGGCACAGGGCCACGAAAACCGGCTCGGCGTTGGGATTCTCCAGAACCAGGCGGCGAGTGCGCGAGGTGCCGACGCGGACGGTGCCGAAGCTGAGGAAAGGCGGCCGGGAGAAGTGGCTGAGCCGCAGCACCGCGGGGTCGGGGTCGGGGTCGCCGCCGTCCGCCGCCTCCTCAACTGCCCAGCGCCGGCGACGCCGCCCGGAGGGGCTCAGCTCCCAAGGGACGGCCGCCTCCGCGCATAGCCTCTCCACGGCCATGGAGCTCGGCCGCCTCGCCGGACCTCTCCGTCGCCCCCAAGTTAATCAGCCTGTCAGTCACCGATAGACCCAAATCCTTCGACAGAGGACAGAAAGAAGCCGTCTGTCTTCCAAACCGCCGCGACACCATTCAAACGCTGCCCCGCAGCCAATCCGGACGCGGTTTCTGAAAGCTCGCAGCCAATCCTTTCTCCAGTGGTTCTTTCCAATCACCACACGCAGATAGCCGAGAACTAACCAATTACATTTCAGCGTGCTGTTCCTTTTAGTTTCGCTCCGCCTTCTTCTGACGCAAGCGAATGCCCATCTCTCCCACCGCTCGCAAGACGAGATTTGAAACCGATACAGCGGCGAAAAGGAGAACAGGGAAAGAACTGTGTGGAAGCTAGATAGGTCTAGAGCCGAGGGAGGAAAGGATGGTGGATACAGTAGAGTTACTTTCGTTTAGGGTAGGATTACACGGGTCAGCACAATGAAATTATGCTCTGGTTTCAAGGGAGCTTACGTGCAGAAAAGACACTTACTTAGCTGTTATTTAGCACCTGGAAGCCAGAAGCTGCGCTTGATTAACGGATTTACTGGGGCTACTTAAAATGTCACAAGCTTTCAAGATCCTCGGTACTATAAACAATAAAAGCCAAACAAGCCAAGGCAGGGGAGGAAAAAAGGCGTTTCTAATTATGATGGGAAGCCCAAAGTCTGTTTGTCTATAGAAGACTTAAAAGGTAAAGGTAGTCCCCTTGTGCAAGCACCAAGTCATTACTGACCCACAGGGGGACGTCACATCATGACGTTTTCTTGGCAGATTTTTAATGGGGTGGTTTGCCATTGCCTTTCCCAGTCATCTACACTTTACCCCCAGGAAACTGGGTACTCATTTTACCGACCTCAGAAGGATGGAAGGCTGAGTCAACCCTGAGCCGGCTACCTGAACCCGGCTTCCACCAGGATTGGACTCAAGTCATGAGCAGAGCTTGGACTGCAGTACTGCAGCTTACCACTCTGCGCCACGGGGCTCTTATAGAAGACTTAAGTGTTAAAAAGAAAAAATCCCATTAGGAACAGCCAAAATGGCAAAAGGGATTAGGTAGCTTTTGTGCTAGGATTTTCCTTTGGCACAACAGAGCTATCTGGGACCTTTTAACAAGATGGTACCAGATGCAAAACATATTTTATTACACTTCTAGACCGTCCTTCCCTACTAGGGTAGCCAGCCTCCAGGTGGTAGCTGGAGTTCCTCTGGAATTATAACTGATGTCCAGACTACAGCAATCAATTTCCCCTGGAGAAAGTGCTGCTTTGGAGGATGAAATCTATGGCATTCTGCCCTGCTGAGGTCTTTCATCTCCTCAAATCCCAGCCTTTCTAGGCTCCGTCCCCCAAATCTCCAGTAATTTCTTGGCCTGGAACTGGCAATCCTACTACAGCCTAGGGGCAATAGGCACTTTAATACAGGGGAGGTATTCCTGGTGGGCTGCTGGCCTGTTGTACGGAGCCACTGGCAGTCAGAAAAAAAAGCAAAGCTGAGCCCCGAGGCACTGGTAGTGTTGCAGGGCTGTTTCAGTTGGCTTGGACTGAGCTAGTGCTGCATGGTATTATATCTGTTTAAAATACAATAAAACAACAGGGTAAGACCTGCAGCAGACTGATAGTACCCCCTATAACAGTATTATAATCCACCGTCTCCCTCCCCTTATAAAGTGCCTTCTTGGACTGTTCTGCTGTAGAATAGTCCTGTTACCTTTATAGAAAAGCTCTTCTGAACAACTATTTTATATAGTTTGCGGAATGACAGACGAGTGGGAGTCCGCCTGACAAGGAAACCATTCCACAAGGTGGGGGCCACAACAGAGACTATTGTTGATCTTGCCCCTTAGTTGGGAAGCATCTACAGAACAGTCTGAGCAGATGAGGAGAGCTGTTGTGGCGCTGGCAGCACATAGGAAGAGAGGCACTCCTGTAGATAAGAAGACCCAAGGCCATGCAGGGCTTTCTATGTATGTGATAGTCCCTTGAATTTAACCTGGTAGCTGATGGGCAGCCAATGGGAGTTCCTATAGAACAGGAGTAATAAATATATCTCCTCCAATGATAATCAAGCTACCGCATTCTGTACCAACTGGAATCTCCAGGCTGACTTGAAAGGCAGACCTACAGAGAGTGCATTTCAATAGTCTAGTCTCAATATTACCATTGGATGGATCCAAGTAGTTAGATCAGCTGAGTCAAGGTAGGTGGCCCTCTTCCAAGCCTGACAAAGTTGGAGGAAAGCATTTTTGCCAGTGCACTAACATACCTCTCCAGCAGCAATGCTGGATCCAGTATAGCTCCTAGGCTCTAATTGGCATTTGGTACACATAGACCCCTTGCAAGGCAGGGAGGAAAACAAAAAAGGACTACCTCATTTAACAAAACTGGAGATTAACTAGATGGTGTAAAGCATCAGTGGAAGTCAAATTGGGAAGTATTACTAGTTGGAAGAGACAGAACCCATAAATAAATCACACCAGTGGCATTCTCCTGTTTCACACGTTCCAGGAATAAGTCAAACTGAAAACTGATTTTTATTAGTGTGGTTTGATATTTAAAGAGTTGCTGTTCATTGTTATATAGTAAGAGTAGAATCATATACCAATTTATCGTATGTATTGTATGACTAGCTGTGCTTATGCCAGGTTGGTGGTTTTGCTACTGTGCAGTTGATGTGTTGGTAACTTGGTTCTGTTCTGTGGTGTTACCACATTGACCCTTGGTTCTGCCTGGTTTCTGTGAATGACACTGGTTCTGTTTGGTTTGCAGCAGTGTTCCTTGCTTCTACTGGGATTCTCTAGTTTGGCTTTGGTTCCATTGGGCTTTGTTGTCAGCTTGCATTGGGACTGGCTTTTGGCCAGGGGTTGCCCTTCTATGTTTGGTTGAGGTTTCTTTGCCCTGGAAGGACTTGAATTTTTCCCCCACAGGAAATAATGGAGAGTGGGTAGAACTGGACCCCTTTGCCCAAACTTCTTAAAGCTTGTGGATTCTGTAGGTTCCCTGCAATTTTAGTGAAGTTTTCACAAAACACGCCCCCCCCCCGCTCCAGCCACCCAGATAGTTTCCCCTCATAGGGATCCAAATACTAAAAGTGTAATTTCGGAGTGGAATATCAGGAATACTGAATATATATGGCATTGTGGATAACCAGATACAAATAATATTTTTTTTGTGCACACTCCTAGTGATTAGAAGAATACACTAAAGGACACACATACACCCCCGCCAAACATTATATCATTACATCACTCGTGTTACAATGCCAACCAGATTAGTGCAGGCCACAGAAGTAATGTAAGTGTGGGTTTTTTATATTTTAGAATAAAGATGCAATGTTATTGAAAAAAAGGTTATAGATAATACCCAGTTGTATATAGAAAATTCTAGAAATTACATAAATCTGAAAAGATTATTATAAATAGGAAAACAGTATATTAGAAAATGGAATCTTTTTATCGTAGCTAGGACCATGGTTGAAGAAAATTACATAACATTGGGGGTCAATTAGGAACACTGACTAAAGTCCAGGTCATTAGAAATACAAATTAGCTATTAGTCAAGGGTCCATGCTTATTTGCAAAACTCAGTATCCAGCAAGATTTTCTCAAGCCTACACTGGTAAGAGGAAGATAAAAAAGTAATCTTGGGCTTGATGATGATATATTCTTGTTTGGCTTCCTTCCTTCTCAACCTCACCCACTTCCTTTTGGGCACTTGCTTAAGAGATTCCTGGGCCCAAGTCTACTAGGATATTATGGCTCCTGACTTGACAGTATTTACAATCTTTCACTCGCATTCTCAATAACCAACCAAGATCCAAGGAAATACTGTACTTTTATAAGAAATACTAGATACTCAAAGAGTAGTCTCAGCATAATTTCAAAATTTAATTTACAAAATATTTAAAATATATAAGAACGAGAGTTGTACAAATGTTTCAGTCAGTTTGAAAGTCAGATATGCACACAGTTGTTATACCAATTCATTGTACAACCAAACTTGTTCAATCTCTTCTACAGCAGAAAGGATTAAGGCAAAACAACTTTACATGTTCTATGTACACACCAAAGTCACTCAGAAGAAGATTCACAAAGCGTATATTGACAGCAGGTTTACTATTCTGTACAATACCCAGTTTTAGCGTGTATGTGGGGTGGAATCAAATCTGAGACGTATTTAAAATATCAGCAAACTTCACCAAGACATCATTTACATGCCAGAGCAAAAGTTTTGAACATTCTTTATATGCAACTTTTTGTTTTTTAAAAAATTAACATTATAAAATACAAATTGAATGTTATGAAACTGTCAGTCGAATTGGAACTGTATTAACAAGGTGTAATAATATATATAAAGCATAGAGCAAGCTGAGTAATATCAGCTCCATTGCTCCTCCCTGTCTGTGTGCCCCAGAGAATTCAGAACACCGTTTGTAGACCAACATCTTCATGGGGAAAAAAATCTATGGCTGCCCATGTCAATTCCAGCATCATTTAACCTGCAAGGCTCATTTTCTCTTTGTATTCAGAGGTCCCTTGAGGAACTGATACTTGTTTTTCCAGCTAGTTGAAGCTAACCAGCCATGTAGCATAACCTGCTTGCATCAGACTCCCTTGGCACATGAATTGCTGAAGAGTGAAAGCCTTGTTGGCTCATGTCACTAAATTCTGTAAGGAAGTGTTGGAAGGGGGAGACTAAACCCCCTCCCAAATGCTGAAAGGAAAAAGGGGAAGAAATGGGGGTGCAAAGACCAACTGGGTGGGGAAAGATAAAAAGGTATGACTGATGGGGCTGCTGAGCAAGCTCAGAACAGAGTGCTACAGAGGAAAAATGGAATTTAAAGGCACCTGTGATGTATAAGGAATGCACTGAGAGGTCCACACTGAAAGAGAAAGGATAGGTCTGTGATTCGAATAGTATATCATGCTTTAAAGAGATACTACTATAAAATCAAGAGGAAAAAAAGGAGAGAATATTAACCAGAGGATTCTAAATGATTTAGAGCATAGCTACAGATAAGACAGTATGTATTATGGGACCCAAAGAAGGGGTTATAGGATGAGTTAAAAAAGAAAGATGAACGTGGTAATAAATGTGGTTTTTTGCCATTACATAAGCAATACAGCCCTCTTAAATTAGCAAAAATGTGGTAAGTGATCCTCATGAGTAACTAGTGCACGTTGTTATGACACTCAAGTTCCCTCTACCAGGAAAAACTTAACTATAAGAATGTACATTTAAATTCCAGCATGAAGACTAGGGTTTTTTGCTCCATTACTTTGTTGTTGGAAATAAAACTGGCCTTTCCCATCTGTAATCAGCACCATTCCACATTTGCAATAGAGTTACTTAACATGTCATTCTGAAGCATATTCTTTCATGGTATTTGCAAACCTTCCTCATGAAGGTAAGAGTATATCATCACACAGACCAGTCTGTTTCCATTGTTTGCTTTGCTCTGGGATTTTGGGGAAACAAGGATGTGGAGCAGCCTCCAATGTGTTTGCATTTCACATACCTAGCACATCACTGCATGTGCGAATTAAGACTTGGCAATTAAGACTTGGCAATTGCTTTATCTTCAGAATTTTGTTCTCCTTTACTGACAAACACGTCACTGACAGCCAGTGTGGTGTAGTGATTTAAGTGCTGGTCTAGGATCTGGATGTTCGAATCCCCATTCTGCCATGGAAGCTTGCTAGATGACCTTGGGCCAGTCATACACTCTCATCAGCCTAAACTCAGGTTGTGGTGAGGATAACATTCAAAAGGAAAAGGATGTAAGCTGCTTTGTGTCCCCGCTGGAGAGAAAGGCAGAGTATAAATGAAGTAAATAAATCAATAAATCTACAAGCAGCACAAACTAATGGGATTTAGATAATGATATCAGACTAGGAGAAGGATGAGTGACACAGCCCTTGGGCACATTAGAAAGATTTTTATAACACTCCTAACCCCAACTAATGCAATATATGTAATAAAAATGGTAAAGGAGCAGCAACATTACAATTATTTTAATGTCATGATGTCTATTTATTTTAAGAGGCTAACACATTTTCTGATCTGAAACCTTTTCTGAATAAATATATTGCAGAGTTAAGTGCAACAGTTGGCTATTGTTTAGCATCAAATGTGTCATTAAAAATTACACACAAATTGTTAATTACAAGCAATAAAAATAAGCCGCTTCCAGCTCATGTGCCCCTTTTCTACTGAACACCTTTACTTAGAAAGAGGGAACAGCATCAGTCAGATAAGGTTGTAAATCACTAACGAGAAATTTTTCTAAGGGATAGGAAGTGTTATATTGGCCCATAATACATCTTCCAGTCTATCATGCATGCAGGTCAGCAGTGCCATTCTCAGAGCATCTGTTCTAATATTCCTTTCACAAATAACAGACATAAGCTTCTCATTCTGGCAAGATCTGAAGTTGCCATAAATTACTTGTTTGTGCTTTTATAATCCTTTCAAATAAATTCCATGAACACACATAGCTGCCTCATACTGAATCAGACTACTGGCCCCTCAAGGTCAGTATTGTCTACTCAAACTGGCAGCAGCTCTCCAGGATTTCCAGTAGAGGTCTTACACATTACCTACCTACCTGATCCTTTTAACTGGACATGCCAGGGACTGACATTTCAAACAGACACTCTGTCACTGAGCCATGGCCTCTCCCCATGTTCTCACAGTTTAACAGGTAACAGGCATCTTTGGTATATTTAGAGACAGCTAAGATGAAATATCTTTTAAGCCACAGGGACCCAATTCTTTCCCTAACTTGTAGCAACCATTAAGTATCCATCAAAACTTAAAACAGCATCAGAAAGACTGTCCAATATTTATCTTCCAGTTCAACAATAAATAATTAAAACCTAAACATATGAACTATAAAAAACGATGTAATGAAGAGCTTCCACTTGAATCCTCCTTCTGAACAATGCACCATCAAATAACACGAAGTATCAGAATGTAGAATGCAGAGTACATCCAGAAAGTCAAACCAGTTCTTTAAAAGAGAACAATTTCCCTAAGACATCTGGAAAATCAATGTCATACTGTAAGTGAAAAAGATACTTGGCATGAAGCAAGCAGGTATTTATGAGGAACTGCTTAGAAAGTGTGGCTACTTGAGTTGGGATTTTCCAAACAATATGGATGGGGAGGGGAGGGGAGTGATTGCTACTATTTTTGAATTCATTACATTTTTTTTCTTTAGATACCTCTGTGAAAACTGAGTTTGAAACTCCTGCTCGGTCCACACAAGGTTGGAAACTGAAGGCAACTTGAGGTTCCAATTACAGAACAATTTCTCAGGAGAACGGTTTTGTAAGGCTGCAGTCAAAAGCCACACTTCAAGCTGTTGCATCCCATATGCTTCAAAGAGTCTGAGAAGTTGTACACAAGCTACTTCCCTCTTCGCTGCCCCATCCCCTATGCCAAGAACTAGAACATCAGGCTTACATCCTTCTCTTTTGTTTCTCACACTAGCAATTGTTCAAAATGAGGTATCTGATATTCAAGCATAGGATTACTGGACTTGGAATTCACACCTCCAAATACTACAGAGGGAGGAGGAAGTGCTCCCAATCACATTGTGGGGAATAGTATTGCCAGAGCAGCCTTTAAAGAGTGTTTCAATCTATCAAGAATCAATTAATACTATTGGAAAGGAGCATGTATCATCAAGCTAAACCTTCTGCTAAAGACAAAATCCTATCTAAAGTTGTCTATGTGAAAGGACTATGTACCCGTCTCCAATGATGGACATCCATAGATTTATGGCTAGAAGCAAGCAAGTTGGTGAATGAGTCTAGCCTCTTGCCTCAGAACTTTAATTCACATACTCTTAATTCACCAATTTTTGCCATTTCTATCTGTAATTTTAATCTAATTTTGTATGGAGTTTCTGTATTTAAAATTTTATATTTTATATATGCCAATAAAGGCTTGCTTGCTTGGTAAAAAAATTCACCAATTTGTTCTTTAACACAGTCAGGCTTGGAGTGTTCACAGATCAGTCTCCCAGATTTTCTTACGATCTAGATGGAGGGTTGGATCCAAAGTAGCCCTTGGGTGAAGTAGTGGGTGCTTCTGTTTGTCGAAGGAGTCCAGTTTTTCTGCAGAATTTCCCCACAGGCTGCACCACCACTGTGCATCCACCACTATTCCACAGATTTCCTAAATTCTTAGGAGCGGCTTTTCTGATGGCATCAAGGAGATGTAGAAAAGGTCTGCTCCTCAAGTGGTTCTATGCAGCTAATCCATAATAAAAGAAGCATATAAATTAATGTTTCCACTTGAGTCTGCCTTTATACAGGGTTAAACTATGACATCAGTTACTACCTTGAGGACAGGATTCTCCACATTGTTCAAGGTCCTCTAAAACAAGCAAGGAAGTAAACGATGATTACATTAGTTATTGATTTTAAATGCAATCCTGTTCCCGCTGATGTCAACAGTAGTGTTCCTTTTGAAAACAGAACAAGATAGTAAGTAGGCTGTGTCTACTTTTTCAGGTTCTGACACCAAGATACAAATAATTCCATAAATTAAACACAGTATTTGTTTGGGCTAAAGATACACTCCAATGTAAAGATCAGCATGAATGGCTTCTTATATTTACTATAAGAAAAGTGAATGAGAAACATTAAATGCTCAGAGGGAAGAGTTAGTATTAATAATGAACAGAAAATTCAGATTTCCCCAAACCAGTACCTTTTGAAAGAGATTTGAAGTCTTTAAAATATCTCTATATTTTTTAAAAGAAACATGATCGACATACTCTGAGTATGTATTAAAATGCTGAACACTCCACCATTGCATAAAAAGCTTGCTTTCCTTTATGCTGAGTGCTCTCAGAAACCTGAAGAGGCTAAGGAAAATACTAACAGAGATGTTAGCCCACAGCTAAATGTTACTAAGACTAGGGGAATGCAATAGTCCCATTATCATGAATGGTCATTACTTGAAATACTCTGCACTGCTGGGGCTGCATCCAAACCCAGTAGTGTCCCAAGGTACGATGGCTCTCTGGGATCCAACATTTGCTCAGGTCTGACTGGATGAACTATGTTTGCTGGCTGTGGGGTGAGTGTATATTTTTCTAGAAAAGCCAGATCTGTTGTTCGCTGATAATCACTTGGAGGGGCCTGTGGAGGAAGAATATTGGGAGGTGGGGGTGTGAGTGAGGCAGCATGCTGTACAAGATCAGTTTGTGCATCCTGGAGCTGAACTGGTACCAGTGTCACTGGTATACATACATCCGAGGGTACATTCTGTACCATGCTTTTGGTTTCGGCTTGATAAACCTTGGTCTGTTCCATGAATGGTTTAGCCTCACTTTGGAAGGTCTTGTCATCAGGTGTGTACTGTGCTGGTACAGAGACTGTTTTTTCTTCTGGTAAAGGGCTCGGTGATTCTTCTGTGGATTTTCCTCCATGCACATGATCAGTATGATATTTCAACTTGTCCTTACGTTTAAATGTTGCATTGCAATATTGACAATTGAAAGGGCGAGCGTCTGAGTGAATAACCATGTGTTTAGTTAATGTCTTCTTAATCCTGAAGGACTGGTTGCAGATTTGACATTTATATGGTTTCTCACCTATGGTGAAAAATCAGCATTAACATAGCAAATCATTTGTTATACAGATATGTACTTGGTGTGTTTGTTACATGCATAAATATTGTGGTACGTAATTCTACACAATATCTAGCATACATGTATGAAAAGAAAAGCAGCCACCATTTAAAAGGTGTCATTCTCTTGTAGAACAAGAGTTACTTTATCAATTCTATCAAGTGATTATTAGAGAAACTGCTTTGTAAAGCTTGACAAAGAATAATTGCAAGCTTTGCTACTGAGAAAGCAAAAAGGTGGAATATAGATGGAGTAACCAGTGTTACCCGCCCTGACCTGGAAGCTAAGCACAGTCAGACTTGGTCAGTATTTGAGAGACTGCTAAGAAAGACCAGGGTTGCTACACAGAGGCAGGCAATGGCAAACCATGTCTGAACAACTCTTGTCTTGAAAACCCTACTGGGTTGACATAAGGCAGCTGCAACTTGATAGTGTGTGTGAATGCATACACACACACTAACCCAAACTGCCACAAACTGATACTGATACTGAGAGGTCTATTTTACAATAACCTATTTCCTGGGTAACAGCAGAATTTGAGTTCAGGGACACTTTAGAGACTAACAAGATTTTCAAGCTATACGTTTTTAAAAGTCAAAGCCTCCATCTTCAGATGTGGGTCTCTAAGGTGCCACTGGACTCAAATCCTATTGTTCTTCTGCAGACCAATGTCTATCTACCTGAAATGATTTCCTATATCATATCACTATAGTTTACAGGTGGAAGGATGCTCATGAAGAACTCCCTGCAAATAGAAATGTGTTCATGAGGAAGGATAGTTCAGTGCAATTGCTTTCTATAAGCAGATTTTTGATATGGGGAAAGTAACAAATATACCCTTCCCAGCTGTTTAAACATTGGAATAGCCACATCCCCAAACATGCTATGAGCCAAAGTGTGATGCTGCACAGACCTTGCAACAGCAGTGCATTAGATCAGATACGGTGTTGGTGGTAAGAAAGGAAATAAATCTAAATAATCACTGAAATGGCTACATACAGATGAAATGCTTGGTGTTCTATTCTAAATAAATGAGATGAAATACTAAGGTTATCCTTCTGAACAGGCAAAGCTTGGTAGTTTTCAGATGCTTTTACCTGAATGTGTCCTAAAATGCATGTCCAAGCTTGATTTCCCCTTAAAGACTTTCTTGCAGACTTCACACTGATGAAATGTTGCTTTGTATCTGCAAAAGAAAAAAATAACAAGGGCATCAAAAAAACGAACTGCCAGCCTAACCCCTCTGAATATGGGAATATTTCCAATGCTTACATGAAATAGATCACTATTATACACCTAAACTTTCCATTTTCCTAGATGTTAAATTACTGTCTATTGGTCTTACGCCATTCTTAACAATTCTAACATCTTCAAGAAGAACAGAAATCTAGACAGATTGGCTCCAATACAAAAATAAAAATCATTTGCAAATAGCAATATATTTTTAGGTCTTTGAGATATTCAGCTAATCACAATGTCTTAGTAATCATCAAAAAGCTACAAAAAGAAAAACATTATCTTGTTATAGGTATCTTATATACAAGGGAACTAAGAATCAAGGAAACAACAGCTAAGAAATTTACTTGGCCAATTTCCTTTGGTGTTAAAGAAAACTCAGTGTCTATTGGTTTTGTTCCCGTGAGTACAGATTTGTGGTTGGTACCAGGATGATCAACTTATCTACTGTAGATATTCAGAACTGCCTCATGAGCTGAAGAGATGCTGCTACTAATCTATACTTTTTCTGTATATGAAAATATAATTTAATCTACTACAGCTATGACCAAACTGCTATGAAAAGGTACATACACCTACTTCATAATACATAATATATTCTGGTAGCAAAAGTTTTTACAATGAAAAAAAAACCTTAAAAAAATCAAAACTGCCTAGAAAATCACACACACACACACACACAGTCTATTAAGTTCCATACTCTCTTAAACAATTATTTCTATGCTTTACGTTCATCCTGGAATATAGTAATCAAGAACAAATCAAAGAATTCACATTTGAACTGTATACCGCCTTTGGCCAAAATATGAATAGGTTTCAGAATTAAGCTATACTTACTTTTGCCACACCTTTTCACCTAGATGAACACTTTTATAATGAACAGAGAGGTGATCTCTTCGACCAAAACATTTCCCACATTCTTCACACTGATGTGCCTTTTCCCCTGAGAAAACCAGTAATAGAATCTGAATTACTTAAAGAAAATGTAAAGGTGCCAACAGTGAAAGTCCAAATAGCTGTCATTACACTGTATAATCAATCATCGATACTTTTACATCTCTACAGGGGAACATAAACCAAAATGTAGTCTGTACCTTTTCAAAGCAATGACCTCCAAAACAGAAGATCCCCCAAACAGAAGAGCAAATTTCTACTATAGTCTTTGTTTTTCTTGTGCAATTACTACTTGCTCTCTTGGTTAGTGCCAGTTCTCCGGGCCGGGGGTGGGGGGGCTGTAAAGCCTACTTTGAAAGGGATGAGTCTCTCTAACAGAGTTGGCAAGAGCTTAGCTCAGTTAATGAGGTCATCCACCTTTTACACATCCCATCTGTTTTTAAGTTCTCTTCCCAGACTTGAAGCTTTGTACATCAGGGAACATCTCTCCCCACATTCTCATTTACAGATTTGTTAAAATTACCACTCCGTTTCAGGCTTTTACTGTGGCTGCCCAATGTAATAGAACTGATAGGAAGGCACCTACCTTTTTGTTTCTTAGGAAGCTGTACAAAAGTAAGCTATTTATTAGTGCGCTCTGAATTGGTTAGAAGGCCGGCTCTTTGTTTTAATTGGTTACTATGAATTGTTTGAATGTGATCTAATGAGTCCTTGTTTTAACTTTTTCTTTCTAAGCTGCTTTGTGTTCTCTTCATGAGTAAGATGTTAAAGTAAGATGTTTCTTTAACTATGTTAAAGAAATTTATGCATAATAATGAGAAATTAGAATATGAGACTATGTAAAGGATGTACAACAACCTAAAAAGCACCCAAAATTATACACTCTGGGGTAATTTGAATGAGAAAACTAAAACTTCATTCCTTACCTGAGTGTATCTTCTTGTGCTTTGTCAGATGGTCATGTCGAATAAATGTCTTCCCACATTCTTCACATTCATACCTTTTGTCATCATGGTGGACTCTTAGATGAAGCCTATATCAATGAACATACAACTTTAATTCCATACACCTGTTTATTGTTGGTGTATTTGTATTGAGAACTGTAAGTAAGCAATGTTGTAAAATGCTGGGGGATAAGATTCTGTATTCTTTTCTGGCTTATACAACTCAATAGGATTGACAATGCTCCTAATGATTCTCCTAGTAGGGTTGCACCCCCCCCCCCCAAATTCGTAAATCCGGTTTTTTTGCTGAATTTGAGAAAAAAATTCAGTGTTTTAGTCCAAATTCAGAACTGAACTGCACACCTCTATGTCCTACTGTTCTTTTAACAGAATGTAAAAATTTTGATCGAGATATGAGACAAAAAAATCCCATCTAAGTTGGAGATATGGTTCCAGTTTGGTACATTCAGCAGCCCACTTTTGCTAACCTCAAAAAGTGCATACCGTAGAAAATTTTCCTAACTCCACAGCATCATTAGGTGAACAATAACAACATAAATAATAATAATAATAGAATGTATGCTAGGTTACCTGTATGAACTCCCATGACGAAAACTCTGCCCACAAATACTACACAGATGAGGCTTCTCTCCACTGTGGATTCTCAAGTGCTCTTTCAAAGTTGTTCTAGAGAGACAATGAAGTAGAAACTCTTACCAATCCTTAGCTTGTCACATAAACTAATATGCTTTCTAAACCCTTTTAAATAGTTTAAGCAGAATAAGGGTGAAGCCTGCAAATAGTTGTTTGTAGCCTTTAGGCTAGATGCAGGTAAATTATGGCCCAGGGACCACATACAGCCCACAAACGGCTGTAACTCCCATTGTAGCCCAGGGACAGGAGCCATGTGGTTGGCGCACTTCCCTGACTTCTTGGGCCATACGCTGCCTGATACTGTAGGAGAAACGCTTGTGATTTCACTCATCTCCTAGCCTTTGTTAATAAGGCTTACCACAGAGGTAACTTAGTTTTCCTGATTACCACACCTGGTACTAGGGGGGTGCTAACCTGGGCTGGCCAACTCTGGGAACTTTTGAGGGTGGGGCCAGGCATCACATGGCATTATTATGATGCTCTGCAATCTCTAAATTCTATGACTTTACTACAGAGTTTTGAAGGGGTCACCACAACACATGAAGTCACTTCCAGTTACATAGCTAGAAATAATGTCACAGTGTTGCTGCGATCTCATTTGCCTCTCACTGCTGCAATGGGCAGTGGCAGGAGACCAGAGGCAGGGGGCAAGAGGTCTCTCACTATAGTGGGAGACGTGGTCTTCTTAACTGGCACTCATTACTCCCCTCTCCATTTTGATCATGGGATTTGCAAGGAACTTAATAAAGCATGTTGTTGTAACTCTCAAAATTATGGCTGTTTCAGGTATACTTTTTCATCTGTCTCATTGCTGTAAATACATGAACATCTGAGCATGCACTATATAGCATCCTATCAAATTAAATATTTGCATAACAAAGCAACTTTTGCAAGGAGACTTATAGCATGGACAAAAAGCCCATGGTGGGAAGCATAGATGTGACGAGAAGTTTTTATACTGCAGGAACTGCTTGCATATGCAAAACATTCTTGTGCGCTCTGCAGAGACAAATACACGTACACACACACACACAGAGTACACCCCTTCCAGCACTGTGGCATCCCTGTGAGGCATAGGGCCACCCACTGTCAAGGATTTGGGAGATGGGGGATAGATTTGTATCCATTGGAACAAAGAGCCTAGAATTCAGTTCTTTACTTTTCACTATACAAATGAATGGCATGACAGTTACTGACCTATAAAATATTATTAATGAATCTCTAACATTGCACCACAGAGAAATATGTTTTGATTTTTAAAAAATGTTGTGACATGTTAAGAGATAGTTTATCTCAGAGTGCAAAAGTACTATCTATTAGCCACTTGTAAATAAAACTGATCTTTGAATTTAAAACAGTTTTTTCCCAAGAAATACTGTTAGTCAAGTCCAACAGTAATTTATATCAGAGATGCTCAAATATACCACTGAGCAGTGGCTAAACCTATTCCTTGCTCTTGGTGGTCACAGCCACTGTAAAAATGTGAAAAGCAGCATAATCTCATCCTGGTTTCTATTTCTTGGTTACATTACCAAGAGACATACCTTGGGAACTGTTGTTTTGTAGTTAGTTAATACTAAGGAAGTGTGAGGTTTGATTGTGCTATCATTTAATGTGATTAACACTACTATTTTCAAATTATTTATAGGAAATCACTAGGGAAACAGTGAACTTGTGAAGAGTACACTACCACAATACCTGACTAAAATACCATATACAATAATATTTGTTTATGGTACAAATTCCAGCAATATTGTAAAGATATACATTATTTTACAGGAATTAAAATATGAACTTGTTCAAATATATTTCACCTCTTACCTTTCTCTTACTGATTTCCCACAAATAAAACAGGTCCATTTTCTCTTTCCACCATGAGTACATTCAATATGGCGTTTTAGATTTCCAGTGTCATTAAACTGACGACCGCAAATATCACATGGAAATGGTCCTGAGAAGAGACAGGAAGACAAATTACATTTTTGCAGGTGAGGAAGTGTGTTTTGCCACAGCCAAGCACAATCCTTGGGGTGCAGCAGTACAAACCTGAAAGAGTAAACAATTGCAATAATCAAACCTTTTAAAAAATACAGAACTTGCATCTTTGCTGTGCTTTAGTAAGCATGGCCCACACTGCTCTATGAAATACTCTATCATAAAATATTGACAGTGCATAGTTACATACTTTGGAGGAGCATTTAATTTGGTACACCCACACCCACAAAATGCAAGAGAGAAGGCAACAGAGATACAACCAAGATGATGTCATGCATCTTGAACCAAGAATTTCTGGCTTCTTGTTGGAAAATCCCCATCATAGATTTGGAACGGGCCATACAGACCATCTAGTCCAACCCCCTGCCCAGTGACACATTCTTAAGACTTCGGCCTTTGTTCCACTTTCCAGAGGTTTGTGTCACAGTTTATGTACAGCCTATGGTGCAATGAGGGAGTTGGGATCCCATCATCCCTATGAGCAGACACCCCTCCCCCCATTAAGGCTGCTGCTGTTATCATTTTTACTGTTTTAATGCTGGTTTTGTTTTCATTGAGGCTTTAATAAAGCAGTATGAAATCCAGTATTTAGATATTGAATTTCACAGTTATCATTACTGCTTTATTTACTGGTTTGCTTTTATTACTATTTTGATACTATTTGCTATTTGTTCATTAATTTGTCTTGAATCTGCTTCAGGCACCTGCATCCTAAAAAGGCCAAAGTATGTACAAACCGAAGTACATAACACCACTCTAAACTGTTTTCAGCACAATTCTAAAACTGAAGATCTTCAGCTCATCTCCTCCAACTGGAATGCAAAAGACTGAGAGATTACACAACACAACTGTGGACATCCAATTTGGTCTTTGATGAAACATTAAAACAAAATACAATGTCAAGGACTGGGGAGGGGGGGGGGAGCCCAGCAGACTGTGGAATACACAGTGCTGATAGAGTAAGAACAAAAAGCAGTCAGTTTATTATTCAAAGTCCAAGTACACCAGATTCAGCATATATCCATTGAACAAAATATTTATATTGAATGGTTTCTGTCAGAGTAATATTTTTCATACCAAGATGGAACTTTTCTTGATGCTTCAGTCTAGCAAAGCGAGATTTAAAGTGCTCTTCACAATAGGTACACTTGAAAGGCTTATTCTGAGTGTGAAGAATCATGTGTTCTTTCAAATGAGGCCTTCGAGTGAACGATTTACTGCAAATCTAAAACAAATAGCCAGACATTAACTGTAAATGCCACTGGAATATGTGCTATTAAAAAGAGTTATGTGATAAACAGCTTTAGCAAGTTATGCCAATGGTTTGTCTACCAAAATATTATCTTTCTGAAATTGTTCTGTGCATGTTATAGATCAATTAGAATTCTAATTTCTGGAAGCTTTGGCAATATTTTCACATGAAAGAGAGATCACCCAGGACCTTAGTTACTACTGGTATTATTTTTAATTAATCTGATCATGTTACTGACCAGAACTGCACCACATGGCAACTTTATATAAACTTATTTTAATTTTAAATCTGTAAACTGTAATCCTGCACCTGGCTAAGGGTTATTTCAAAGGTCATGTTGCACAGTACATAACCATACCCTTTATATTTAGTATTATGATATAAAACCTTCAACACTAATGTAAACCCTGTACTAGTATTATCTTGCCCACTAATCAGGATTCCTAAGATAATTCAGCTATGCTTACAAAAATTAGTTTCAGAAGGTGCTCATATAATACTAATATAGATATTCACAAGACTGAAGAGGTGCAGCTTGAGAATGGGATAACGTTTTTGCTCTGGATTTCTCAAAGCTCCTCCCATTGCAGCTCCCCATATCCTGCTACCACCAACTCTATTCTCCAAAGCAGTTTATCAGATCCCAGCCATAGTATTTAAGGAACTAAATAACACAAACTTTTGATAGCAACAAGTAACTCCAAAGTGCCCAAAACTTTCTGGTAAAATAAAAGCTTACATCACATTTCCAGCCTTCACTCTTCTTTTTCTTGATGGAGAAAAATTCTTGTGCATTTTCAGGATGGAATCTAGAAGAAAATGCAGCAAGAAAGTAATTCTTTAGGGCATATACCATGGAAAAAAATTGCATAATTTAAGCATGACAAAAAAGAGTTGTATTACTATAAACAGTAATATTTCTCCTCTCTTTAATAAAGAAAGCACAATGTGATGTTTTATGCATAGTCACGTGTGAAATATTACAGTTTGTTAGATAAGATGATTAGTACACTAATTGAGGTTACAGGTTCAACTCTGTCTTCCTATTTTACAGTATCAACCAAGTTGTCAAGTATTATTCTCCTATGATATACTTCTTTCCATGAATGGAATCAGCTAAAAGAATAATTTTGCCCAAACATGAAGTTAATGTATCTTGCATTCAGGCTCATTATAAGTAACTAGTTTTCTAAACAAAACTGGAATTCTTCCTACCCTTCTCCTCACCAAAAGCTTATAAATGGATTTAGAAAGGATAGCACTACTGGGTATACAGTGGCACAGTCCAACGAAACTGATGAACTTTGCTTTGGGGGACATATGATAGGGATTCTTCACTCCATGTTCTCCTATTTGGACTTTCTGACGCCCTTAATTTTGGCGGTTTCAGCCTCAAGGATGTAATGATCTGATGTCAGAGTCTTTAAAAATCCCCAGGAATTTCTTTGAAGATCTGGAAACTGTTCCAGTTATTCTTGAAATCTGGGGGAAGTACCTCTGCAGATTGATTATTGCCATATTGGGATTCTACTGCATGGTCAAACAGTCCTCTTAAATTCTCTCTGAGAGAACGGAAAGTAAAAGACAATTTTATTATAAAACAAAATCTTAACAGTGCTGTATGTTACTGGCTAAAGAATGGAAGTATAACTTTCATAGGAAACCTGAAAAAAAATCTATATGGAAGATTCAGTCAAGCCTTGCACATCAAACAAATTCCATATATGAACTGCACAGCATGCATTCCATCGCATTATAATGTAGAGAAAGTTCAAGATCCTCTCAAGGCAGGAATGTTCATCAGTATCTGATAAACTTTCAGAATTCTTCAGACTATGCTAAAATGAGACAAAGTTAAATTGTAAGTATTCAGAGTCAAGTCCTATCTTCTTGCTTGAAATTTCTACTTTAACTATAGAGGAAGTCATTTAACATACAGGCCACCACTAGTTTCAATTTTACATGTACCCCAACCATTCAGCCACCCACAAGAAACTAGATGAATGTACCCACCTCTACCTCATCTACCAAGTAAGATGGCTCAAGGACACTGCATGCGGAACTATATACATGTAAGCCCAATTTGTCTTTCTTTTTATTGTGTGGGGAAAGAATTCCGCATATGTATAGTGGCTTATTTACTACCATACAGTTCCAAAGAATTAGGAGTACTTTCTTAGGAAGAGAGGGCAGCAATTTTCACTATTCTCCCCTTCCCACTGCTGACCCTCATTTGCCCTGTACACTGTTTCTAAGGATCCACTGTCCCCCAAGAATCACATTTCAAATTCAGATTCAACCAAATGCATTCAACATGGGGATACCCCTGAAGACTGTCTGACTGTACAGAAATGTACAGTCAGAATGTTAACTGGAGTCAGTCACAGGGACAATATCTCTCTAGTCTTGTTCCATCAACACTGGTTCCTAATTTGCTTCTAGGCCCAATCAAAGGTGCTGGTATTGACCTCCAAAGCCCTATAAAACCTGCTGCCACCATACCCTAAAGACAACCTACTCCCATATGAACCTACTTGACCTCTCTGGTCATCTGCAAAGGCCCTGGTTCAAAGTGCCACTACCATTTGAAGCTAGATGGGTAGCAACCAAAAAGGGGCCTTCTCACTTGTGATAAAGCAAGCAAACAACATGTCCACAAGAAACAAACTCAGTTATAAGTGTACACTCAAGAGTCATCAAAGAAGAGTCATACAGTCTCAAACTACAGTTTACTCGTAAGTTATCAAAAGTCAGTTTAAACAAATTTCTGTGTAGACAAACAACATGCTGCTTACAGAACTAGAAACTCTCTTCTTAAAGTGGTTTGTGCTAATGATTCATAATAAAATGTCATATACAAAAACAGGATTCGGTTGCTTCCTGAAACAGACTGCAAATAATCCAATCAATAAAGTGCAAGTGCTCCTATAACAGTTCACAATTAATATATGCAGTTAATAAATAATATATTGCTCTGTTCCACTTATATTGCACAAGCCCACTTTTAAGGTGCTCAATCATGCATAATAAAGAGCTTTCAAAGTCCATGCACATTACTCCTTGTTCTAGTGGTAGTTCCGTGGTGTATGAAGAAAACATTAGTTGGTCGTTTTGCTCTATATTGTAGAGGCTGTGATAATGTACTTGTTCCTACGGGTCATCTAGATCCACTTCCTCCCGTTTCAATAAAGATCTTTGTCAAAGAATCACAGTCTACATCCAAAGTTTATCATACAGATACAGGCATATTTAATTCCAAATTGGTATAGTACAGGGTGTGTTGTAAATCATCCCCATTCCTTTCTAGTAATATCTACTGCTCTCCTCACTTGTGGCACCAAAACTCTGGAACTCCATCCTCAGGGAGATTTGTTTGCCTCCCTCTGTCATTGTCTTGTGCCTACAGGTGAAGACTTTTTTTTGTTTTGTTTAGTGTTCCCTCACTAACTGTTATTAGCCAACCTCCCTGTTTGTGTGTTAGTTTTGTTTAATTATTGTAAAATTTATATATATATATATATATTTATTATATATATATATATATATATTTGTATTTTAAGGGCTGTTCTTAATGTTTAATGCCTTGGGTACCACGCACTGGGTCAAAAGGTGGCATAAAAACGTTTCAGATAAATAAAATGTCAGATGGCTCTGTGGGCTCAACTAGGAAAGTCTACCCTTACAAGGTCTACTTCATGAGTTGATCTCGTTGGATATAAACCACTATTTATATCCTCTCTTATTGCATAGGCTATATGTAATTTACAGCAAATACATCAGTATCTGTCTCTGTTCCCAAAGGATTCATAATTCAAGCACCCCTTCTGAGTGCCAGCAATAACTGCTTTCCACTCATTTACTATTACTCCCTTTCTCCCAAAACACAGCTCTCTCACTGTGTAAATTTTGTTCTAGGTCCATCCACCTCCATGCACATATGCCTGTCCTTCACCACAGCCAGGTTGAATAAAGTATTTTGAAGACAATGTAATAGTACTTCACAAAAATGTGCAAAGAGGCTCAACATTGTATGTCGTCTGCAATAAAAAAACCTCTTTCTATACATTATATATATATATAGAGAGAGAGAATGTTAATATAATGAAAAACTGAAATCATATTATACAAATAATACACCAAGTCTCATTTATACTTGCCTTTTCACATGTTTAAGCAAAGTCTTTTTGGTGGCATGCAGTTTGTTACAGTATAAACATTTGTGTTCTTTTTTATGAAATTCTATTCCATTATTGTGTTTCTTTCTGTGAACTGTTAAGTTGGATTTGGTTGAATAGCGCTGATGACAGATGTCACACTCAAAAGGCTTCTCACCGGTATGCACACGAGTATGGCTCTCATATTTCCCTACAAAATAAACCACTTGCATTAAATTATTAAATGACAAGTCAGCAAACCACACTGATAAACACACTCTGGCATTCAATCTTGCCATATATAATTTACAGTATAGAGGCCTTTTCTAGACATATCATTTTATAGCAAGTATACAAGTATAAAGTAATCACAGGAGACCCAGACATGAGGCTAGACCCTATGACTGTTCATTTGTATAGTGGATTGTCTCATATCCCT
Organism: Eublepharis macularius; assembly: GCF_028583425.1. Classification (NCBI taxonomy): domain Eukaryota; kingdom Metazoa; phylum Chordata; class Lepidosauria; order Squamata; family Eublepharidae; genus Eublepharis; species Eublepharis macularius. The sequence goes on from NC_072794.1 coordinate 41,193,127, forward strand.
TTATAATTCCAGAAAAGTCATTGCTGAGGATATCAGAAACCCAACTGACAAAAAGCCACCAGGTCGAAGTACATACTGATAACAGAGTGGACTGGCCAAACTTACCTCCACTTTGTGCTCAAGTGTCAACAGAAGCTTGACATAGTAAGCGGTGATACTAGTGAAAAAGAAAGTTGAGGTAACATCACCACCAAAGCTCATGCTGGGTAGGTTTTGGGGATTGTCTAGGGGAGAGCCAACAATGTATTTTGTATTGGAAAGATGGGGGAAGACCTGCCACCACAAGTACGTTCCACTTACTGAACCAAAAAATCCAAAGCATTATTCCACTAGAACCTGCCCCCTGACCCCGAATTGGGAGGATCACAGTATCCCAGCTGAGAAATTATGCTTCTTTCTTTAGATAGCACGGCTAACTGACCATTGTTTGAACTATGATTAGGTATCACCACCATCCTTTCCATATGATCTCATATCAGCTCTCAGTATGTACCTAGGAGACTTACAGTGACTAACAGTTGCTTGTGCTGGCAAAGTGTGTACAAGTGCCGTGTCAATATCCCCTCTAGAAGACAATCATCAGTCTTGAAGTTGCTGTTGGACCAAATGCTGAGGTGAAAACAATAAGAAGTTTTCTACAGACTTTTTCTGGAGACAGCTTCTTTATTAGAATCCTAGATTCCTGAACCTGATTTCTTTGTCTCGTGCCAAAATATGTGTTTCCTACCTACTTAAAGAAGGCTATCCCTACAACAGCATCTGAAAGTAGTGACCTTAAAACTTTCCAGAACCAACACTCACTTTAACCTCAGCATATTACTTTTGTCTTTAATGACAGGTGCTCAAGGATTGATGGGGATGGTTGACCATCCATGGGAACATGCAGGGCTATTACTAGGTTGCAACCAGATGCACTCTGGATATGAACTTTCCTTCTCCATAGGGAAGATGGACAAATACACTCAGAATTAATGTGAGCAGCATGACATGTGACAGGCATGTAAGACGAAGCAGCCATGGGCTGGATCCAGCAGAAAATTATATTAAGTTGGTGGAGTGGATGTATGCCAAACTTTCCCGAGCAGCCTGCAATTTTCCCTAAAAATCCTCTTTGAGGATTAGGAGAGTCCTATAAACAAAATACACAGAGGTGCTGCATTAATGAGAGGGGATCAGATAAATAATCTCTTCCTCCACAGATGCAAGTCTAGTGAAAGAGAATTCTAATAGATTTTCCCTTTGGTACTGCAGCACACCATAATGTGGTACATTTTGTTTGCAAGGTACTCTTGATTCTCAGAGAACATTTTCAAGATAAACAGTTGGCCATTCTGCCAGCTCCATCCACGAGTTTTTCCAGTGGATGCAACTCCACGTAGCCATCACCTATGTAAGTGTTTCTACCTGATTTGAGAGACTGAAACTAGCTGAAGTGAGAGACAGATGTCACTATCACATGCATCCATATATGACTGTATTGGAGCCACCAAGTATCTCAGTCAGGCTTTCAAGTAGATTGTCCCTTTCCTCTTTGACCTTCTAAATGTTTTTACTTTTCTCTTCTTCCCCGCCTCTGCTCCAAATAACTGTAGCCTACTATAAATTCCTTAATCCACCAGCCAAAGACCAATGTTTATAAACTCCCACATGCTGACATAAATGTCTAAACCTCTAAAGATAACTTATATGTCTATTATCTCTGAACAACAGAAGAATATGTTTTCTTATGTTGTGTTCACATACGTTTTAAAGGCAAACATTTAAAAGTAATACATTCTGATTTAAACTATCACATACCATTGCTAGCTAAAAACCTAGAATCAGGTCTTAACAACAAACGAATTTACAAGAAACACAGCTCTGCAAGGTTCCAGCTACCTTAGTAAAACTTTTTATTCTGTACCATTATATTCGCATGTATGTACATATAGTCGCACTGCAGGCAGGTATTCTTAAAGCTTGAACCCTCATTCTAATTCCCAGCTAGGGATCAGATCCCAGCTAGGGATCAGATCTTTGTCCCTGGATGCTATTTTTGTTGAGAGAGTTGCTGGTGGAAGCCTGTAACTACATCTTGGTTTTGTTCTCTGGACGTGGAACTCTGAAGCGTTGCATGGACTTTTGTGCTCTAGCCGAAAGGTAGTATCTGGTTTAGGATTGAAAGCCTTTATTGTGATTGCTTAGTTATTTAGCTTGTTCTTACTTTTGTCTCCTGTTCTGCACACTTCTGCAATTCATATTTTCTTGCATGTCTTTTAATAAACTTTATTAATTACAGCTTTGTGGAGTTATTCAGGTTTGCAATGCTTCAATCTGAATCTAGCACCATGGCCAATTTACCGTAGCTAGCCAAGTAATTGTTTTGTAGAATTCAATCTGCAAAGTGTCCTTCCTTGCAGGGCTGACTTCTATTTTGCTTAAACCCTGCAGGACTTGGGATTTGCCTCTTGATCTCAAGTTGAGGGTTAGTCAAAGAGGCTGGTGGTGGCATTGCTAAAATAGAAGTGAGGCTTCACTTTCCAGCTTTGAGTTTTATTTATTTAAAATTTGAATTCCACCCTCCCGCAATTTTGATTTCTGACCCCCATATGAAAGCAACCCTGTGAGAAAGGGAGGTTTTCCACATGAGCAGCCATTGTGAGAGCACAAATCTCAAGGACAAGAACAAACCATCAGGCAAAGCACAGCCTTTAGTCTGCTTACCAACTGAACATCATTCTGAAGGAAAAAATATTGCCTCTTACCTGCTCGATCAAATGTTTTATCACACTTAGGACACTGCAAACATTTTTTGCTACTGTTCTGCATGATGACTGGAATATATGTTGACAGAGCACTCTTAGGAATATTTCTTGTCCTGTAATTTGGTTCTTGACTATCTTCTTCATGTTCTTTTTCACTTTGCTCTTCATCCCCAGAATCATCACCAGACGTGTCTTCTTGCCTGCCATCATCAGTATTATACTCGCTCCCGCTGTCTTCAGATTCACTGTTTTCTTTGCTAGGAACATCTCTATCAAGATTGTTATCAGACACTTCCCCACTTTCACTGTCACTCTGTTCAAACTTAGCTGGACACTTGCGATTTCGCATTGATCTTCTAGTAGAAATATCTGCCCTCTCAACCATTTTTAGGCCATCTTCTTTTTCTTGGGTAAGGGATCTGTGGGCTCTAGACAAGTGATTTTCTAAGGACTTCTTGTAACAAAAGTTTCGATTGCACAAAGCACACTGGTGATTGCTTGCAACTTTATGAGTCACTTCATTGGATGTTTCTACCTGTGATGAGCTCCCAGTTCTCTCCTCAGACTGTGAACTAGAAACATTTTCACCATTTAGCAGTTTAACCGCATCAATAATATCTAAAAACTTGGCTGCCTCTAAAACTAAGGGGATTTCCTTTTTATACACAAAAAACTCTGATGTGTACAGAAACTCAAGGAGATGGCGGAATACTGAATGAGTTACATGATCCAAGGTAATGACATCCGTCCTTGGATTTTTGCTCAAGTAAGCATGAAAATAACTACTTCCAACAGCAACAACTACTTTGTGCGCTCTGAATTCTTTTCCATCAACAATTATAAGCAGATCACAAAAAGACGGCTGCTTCTGACGATCATCATTTAAGTATTTGAGTAGATTTCTGTTATATTGTACAGAACTCAAAAGCTCTCTTTGACCTTGCGATGGAGGAAGTTCTTTGGAACATGCAAGCTCAGCAGCAGCAGCAGCATCCCCTGCAGAATCAACAACAGTTTCTTGTTCACAGGCTGCTGCAAGAATCTTATTAGGAGATTCCTTGTCATCTAGATTTGCAGTGAACTTTCTTCTTTTCTTCATTGCAGTCGTGCCACTTTAAAATCAGGAACTTCATGTGTAATCAAAATATGTTTACGTGAAAAGTTGCTTCAGTTCTTGATACTAGAAGTTATGGCCTGCATTAGAACAAATAAAATTCTGTTTGGAGCACACTGGCTTGTAATTTTTTAGTAGAATTTGAACTGCTTGTCAACATGTGCACTAAAACCCAGCACCAACTGCTGTTCCAGAGACCCAAAGTGAGTGAACTCTTGTAAACAAGTTTACATAGTCCCCACATCCAATGCTTTCTAACAAAAGCTATGATCAGTCATTCTTTTCATTGTCATGAAACATCAAAGTAACAGAAGTTTATGCACAATTATGGACTTTTTGGTCTTTCATTAAACCTGTGTACATTCCCTATGTATGTCAGGGCCTGCAGCCTTATAATCAACTAAACATGCTTAGGATCCAGTTTCAAAGCTGCACAGAGCGAGTGCGGTGTAGGGTTCACCATCAGACTACCATCAAAGTTCCAGTTTCCACTCTGCCACAAAGCTTGGTGGAATATATATAAAAATGAATCTAATAAGGTGAATTTGTGAAGACATTGTCTAAAATAGTAACATTTCTTCTAAAGCATGAGAATGTGGTTCAACTGAAACTTGGGACTAACCATGCAATAATTAACAGCATGGAGTTGCTCAAAAACAGTATCCTATTCAACCTGGGCTTCTGGCTTCTACATGAATAATGTAAGCACATTAGTGCAGCTCTTCTGAGTGTTAGGGATACTGGTGGGTCCACACTGCATACACAGGTAGAGTAATCTGGTTTAATTGTCATGCCAAGGTAAAGGTGCAAGCACCCCTGTGCAAGCACCGAGTCATTACTGACCCATGAGGGGCCGTCACATCATGATGTTTTCTTGGCAGACTTTTGTTATGGGTTGGTTTGCCATTGCCTTCCCCAGTCATCTACACTTTACCCCCAGGAAACTGGGTACGCATTTTACCGACCTCAGAAGGATAGAAGGCTGAGTCAACCTTGAGCCGGCTACCAGAACCCTCGTGGCGTCTGACCGTGTCTTCTGCACCACCTGAAAGGACATATCTTCATTTAGTCTACCATTGTGGATATTAACTTGGATACTGACCAGGGAGACTTACCAGTGGAGGTTCTCCTTTTGACTTTGAAGCACATATGATTGAATACAGAAGTGCATATCAGCGGGGAGAGAGTGCACTGCTTATACAAGAGTGATATATGGATTTTGCAGACTGGATATGACCATTCATGTGGGAATTTGTAAATTATGAAAAATGTTTTGTAACGGATTGTATGTTCTGATTATTACCCTTGTGCGGAATTTTGAGTGAGAATTGTGTATGTGAAATATTGATTACATAACTCTTTGGACAATTTGGTTAGTTTAAGTGTATATTCCCTGATTGTTTTTCACGTGTAGTAATCTACCTGGTTTACTGTGCTTGGGAGTGAAGGTGCCTCTTATATATTTTGTGGCTACCTGAACCCGGCTTCTGCCAGGATTGAACTCCGGTGGCGAGCAGAGTTTGGGCTGCAGTACTGCCGCTTACCATAAGTTATTCTTGCCTACACTGCGTCTAAAGCATGGGCTACACATACAGCAGCGACAGACGGGGCTGAAAGGTAGTGCCCAGTAGCATGGAGGACTGTACCATTTCCAACTGGAGATGAAGAAACTTTTTATGTCATTTGTTTAAAAAACTCGGTAAAAACACAAGACCAGCACAACAGCAAGTTAAAACTTTTCTCCAAGATGTGCTAATCGCACGTTTGCAAGGGTTCCCCCCCCCCTTGTGAACTAATAGGAGTGTTCCAAAGGACGCTCCATCCCGCAGCACAGAGTATAGCTTCAGCTGCAGCATTCTCACCACTTTCCCACTGCCTAAGTAGCCTCAGGCTTGAAAGTGTATTCACACTTTCATAATACGTGTCCTACCCTCCCGCTGACAGCCAAGAACGGGGAGACAGGAAGAACCGGATCCTTCGAAACAGAGGGCGGGGGGAGACGGGATGCCCGCGCATTCTTCACCCCATTCTGCCTCTTTCGCTCTCCGCACGGGCAAGCCAGGCCAGGCCCCCCCGCCCCTCGAAAACCCCCCTGAACTCTCACGGAGCGCGGAGGGGGAGGAGCCTCTTTCCTGACACCCCCCTCCTCCCCCACCGCGAGAAAGTGGCAAATAACAGTCGCCTCACCGGCGCAAGCACACGCACCCACAATTCCTTCGCCGGCGCTACGACTCGGAGCATTACCAAAAAAAAAAAATCCTGTCAATAATAACGCCTCCCCTCCCCCACACACCTCTTTTCTTTTCCGCCACCACTTCCGGGTTCCGGCGCGAGGGCCTCGACGTCAGCCTCGGAAGCGTGGGATGTTTACCGTTGGAGAGCAACGCACGTGGATGGGGAGGGGCGGGACGAAGGGAAAGAGGCTGCCAAGCGGCCGGGCGGACCGGGACACCTGGGCCGAAGAGTTGCACTTCCGGTTCCCGTTCGGACTAGTCAGAAGGGGGTGGGCGTGTTGCGCCTCTACTGTTTCGCGTCGAAGAAATGACGAGAAGAGCGCCGGACCAAAAGCGCAGCCCTTCACTCTCGGTTGTGAGGAGATTCTTTCGTATGCAGGGCAAGACCGGGGGGTAGGGGGGATTTTCCCTCTTCCTCTGTTCAGGGCGCTGCCGCCCCGAGGCTTGGGTGGCGGTGCCCCCTTCCTCCTGCTCCGTGGCTGCCTGAGACGGAGCTTGGGGGTGTCCGTGGCCGGAACGCAACATCAGCGTGCCCTTAGAGGGCGTCGGTAGCACACTGGGCGTCCCTCTCCCCCTGAACGGCAAACTACTCGCAGTTGTAACTAGCAAAGGCTTGGATCCAGATTCCTGTAAGCGCACGAAATTTTGCCTCCGAAGGATGATGTTCCTACCTCCTCCTTCCTGCAGCAGCTCCCGATGCCCCCTGATATCCTCTCCCCCAGGAACAGGACTTCAGGACAGCGGGGATCGTGGTCCAAGGATGTAAACGTTAATCTAGCTCCAACCCCTATATAAACATTTATTATACGTATCCCAAGATTTGCTACCAAAGTGGGTTACAGTAAACTGATCATAAAGACAGAATGCAGCAAGAATACCCGAGTGTTATGTGTGGTTGGTGATGGCAGGCTGGGTGCCAGCCTCTTGAGGAAAGGGGCTCCAAGTAGACTTTAAGGCCTTGGCTGACGGTATGGATGCCAACCCACAAAAGCAGCCCATCTGATTGTAGAGTCCCATGCATGTACATATGTGTTAGCAGAGAGCATATTAATATAGGGGAGTATAAAGGTGTGTAAATGCAAGCATATGTATGAGCTTCTTTGTATTCTTTCCTTGTTTTCCTCTCTAGTAGCTAATAACAAGAATCTTTAGACTTCCCCAGACTTAAAACCATCTGAAATTATTTTAAGTGCATGTGTGTGTGTTTAAATGCTTGGTGTGGTGCAGATGAAGGGTGTATGTGTGAGAAAGAGAGGGATGAGTGAGTAATATGATTGGTTGATGACTGAGAGTGTGGGCAGAGTGAACTGCTGTTTTTAGTTACTGAGTAGAGAGAAAAGATTCATTGGCTTTCTGGTTTAGACAGTTAAGCTGTATGCAGCCTGAGGGTGTCTATGTATTTCTGAGAGAAAACATTCTGTCTAAAGCAGGCAAACTGTGTGCCTGCACCAGAGAGAAAGTCTATGTACATTTGAGTGAGTGAGTGAGTGATCTATCTGAAGCAGGTGTGTGCCTGAGATGGAAAGTTTATGTATATCTGTGTAACTGAGCCTATAAAAGTTTGGGGTTTTTTTTCATCCTAGAGTATATCCCATTCCTTTCCTCGGCCACATAGTCCCACGAAGGAACCTGATGCTTGTACATGTTATTAAAAGGGAAATTTAAATTAACTATTTTGGAATATAATTCCTGATTGCAGCAATCTACCCAGATGGTGTAAGAAGAGGGTTAAAGGAAAAATCTAACTGAAAAATAAAGAGGGCCGTAACACCATCTGTTTTTATCTATATGGCCAATGATCTGTCATTGTTTGGAGGTGATTTTCTGGGCATTTGCTTCCCTTCCAGACATACCTGTTAATATTCTGTTTGCCTATCAATAAGTCAGATTCTTGTATTGCCTTCCTTTTTGACTGGCTTCTGCTCTCTTTCCTCTAGTTGTCTCACATTGGATTGTCTTATTGATGGGTCAGATTCACTCCATATGTCCAGTCTCACTGTTGATTGGATTGACCTATATAATTTGTTCTTAGAAACACCTTTTTGCTGCAGAGTCCTTTAACACTCTTAGTGCCAAGTGTCCCAAAGGAACCTGAATGCTCCGCAGCACAAGATTATTGTTTTCTTGTGTTTAAAAACCATTCTATGGGCTTTGTGTCCACTTGGGGGAGCAATTTATCAATAAATCAAAACGTGCCTGTGGTTCTGTTAATTACTATGTCACCATAGCCCAGATAACTAATTCTTGGTGGCAGCATGATTGAGATTACCGCACTTGCATTCTACAGGACAGCTTCTTCTAACACGCATTAATACAGTTTAATTATAGAACTGTTTTTTAAACAAAAAATGGGATTTTTATCAGTGTTGAGTGATTTTAAAAATTTGCAGTTATACCGCACAGAGCCATCCTTACAGTGAGCTGACACTTTGAGCAGCAATAATCAGAGGGTGCCATTTTCCTTCCTCCAGCCTCTTTCTGCGTTTTTAAAAAATTAGCCACATCAAAATAATACATTTTGATTTCTGCTTTAGTGTGGAAATGTATAAGGGTGGAACAACAAGTTCTGTGATCCTCCATCATTGCTAGTAATTTTTTAACAGAATGTAGCTGCTGGCTCTGTGATTTTAAGGAAGAATATTATTGGGGGAATGGCATTTTACTTTGTCCCATTTTCTCACTAAAAATCATCACCTCAAACTGATTTTGGCCCTACTGGAGATGTTGGTACTTACCTATTCATGTTTCCTAATGGGACTAAGAACAGTTTGGGAGTTGAATTGGGTGTGTGTGCAAAACGGATCAAGGGGAAAGCATTAATTTCCCCCTCCTTCCTTCTACTGATCTTCCCCTTTAAACTGCATCCCTTGAGTCTGCATTGTTTTCACAAAATATCTGGATAAAGAAGATAATCATGTAGTTCCAGTGCTGTTCATTCCATACTCACTTTAAGACTAATCTAGATTTCTGATGTTTTCTCCCATTTTAAATTTGAATTTCTGATATATGTAAATCGCAGTGCTTAGAATATGGATTTGTTGTACAAAGCATCCCATTCTTTAACAAATTTGTTTACTGCATAAAAGTTTTGCATACATTCTGGTTTTTAAAAGTCAGACTGATTAGCAGCGTGACTGTAATTTACATTCCTTTGTGCTACATTTATTTGCTGTTTGAATATCCTTAAGGCTTTAATTCAAAGATAAAAACTTAAAAGCTAAGTAATCCATTACTATGATGGGAATTGCTACTTTATTCACCTTTGGAAGGCAAATGTCCTTGAACTCCTGGAGTATGAAGTTTTTCTTTCAGCTGTGAATCTTTGATATTTAAAAAAATCTACCTGCAAAGTAAAATCACATATTTTGCTGTATTTTGTATGGTCAACAAGATTAGATTATCTTAAGTCTACATAAAATGAACATGTTGACTTTAATATTAATAAAGGAAGACATTTGAAATACTATTATTGTGATATACAAGTGGCAGACCTAATCATGTTTACTTGGGATAAGTCCCATATAGATCTTACATTCAAATTATCCATTCAACAAAATGAAAGGTTGTATCCAGCCAGCTTTATCAATAAATTGTCCTCAGCCCCATCTCCTTACTGTTGTGCCAGCCCATGCCACATAGCTGTTGTGGAACTACAGGAAAAAGGAGTTGGGATCAGGGACTTCAAACCTGACTTTAAAAAATATGGCATGTAGCTTACAGGCAGTTACACAGCCTCTGAGTGATAACTACATAAGGTAGGTGGCTCCAACCCTGTTGAGCGGCCTGCCTGAGGAGGTTAGGAGAGCCCCCACTCTCCCGGCTTTTTGCCAACAATGCAAAACCAGATTATTCAAAAAGGCTTTTTACTCAGATAGGAGAGCTGTATTGTAGGGAGGGGGGTCTCAGATGCTTCGCTAATGAGTTAGGGACCATGGACTTCACCACTTTGTTGCATTACATACTATCTGTTGCTTTAAATATGTGCTCCTATCAGCTACCTGTACTTCATGTTGTCTAATGTCAGTCCTAGAATTGCTTATATTCGGTTTCAGCATTTCTTCAACTCTGTATTGGATTCTTGCTAATGCTACATCTTTGTAAACTTGTATTTATTTACTCTATGGCATTGTTTATGGAAGTGTCCTTGATATTGACTACTAATCTCACACTGTGTAATCCTTAAGTTTCAATGAGAAAGGTGGACTATAAATGACATAAATAAATAATACTCAACTTAGTGTCACTCTAGACATTACTTCTTTTACAAGTTTGCTACGGAGCCACCTCATGCTGTGCATAGTCACACAATACCTCCAGTGAATGTCTTCTATAAAAAAAAGAGCACAAATGGGCTCAGAAACTGCTGCGGGGGGGGGGGGGGGGCGAGATCCTGCCTTTCTCCCAAGCTTTTTTCCCCATGAGAAACAGTAGGAGGAGAGACATCTCCCTATTTTTGCTGCTCCACGTGGAGGTATTGTGTGCATGTGTGGCAGTAGAAATGGGAAAAAATTGTTAATGGACCATCAGGAGGGCCGCTCCCTGTGATTTTAACTCCCTTAACATATGGGAAAGGACAGTGCTTCAGATCTCCCTGTCCTAAGCCATATAGAGCTTTAAAGGATAAGACCAACACCATGAATTGGGTTTGGGAGGGGTTTGGTAGCCAGCATAATTGCTGTAATATTGGGTTCATGAACCCAATGGTCCATGCCCTGACAAGCAGTCTAAACACAGCATTCTGAGCTAGCTGCAGCTTCCAAATTCTTCAAGGATAGTGTGGCGGAACGGGCGCTGGCTCTCAGTCCGGGCAACTGAGCCGCCGTCAATGGCCTGCTAGCCCCGCTATCCGCCTCCCATTGTCCCTGGTGGCGTGGTTCACACTCTTCGTCGCTGCCACCACTCACTGATTTGTACACTGCCTGACTGAGTGGCAGTGAGACCTCTCTGGCTGAATTTCCTTCTGGGAAATGAATTGCCCAATCTTTGGTTGGGCCCTGAAGAATTGGCAACCCACCAAGGTCTGGCCTTACCAGTTTCTCCTGGGCTCCCTCCCTCCTTGTAACGTGCCAAGCGGGGGAGGTTACGTAGTCAGAGCACCACAAGGTTCTTTATATTCAAAAAAGTGTAATTTAATAACTATATACAAGCAGGTAAAGGCACAAAACATAGGGGTAGACCCCCCTGTTCAGAACTCATAGGGCAGAAAATCAAACTGAAGAGAACCGCTGTCTGCTTTCCCTACCACACTGTTCCCTACTCTACCTTAAGGGGGTGGTGGTCTGAGGGAAGGTTCACTCTTTTTATTTCATTTCTGCTGCCTCCCAGGCCCTCCACAGTTAGGGCCTAGGCAACCTGGTTTCACCCAGCAGCAGGAGCCTCTCCTTCTTCAACCAAGAAGGTGACTCCCTTTTTTCTCAGGATCGGCTGGGTATCTCTATTCAGGCTCCACCCCTTATTTTTCCCGCACTTTCTTGGCCCCAGGGCAGCTGGGAGTTGTAGTCCAGCAAGAAGGGCATCCCACACCAAGACTCCTGCAGGCCTCCCTGGCCCTACAGCCCATCAAACCTCATGGGGAACATTCCCCCCCCCCTTTAAAGGCAGATTAACAGCAACTGGCACTTATCTCACCCTTGGCAACCATTTTGTTACAGATAGTCCCAAGTAGTCCAAGTGAGATGGAACTACAGCATGGATCACTGTGTCTAAATGTCATTGAAACAGAGTGGGCACAGCTGGCACATCCGCTGAAGCTGAGCAAAAGCATTCCAAACCACTGAAACCACCTGATTTCTAAGTTGACTGCAGTGTCAAGCAGCACTCCCAAACTTAACCTGTCTTTTCCAGGAGAGTGTAATGCCATCCAAGGCTGGAGATACATCAAGTATAAGGATTATCATGTGTGCATGCCTATATGGGTACACACAGTGCCTTATAAGGGACCCATATATTCTGATTAGCACTAGATCCAAATTACTGCTGGCTGATACTTTTTTAGAACCAGAACAATCATTTTTTGCTTCTCTGTCCGTATTTCATTTGCATTTGTAAAAGAAAAGGAGGTTAGTGACGCCCCCCCCGCCCCCCACTGAGATCTCGTATTATTCTGGACCTCAGGTGGCAACCCTAGGAGAAGGCCTTGTCTTCTATGCACTGTTCGTTAGCCCTCTGGGGTAACTGGTTGGCTGTGTGAAGCAGGTTGCTAGACTACATGGCCACTGGTCTGATCCAGGAGCATAGTTCTTACATTCTTAACAATGAAATAGAAACACTATAATACATCACATAAACTTGATTTTATACTCTTGCTTGGGATTAAGCCCCCATGAATGAAGTGGGACCTACTTCGGCACAAACAGGCATAACATTGCACTGCTCCTCCGCACAACTCTCATTCTCTCATCATAAACATATTAAAAACTACATTCTGTTGAGTCTTTCCATCATGCTCTGAAACCATTCTCTTTTTTAACTTTTGTTTTGAAATTGAACATCCATTTGAAGGCTATCGAGAATCCAGATGCTTGCTTGCTACTTTATTGGTTTTTTAAAAAGGTATTATACTGCTGTTATTTGTGTGTGTGTGTGTTTTCTAATGGGGAAAGAACAGCTTCAGAGCTTATAATCTAAATTTCAATGGAGCAAGGAAAGGGGCAGGGGTGGAAAGAAGGGATGAGTGAACAAATATTTGCCACTTGGCATCCTTGCTCCCAAGTATGCATAGGATATATCTCCACCCACTCTCTCTCACTGCCCAGTTTGGAACTGGAGAGGAGCAAGTCACAGGGGCAGCCATGATCACCATGTTCCTGATATTAACTTCAGACCCCATGTAGAAGGGGAAAGGGGAGGGCAGGGATAGACAGAGCAAAGTGCCAAAAACTCCATGTGTTTGCCTCTGCCTCCACAGTGGCAATACTGAGAGTCTTCTCTGTGTAGAAGCAGACTTGTATTACAAATGCACATCTCTAGTAAACTGGCCAATTAATGATTTGGAAAAACGGAAATATAAGACAGCTTGCAGGTACAATAGGGCTTACATGCCTGTTTCTAAATAGTGCATACAGGGCTGTTTCTAAAAGCTAATAACAACGAACTGTTTCAGTACCTATGCTGGTGTTATTGGTATGTGTGATTAGACTGCTCTATTCCATACATATCTCCCCCGCAATACGAATAGTGTCCTTCTCAGGTCATGGCATCAAATCAATGCAGAATAGAATATAATTGCTTCTGTAGCATAGTGTAGCAAATACTCATTTGTTTACTTGTTTAGTTTTGTTAACAGATCTGTATCTCCCTTTTCCAGCCACCTCTTCAGAGTTTGCAATTATAATTAAAATGGTAATTATACAATTTAAATAGCAAAAGCTCTTTAGACATAATTAAATGTTTATGTAGAATGTTCAGTTTAAAAAGCTGTAGTCTGATGAGGAAGATCTCAAGTAGTGCTAACTCATTTTTTGTTGTTGTTTGGCAAAACCATAATTAGATTAAGCAAAATGTAAGTGCATATTATTATAATCAGCTGTAGATAAGAAGTAACTAAACTCATTATCTGTCTTGCTACTCAAGATCCAATAGAATGGGCTGTATTATCTTTAAAAGTCAAGGATGGTGTCAGTGATGAATACTAGCTAAGATCCAATTTAAATATGATACTTAAGAACTTACTGGTGTGATGTTTACACACCCTGCATCTGATATAAATTGGGCCCTCTGTCCCTAAGTATGCAGTGTTAGCATAAAAGATCTATAGCTTAGGTGAGCATTGCACTACACCGTAATGCTGCATATAAACAAGGGTCTGGGCATGCACAATGTTGCACCAGTAAGTTTGTGCCAACCAGCATCAGGTTTAAATTGGGCCTGAATGCTTCTCTTGAAAGTGCACAATAGAAGTCCATTGGGGGACCACATTGGAATCTATGTTAGCATTCAATCTGTGTCTGTGCGGATTCGGTTTCGTTTTCGCGGCCATGTCAGACGCTCCTCTTCGCAGGTCCGAGAGGAAACATCCGAGTAGCCTGACCGGGCGGCTGATCTGCAAAGATTAGCCCCCAGGACTCCCAGGGAGGGAGTCAGGGTCCGGGACGCTGCGGGAAGAGCCCTCTGGCAAATCAAGGCAGGGGGTAAATTGCCCATTTGTCCCCATGGAGGCCGGCAGACGTGCGCGGCACCTTGTGTGCTGCCGGGCCACGGAAAACGGCAAAGAACAGGACTAGGCGGAAGCCTGTAAGTAAGCGAATCCCTTCTGTTATTACAAGCGTATGCGAAGGAGTGGTGGGATCTGAAGTTAAGAAGACTCGGATTTCTTCCCCCTCACTGAGTTTCAGAAGGTTGGCGGTTCCCCCCCCCCCCTAAAATGGCAGCGAAAAAGCAGAGTCCCGCTTTGGGCAAGTCAATTTCAGCTGCCCTGCAGGGAAAAGCGGAGTCGCTCGAGGAATTGGTGAAAAGGTCGGTCATCGAAGCCATAAAACCCTTTGTTGACAAGCTGAATGAAACAGATCAAAGGGTGGGCTTAATTGAGAGCGATGTGAAAGCCATTAAGGAAGCAGTGGGGGGGGCAGAGAAGTCTGCTCGGGAAAATGCGTCACTCATGAGAGCAACGAACAAGGAGCTAAAGCTGGTGGAAAACCAGCTGATCGGGCTGCAAGTGGAACGAACACAGACTGTTTTGCGTCTCCAGAATGTTAAAGAGGAGGAAAACGAGGATCTAAGGGAGCTTGCCTCGGAATTATTGGCGTCACCCGCGAGGGCAACTAAGGAAGAGGTAAAAAGTGCCATTTTGGAAGTCCGTCGGGCTTCTACAAAATATGCAATGAAGCGGCAGCTGCCTCGCGAGATTTTTATTGAGTTTTCATCTAGGAAGGTCCGAGACACTATCCTATTTAACTCATATAATGCGGACTTGGACTTTCTGGGAAATAAAGTCAAGATACTGAAGGACGTTCCATTTCTAGTTCGGAAAAGAAGATTTAGGTACAAAAAGCTCGCAGCTCTCCTGAGGGAACGAGGGATAAAGTATAAATGGCTATTTCCGGAAGGAATTTGGTTTAATTATAAAGATCAAGCCTACAAGATAAACTCAGAGGATCAGCTAAGGGATTTTGTGGACAAAAATCAAGAATTCGGGCAAGATACCATGCAAAATGAAGAAGACTCGAAGCCTGAAGGGAGGGGGGAGGCAGTGAGCGCAGTGGCTGTAGCTGCTCAGAGAGAACTGCGTCCGAGGCCCGGGGGGGGGGGAGAAGAAAATTTAATATGGGTTGTATTTTGTATTTTGCAAGGTCAACCACTCCATCATTACTTTATGAAGGTTTAAATTTTTAACTATGGCAGTATGAAGGGAAAACATTGTAGTGTAGTGTTTATTGTTTGTATGTAACCTCCCCCCCCTTTCCAGCCCTCCTTCCCCTTTTCTTTCTTCTTTCCCTTTTCCCCTTTCCTAGTACTTTTGTAGTTTTTTTTTGTAGGTTTTTGTTTTAGATATTAAAAATAAAAAAATTTTCACATAACAATCTGTGTCTGTGCATGCAGTCAGTAACTACATATAGGTCTAAAGAGAAAGGAAGGCATGCAATCAAGGGACCACTCCTGGAAAACCATTTAATATCTATGGGGCTCTCCAGTACTTTGGAGTGTGCGCCCTATTACCTCTTTCTTCTGCAGCAGTTTTTCTGGGAATTTTCACCCAGCACAAAGAAATTCCCTACAAGTACCAGTTGCCCTAAGCTTAGCTTGTATTGGAAGTATGGAGGTGCTAGCAGTTTTGTCCACTTCTGACAATAGTATCCTGGTACCAAAGTGTCATGGAGGGGGGCTAAAGCACCAAGAAACAAGGCCCAGTGGCGGGGAGCAGCACATGGGGGCAGGGCCCAGGAGTATGCAGGTGGCACCAAGCACACAGAAAAGGAAACCTGTCACCAAATCCTTCCAGTCCTCAATCAAACACATACTTTTGCTCACTATAAATTATTTGAAAAGTACTATAGCAGAGGTAGGCAATATCTGGCACACATGCTAAACATGGCATGTCAGAGCATTTTGCTGGGCACACTGGGCCAACTCTCCACCCAAACAATTAAGATGAATGGTTGTTGTGGATTTTCCAGGCTGTATAGCCGTGGTCTTGGCATTGTAGTTCCTGATGTTTCACCAGCAGCTGTGACTGGCATCTTCAGAGGTGTAGCACCAAAAGACAGAGATCTCTCAGTGTCACCACCAAAAAGACAGAGCACCAAAAGACACTGAGTGTCTCTCAGTGACACTGAGAGATCTCTGTCTTTTGGTGCTACACCTCTGAAGATGCCAGTCACAGCTGCTGACGAAACGTCAGGAACTACAATGCCAAGACCACGGCTATACAGCCCAGAAAATCCACAACAACCATTGTTCTCCGGCCGTGAAAGCCTTCGACAATTAAGATGAACCTCTAAGGTATGGCAGTATTGCTGGGGCTTAGCTTGTTCCTAGTGTGTCTGGTACAACTCTCATCTCTCTCCTGCCCCGATTATTGATGGCACACCAACCTCTTCACAGGTAGATGTATGTTTTGTTTCAACACTCTGTCCAGAAAGGTTCTCTACTTGTGTATGACAGTTTCCAGTACCAATCCAGAGTTGACTGCCATGGCACCAAGACCTGTCAGGGAGTCCAATGCACCTCGTATTAGGTGAGCAAGTATTCTGATGCAAGATTGCAACGTTACAATCATACAAGGTAAATGGGCCCGTATTGCCATAGTTACCAGAATAAGTAGCTTTTACTATGCCTCTCTTCAGAGGTCATGAGAGCATTTTCCGAAACTACAACATCATAACCAGTTATGATTGAGTTACATTATTCATATAACTTGGTTCAAAGGTTTACTTTGGGTTATTAATTTCCAGTCTTGCTGAAAAAGAAATCTGTGTGAGGACTTGCTTTTGTAAAAATAGCCCACTTCATTCTTGTAAACTCAACTCTGCCTTTGCTTTTGCAAGAGATGAGTGGTCAAGGTCAGTGTGATTTGTTCTTTCTGAACCACTCTTTTGCATGCAGATGTAGTTACACTCTGTAAAACTGCTTCTGATTATCTCATGTTAGAAAAACCATGAGTACCCAACGATAGAGTTTAATTAGCACTTATGCATACTTGAAGAATACATTCCACAATGTATTTTCAAAAAGATGGCAACTTTCATCTAGTCAGCTGGTTTCAACAATCCTGTCTTTTTAAGAAGACTAGAGTTATTTCACATATGTTTATTTTTAAATATTTATAGCCCATTTCCCTCCTGCATGGGCACACAAAGCAGCTTGCAGTGTCATTCTGTCCCTCTCCATTTCTTCTTCACAACAACAATAATGTGATGTAGGTTAGGCTGAAAGGGAGTGACTGGCCCAAGGTCACCCAATGAACTTCGTGGCAGAGAGGGGATGTTCACCTCATCATCACTTGATGACTACAGTAAAATCTGGTAGGGACTCATATGTGTAAAATAAGCATAGCCAATCCAAACACCTTGCATCAACAGCCAACAAATGGATGGAAAATGGGTTTCCCTTCTTTTTACAGTAAGGTTTGGCCAACTTAACCAAGTTACCTGAAGATGTTTGGTTAATAAACTTAGTTGACAATTAATTTGCAAGCAGGGCATCTTGAGGACAATCATAGAAAATCAAGTCTTTCCTAGCTGCTCAGTGAACCTTCAGGAAACCCTTATTATGCCATATCACCACAAGTCTTCGCTTGCTCACCCTCTCCCCCCCCCCATCCCAGAACATCTATTTGTGGCAAAAATGACAAGTGGCCTCGGAAGGCAAGTTTCACCTAGGCCATTTCCACACACATTGAATAATGCACTTTCAATGCACTTTAGCAATCCTTTGGAAGTGGATTTTTTGTTCCACACATGGAAAAGCAGTTCCAAATGTTCACTAAAGAGTATTGAAAGTGGATTATCCAACGTGTGAGGAAGCAGCCCTAGTCTGCTATTTTTAGTTTATACAGCAGTGGGCCTAAAAGGTGTCAGGAGGACCAGTAGAAGACAAGAAAGACAGCATTGCCAGTGATATACAATCTATAAGAAGTATCTTCGCTTCTCTCAAAATTCACTGTAAGACAATAGTACTGGTACTGGTTTTCCCCTTTGAATTGTGTTTTGAGATTCCAAAAAACGAGTTCTAAGATAGCTTCATAGTTTTTTTGTGCAGCATTTTGTATTCCTATCAATTTTTCCCCCTACAGACTAGTTAGTACCTTCTGTCTGGTTGTGGCACATTTGGGTTCAGGCAAAACAGCACATGTTTAAAATGTTACTGGACTGTACCACTTCACATTAAGATGGGGAGGGGGGTTGGTTTGAATGTCCTCCAGTAAAAATTCCCTTCACATAGAACCTTAGCTTGTCAGGGAGCAAGCTAGGCTAGAACTTTTTCCCCTACCATCTAGTTTGTGATGTGTGAGGATGTTTTTTTAAAATATGGAGCAGAATTCAGTCATGAGTTTCCCCACCTACAGTTTCAAGAGTCAGAGTCTAAGAACAGTTCGATGAGACTATCTAGATGGAGCATAACTGGCTAAAATTTCATGACAGTGTTTCTGACAGAATGAGCTGTTTACACTGTTGTAGCTAAACTATTTGAAAGGGAACATTGCTAGATCAGGAGTATCATAAGAACACCAGCATTACAGTTTCACATGTGTCATCATTTTAAACTCAACAACAATTTTAGATTACTTGAAGTATATGTCTGTGTGTTTGCCTGCAGCAAAATCTTAATTTAGGATTTCATTCCTAAATAAAGACCAGGAATTGATGTTCAGTTATTCTGGTGTAAAGATGTAAAAAAAAAAAAAAGTGAAATTCACTAATTCATTGGATGAGACTACATTTTATGTGTGAATTCAGGTGACATATACCATCATAAGCACATCACAGGTGATAATTCCACACCATAAGAACTTGCTCCCCATCAATAATTACTGCATTAAAAGGCCATCTTGTAGTAATCACTACATAAAAGGCCATCTTGTTCACTGAAACTTCAAACCCACTAGGTTATCCTATGAATTCTGTAGTCATATATAGCAGAAGGAACTTTCTTGTTTACGTTGTCAAGGGCAGAAATTTGTTTCCTAGATATTTACAGTGATATACATTTCTTTGGCTCAGATTGAACATCATTTGGAGAGAACAACATGTAGACAATTCTGGATCAATGGATAACATTTCTGAGCATACCTCACCTATATGAACAATAAGTTATGACAATCTTCCAGAAGTAAGCATAATATAAAACTATAGCTTGTAAGAAATGCATCAAAATTTAGATGAGAGCTGTCTGAACGAATAGTCAATAATGGCATAACATCTTAGAGGCTTATCACTATAATGCATTGCTCTGAAATCCAAAATGCTGCATAATATTTAATGCTTTATCTATTTAACTTAAATCTCAACTGTCATAAAAAAACTGCCATATGACAGACCCTCCCCCTTTATTCCCCCACTCTGAAGTAATTTTTTCCACCAAAATCCAAGTTTACCTGCTTTGACTGAGCATCCCCAAATAGCATATACCTATTTGTGGTTTTAAAGTTCTTTTGTATCCCACCCTGATAATCAGTTATACTTTTGGCTTTTTAGCCCAGCCCAGAAACTTGATGGGAGGAAAGCAGAGCCCTTTTCTTCTGTGTTTGGAATGGCACTGGAGACTGCATAACGTTCAAAATAAACAACAACTGTTTTGAACAGGCAGGGATGGATTAAGGGCAGTCAGGGAATGAAAGAGCTGAAGTAAAATTTGTTGGTAGAACAAGTCACCATAGAGTAGAGGCGATTTGACGGCACATGACACAGAGAGAGAACAGAATACTCTTTAAGTCACAAGCAAAATACTTTTCTTGAAGCTTAGTTTCTATGTTCTTAATCCTTAACAGTGAGAGGTGCTTTGTTTAATACTTTGGTTACAGCAACAATGTATTTTCACAGCGTTCCCTTTTACAATTCAGGTTTCTTGACGTTAGTTCAAAAGCATTTTCCCTGTACAACAGACCTGGGGTCCCCCTCGAAGCCAGACCCCCTTTAGACACTGGGCAGGAATTAATCTTCTCCTAAGAAGAATTAACCCTTTTTCATTTGGCTTGAATGGGAGTTTCCACTTCCTACCCACTCGCTCTTACCAAAAACACATCCCCAGTTCTATTGTGGCTGTGTAAATGGGTTTCAGTTTGTGCTGGCTTTTATACTTGGAATTCTTAACTAGAATTCTTCCTCAAGACAATGATGTTACATTTAGGGCAAAAGATTTCTTTTTCCTCACTCCAGAGGGGAACCTGTCTGACCTTCCTTGTCAGACTCACTCACAAACTCTCCTGAACTCAAAATCCTGTCAGCAACCAACTGTCATCTTGAAGGCTGGTTCCGACTAGCCAGTCAGAGACGAGGGAGCAACCTGTCAATCAAGCTCTCATTCCAGGCAATTGTTAGCTCCTTCCCTTCCAGCTTTCTGAGTGTTGCACTTATAAAACCTTCTTTAATGTTCATTCCATCACAGATGCAAATTCTACAATTCAAGCCCCCCACTCCCAATTTTGCAAATAGAATAATAATGGAGACAGATAAAAATAAAGACAGATGTAGCTTTTTAGAACACTGGAGCTCTTTGTGACCAGGATAAAATTTTATCTGCACCTCTAGAAAACTCTTGATTTATAGTTAATCAATCAAACTTTGTTACAGCCCACAAACTGCACAGAAGCGGAACAACATTAATTAATTAATTGGCCTAAAATCATATCTCAACATATATCATTCATCCAAGTACATCTTACAATGAAAAAGGATAGGGGTCATTAAAGCAAATGATACATAGGACTATCTAAGCCCATATTTTCGTAGCAGAGAAGAGCTTAGCTACTTGTATTATGATTGTTTGGGCAACCCCAGCCAGTAATGATAAGAGTCTTCTACTTAGAAAGAATTTTATCTGACAAAACTGGTTCCAGTAAATCCTCTATTAAGCCACTCAGATTAGTAGTAGAAACTAGCTGTACATAAAACACTGACTGACGTGTGATGTCATCAGGAACCCTCCCTTTCCCCATCTGACTGCCAGCCTTCTCTTTCTGTGCCTTTTTCCCAGTCTGACACAGCCTCAGGGGAATACTATTGGAGGTGATAGGGAAACCCACATGTATCCAAGGAAACATGGGTTTCCCCAAATAGTGCCCCCTGGGACTGTTTTCAGTAAGTCATTCCTCACCAAACCTTTGCTGTTCTTTGAGAAGGCTAATGAGCATGTGCATAAGGGTGACCTGGTAGATATTATGTCCCTGGGGTTACACAAGGACTCCTGAATAAATTTAGCAGTCAAGGGGGGAGAGTATGAGCCAGATCTTAGGGTTATTTTTCAATATTTCAGTGAAAATGTTGACGCCTGTGATGGTTATAAAAAGGCAGACTCCATGCTGGGATTATTAGGAAAGGGACTGGCAATAAAATGGTTGATATTGTACTGCCCTTTTATAAATATATGTTGCAGCCTCATTTGGAATGCAATGTTCTGGCCACTGTATCTTAAGATATTGCAGAGTTGGAAACAGTGCAAAAAAGAACAACCAAGAGGATTAAGGGATTGCAGAACCTTTCCTGTGAGCAATGCAAAGGGACGCTGAAGAATGTGGGAATTTTCAGTTCAGAAAAAAAAAGACCAATGTGGAACATGATGAAGGTTTATAAAATTATGCATGGGGTGGAGATACTGGATAGAGAGGATATTTTCTCTCTCTCTCATAATACTAGGACTCAGGGGCATCCAATGATGCCCATCAGCAGTAGTTTCAGGACACATAAAAGGAAGTACTTTTTAACTCGAATTATGGAAATCACTGCTAGTGAAGGGCCACTAGATTCCTGGCAGAGTCATGGGGTCCAGCAATGGGGTCCAGAAATGGCTACTAGCCATGATAACTTAAGGGGATGTTCACATCCTGAGGCAGTAAACCTCTGAATACCAGTGCTAGGAAATGATGTAAGAGAAAGCCTTGGCCTTTATGTGCTTTCTAGGAAAGCGTAGGTAGGCTATAGCAGGAGACTTCCTGCCACTTAGCTCTGTTTCCCATCAGTGTCCCTCAGATTGCTGGAAGAAAAATGGGGGGGGATGGGTGTGTTGGCATCATGGCAGCATGCAACGGCACTTCCGACAAAAACTCAAATTGATGTCATTACATCAAGTTTATCCACAGACTTTTGAGTGGATCGTAGAATGAAACCCCTTCACAATGTAATGATGTTTTTCACCACATAGGGATGCCAGGTACCCCAGTGGGAATGAAGGATTCCCTGCTCACACTCCTTACCCCCTGCCACCATTCACCAAGCCAGCAGAGGGAACAGGGCTCCTGGGCATGCTCCCAGTGTGCGCAATGATGTAACTCCTGGAAGTGATGTCATCATGCTGCACCAGGAGCAAGGACAGAAAAAAAGGTGAATGCTGGGTCCCCCCTCCCAGTGGGAAGGTAAGGGGATCTGGCAACTCTATCATCATGTCATGCACAAGCGTACTTCTACATCTGTCTCACTCCCTCCTATTCGTCCTGGGGGATTGCCAGCCACAGCTAGCAAGTGGTTGGCTGGTAAACTCCAGAAAAAGTCATTTAATATATATCATCTAAAACTCAGATCAGCAACTAGTTTTGCTAAATGGTTCTTCCAAGATAGAAAAAGGTGTGATGCATCAAAAGTCATTTTCCAATGTGCCGCCCACAACCCCTGTTTCCTCCATTCTCTGGATTTTTTAAAAAAAATCTTTGCGTTGACAGTAAGTTATATTGGTAATAATTTTGCCAGAGTTTGCCCAAAGGCTGCCAGTTCTGATCCCTGATATAAAAAATTAAAAGTTCACAACCTGTTTAACGTGGAGCATGTAGAAGGCTTTTATAAAATATTATTAATTTCTTCTTTCTAAAAACCTTTTGCAACCTTGGTAACCAGCAGAGGATTATCAGTACAGACAGCAACTATGTGTTTAGGCAGTTCATTAGCAGGAAGGTGCAGAATACTAATGGCAAGATTTTTTTTCATCTACAGTGATGAGAGCTGACCTGGCATTCGTCTCTGACAGTGGAATCTCTTCCCGGTGGTATTAACCACATGCTATGTAGTGAAAAAAACCCCAACATGTCCTTTGTGCACAAACTCATCAAAGGTAAGGCTAACCAAATCACACACTATATTGAGTTCTGTAGCTCCCGAGGGATTTTCGCAGTACCTTAGCGGAGTCGGTTTGTTTTTGCCTGTCATGCATAAAAAATGTCAGAGATATGCTTTACATATTAAAATCCAAACAGCAAAAATTCCCACCTGGAATGCAGCAGGTTATCTTAACAATGTTAATTGACCACATGCGAGTCCTGAGATCAATCTTGTAATAGCTACACGAAAAAGTCTGATAAATGGCAGTGACAAAGCATGCTAATGTTGCTGTTCACTATGCAGAGATATGAAGCTACAACAACAGGGAAATGGTGTTTTGTTTTTGTAGAATGATGTAAATAGAAAGGGGGAGTGACACATTTGTTTCTCATTTATTCCAGGGAAAACTAAGTCCAAACAGACATTTTGTGAGGGGTGATATTTTGGCCTCTTACTTTCTCTCTGCTTAACCTATCTCACATGGTTGCTCTGAGATGGGGAGACCCAATGTACACTGTCTGAGCTCTTGAAGGAAAAACAGGATGCCACTGTGGTATAGTGGTTAAACATGTCAAACCAGGAAGTGGTCAACCCAGGTACAGATCCTCATTTTGCTAAGGAAACTCGCTGGGTGTCTTTGGGCCTGTCAATCTCTCTCAGCCTAACCTTCCTCACAGGGTTGTTGTTGTAAGGATACAATGGAAGAGGAGAGAATGTTGTTGTAAGCCTGTTTGGGTCCCCATTGGGACCCACTGGGATGCAAACAGGTCCCAACAGGACCTGGAAAAAGGATGTAAACAAACAAATTGATGTTAAAAATAACATACCATTGTGTGTTAAGATCATTTTGCCAAGTATGCATCAAGTATCATCCTGGTCCATGGACAACATAAACTGGTAAAGATTTGTTATTGTTGTTGCCCCACACAATAGCATCCCTGTGTGGCTGAGCTGTTGTAAAGGTGCCCTATTGTGGGCAAATCTAATGCATCACAGTAATTCAAATTGTTATTTTATTTCTTTATGAAGTACATTCTTATCCTGCCCTTTCTCTGCAGAGCTCTGGACCACTTTATATGGTTCTCCTTTCTCCATTTTAACCTCACAACCATTACCCTGTAAGGATAAGTTGGGTTGAGAGACAGAGACTGGCCCAAGGTCTCCCAGTGGAATTCTGGGGCAGAGGGGGAATTGAGATCAAGGTCTCCCAGATTCTAGTTTGGCACTCTAATGACTATAAGCACAGTGGCTCTGGTAACATGCTGGCCCCATTTTGCCTTTAGGAAATGCTTTTTTCAAGTCTTAATAACAATAAACTAACAATTCTAAACAGACTTACTCACTTCTATTGAAGTTGGTGAGCTCAGAAACATGTAACTCTGCTTAGGATTTGTGTGTAAATTGTCTTTCTTCAGCTTCCTTACCCAGGTTTCTAGAAGTTAACTGAAAGGAGGTAAGAGTGAAGTTATCTTGACTGCAGTACACATGTAAAAATATATTCATGGTGCCCCGATGTACACTGCTTCATTTACAGACATACCCATATTCACCAGTCCAGACAGTAACCATTGCTGACTGTGGCTGAATCCACACTTCTTATGTTTTCCCGCCATTTTCCCACTTGTTCAGCGCAATTCTCAGTGCTGTTCACACTCCCTCAACTCAATCCCGCATGTCTTATGTGTTTCCTTCGCTGTGGTTTCAACGCTTGTTTTCGGTTCTTTTCCGCAATTTTCATGGTGGATGTGAATGCTTAGAAGCAGTTTTCAAACGCCCGCCCCCTCTAACCACCCTCACTTCAGTTCTGCTGTACAAAAAAGGGAAACCGTACTGAATGCGAAGGAACACTTATCGGCACCACAAATGCCTAGGACTCCATGGCCGCTTCGACGTCTTTTTGGGGGGGGGGGGGTTGGAACTAAGGGAATATCGAAATATTGGAAAAATGATGTTTTAACTTGGGTAAATCCTGATTCTTAGTAGCCACTTCCCCCAACAAAGCGATCTTTCTTAAGTGCTTCCTTTTTAGATCATTTTTAAATCGCCTGCCAGAGATACGAACCAATGAACACAAAGAAAAATTGGCATGTGAAATTTCTATTTGCTGATGTTTCAAAACATAGCAATTTCGATATAGCAGAAATCTTAAAAAAAAAAAGGAGGTTGGTGCGGGCGGGCTAAGCCCTGCCCACTATGGCGCAATTTCCTCCAAACATGTGAACACCGGGTTGTGCGAGGCATACGCAATTTGGCCATGGATGTGAATGGTGGATTGAAAATTGCAGGATAGGAACCAACGCAATCTTTGCATTTGAAAAACGGAAAATAGGTGAGTGTGGATTCAGCCTGTGTTAGAGCTGCATCTAGTCCATACCAATCACAAGAAGATCCATTGAGTTGGATCCCATCTAAATGGTCAAGACATACATAAGGGGAGGTCGCCAATATCCCCCACCCACAACAGCCCTTCAACTCATCCTGTCCCTCAGGATCTGCTTTTAAGTGGGCATTTCAGGCTCCAGCAGGAGTTGAGGAAATTGGCTTTACATGCACAGAAGTCCTTTGTGCATGGAAATTTTAGATGAGATCCAACTTGCTGTATTACCCATGCTGTCAAACTGTTATCTACCTCATAGGAAATGCTAAACTGTAGTGACACCAGCAAGTAAAAAAATCAGCCCCCCAAATTCCCCCCGAAGGGAAATTAGATGACTTGTTAGAGATCTCAGAGTTAAAATATAGCAGTTCCATTAGAAGGAAGATAACGGACATTTTATTGTTATTATCTAGAAGTGCAAAAAAATCAGGCACAATTATATGGACTGTCTGAGCCGGAAATATATCCAGAATTGCAATCAGTATAAGAGGAGCAATCAGAGTTACAAGAGACCTCCGAGCACTGAAAGGCTGGCAATGCCAATGTGAAGACATTGACCTGAGTTAAGTAAAAACACGTGAAATGGAATAGCAAGTAAATTACATCATTTCAAAAGTCTAGCCAGGCTCAATTACACTTAGGCTCTCTTCATGCAAATAGTCTGATTAAAATATCTTTTCCTCCTACAGTCCTTTCAGGTTTTTTTTTTTTTTGAAAACACAAAACTAAGGGAGTATCTTTTATGAAACCAGTTGAAGCTGGTGTAAAAGTACCCACATCTTCAAATTTCACAGAGTTCTCCATCAGGCAGAATGGAAAGGTAACAGAATATGATGAAATTATGGAACTATTCATATTGGACTAGAAATTTACCAAGTACAAAAAGGAAACAAGAAAAAAGTTAAAAGCAAATGGAAACGACTGCCAAGGAATGGACTACTGGACTTTGGACAGGGAGGTTCAAAATCTCCACTCACTCCCTAAGCTCAACTGGGCAATTTTGGGCCAGTCTATTATTTATTTATTTTATTTATTTCAAATTTGTATTCTGCCCTCCTCGCGAGCGGGTTCAGGGCAAATAACAACATATTAAAAATACAATTAAAATACAATTTAAAATTCATGTTCATTAAAAACAACACATTTAAAACAGGATGGTGGACAGCCTTCACAGGGAGGGTTTTATATACCCCTTTTTTCCAGGCCGGCGGAGGCCCAGCCTCAGATATATGCCTGGTGAAACAACTCTGTCTTGCAGGCCCAGCGAAAAGATAGTAGGTCCTGCTGGGCCCTGATTTCAGCAGACAGAGTGTTCCACCAGGTGGGAGCCAGGACCAAAAAGGCCCTGGCTCTAGTCAAGGCTAGGCAGGCCTTCTTGGGGCCAGGGACCACCAACAGCTGTTTGTCCCCTGATCAGAGTGTCTTCTGGGGAATATATGGGGAGAGAAGGTCCCATAGATACGCTGATCCCAGTCCGCACAGGGCCTTAAAGGTCAATACCAGAACCTTGAATCTGATCTGGTACTCCACTGGCAACTAATGCAGCTCGCATAAAAATGGTGTTATATGCGCCTTATTTGGCACTCTCGTAATAACATGCTGCTGCATTTTATACCAGCTGTAATCTCCAAGTCAGGCTCAAGGGCAGCCCCGCGTAGAGCGAGTTACAGTAATCTAGCCTAGAGACGGCCGTTGCTTGGATCACTGTAGTTAAGTCATGGGTTGACAGATAAGGGACAAGTTGCCTGGTCTGCTGCAGATGGAAAAAAGAGGACCTGACAACTACTGTGACCTGTGCCTCCATTTTCAGGGAGGCATCTGGGATCACCTCCAGGCTCTTAACCCTCGGAACTGGTACTAACGGTGCCCCATCGAGGGCCGGGAGCCGGAGTCCCGAACCTAATCCCCCGCGGCTCAAATACAGGACCTCCATCTTTGTTGGGTTCAGTTTCAGCTGACTCTGCTTCAACTAACCAGGCACGGCTGCAAAAGCATGTTCCAGGATATCTGGGGCTGAGCCAGGCCAGCCGTCCATCATCAGATACAACTGGGTGTCATCTGCATATTGATGACACCCAAGTCCGAAACTTCACACCAACTGGGCAAGGGGGCGCATATAGATGTTAAACAATAAAGGGGAGAGTATTGCTCCCTGTGGGACCCCACACGCCAAAGGGTGGTGGGATGACAATTTCTCCCCAAGCGCCACCCTCTGTCCCCAACCATGGAGAAAAGAGACAATCCACTGTAATGCAGTCCCTCGTATCCCCACATCAGTGAGGCGGTGAGTCAGAAGATCGTAATCGACTGTATCGAATGCTGCCAACAGATCAAATAATATCAGCAGCACCAAGCCGCTTTGCCGTTCCTTCTAGGACTAATATGAGAATAAAATTGGGATAAACCGGCCCCTTGGATACTCACCGTGAAGGGTCCTTCTCCTCTGATGGCAGGAGGACATCTTGGGTTGTTCCCTTTGCCCAATCAGGGAGGCAGGAAATTCAAACTTGTTCCTCCTCTTCCTGTTGGCGCCCAGGATTGCCTCTTCCCTCCCAGTTCTGGGGACTCCACAAGCAGTGAAGATATAACCTTAACTTTACACTTAATAAAGAGAATGCAGAGAAACATCATAACAATAAAAACAACTGGAACAAGACAAGAATTTTGTCCAGCACAGATGGTGCCCAGGGGCGTAGAACACTGATAACAGGACAAAGAGGTAAATATTTACACAGAGACAATCAGCGATAGCAGCCAGGTGGAGAGGTTAGGATACAAAAGGACAGACGAGGAAGTCGGGAGGGGCAAGATGTCCTCCTGCCATCAGAGGAGAAGGACCCTTCACGGTGAGTATCCAAGGGGCCGTTCTCCCTCTGAGGCGGAGGACATCTTGGGTACTCCCAAAGCAGTTATCCCCTATGAGGGCGGGAAGAGTTCCTCGTCTTGAACTATGTGTTGTAGGACTCTCCTTCCGAATGCTGCGTCTGCTGAGTCGAAGATATGTAGTTTGTAGTGTCTGACAAATGTTGAGATGGAGGACCAGGTAGCTGCTCTGTAAACCTCATCTATAGAAGCATTGTTCAGTAGAGCCGCATTGGCAGCCGCGCTCCTGGCCGAGTGTGCGGTTACTCCGTGTGGGACCTCCCTGTTGCATGCCCTATAAGCTTCTGAAATGCAAGTTCTAATACTTCGGCCTATCGTGGCTGAAGACATCTTCCCCCCCTGGTTAGGAGGAGACATGTTAATGAAAAGAGAGTCTGTTTTTCTTAAAGCCTCCGTCCTAGTTAGGTAGATCTTGAGGGCTCTCCTAACGTCGAGAGTGTGCCAGTCTCTCTCTCTTGGGTGAGTTGGATTGGGGCAGAAGGATGGGAGGTAGATTTCTTGCATTCGATGAAATCTGGAGTTAGCCTTTGGTAAAAAGGTAGGATCAGTACGAAGAATTACTTTGTCTCTGTGAAAGATGCAAAGGCTAGGTTTAATAGACAGGGCTGCAAGTTCCGAAATCCTTCTGGCCGATGTAATTGCCACTAAAAACACCGTCTTTAGCTTCAGCCATTTCATCGAGACTCGTTGTAACGGTTCAAAAGGAGGTCTCGTCAGTGCTGACAGAACAACGTGAAGTCTCCAGGTGGGAAAACGGTGTAGGGCAGGAGGGCTCAGGAGTGAGGCACCCCTTAGAAAACGCTGGATGTGTGGGTGCCTAGAAATTTTAATGCCTTCTATGGGAGGAAGGACCGAGGTCAATGCTGTTATCTGTTTACGAAGCGTGGCTGGCTTGAGACCTGAGTCAAGGCCCTCCTGTAGAAAACCTAAAACGGTCGACAAGGAAGGATGTAAGGAATTTAGTTGCTTTCTTCTGGTCCAGCGGACAAAGGCCTTCCAGGATGCGTTGTATACTCTGTTCGTCGATTTTCTTCTGGAAGCGAGCAGTGTATTGATGACTTGCGTAGGGTAGTCCAAACTGGCTAAGGTTCGCCGCTCAACTTCCAGGCGGTCAAGCACATCCAATCTGGGTGAGGGTGCCAGACTGGGCCCTGGAGCAGGAGGTCCGGTATCGGTGGAAGGCGCATGGGTGAGGAGGTCGACAGCGACTGGATCATGGAGAACCATGGTCTCCGAGGCCACCACGGTGCCACCAGAATAACCTGTGCTTTTTGATCTATTATTCTTCTGAGGACCCTGGGAATCAGCGGAATGGGCGGAAAGGTGTACAGCAGACCCCTGGGCCATGGGGAAGAAAGAGCACCTGTCTGTTCGGCTTGAGGGGACAGATACCGGGAGAAGAATCTCGGGACTTGACGGTTGTCGGCTGTCGCAAATAGGTCCAGGATTGGCGAGCCGAACCTGTTGGAGATGTCCAGAAAAATTTTCCGTTTGAGAGTCCACTCCCCCGGGTGGATGGATTGGCGACTCAGCCAGTCGGCTTGGGAATTGGCTGTGCCTTTCACGTGTTCCGCTTGGAGAGACGTCAGATGGGACTCAGCCCAGAGCAGAATTCTCGTCGCCTCCTTGAGTAGCTGGGGGGATCGAGTTCCCCCTTGGTGGTTGATATATGCCTTGGCAGCAATGTTGTCTGTGCGAATTAGAATGTTGGCATTGGTGACTTCCTTGGAAAAATGAAGAAGAGCTAGGCGGATCGCACGTATCTCCAAGAGATTGATGGGAAGTTGTGATTCTGCTGGAGACCAGATTCCCTGAGCAGGGTGACCCGACAAGATCGCCCCCCAGCCTGACAAACTGGCATCTGTGAACAGTTGAATCTTGGGCGGGTTGAGGAACGACTTGCCCTGACATAGATTGGATCTGATGGTCCACCACCTGAGGCTGATCTTGACTTTCGAGGGAATCTTGAGTTGTTTGTCTACTCCCGTCACAATCAATGACTGAAAAGGTCTGAGGAACGATAGAAGCTCTCGGGAATGAAGGCGACCCCAGTCCAAGGCTTCGCAATTGGCCACAAGTGTTCCCATCAGTTTGGACAGAAACGTTAATGAAGAGAGGCGACTCCTGATGGCCAGGTTGGTCATGTCTATGGTTTTTTGAATCTTCTCCGGTGGTAGGTAAAAACGGCCTGTTGACGTGTCTATAATCAGTCCGAGATGAGGCAGTCTCTGAGAAGGTACCAAGGAGCATTTGGACATATTTATTAGAAATCCATGCTCCTGAAGGAGACGGATCGTGGTTTCGGTGTTCTGTTCGGCCTGTTCCCTGGAACCTGCTCTGAGGAGCAGGTCGTCCAGATAAGGGTGGATATGGATTCCCTGTTCTCTGAGACGGACGATGGGGTTTATGAGCACCTTGGAGAAGACGCGCGGGGCCGTTGCCAGACCAAAGGGTAAGGCCTTGAACTGGTAGTGGTAGTTGTCTAGGTGGAATCTTAGATAGCGACGATGAGCGGGATGTATTGGAATGTGCAGGTATGCTTCGGTGAGGTCTATGGACGTGAGAAATTCTCCCTGTCTGAGGGCCTCAGAAATAGTCCTGAGAGTCTCCATGCGGAAGTGCCTTAGTTTTATGAAATGATTGATGAATTTTAAGTCCAGAATGGCCCTCCAGCCTCCGTTTCTCTTGGGGACCACGAAGAACAGTGAGTAGACCCCTGAGCTTTGCTCCTGAAGAGGTACCCGCTCTATTGCTCTGATGTTTTGTAGATGTTGAACCGCTTGCAACGTAATCAGTCTTTTTTGGTAATTCTTTCTGAGAGGAGACGATAGGAAACGATCCGGTGGGTAGGATTTGAATTCTATTAAATAACCTTTTGAGACCACATCTAGAGTCCATGAATCTGCCATGGAAGTTTGCCAGATCTGATGAAAATGTTGAAGTCTTCCTCCCACCGGAATTGGGAAATAGTCAGGCCTTTTGGCCCTTGTTCTCGAACTCCTGTCTATCACCCCTCTGCTGGTGGAACCTGTTATTCCTGGATCCAAAGCTGCTTTTCTTAAAATTGGGTCTGTTACCGTTCCAGGAGGGACGTTTGTGGTCCTGACGAAATCTGGGTAAGGCATGGTGGGCCCGAAAGGACTGAGAATTGAAAGGGCGTCTGTCCATTCTTCTGATCGATTTCGGAAGAGCTTTCTTCTTGTCCCTTGTTTCTACAAGGACCTTGTCAAGGGCTTCCCCGAAAAGTTTGTCGCCGTGGAAAGGATAAGCCATCATAATAAACTTGGAACGTAAATCTGCAGGCCACGCTCTCAGCCAGATGAGTCTTCTGGCGACCGTCGCCGAGGCTATCGCCCGAGATGAAAAGGTTATTGCGTCGAGGGTGGCGTCTGCGGTGAAAGTGGTAGCTTTGAGGATGCGGCTTGCTCCTTCTAGTAGGCGTCTTTGGTTGCTAGGTATAAGCTGAATTAACTTGCGGAGCCAGACGACCGCTGCTCTGGACACAATAGAGGCAGCCGAAGAAGCTCTGATGGCCATAGCTGCTGCCTCGTGGGCCCTGCGTAGGGCAGCTTCTGCTTTCCTGTCCATATTATCCTTCACTGACCCCTGGCCATCTTCTGATAGGAGGCCAGTGGATTGGATGGCCGCGACCGGAGCATCTATTTTTGGTACCTGTAATAACTCATTGGTATAGTTAGGCAAGGCATACAATTTTTTTGTAATAGCAGAATACTGTTTGGTGGCAGCTGGTGAAGCCCATTCTGCTTTTAATTGTCTCTCAAAGTATTCAGGAAAAGGAAAGACCTTCTCTGGGTTGTCGGCCCTGGGAAAGAATTCCTTACTGCCTCTAGGTCTGGAGGAGGCCTTGCCTGTCCTAATGGGGTCATCCTCCTCCCCCTTATGCTTGTCTTGTAAATCAAGAGCAGCAAGTGCCTTGGTCAAGAGGTATTGGTAATCCTCAGGCTTAAAAAGTCTTTCAGATTGGTCGGGCATGGAGACTTCCTCCTCTTCCTCTTCTGAGAGGAATTCACCCTCTACCCCCTCCTCACTCTCTGAAGTAGTCCCCCCTTGGAGATCATAAGTATGGGAGGCCCCTGGAATGGACTTTTGAGCCGCCTTGGTGGGCCACTGATGAGTGAAACGGCGTACTTTCCTCGGGGGGGAAGGGGGGGTGGAGGCAGATTCGCTTGCTGCCTCGAGAGAGGATTGACAATAGTTATGAATTTCCTCTCTCATCATTTGGCGAAGGAAGGAAATAAATTCGCCTGGTAACAGGGGGCCGAGATCACTTGCCTTACCGGCCGCCTGAGCGCTGTTACTAGCCGTCTGGGCGTCTGCCGTCTGACTGGAGAGAAGTGAGGCACATCCTCCCGCCGGGAGGTTGGCCAGCAGGGGGCCCGGGGCCGCGCGGGATTTGGCGTGAGCGCCATTGTTGTTTCCCGCCAGTTCTTCGGCCTCTGATCCAGCACGACTCCCTTCTCCGGCGTTGGTTGTTGCTCCGGGCGCCGCGCTCTTTTGCCTTGATCTTTTGGACGAAGTACGTGGCTTACGAGCCGGAAAGGTGCCGGGATTCCGTTCCTGCCGCAAGGTCAGGACGGTACCGGGAGGCTCGGGCTCTGAGACAGACGCTGCGGCCGATGTTGTTTGCTGTTCCTCCTCGTCCATGAAGCTGCCTTCCGAGTCTCTGGACTCTTTGTCCTCCATGCAGCTCCGAAGGAACGTAGAAGGGGGAACAGACAGAGACAAATAAACAGAGAAATCGCGGGAAGGGGGTAGAATGAGTTAGGGGACAGATAGAAAATAGAATTTTGGGAAGAGAAGCAAGTCAGGAACAAGTAAGTAGTGAATCGGGAACGACTAAGTAGACAGTGCAAAAGGGACACAAGGTAAGAAGCAGTGGGACAGCAGAGAGCTGAATAACCACGACTGCTCTCCCTGGAGGCAGGAAAGAACTGGGAGGGAAGAGGCAATCCTGGGCGCCAACAGGAAGGGGAGGAACAAGTTTGAATTTCCTGCCTCCCTGATTGGGCAAAGGGAACAACCCAAGATGTCCTCCGCCTCAGAGGGAGAACTGTTCTATGCTGCTCTGAGCTTCTTTGTCAAAGGAAGGGATGCAGATGTTATTTAGAGATGGACATGGACCGGAAAAATTCTGAACTGTGCGGTTCATAGTTTGTCGCGTTTCACAAACCTTGAATTTTCATGTACTTGCCCCAGTTTGTGAACCGGTTCGTTCGGTTCATGGTTTGTCATTTCCTGAGGCGCTAAAACAGCCCCCATCACAGTCAGAGATGCCAAACTCGCAGGGAGTTTTCAGCAGGCTCTCCTCCAGCCACCCTCCAAGTTTGGTGAAGATTGATTTCAGATGTCCAAGTTATAGACCCCCAAAGCAGGTGCCCCCAAGAAAGTTCCATTAGATATAATGGAAGCCAGCCATAAATGCCAACTGACTTGTATCAGGCTCCTGGCCGGGTTTGTCGGAGCCTGGGGGTGACACACCCTCCAGGTTGGCCTGGGCATTGGCTGGGGCTCAAGGAATGTCTCAGAGTCAAGCTACAAGTGACACAGTTCACATGAAGTGCACTTGATTGGCCCCATAAGTTTAGCTGGGAAGTGTAGTCGGAGACTCCCTCATTTCTGTAGCAGCTGCAGCAGCGGCAAAGCTTCACCTGCTCTTTATATGCCTGGTGCCTGCATGTGGCAGCTTGTGCACTCAGCCTAGCTGGGGAGGCAGTGGTGGTGGCAGCAGGAGTGCAGTAGCACCTTCTGGATGGGCGGTGTGTGCCTCTCCTCCCATGGCTTGCTGGAGCTGCACAGGGCTGGAGCGTGGTTGCCAAGTGCATGGGAGCACAGCACAGCACTGCGCCTGCCCGGCTCCATCCTCACCCCACCAATGCTCTCCTTGCCCTGCAGCAGGCACATCTGTCCACCTGTATGTGCAGGAGCCCTGGCACCTGCAAGCAAGGAGGGAAGGCAGGCAGACAGGAAGGAAGAAGCAGCCCCACTGCTACAGCCCGGCCACCAACCAGCCAGGCCTCGGCGCCATAGCTCAGCCTCCTCGCAGAGCCCCTCAGCACCCGGGAGCAGATGGGGAGAGGAGAGGAGCCAAGTAGCTGGACCTTCTCCACCACAGCAGGTTCTATGGGAAGGAGTCTCCGATTACACTTCCCAAGTAAACTTGCACAGACCTGCCACATGAACTGCATCATTTGTAGCTTGACTCACAGATACAGAGGGAGGAGGGGGGTTGGAGACACCCTGGATCCCTCTGTCCCTCCGTTGGGACGGCCAGTGTCGCTCCCTTTCTCTCTGGCCTTGTCACACACTCTCGTCTCTCCAACTCACTTGCTCGTTCCCAACTACTCATCACTGGCTCCTTGTCCCTGCCCACCTTTATAGACCCCCTACCCCTCAGCACACTCCCCCAGTCAAGATATTCTTGGGGCAGAAGACAGTAGGGAAGAGGGGGAAGCTGATTGCTTTCAAATATCACCGATTCTATCAACTGCTCTGACAAGTACCAAACAATCAAAGCTTTATAAATGGAAATAGTTCTTCCAGCTGGAGGCACTGAAATGGCCAGTACACACCTTAGCTGGAATCTAACATTTAGAAGGTGGCAGAGTCTTGGGGTGCACGATGCTAGATTGTATCTTCCTGGAGACCTCAGAAAGGGAAGATTTGACCCACAGTGGTGGGCATGCAGAAGAGATAAATTTCCTTGGCACAAGGGACTGGGATCTATTTTGACTGATTCCAACTGGGTATAGTTTACAGAAATGACCTCTCATATTGGGCTCTATCTTAGATGACAGCCATTGCCAAGTGGAGGAAACAAAAGGCAGGAGAGCGAGTTTGGTGTAGTGATTAAGAGCGCAGGACTCTGAACTGGAGAACCGGGTTTGATTCTCCACTCCTCCACTTGAAGCCAGCTGGGTGACCTTGGATCAGTCAAAGCTTGTAGGAGCTCTCTCAGACCCACCTACCTCATAGGGTGATTATTGTAGCGATAATAATGACATACCTTGTAAACTGCTCTGAGTGGGCATTAAGTTATCTTGAAGGGCGGTATATAAATCGAATGTTGTTGTTTTTGTTATTAGATAAAGGCTCCAAGGTAATTGGAAGCTTTTTAGAAAATTAACTTTTAATATATAATAATATTATATATTACTATAAAATGTATTCTCTCTCTTTCAGATAATATCTGAGTGGGAAAACTAGAAGAGTTACAATACCTATAACTCACAGTAAAAAAAAAAAAATTAAAATCCCTATCCCAAACATCGCCAAAATTCTGTTTTATACTAAAGACTGCGGCAGTAGAAAGAACTCCCAGTAGTGAGCATCGATCACTGTTAAATGTCCATTAAGGATAGTAGCATTAGTAAAATTTTGTATTTAATACCCACAGAAAAAATACACCCAAGGTTCTACAAATATAGTCAGTAAGGCTAGCAGTGCTTCGTTTGTCTAATCAGTTTTGTAGGCACATGCATACAAAATGTTATTGTTTGGGTTTTGCAATATAATATTAAGGTGGGAATTCACGTGAAGCAAGGAAAGCTTTCAAAAGATGCGGTTTGAGAGCGCCATCTCTCCTTTCTTTCTAATGGCACAGTTCTTCAAAACACCAAGGGAAACAAGCAAGACTCCAGTCCACTTAACAGAGAAATCTGCACCAGGTTTGAAAAATCACCCAGTGTTGCTGGAGTAGAATCTTCCAAAGCACAAATGCCTTTTGAATCAAACTCTGTAGGTTTGTTGTACATGTTGGCAAGGGGCACAGACAGAGATGGCATGCAGTGCACCCCGTGCCTTGCCTGTTATCCTGGGCTCAGGACAAGACTAGGAGAAAGCAATAAAGACAATCTCCAGCTCCCTGGACGCCAGGCAACTTTACATGAGGATGCCCCTTCAGGATGAATATGGCTTATTCAAGAACTAACTCCCTCCTCATCTTCTACCTCACTTTCGTCCTGCTCATCCATTTTAAAAGTAAGCAAGTCTTTTGTTGTCCCTTGTCATTTCATAAGTCCTGTTTGTAAGTGGAATGATACAACACTCGTGGCTCATAAGCGGGTTCATAATGTACTGGGGCTCCTCCGACAGTCTTTTGAAAACAAAATGTCAGAAGGACTTTGGTCAAAAGAAGTACAAGTTTTAGAAAACTATAGAACAGATGGCTCTGAGGTCATAGGAGTTCACATTTGTATGGTAGAAAGCATTATCAAAACATGTTTATTTGAAACATGGTGCTTCTGGTTCACATAAGACTTAGTACTTAAATAAATGTGAATAGTCACTATTCTACACCTCAATATTTAAAATGGTAAATAGGCAGAGAATATATTTCTTTTGTTGTTTGTTTTGTTTAATACTGCAACTTAAGGTGTACTGGTGTTGTTTAATTTTGTCCCTGTTTAAATTTGTGTTTAAATTCCATTTAAAAGAAAAAGCCCTGTTTGATTTTTCTATGGCAGACTGACACTTCCAGCCCTCTGGAATTATTCTATGACATGTTGTATTAGGACACTAGTCATTATAAGATTTAATTTTAAAAACTTCAAGAGAAGCCTCAACAAATACCACAGTTTATTTGCATGTATTATTTTTTACATATTATAATGACTTTTAATTTAAAAAGAGTGAACGTGTATGTGTTTTTAAAGAAATGCATTCCAACTAACTTCCCACTTAATGGGGAAGTATAAAAAGAAAAGCATTCAAAATGGTTTTCTTTCCTTCATCACTTAGTCAGTTTGGTGACAGTATGTACAATACATAAAATTTAAAGGGGGCTCAGCTGGCAAGGTTTATGAAAGGAAGGAGCTGTTGAACAGGTTCTGAGGCAAAGGCAAAGTGTGTGTGAGAGAGAGAGAGCGCGTGCGTACATGCGCATGTATGTGGAGGGAGGGGGTCTGAAAAGGCTGTCTGATTAGTCTGCCAAATCTGAATTTTAATCAGACAAAAGCTTACAGCCGCTGCAGTTAAACAAGAAGACTTGGCATTAGCGTACAATGCCTTGTAATCTGGGTCACCTTCTGTTGCTGCGTCCCTCAGACGGTTGTCACTCTGCAGGTTTATAGTCTGGTGTAAAGAATACACTGAGAGCCGTTAGAATAGAGACAGTGAAATAAAATCAATAAGTGACAAAATTTACATGGGGGGAGATTAGAGGAACTTTTTGAACAGCGACACTAACTGTCAATTGGTTGTGGGGCTAATGCATATATGTGTTTACCTGTCTTTAGCGCCTTTGATATACTCAGGCCTGTAGCCAGAAATTTTATGGAAAAAGAGTATAGGGAAAAGTAGGAACTCTCATGTCAATTTATTCTGGAATAAACCTAAATACAAGTTCAGTAATCTTAAAGTTACTTACAGCGGACTCCTAGGTAGGTATACCCTCCTAAGTCCATTGAAGTCAATTAGTTTAGAATGGAGTAAATATAATTAGGAGTGAATAGGATTGATTAGTTTTAACTGATTTTGATTTTAATAGTGTAGTCCTACACAGTGTTACACACTTCTAAACCCATGGACTGCACATGGACTAGAAGGGTGGAAGTCTTCTTAGGATTGCACTATAAATACTATGCCCCTCCATCTTGGGAAATTCTTGGCGATGTGGGGGTGGACCCCGGGAGGGTAGTGTTTAGTGAGGGGAGGAACCTCAGTGGGATATAATGCCATAGAGTCCACTAGGGTTGCCGTTCCCTGTGAGGACAGAGGATCCCCTACTCCCAGCCTCCTCCCCCTGTCACTACCACTCACCTGGCTGGCAGGGGAAAAGGCACGGGAACAGGCTTTCCAGGTCATGCTCCTGGCATGGCATGACATCACTCCCAGAAGTAACATCATTGTGCAGGCCCCAGGAGTGCTTCCAGGCTTTGCACCAGACCAATATGACCCATTCGGGGGCTCAAATCAGCCTGGTGCAAAGCCCGGGGCCTGTGTGATGACATCACTCCCAGAAGTGATGTCATTGTGCTTTGCCCACATGTGAAAAGAAAATAGAGGTAAATACCAGGTCCACCCCTCCCGCTGAGAGGGTAAGGGGACCTGGCAACCCTAGAGTCCATCCTCCAAAGCAGCCATTTTCTTTAGGAGAATGGACCTCTGTAGCCTGGAGATCAGTTGTAATTCTGGGAGTTGTCCACCGCCCCCCCCCCCAAGGTTGGCAACCCTATCCCTGAGTACTCAAGTAGGCCCAGTATTCTATAGTGACTACTGACTGCTATTCCGTTCACAACGGTATCTGATGTAGGACATGAGCCCTAAAGTCATCTTGCAGACCACTTGCCCTATTCCTTCTGGCAGCTAGTGAAAAATTGCTTGTACATTTTCACTTCTATTTCTGTAAAGAAAGAGTTAGAGAATTAATACTGTGAATTCACAGGGGGTGTGGTATATTATTCTATGTACTTTATATGCCACATTTCCAGTTCTTCTCAAGGTGGCTTACAAATAAAAATAATGCCATAACATCATAAAATAATAAATTACCTATATAAAAATTTAAAAAACAAACTATGAGCATAACCCTCAAGTCTCCTAATGATATTTTTCAGGGAACATTGTCCTACATGCCGCTGTGGCTAGGGTTGCCATCTCCCCGCAAGGGATAGGGGGATCCTCTGCCTCCAGCCCCTGCCCCCCTGCCTCCATTCACCTGGCTGGAGGGGAAGGCACCTGGGCGGAGACCCGTGTGCAAAGTGTGTGTGCGCTTTCTCATTACACTGGAAAATGACATCCTGGAGGGACTGATGTTTAGTGAATTGTCACCCAATACGAACCATAGCTTCCATGTGTTAAGTAAGTGGGGTGGTAAGTACCCTGCTGCCTCCCCAGTTCCTCACCCCCCCCCTGGTTTGGCCCCAGGGAACCTAGACCCCTTACCTGTAGCTATTGCCCTGCTTGCTTGCTGAGACATCCTCTCTCTCTCTCTCTCTCTCTCACACACACACACTTTAGTACTGAGTTTTTTAGTCAGTCATATTCACAATACCACTTTAGAGGAGATTTGCATTAATCATCAAGTGGGAGCCAAAAAACTGGAATACACATATATGAGTGAATTGTTGTAAGCCGAAGAGACAAGCCACTTAAAAAAATATCTCCTTGGCTAAGGGAATTAGTACAAAATATATTAAGCAAAGTTCATGAACTTTCCTCATATGTTCACATCTCTTTTCATTAAAAATTCTGCCCAAAACATTGGGAAGGAAGACTTTAAAAACCAAGCAGCTTGTGTTTTCAGCAGAGGGAGATGCTGTGGCAAAAACCTCCAAAGCAGTTCTCCCTCTCGCATTATGGATTGCAGCCATAAGTACTGCCAAATCCTGCAATAGGTAAAGCAGGCACATTCACCCACTAGCCCAGCCCCACTTCAGTTTTTCAGCACAGTCAAAGGTATAGTACCGCACAAGTAATGTGCTGTAGAAAGGTACTCACAGTGGGGGTGATGCAAGAAAACAGAATCACACATATTTAATCCTGCTGTTCCTCCTCTAAGGAATTCAGAGCAGCACAAATTTTACCATTCCATTTTATCTTTCAACAGCCCTGTGAATTAGGATTATTCATTATTATTTACTATATGTTATTATCAAAAAGAGTCCAGTAGCACCTTTAAGACTAACCAACTTTATTGTAGCATAAGCTTTCGAGAATCACAGTTCTCTTCGTCAGATGCAGAAGAGAACTGTGATTCTCGAAAGCTTATGCTACAATAAAGTTGGTTAGTCTTAAAGGTGCTACTGGACTCTTTTTGATTTTGCTACTACAGACTAACATGGCTAACTCCTCTGGATATATGTTATTATAACACTTTTCCTCATTGTTCAATGTGGTTTACAAGAAAACAAGAAAATTATATTTCCCGTCTCCTACCCCCACTGCTGAGTCAATGTTGTAGCCCCTCTTCTCAGGACAAGAGGTATTGAGGGCCAGTATCAAGGAGCCAAGCTGCCCTGCCTCTGACAGTATGACTGGCCCAAGGTCACTCTCTTTTACCTTACTTACAGTAGGCATTCTTTCTCCTTTTTCTTTCTTTCTTCTTCCTGCTCCTAAAAACAAACAAAATAAGGACAGTAATCATCATGTTTCTTATGCTGCTGCCCATTTTAGATCAGGGAGCAACGCACCAGTTAAAGGCAAGTATATAGGGTTGCTTCGGGCCAGCTTTTCAGCCAGCCATCAGTAGTGTAGAGCGGTGTAGACATCAGTAGGTGATAATGTTTATCTCCGTCCTGTGAAAAGCTTCCCCTGTTGATTTCCACAGAGTAAGCTGCTGTTAACCTTTAAGCAAAATCTCTAAAGCAAAAGTTATCCTGGTTACACCTAGGAAGAAGGGAGGCTACAGAAATAATAGAGGTAGGGTAGAACACCTCCAGTTAGGGCCTGCAAACCTCTGAGAATTACAGCTAATCTCCAAACCAGAGAATCAGTTCCCCTGGAGAAAATGGCTGTTTTGAAGGGTGGACTCTGTGGCCTATAAGGACTCTGCTGAGGTTGGGTTGTCAGGTCCCCCGGAGCCCAAACAGGGGGACAAAAGGTTGGGGGTGGGTGCACATGGTCCACAGTGCACTGCACGGCTCCTGCCTTTCCCATGCCTTTTGCCACAGCTGGCAAGGGAGGGATAGTGGGGGGTGGAGGCTGGGAGCAGGGAATACCCTGAACCCAATGGGATCCCTCTGCTGAAGTCCCTCCCCTCCCCAAACCCCTTCCCCTGACTCCACATCCCAAATCTCCAGGAATTTCCCAACTTGGAGTTGGCAACCCTAATGGCTAGGGTTGCCAACGTTGTCCTTTTAGGTCTGCCCCCTAGACTTTAATAAAAATTGCCGAAGTGAAGCCACTTACAATTTACTTTCAGTAAGCAGAAAAGCACATCTTACTATATAAATACTAAGCGTATTCCAGACAACTCACTTCCTACCCTGGTGCACCACCAGAGGGTGCTGCTGTGGAGGGATGACCAGGCGAGGCAGTCTGTCCCTCAAGAGAGCATGCTGTGGCAGGAAGCCCAGGCTGGAAGCAGGCATGGAGCAGGTGTCAATGCCTGCCCCTCACCTTCACGCAGCTGGGATCAGGAGCGGAGCAGGGGCAATACCCACCCCTGCCTTCACCCACCTGAGATCAGAAGTGGAACAGGTGACAAAGCCCACCCACCCCTTCACGCAGCCAGGATCTGGCATGGAGCAGCTGGTAATGCCTGCCCCCCTTC
This sequence comes from Eublepharis macularius, assembly GCF_028583425.1. NCBI lineage: Eukaryota > Metazoa > Chordata > Lepidosauria > Squamata > Eublepharidae > Eublepharis > Eublepharis macularius. Next base: position 41,234,890 of record NC_072794.1, read on the forward strand.
ACCCAGCTGGGATCAGGAGGGGATCAGGTGCTAATGCGTGCCCCCCCAACCTTCCCCAACTGATATGAGGAGTGGAGCTGGTGGCAATGCCCACCCCCCATCTTCACCCAGATGGAATCAGGTGCAGAGTAGAAGGCAATTCCCCTCTCCCCTTTCAACCTGTCGGAATTAGGTACAAAACAGGCAGCAATGCCCTCCCCCACTTCTAACAGCCGAGATCAGACGTGGAGTAGGCAGCAGTACCTGCCCCCCCCCTCACCCAGATGGAGTCAGTTGCAGAGCAGGCAGCAATCCCCACCCCCCATTCACCCAGCCGGGATCAGGAGCAGAGCAGTTGGCAATGTCTGCCCCCCTCTTCACATGGTCAGGATCAGGCGCGGAGCAGTTGGCAATGCCCACCCTCCCTTCACCCTGTTGGAATCAGGTGCAGAGCAGGAGGCAATGCCCATCCCCCCTTCACTGACCAGGATTAGGAGTGGAGCATGAGGTAATGCCCACCCCCCCTTCACCCAACTGGTCACGGAGGAAGAGGCAATGCCTGCTTGCTCGCCCTCCCCTTTGTACAGCCTGTTGTATTTTTTCCACAACAGGCTTTGTTACTAGTGGGATAGAAATCAGTAGATTTTGCCATCTGGATGCTTTCTTTTGCTCCAAACAATTTCATATATTAGGATGAAACAGGTTTCATTAGTTTTTCCAAAGGAAAGTAGATCCAGAGAAGCTTGGAAGTGAAGTACTATAGTTTTCTGTAGGAAGGTGCAAACAGTGGGCTTCACCATAAATATTTGTGTGTTTGGAATAGAAAAATAAACCCCAAATACCAAGAATTGTAGTGATTAACAAATGGGTACCCACAAGGATTTGCGGGGCCACCTTATTTCCCTCTCCCCCATCATGTCCTTTCCCTTCCCTACCACCCATAGCCTCTTCCCCTTTTCCTGCTCTTCTTCCCACCCATTTTCTCCCTCCCCCCAGCACCTTCTCTCCTATAGCCCAGTTACATGATGCCAGCTGAACAGAGCCCAGATACATGGTAGGGCACCTGCAAGGACTTGCATGGGGTACTTCATATTCCCCTGTATCCCCTTCCCCACACTATTTCTTCTTTCCCTCCTACTGGCAGCCTCCATATGCTAACCTTTCCTGACATTCTTCTCTCCTACAAACCCACTAAACTTTTTTATCTGCTGCCATCTTCACCTATAGTTATTATTTATTTACTTCATTTATATGCAGCCTTTTTCTACAATGGAGACCCAAAGCAGCTTACATCATTCTCTTTCCCTCCATACTATCCTTATAGCAACGCTGAGAGGTATGTTAGACTTAGAGTATGTGACTGGATCAAAGTGACCCAGTGAATTTCCACAGTAGATTGGTGATTTGAACCTAGGTCTTCCAGATTCTACTCTGAAACTCTAACCACTACACTACAGTGGCTCTTGTAGGGAGGCACTGCTGTTGGAACAATAGTAAGCAGCCACGCCTGGGTGAGTCATGCAAGTGGAATCAAGTCACCCAGTGATTGCTTCTAGGCCTGGTCCCAATGAGCCTTCCCTCAAATGCCTAAACAGCACTGGAAAGGGCCCTGCTCCCTCCCCCTGCCTTTTACTGACAGAAATCCATCCTGGGATACTGGCTAAACTGTTACAGTTGCCTAGCAACAGCTACTGAGGGTATCTGGTTAAAGCTACAGGTATGCCTTTTATTATTTTGGGTTTTTTTTAACCCCCTAATATATATTTTTTTAGATTTCAGATTTTTCTGCAAACCTAGGATATTTTTCAGGTGTATAGGAAGATCTGTCTTGTCCATTCATGGCTCCAATCTCCGGATTTAAGCATCCTCAGATCAGGGCCACTTGGCTATTAGTATATAAAACAATTACATAACTGAAACAAGTTCTGGGTGTTGTGAAACATATTTACTTCTGCAACCACAAATGAAGATTTGTAGGGTGTCATTTTGCTATCCAAAATATAGTTGAACCTGGCTTGGGTAGTGAATATCTCACAATACAACATAATTATGAGTTTTTCCACAGTTAAAGGCATGATAAGACTCTTAAACAGTTGGCAACCTTTTCAGAATATACTGTTCTGAGCCATCAGTAGATAGGACAAGAGAACATTAATGCTGCAATTGTCACATCTGTGCTGCGTATAGATGTAAGAACTGTAAAATATTCTGATATCTTTTGTGCGGTCTATATAGTATTCCTGGTTCAATCTCCTATTCAGGGCAACTTGAACATTATAGAATAAACTTCTTATAATGAAACCTATTTTTAAGTCTGGTTTTCCCTTTGAGCTTTGAACATCGAGTATTCCCCACCTCCTCATAAATGGACTTTTCTTTCCTTGAAGGACCATTCCTGTTGTTCTGCAACTGCCTCATTAATGTCTAATTATTGTGGTAAGATAAAAGCTCTGCTTACAAAGGGATTCATAGATTTGGGGTGGGGGGAGAGATAGCTGATGGATGCCCTTTGCTCATGAAGAAGATGGAAAGAACCAGCAGCTCCCCAGCAATGGCAGGGAGGCTGGTATTGTTTGGCTGATGGACTCCTGAGAGATCTGGTGCTTCAGCCAACCCTCATTAGCTAGCTGCAGAATGAAGTGCCAGCTAGGAAGATATTCAGTGGGTCAGGAATGTTCCTGTAGGGAAACTGGCTGCCCTTTTTAAATCCTCAGCACAAAGGGCTGTATGTCCTCAGATAACATCTCAAATTCAGAAGGAAAAAATTATTTCCTTTCTCTCTTTTATTAACCCTTTTGCTCATTTATTAACACAGATAATAAGATACCCCCAAAAGCACAGCTGTTTGTTACCCTTCCATTAATAGCATCTGTTTCTGTTACATACAAACAACATACATACAAACAAGATTTCTGTTACATACAAACAACATACAAACAACAAATATTGTGCGGTCCTATTGGAAGGCAGCTACTTTGAGGGGTTACAAACTGACCTTCCCAATGTCCAATACCCACCAAATTTGCAGGGGACATAGTCCTCACGGTCCTCCAAAGAGCCCCCAAGTTTCAGAGAGATTGCACCCTGGGAAAGGCATGATGCATGGGTCCCCCCCTTTTGCTGTCATTTTCTCTTCACAGGGCAAAAATGGGACTCTCTGCTGGAAGTACTTTGATAGGTTAAAGCTAGAAGGAAAGCCAGAAGGAGTTCAGAGAGTTCAGTCCCTGCCTCTGTTGCCAGGGGAATTGATTGAAAGGCACCAGATTGTCTGGCTTGATGAACGGCTGACAAAGGCAACAAACGAGGCTTGCAACTACCACTTGTTCATTTAGAATGGGGCCTCATGAACGGCTTGTTCGTGAACAGACAAAGGGCTGTTCTTGGGTTTTTTCTATTCATTTGTGCCCATGTCTAGTTAGGAGCAGGGCTTTTTTTCAGCAGGAACACGGTGGAACGGAGTTCCGGCACCTCTTGAAAATGATCACGTGGCCGGTGGCCCCACCCCCTGATCTCCAGACAGAGTGGAGTTTAGATTGCCCTCAGTGCAGCAGCGCAGAGGGCAATCTAAACTCCCCTCTGTCTGGAGATCAGGGGACGGGGCCACTGACCACATGACCATTTTCACCAAGGGCGATTTAAACTTTAACCCCCCCTTGTTCCAGCTGACCCAAAGTGACATCATTGTGCGGTCCTTTGTTCTGTCACTGAGCTCCACCACCTCTTTTCCCAGAAAGAAAGCCCTGGTTAGGAGAATGACGTAAGTACCTTTGGTTGTCCGATGAGGAGAAGGACAGAGTATAAATGAAGTAAATAAATAACTAAATCCTTGTGTAGAAAGAATCTATAACCTTAGAAATTAAATCTTTTAAAAACCGTTTGGAAATGGACTTGACCAGCAAATGGGATTGACTATCACCTCTGCTGTATATATTTACAAACACCGCCCACCAGCCTTGTCTGCAGATTTACCCATCAGTCAATGCAACAATTCCTGCCTACTTTGAGTACCAGCATGCCGCTCATTCTTCTCAATCACCAAGTCCAATGACCATAAAGAAGCCCTGCTGCAGGGCATTTACATGAAACCCCAATATTCCAAACATTCACACACCTTGTGCATTCCACTGTATGTTCACTTTTCCTCCATAAGGTAGCATATCAGCAAGCCTGTTGAGTAGGTTAAGCAGAGAATGAGATACTTGCCCATGGTCATGGATGAAATGGGATTTGAACCCACATCTCCCTAGTCTAAGTTCATCATTGTATCCAATACTCAGTTTCTTACATGAAGCTATGCAGATCTGTGCTCAACAGCATGACTCAAAACTTCAACAGAATCAAATGCTCTTAATACAACTGGATCTGTAATACAATGCAGTCACATTTTCTGCTCTGTATTATCTGTGCCTTATTATTTTGAACTGTATATTTTTGCAGTAAAATGAAAAACCATTGTAATCCTGGGTAATAATAATATTATAATAACTGTGCTTATATACCACTCTTCTGGACAGATTGGTGCCCCACTCAGAGTGGTGAACAAAGTAAGTATTATTATTATCCCCATAATACAGCTGGGGAGCTGGGGCTGAGAAGTGTGGCTTACCCAAGGCCACCTGCAGACCGCATGGCAGTAATGGGAGTCAAACTAGCAAAGTGCTGACTTGAAACCCAGCCATTTGACCCCTATGCTACAGCATCCATTTGGTGATATCAGCACATTAAAACCATAGCCAGCATGTATGACAATCTCATCCCACCTCCTGTAATTCTAGTATAAGGGTGCCATTTCTCCAAGAGTGAATCTCCCATATAATTACTTCCTTCCCAAACATATGTACTTGGTCCACAAACTTGGTATGCCAAAATTTCTTTTGTGGTTAATATAGTTTTTTTGTCCAATATTTTGCCAAAAGAAATTGAGTGGCAGCCATTAAACTCCCAACAAAAGCTAATTTTATACAATTATATTACCCTTCAGTTAACCCAAAAGATTTACATTATGCTTAGTGGTCTTTATGAGCCTTATAATGTCCTTAATGCTTCCAGAAAACTTGTGCCTACTTGAAATTCTGTCATACAAACAAAAAACCATCAGCTGATTCCACTCCAGAATCTACCTGTAGATTCCATACATTTACCCTATCTTAACCAGAGTGTAATACCATTGGTATCATACCCTCTAGTAGTTTCCATCTGTGTCTAGCCAGGACTAGACATGGGAATGAACAGCATTACGAACAGGAAAAAACCACGAACAGCCCAATCTGCAGTTTTTGAGCAAGCTGTTCGTGAGGCCCCATCCTAAACGAACAGATGGTGGTTAAAAGCCTTGTTCGTTGCCTTCGGCAGCCGTTCAGCAAGCCAGACAGTCTGGCACCTGCTGCAATCAATCCCCTTGGCAACCAGAGGGAGGGAGGGACTGAACTCTGTCTGAACTCCTTCTGGCTTTCCTTCTGGCTTTAACCCTTCGAAGTACTTCTAGCAGAGAGTCCCATTTTTGCCACTGTGAAGAGAAAATGACAGCCAACAGGGAGACCCGTGGATCATGCCTTTCCCAGGGTGCAATCTCTCTGAAACTTGGGGGCTCTTTGGAGGACCGTGAGGACTCTGTCCCCTGCAAATTTGGTGGGTATTGGACATTGGGAAGGTCAGTCTGTGGGATGTTTAAAGGGTCCTGCTTCTTGCACGTGGCAGGAAATGGCCCTTTAAACTATCAGCTGGTAGGCGGCAGGGGGGAATCCCCTGATTCCACTCCAGTGGGTGGTTCTGGGTGGTTCTGGCCCCCATGAACAACGAACATGTCTGGGAACAGTCCATGTTCGTTGTTCGTTGTTCATGGATGGCACCGAACGACAAACAGGGTGTTTGGGGGTTTTTTTCCGTTCGTGCCCATGTCTAGCCAGGACCCTGAAACAGTATTACATATATAAACTTCTTGTTTGTCTGAAACCATAGCTTACACATTGTTCTCCCTCTGGCTTTGTTTAAATCCTTGTGTTTCAAATTCTATAAGAAATGCGTATGAGATAGGAGACCTTTCTGATTTTATTGGGGGGAGGGGAATTAATAGCCTTGCAAATGCACCTCTTGAACATTTAAACAAATTAGAAGTTGGAATGAATTCAGCGATTATTACCCTAGAATAACAGCAGCCAGACTGTTATTTCCCCATGGACATCCATTCCCTCCTCAAGGGGCTTGGCTGGACTCCTAGAAAAGAACTGGAGCATTTTTGATGCTATGCAGACGTCACTGTTAATGGTCCTGAACACTTCTCAGTGCCTTAGGTATATGATTGTGCTTAAAATTCTCTGATAGAATAAAGAGAATGTGTTTGCTAGCATTTCATGTGTCTGCTTCAATTCTATGGAACATGCACGCAGCCGGGGTTCTTCAAGGGTGGGAGAACAGCAGGGAGGCTGAAACAGTCCCTTGTTTGAATGTTAAAAGGAATATTCCCCAAAGCATTGTTTCATCAGCTGTTGGGAAAAAAAATTCTACTCCTTTTATCATTTCCACTTTGCTTCATTTCTTGAAGTAGGAGAGTGCATCAGTGCAGTGCATCACTACAGGGACAGGTGATCGCCTTGTAAAAGTATCCAGTTTTGTGTCGGGGAAGCTTGGTGGATATATTGTCTGTAGAGACTCAGGATTCAAATCATTTGTCTAAATTGTAGCATCAGGACTTAGTTTTCTGACCCCATTTTTCACTTTTAAACTGCAGTATAACATTGTGTAAATATATATTAACAGCATATGAGTTTATCTGGAATGCATCAAATTGGAATATCAGAACTTGGAGAGATCTGCATGCAGGCAACAACTCTTCTCTGTTGTTTAATCCTAGCATCTGGAAATCAGAGATAAAATGCCTCGGAACATGGAACATTTTAGCCATTATAGCTAGAAGAAAAAAAATTCTGTTTCAATTTTTATGTAGGATCTGGGAGGTTCTGAACCAACTATGCACCGTTACTGGGTTTTTTTCCATCTGGGGCACTGTCAGTTCTGATCTACACTGTTTGGTTTTTTTGTTATCGTGAGTTTCAGATCTGATCTTTGCAACGAGGGCTTCCAGGTTTTTGAGGACAGCTGTTTTTTGCACTTAATGTCTCCCAAATCACACAGAACTAGGGTTCTCATTCCCCCCCGGGGGGGGGGAGACATGGGAACGGGTCAAGAACCCCCTGGAGTGCGCTTTTGCACGCTGTGGAATGCTTCTGCATCACACCAGAAATGACATCATTCTCAGCACAATATGAAAGCTTTGATTTGGTAAATTGCTAGATTTTTGGTAAAATGCTAGATTGGGGGCTGATTTTAACCAAATCAGCCCCTGGCACAACTCTGAGCTTCTGCATCATGCCAAAAATGAGCTAAGTTCTCCCATCATGTTCTCCTCCCAACCCCCCATATCCCAGTTTGAGTCCCAGGGGACCTGGCAGCCCTACACAGAATATAGTCCTCCCTCTAAACCATCAACCCACTGACATACATTGCACACACCTCTCCTTCATGAACCCTTTGCAGCTTGTACTTAGATTGTCTGATTACTACTGCAGCACCCTCTCACAATCTCTCTACCCTGGTCCTTACTACCTGGACTTTCCCCCCTGCATTTTTCTAACTGTTTCCGCCCAAGTGGGTGTGATCAGTGATCTATACTTATCAGTCCCTCTGACAACCTGGACCCGCATTGAATCAGCAAAGCTGAGAATGAAAAAGGAGGAGGTAGCTGGATACACTGGGGTACATTCAGCACTTCTGGAGAATGTGGAAGCTTTGTTGTGTATTTTTCTTTGTGCTGTTGTTCTACAACCATTGTGTTTACCAGTACTTTGTATGCATAAGAAAAAAACAATAAAATGATGGCAGTGGGAAAGAAAAAAGGGGGAGGGAGCTTTTCTCACCCCTTATCTTCATGTTGGGAAAAGCTTTACTGTTACCCCCTTTCTTTCGTGCATCTCAGATACAGGAGCAAGTGCAGAAGAGAAAGTGCCAATTCTAAACACAGGTTTTGTTTCTAGGGTCCAATTTAGTTACTATTTTGAAATCTAAGCCTAGATAAATACACCCACCTAGTTTTCCAAGGGAATTGCCCTTGGGGCAAGCTGGGCAGGATAAAACTGAATCCTGACTTGATGGACATGAAGCTGGTGGGGAAGACTTATGTCTAGGAGGGCATTATGCTTGCCACTTTTGATGGGGTACAGCTGGCCTTCACTGATGCAGTTATGAGTCTGGGGGTTATACTGGGCCCAGCATTACTGCTGGCAAAGCAAGTTAATGCAGCTGTGAAAAATGCTTTTCTCCATCTTCACTTGGCTCCTTTCTTTGACCTATTCACCTGGATCCATGCAATGGTAACCTCAAGACTTGCCTATTGGAATGAGCTCTACACGAGTCTGGCCTTGACAATTTGGTAACACCAGCTGGTTCAGAACACCACAGCTTGATTGCTATCGGGAACGAGCTGAAGTATGCATATTGCATCTGTTCTATATTACCAGTTGATTCCTGGCTCAACTGAAGGAACTGGTTATTACTTATAAGGCCCTTCATGGCACTGGACATTCGTATCTGCAGGACCCTGTAATGATTTTAAGTGTGTGTGTATCTTTAAATGCTTGGCGTGGTATAGATGAAGAGTGGGGGTGAAAGAGAGGGATAAGTGAGTGGTATGATTGGTTGATGACTGAGTGTGTGGGCGGAGTGAATGCTGTTTTAGACTGAGAGCGGAGAGAAAATATTCAGTCAGGGCAAGAGAGGCAAGATTTGTGCAGCTTGAGCTTGTGTATGTTGTCTGAGAGAAATATAACCTGGGCCGTTTTCACATGGCTTACCAGCCTCCGGAACGTTGCACAAAACTCCCAGCATATGGCGTCGTCTTCCATGATTTCACGCAAAACTCCTGGATAACAGCATCTTCCTGGTGTGATTTCATGCGAAAAGACGCTGTCTGCCAGACGTTTTGCACAATGTTCCGGAGGCCGTAAGCTGTGTGAAAATGGCCCTGTGTGGAAGCCTGAACTGTGTGTTTGTGAAAGATCATTCAGTCAGGGAAAAGCAGGCAAACTGTGTCTGAAGCCTGAGGGAAGATCTGTGTGACTGGGTTTAAGTAAAGTAACTTTAAGAATTGAGAACTACTCTTTTGAAACCATCAAGTTTTAGAAATAATGTGAAACCTATACGCTTCTTATAAAAAATAAGTTTACTTTGTGTTTTTTTTTGATATCCCAGAGCATCTATCATTCCTATATCCCATTCCTTTCCTCGGGGTCACATAGTACCACAAAAAAGCCTGACCCTTGGGCATGTTACTAAAAGGAGAAATTTAAGTTATTCTGGACCTTAATTCCTAGCGGCAGCAATCTACCAAGAGGGGGGCAAGAATAAAAAGGCTTAAAGACCAAATCTACCCAAGAGAAAAAAGGGTCATAACAGACCCTCTCTACTGTTAAGCTCCACTATGACAGCTTCGCTCATCTGAGCAAAGCCTTCTGAAGGTGCCACCCTGCAAATGGGAAAGAACAACAGCTGCCCATGCCCAAGCTTTCTCTGTTGTGGCCCCAACTTTGTCGAATGGCCTGGCTGAGATGTCAGGAAGGCTCTCACACTTTTATCATTTTTCAAAATGTGTAAAACAGAGTATTCAGTGTGCTCATTTTGGCAGCACATATACTAAAACTGGAGCAGTACAGAGAAAATTAGCTTGGTCCCTGTGCAAGGATGACATGCAAAAAGAATGGTTCAGCAGCACATTTTTACAAAGGGAATTGAAATGTAAACCAGAATAGTGTAGGGGGGCCTTTTTAATGTTGGGAATAGGGTGGTAGTTTTACTTTTTTGTGAAGATTTTAGGCAATTTGCTTTGCTTTTCTCCCCCACACTGCATTGTGTAATAGTTATACTGTTTTACTTTGTTCTTCTCTAATGATGTAAGCCAGTTTTGCTGTCTATTGCATGTGTTATACTGGACTTTATTAGTGGTTTGTATAATTCTTTAGCTTGTCTCTTGAGTCTCAAAAAGAAAGGCAGATGATAAATGAAATCAATCAATCAATAGATAGTTTGATTGATTCTGACTGCAGACAGTCAGAAGCCAATGCAACTTAAGGGGTGCCTAAAATCCTCCTGTCTAACCCGCCCCCAATTTCTAAATTTTTGTAGTTCAGCCTTCCCATGAAGTATCACTGCTATAGTACAAATCCACTTCAGTAAATAGTGTCCTTTATAATATCCAGGCACAGAGATTTCAGGGGGCCTAGGCTAGAATAACTCTGCATGTGACTGCACTGTTATATCTATACCAGGGCTGGAACATATTGGGGGAAGGGCACTTTGTTTTGTATAAAGCTTAGCTGTCATAGATTGCCGTGATCCATGGAAGGGCCTGCTGGCCAAGCTACATAACTGTGCTTCGTTTCACAACCAATGGGATGCAGTAGATACTTTGGAGTTATGTTATTCACTTATTTCTATCAACAAATTGATGCACAAGATGTTTGGTTCAGACATCCAAGAAACTGATTTGCCTGCTGCGTTTACAGCCTTGGACATCTTTTCTTTGGTTGTGAATTAGCTTGCGGTGAAAAATGTTATTCTGTGTCTTCACGGGTGACTGCCTTCTTTCTGCAATCTATAGTTCACAATTGCATTTTCTGAGGTTACCGTAGGCATAACATTATGCACTTACAATAAGTTTGGCTTCTGGAAAATAAACCTTGACACATGTACAGACACAAAATCATTTGAGGACAGGAGAACTGACATAAAACAGGCAATAGGGAAATAATGTATGTCTTTTTGTTCAAAACAAACCCATTACTGTGACAGCAGTATATAGCTTGAATTTCAGCCTGTTTAGCAGAAAAGCTTCTTCCACTGTTCTCGGACTTACAAAATATAGACGTAAAAATATTTGGCTCAATTTATTTAACCAGTTAATATATGTAATACTGAGTCGCACAGAAGTTGTTATGAGGTTTAGGAAACTGTTAAGCTTAGTCAGACCAATGGTCAATTTTGGTCAATACTGGTAACAACTCTCTAGGGTCCCACACACAGGTGTCTTTAATTCCCATCACCTTTGAATTAGCGACACTAAGGATTAAATCTAGGGCCTTTTGTATTACATACAAAACTGTAGCTCCAAAGCCTTACATTTAATAGAACTGAAACCAACTGGGGTGAGTGTGGAGGGGAGGGATGTTTTACAGGAACTCTTTTAGCATGTGATTGCAAAATGTTCAAATGTATAATATTCTGGGAGTCAATAAGGTGTAGTTGTTAGAGTGTCAGGCTAGGATCTGGCAGACTCAAGTTTGAATCTGCACTCTGCCATGGAAACTTGCTGGGTTACTGTGGGCCAGTCACACTCTCTCAGCCTAACCTACCTCACAGGGTTGTTGTGAGCATAAAAAGAGTGGAGAATGATATAAGCCACTTTGGATCCCCACGGGGGGAAATGGTGGAATATAAATGAAGTGCCCTGATGCAGATGGCCCAGACTAGCCTGATCTCATCAGATGTTGGAAGCTAAGCAGGGTTGGCCTGATTAGTACTTGCATGGGAGACCACCAAGGAAGTCCAGGGCCTCTACACAGAGGCAGGCAATAGCAAACCACCTCTGTTAGTCTCTTGCCTTGAAATCCCTACAAGTTCCTCATAAGTTGGCTGTGACTTGACAGCACTTAACTCCCATAAATGAAGTAATTGCATAAAATATTCCCCTAATTCAGCCCCCCCCCCCCCTATTTCCAATGTATGGATGATGTCAAACCTAGAAAACGGATTATTTTGGTGCCTCAGGATTCATCTAGAAGACTTGCAGTGCAATCCTAAGTAGAGTTACACCATTCTAAGTCCACTGATTTCAATGGACTTAGAAGGGTGTAACTCTGCTTTGGATGCTATGTGTATTTTCAAACTCAAGCTTTAGAAAGCTGGCGGAGTATCATCATAGGAGACAGTCATAGCATGGACTCCAGCCACATGACTCTGAACCTCTAGTTTTTAATTCCAATGGAAAAGTAAAAATAGAAGGTACCTCTAAAGATAAAGACGGAAAGGGCCTTAAGCCACAATGTTGCACACTACCATTCAAAACACATTGTTAATTTTGTGTGAAATATAGGAGTGTGCACCCTGAAAATATTTGGGTTTACCCAAAGCAAGAAAAAAAATTGGGAATATTCAAAACCCGAAGTCGCAAGCTGCTTCTGATTCGGGTATTTGAATCGCTTTGGTATGCGCCGTAAAGATTCAGAGCATACCAAAGTGATTCAGAGGAGGAGGCATTCTCCCAGCAGCCCCACCCCCATCCACCCCACCCTTCACCCCCCCTCCACTTAGCCCTCCCATCCCCTCCACTCCACTTACCTGGCTGAGCGGGGGAAGACCAGAGCTGCTGGTGCTGCTGCTGTGCCACTGCCTCCTTGGCCTGTGCAGCCAAGCAGGGCAGCGAGGAGGGACAGAGCCTCCTCCTCCAGCCCTTTCTGCCCCTCAAATGGCTGCTGCGGCGGCTATTTGAGGGCAGGAAGGACCTTCTCTGCCTCCTCCACTGCTGCGCAGCCCCGCAGGGTGACGGAGAGGGCCGAAGCTGCTGCTGCCACCACCGCCATGCCACCTCCTCTGGAGCTGCAGAGGCTCACAGGGTGGCGGGGAAGGCCGGAGCCGCCGCCTCCAGCCCCCCACCTGACAGCTGAATTTTAAAGGAACCTGCCGCTTGCAAGAGGCAGGGAAAGGGGTCTTTAAACTTGAGCCCCGAAGCTTCCCAAAACAACCCAAATGCTTCGGGAAGCTTTGATTCGGGATTTCCGAATCAGGGCCAGCATGCCCGAATCTTTACAGATCGCATCTGATTTGGGTACTTTACTCGAATCGGAAACCCGAAGTGCACACCACTAGTGAATTATCAATACAAAACTATTGGTATGCATGATGTTTTAGAAAGTAACATAAACTCCTTGTCCCAATGTAAATTTAGATAGGGGTGAAGGTTTAGACAAAGATAAGAAGGGATAAATGTTAACAAATGCAGTTATACATACTTAAGTATTGCTTCAGCTGGGAATGAAACTTATGCTTGTGGTGAACTGTGTACTACTGAGGTAACCCATTTACCATGAAGGCTTTGCCCACCCACTACCTTAACGCAGCAGGTATTAGGATCAGAGCAGGTGGAAATGCCCACCGCCCACCTTAACCCAGCTGGGATCAGGAGCAGATCAGAGGCAATGCCCACCCTCCTTCACCTGATTGGGATCAGGAGTGGAGCAGGTGACAATGCCCCCCCCCTGCCTTAACCCAGCCGTTATTAGGAGTGGAGCAGGTGGTAATGCCCATCCTCCACCTTAACCCAGCTGGTATTAGGAGTGGAGCAGGTGGCAATGCTCACCCCCCACCTTAACCCAGTTAGTATTAGGAGTGGAGCAGGTGGCAATGCCCTTCTTCCCTTCACCTAGCTGGGATAAGGAGAAGAGCAGGTGGCAATGCCCACCCTCTTCAACCTACCGGAATAAGCCACTGAGCAGGCGGCAATGCCCACCCCGTCTACACCCTACCAGAGTCAGGAACCAAGCAAAGCAGAGTCAGGAACCAAGCAAAGCCTCCCCCCTCCTTCAACCTGCCGGACTCAGGAGCAGAGCAGGTGGCAATGCCCACACCCCTTTCACCCAGCTGAGATCAGGAGCAGAGCAGGTAGTAAAGCCACCACCCACCTTCACCTGTCAGGATCAGGCACGGAGCAGGAGGAAATGCCTGTTCTTCCCTTCACCCAGCGGGGAGCAGGTGGCAATGTCCACCCCGCTTCACTCAGCTGAGATCAGACTCAGAGCAGTTGGCAATGCCCACCCCCCCCTCTGTCACCAGCTGGAATCAGTGACAGAGGAGGAGCGAATGCTTGCCTACCCGCCCTCCCCTTTCTAGAGCCCATGTTATTTTTTTCCCCACAACGGGCTTTGTTGCTAGTACTTAAATGAAAAGGTCATAGTTGTATGTTACTGTTATGGTGTGTTGGCTGTCACAAAAGTTGGCTCTATGTCAATATCCCCATTTTAATTTCAAAAGGGGGGGGGAGAAATTTTGCAGCAAGGATCAAAGGCTTGCTTTTGGACACATTTGATATTAACTAGCTGGACATTAGCATATTTTAAGAGCATTGGTTGTGCCAGGGATCCTGGAGGGTTTTTGCCTTCCTTTGTGCGTAGAGCCAAGGACACTGGTGATAGCTATGAATTTCCTACATTGTGCAGGGAGTTGGACTAGATGACCCTTGACATCCCTTCTAGCTCTATATTTCTATGTCCTAAGTACCAGACATGTAGATAATCTAGAAGAATAATCATATGTGGGCTAAAATATAGAAATGGAGATTCCCCTTTCCTTAAATTGCTCCATATCACATATCTGTTCTGATTACACATGGCAGATTGGATCAGAAGCTATTTCTCCTGCCACTGTTAGTGGCCCCCAGTGGTTAAGTATGTGCTATGCATCTTCTGGGTGTACGAGATTTATTATACCCTTTTTGGAAAGTATCTCAGAACATTCGAATAAGAACAAATTAGAGAAACTGTTGTCAAACTCAGATTTTACTGCACTACACCAGATAGCGAAATTTTGTGCTCTGATTGTTAAAGCCCATTAGAATGTAGACTTCCATTTTTGGTTGCTTGCTTAGAACTATGCCGACTTCCTGGTTTTTACAAATTTTGATAGCTATTAGGAAATTATGTTTTTAAACTGTATATATTCATATCTTCCATGTTCAAATGGTTATAAAATGTGCACTTAAATTTCTATGGTAAATGTACTGGCTAAGTGCTGTAATAAAGAATCATGTCATGTCATCTTCTGGGTCACATTAGGTGAGGTCAATGCTCAGAGTTATAATATGTTCAAAGCAATCACGCACACACATACAGTACTGCCCAGACCATATGTTTACTCAGAAATAAATCCCATTGCACTGTTCAGAAGTGACTGTGGCAAAGCCCATACTATGCATGCAGAAGGTCCCTGACATCTTCAGCTGAACAGATAGAAGGTTTATGAGATGGACCATGACAAAAACAACAGCTATAGTTAGTCAGAGAAGACCTGTGGTAGAATTTGTTGGAAGAGAAGGATACTGTACTATCTCTTAGGCTCAGATTAAGGGGGACTACAGAGATCCAGGTGACAGATAGGTCAGGACTTGGATATCCTTCCTTTTTACTGCTCTGCTGCTGTCCCTTTGATGTGTAGATTGCTACTCTCAAGGAATCGTCCTTCCAGCTAATGCCTCTCTCTCTGTCCTACATCTCACCACCCTGAGAGCAAGACATATTGTCCTGCATCCTAGCTAGCCAAATAGAACACTATCTCTACCCTATCCTATCTTAAATGGAGTTCCTTTAAATAAAAGACTCATATTTTACAAAAGAGAAAAAAAAGAGGCTCCTTGTAAACTTTATTTCCACAGCACTACCCATTCAGATTCCCTTATGCCAAATGCACTTTACTCAACAGAATTCAGGGAAGGCTTAGAAAGAAGCACAAACTTTTAGCACTTTCTAAGTGGTTTGCCCAAATGTCCGGGTCAGTGATCAGCCCCTCCATACTTCACTCCTGCTTTTTTCCAGTCATTACATGCTTCATTTCTGTTAATCTTTTCTAATTAGTTCTGCTTCTACGGTGAACTCAAAGAATCCCTCCCCCCTATGCTAACACTGAAGGTTTGGCACTCATGCTCAAGGCTTTGATTGCCATTCCATCTTGCAAAAGTTATTTTTCACTCTGTACTCCTGGTGATGAATTTATTTCCAGTTGCCTGGCTAGACTTTCAAACGACATTTCACTAATCACACTTAATTAAAACAGGGAGTGGCAAGAAAGTGAAGCTGAGCTTCCTTGAAAGCTCTGGTTGCTTTCCTTCTCTTTGTACCATAATACTGAACTCAGCTCTGTTTTGTACAGAAAGAAGCTGTCTAGAACAGATGATCTTAACAGGGGCTTAAAAAGCAATTTGTTGAAATAAGCTGCTAGAGTTCAATGTGTTTTTGGTGTCAAAACTTTCTTGAAGGTCAACTCTACTTATTCATCACTTGAACTTGGATGTAAGGATTGAATGAGTGGCATGTCTAGCATTTGAGCCAGATTTTTCACCTCTTTCTTATGTTAAACATCTATCACAAGTGATACTCCCAGATAATGAAAACATGGTACAGTCCAGCACCATGATTCCAACGTAGGTTAGGGTTGCCTGCCTGGAGAAAAATATACTGTCTTTGTAACAGAAGCATAATGGAGTGTTATTTGCCGGGTGATGCTATTTTACCTCCATGCCACAAGAAGCTCCATGCCTCTCTTAAAAGGACAGGACATGTTTTTCCAGTCCTGTTGGCAACCCTAATGTAGATGGAGACTGGCTGCAGTTTGGACTGTTGCTAGATAATCAGTTTGGAACTCCCACTTCCAAATTCTCCAGTTTTTACCCAGATTTGAATCTCCACTTCACCATGGAAGCTTACAGGGTGAGTTTGGGATAGGTAGATGGTTGTGGCAATGTGGGTCATTGAATGAAAAGACCATTGTGTTTTGAATCTTTTTATTGTTTGTATTGTAGATATATGGTGGACTTATTGTATGACTTCTGATGAAGTGAAAATACAAAACAAGTGCTGGCTCCTTGTAGGGTTGTTGGGTTTGTTACCTGGCATGTTGGTTCCACCAATATAGAAAACACATCCAAGAGGTTAACAAGCTTCATATACTTACCTGAGATAGATGATGTTCCCTTCTTTGTCTCGCCGCACCTGCAAAAAGTAAAGACAAAGACTGCATTAAGGGTATCCTATGGACTGTGACATTGTGTCTTTGATGTGTTTTGAATGATATTTTGCATTGTTCAGCTGCTTCATATATACTGTTCACAGACATAGTTTATTGGTCTTCTTCAATTGTGTACTTATTGATATGAGATTCTACACTGTTATAACTATGATATTTATTGATATTTATTAGCACTTTGGCACTAGAGCACTTTATATTTATATATGTAGTAATTGTTTTTTGTTCCCTCAGTGAGAGTTTTTCTCTCACCTTTGGCTTGGGGTTCTATTTGGGGGTTGCTTCCTTGCTTTTTGTTCCATGCCCTAATTGACCCCTGAGAGTATAACATGAAGGAAGGGAGAACTATGATGTCAAATGCTTTGAGTCCCCTATGGAGGAAAATAAGGATATAATAATAAATATATAAATAAATGGGTTTTGCTCAGAATCCTCAGAGAGTTCTGAGGATGCAAAAATAAGAGGATGCAGAAGAAAAGAAGAAAACTCCTCAGAGAGGCCCCAATCCTTAAGTTTTCTTCTGCATCCTCTTATTTTTTCTTACAGCAGCAACATAAGCTGCTTCATCTTGGATGAATTCTAGCAAAGAAGTACACTGGAGAAGTGCAGCTGTTACATTCCTCAGCAATTCTCCCAACCACCCTCAGCGAGGGTACAGCAATTATATTGTCCATCACACTTTATTTTATTTATTTTTATTTACGTCATTTATAGTCTGCCTTTCTCACTGAGACTCAAGGCGGATTACACAGTGGCCGTTTCCACACATGTTGAATAATCCACTTTCAATACGCTTTAGTTATCCTTTAGAAATGGATTTTTTGTTCCACACATGGAAAATCAGTTACAAATGTTCACTAAAGCATATTGAAAGTGGATTATTCAACGTGTGTGGAAACGGCCAGTATGAGGTTAATATAATCAGTATCAAGTACATACATTTCAATACAATCCCATAAGGTAAATATATACAAGTTTAAAGACATAGCATTAGCAAGGATCCAAGACATAGTAGAGAGACTAAAGCAAAACATAATCAGTTCTAGGACTAACATTAGACAGCATGGAGCGATGGTTGTACATCGGAGTACATATTTAAAGCAGCAGATAATATATGAGGCAAAAATGGTGATGAAGTCTATGATCCCCAACTTGTTAGTGAAGCACCTGAGACCCCATCCCTACAATGCAGCCCTCCCATTTGAATAAAAAGCCTTTTTGAATAGTTCGGTTTTGCATTGTTTACAGAAAGCCAGGAGAGTGGGGGCTCTTCTGACTTCCTCAGGCAGGTCATTCCACAGGATAGGGGCCACCACTTACCTTAGTATTTAAAGAGGCAGGGCCCCATGCCCCCTACTCTTTTTCAAAAATAACTGTCTTTTCCCCTGCTCTTCCTCATTAGCATTGATAGGACGCTATCTGTAATTCACCTGTGCAAACAAAGGAAAGGAAGTCTCCCCCCACCCCACTACTTTTGCTGTGGGGGATCTCCAGTCTGCCACAGAACCTCACTGCATAACCTTAAGCCAGTCTTTCTATCATCCTATCATATCTCACAGGGTGGAGATAAAATGGAGGAGGGGAGAAGAATGTTGTAAGTAGAGATGGGCACAATCTGGATTATGATAAAAAAAACCCCACGATAATGGCAATCTCCCAATCATGACCTGGTGGATCGTTGTCTTCCACGGCAAACAATCCAGCAGTCGGGACTCCGGGGCGATCGTGATAGGACCAGGAAGCTAGACATTCAGGCGCCAACAATCTGTTCCCCTGGCAACGGAGGCAGGGGAATGCCTGAGCTCTGTTTGAAACTTGATAATATTTCCCCTAGTGAGGAAAAGCAAACAGTTGAGTGAAAAGGTGGCTTCCTGAGAAAAATATAAGCAAAGTGATTGGGAGAGGAATGGGTTAAGAAGAGAGAGAGAAAACTTTGAGTGTAGCTATCATCAGCAGAAGCTGTTTTGCGCTCCTCCTGAGTTCATTCAGTGCCATTGAAGGAGTTAAGAAGAGATCTCTTCTAAGTGTTAACTCTTTCAAAAAACCCTTGCTTTGAGAGCAGCTATCAAGCTGTTTTGCGCTCCTCTCCTGAGTTCGTTCAGTGTTGAAAGAGTTAACTGAAAAGAGATATCTCTCTCCTCTTGGCTTCTCAGCCCAGTGCCTGCTTTTTGCAAGAAGTTGGTATGTGATTTGATGTTTCATTTGTGTTTTTCCTATTTAAAAAACCATAGGATCTGTGAGGATCCGTGTGGATCCTGGTTTTACTTTCTTCCTGTTTAAAATATGCTTTTGGAAGACTGGCTGCTTGCTTTTAAAATCGGGTGGGATGGAGGATTCTATCCCTGCTTTTTAAAAAAAGCTGGCTGAAACTTGTTGACGGGGTGTCTCTCTCTCTCTCTATTTGGAGAGGCAGGGACGGGTTAAAAACTCCCCCCCCCGCTCTAAGTGTGTGTGTGTGCGTGCGTGTGAGAAAACACCGGGTTAAAAACTTTCCCCCCCTCTGCTCTAAGTGCATGCGTGTGTGTGTGAGAGAGAAAACGTCCCCTCCCTGAGGGGATGCGGCTCGTCGCAGGGTTAAAAACTCCCCCCCCCTGCTCTAAGTGCGTGCATGTGTGTGTGTGTGTGAGAAAACATCCCCTCCCTGAGGGGAGGCGGCTTGTTGCCGGGTTAAAAATTTTTTCCCCATCTGCTCTAAGTGTGTATGTGGGGGGGCGCCCCTCCGATCCCAGATCCCAGATCAGAAACGGGACTTGATTGGAATGAATCGGTGATCTGGGGTCATCACCAGCGTGGATCCACAAACAGCTTGATCGGGTTTTTTTTTGATCGTGCCCATGTCTAGTTGTAAGTCATTTTGGAGAGAAAAGTGTGGTATTTTTATCAAAATAAATGTGTGTGTGTGTGTGTGTGTGTGTGTGTGTGTGTGTGTGTGTGTGTGTGTGTGTGAGAGAGAGAGAGAGAGAGAGAGAGAGAGAGAACAGTGTAATGGCAGTCTGCATCTGAACACCAGGAGAAAGAAATTCTCTGATGGACTTGATGCCTTTTTGCAAAAAAGTGGATGAATAATTTCAAATCCACATACTCTTTTTTTAAAAATTTAAATTTTACTTCATTTATACCATGCCTTTCTCCCCAATGGGGACCCAAGTGGCTTATGCCATCCTCCTGTCCTCAGCACAACTGTGTGAGGTAAGTTAAGCTGAGAGTGTGTGATGGGCCCAACTACCCAAGGTCACCCAGTGTGCTTCCATGACAGAGTGGAGAATTGATCCTGGGTTGCCTAGATTCTAGTCTGTCTCTCTAGCCATTACACCATACTGGTTCTCAAGCAAATCATCCCCAAGAAGGACTACTTAGCATAGTATACGGTCAAGCAAGGAAAACGTTATGCTTGATGACATTTGAACACATGAAGCTGCCTTACGCTAACTCAGACCATTGGCATATACATGTCAGCAGTGTCTACTTTGACTGGCAGTAGGTGTCCAAAGCAGAGGTCTTTTGCATCACCTGCTATCCGATTCTTTCAAACTGGGGATGCTGAAGACTGAACCTGGGATCTGCTGCATACAAAACAGCTTCTCTGCCACTGAGCCACAGTCCCTTCCCATTTGTAGTTGAAACAAATGGCTCGATCACAATGCAACAGAGGGTGAGAAGTGCCTAAAACACACAGATTTCAGTGCCCATTTGTTAAAAGTCCATTGTGTTTGGGTGTGTATAAATTTACCACTCTGGAGTCCGCTTCATTGCTTTATAAATATATGCATTTCTTTTCCAAGACAAGTTCTACTCCCCCCTGACTGCAAATTCGGAAGATTTGAGTTTGAATAGGAGTAGGGGGGGGGGGGGTCTGTTGGCTGACACCAATGAAATTATGAACCTACAATTTATTATAGAAATTTTGCTACTACGTTTCTAACATGTGGATGTCTTTTCTTCATAAAGAAAAGATAGCTGCACATATATACGCATGGAACTTACACTTAAGAAATGAAGACAAACTGCTCATCTGGTTTATGAGGGGTAGGCTAACCTAAATGGTCAGAGAAATGATTCTTTTTTCACACCATCTATTATCCATCTACATGGTACAGCAACATTCATAGTAAAAAAGAATACAAAACTCTTTTCTTTTTTTTTATTCTGCCTATTTTACACATTAGTCAAATTAGCACTGCAGGTAAAATGCACCCCCAAATTGCCACTGTGTTAATAGTACCCTGGAAAATATTGGCTGAAAAACACTTGCATCCATAAAGAGCGTGATTTGTTTTTAAGATTCACCTGCTACGATACAAATTCAAGGATTTACCTGGGTTTAGCAGCAGGGAAAATCGTAGGAAGCTACTGAAGGTTCTCAAATGGATTAAGAGATTAAAGGAAGCCTTTGACTAGATGACACCAGTGTCAACTTCATTTGCTAAACCATTTCACCTGTGACAGACAAAAAGGAAAAGCTGGAATGGAGCTGTGGACTGGATACTTGGGGGTCCTTATCCACAGAGAAGTAGTTCTCAAATTAGAGAACTCTAAATGCATCCTGAAAAAGAAATACATCAAATAATTAAGGATTCCAGTAATCTCAAAGCAGCTGCCTATAAATGAGATTGCCCTGTGCATAATGCACTGCACAAGCTTCATCACCGTCTGATCAGGAGAAGGGTTGCCAACAGACCTGGAGTAAAATGTCCTGTTCCTTTAGTAGAGTCTTGCTATGTGGAAATGGGCGGCTAGAGCTTTTCAGTCCATGTAGGTAAATATCATCACCTGGTAAGCAACACTCCATTAAGCCTCTGTTAAAGGGATGAGTCATTTTTCTCCAGGTATTCGACACCCTCAGGAGGTGTAACCAGGGTACTTGCACAGAGATGTGGGAAGGAACTCCTGAGGATTTTTACCCTTAAGCACTATAATTTTTTTTTTAAAAAAGCTCTTGAACATCATAGAAGTCAACTTTTAGCTGTGCCTCTGACTTTAATTCAGAAGACAAGGACATTTCATTCATCAAAAGTCTGAGAAATTTCTGGTCTATTTGGGCAGACGTAAGTGAAGCTGCAGTTTCTCAGTGTCCCCTTTTCCATGCTACTGTCACATTCTTTCCTTGTGATTTTTTTAAATCTCAGATTTGCTTTCTTGCATTCATATCACCAGTCCCCTACCTGTCTTGTTACTTTTGCCTGCTGCTTTCTTTCAGTAGAAATAGAAGCAAGTCCCCTGACTATTTATTTCATAATCTCATCTCAACACACCCTTCTTTGTCCTTGGCAAACTGCAACAAGTATCTTATGAAGCTACAACGGGCATTTGTAATTAATGATCAGTTGATTGTTAAAAAGTTCTTCAAGCAAGTACGTAAATATCAACATCATAAGTAAAGAGGAGGGACGGAACTGTGGCTCAGTGGCAGAGCATCCGCTTGGCATGCAGAAGGTCCCAGGTTCAGTCCCTGGCACCTCCTGTTAAAAACATCATGAAGGAAGTAATGTGTAAGATCTCTGCCTGAGGCTGCTGCCAATCTGGGAAGACAAAACTGACCTTGATAGACCAATGACCTGATTCAGTATAAGGCAGCTTCATGAGTTCAAGGAGTCTTATAGCATCTTAAAGATTTATTGGGGCACGAGAACATATGTCAAAAGAGGTCTGTTAGTCTTTAAAGTCCTCAAACCTCTCAGATGATGCTGTAACAGATCAACAGGGCTGCTCATCAGAAATTTTAAAACTGTAACAACTGAATCAGCAGCTTTTCTCCACCAGCAACGTAAAATAAAACAAAGCTCAAAGGAAATCCTATTACATTAAAGATTAAACACTCGTCTAAATAAAAGCTTTCAGATCTAGTAAATCTCAGATGGTTATTGATTTCGTAGACAAAGGTCCATAGAAAGGGCGACTTAGTGGTAGAGTGCATGCAAAGCATGCAGAAGATTCAAGTTCAATCCCGGCCAGTGCCAGTTAAAGGATCTCAGATAGATGGTCTTTCTCTATTTCAGAGAGCATTGGACAATGAGACTAGAGGATACTGAGCTAAATGGAGTGGTGATCTGATTCAATAAGGCATCTTTTACAGAGGGTAGCCATGTTTATCTGCAATCGATGCGTAAGGTTTAAGTCCAGTAGTACCTTAAAAGACCAACAAGAGTTTACAGCTTTTGAGAGTCAATCCCACTGGATTGGATATGAGTAGGAATTGAGATCTGAGATTTTAAATCCCAGTTAGAAGGTGAGAGGGGAGTTGCAAAGAAATAATATAGAGGTACAACGTGAAATGTAGGCAGGATCACCATTGGCCAGAAAGCTTGGCCCAGTTCATTGAGTCTTGACTGAGTGGACGAAGGAACAAGTAGGATTCTGGAAGGCCAAACAGCTGCAAGAAGGATGACTGTTCATTTTTCTGGAAGGTGATATGGAAGAATGAAGAATGTGTCTGTATATATCCAGAACAAAACGCCACCTGTGCTCTGAGTCTGGGGAAAGAGTGGCATAAAGGATGAGAGACAAGGCCAAGACACAAGAAAGTCGCTTCATAATTGAAGCTCTTGTCACTGGTGCATTGCAGCTGACTTTCCAGATGTTCTGCTGATGCTGTCTTGTATACACTTCCATGGAGTGGGGGATGAGGAAGGATTCTTCCAAGCGAGTGAGCGCATTGTGCTGTTGAGAGCCAAAAGAGGAGCAAGTGTGAGGCTGCACTGCAGAGGAGCCTGTCACACTGTCACTCTGTTTACTATAATCTGTCTGTTGCTGCTGATATACTTGTAAAATGAAGAAGGCAGGGAGGGACTCCACCCAGATGAAAGAGCAGCTAAGCTGTGGGTGAAAAGGTGCCATGCCATCCTCTGGCCTCATTCTGTTATTGAGGAATAGCCAAATGAAAGCCATTTGAATAACCAGGTTTGTAATTAGACTGTAGAAAACTCTTTCAGCTCTTAACTGCTTCATAACAACATTTTAAAAATTCATCCTTTTTTCAGTTGCACCTGTTACAGTTAACAACATGCTCTGCCTGTTTGGAGGGGCGGGGGTTGCATCTAATTGCATTAGTTCTCATTGAGGCGCATTTGAAAAAAATAATTGGCTATTTCTTACAGAAATTAGAAGGGTTTCTTCCTTTTGTTGCCACTGATGTTGTTGTTGGTTTCCATGGTGATCCTCTTCATTCAAGAGAGAAACCACGCAAATGGTTTCCATGACAACCTTCTAGGATGCTTTGGAAACAGGCCTGGAGTAAATAAGTTCAGAATTTAAGTGACTTGGTGCCCTTACGGACACGCTGTTTGTCCATCAGCATAAGGCACAACCCCAAGACCTGTTCATTTTTTATTTCTCAATACAACTTGTCATTAGCCTTTTGGAAAACATAGGGTGGGTATTCAATCTTTGTCATTCTGCTACTGATTTTCATGTTTTTGTCTGTTTTGTCCTTTGTGTGTTTCTAGTCTCTAAATTCTTAAAACTGGAGATTTTTCTTTGGGTTGCAAATTAAAAGCAACCCTGCATAATGCAGAATGTATGCAAATTTGTTGTGCAGTGTTCCATGTGAAAATATTTGTTATGAAATGCTAAAAAGGGACAACTCAGTCATTGGCATTCAGAAGTAGCCAGGTATTTAGAAGTATCCTGTAGTGCCAAACACAAACACAGCCCAGGCTACTCTTGAATACCACCATGGACATGTGCCTATTCAGGATTAAGGAAAGGAGGTTCCATATTGGCTATGGACAGAAGCATTGCAAGATGGTTGTTTACAGGGGGTGGGCAGTAGCTCAGAAGTCTTTGGTTCAGTTCCTGGCATATCCACCTAGAAATATGAAGTAGTAGGTGATGAGAGCCACAGCCCATCAGAGTAAGCAAAACTGACCTTGGTAGCTGAATGGTCTGACATGGAAGAAGGTAGGTTCATGTGGGTGTGTCCAGAGAAGGTTTTTTAAATCCTTGTAAATACTTTTATTTTATTTTGCTACTGATTCACATATTTTGTCTATATGTAATTTAGTACTTGACTAACAACATAGTG
This sequence comes from Eublepharis macularius, assembly GCF_028583425.1. Taxonomy (NCBI): domain Eukaryota; kingdom Metazoa; phylum Chordata; class Lepidosauria; order Squamata; family Eublepharidae; genus Eublepharis; species Eublepharis macularius. The sequence goes on from NC_072794.1 coordinate 41,259,725, forward strand.
TTTCCAGAAGAGAACGGCTAACTGGGGCAGGACATGAGATGCAAACTTATCAAAATTGTTCACTTTCTTTCTAGGTCATGACAAAATAATGTGTGGTGTCAAAACAGTGTGGTGCAGTGGTTAGAGTGTCAAATTAGATCTGGGAGATCCAGGTTCAAATCCCTGCTCAAGCTTGCTGGGTGACCTTGGGCCAATCACGCACTCTCAGCCAAGCCTACTTTACAGGGTCATTGTGAGAATAAAATGGAAGAGAGGACAATGATGTATGTTACTTTGGATCCTCACTGGGGAGAAATGCAGGGAATAAATGAAGTAACTAAGCAAGTAGGTAAATATTTCCATTGCAGTGAATTAGCAAGATGACCCCAGAACTATACCTGCTCAGTTAAATAAATCTGGCTAAATAACATGAACCTGTGAGGCCTGTAGACTTTCCAATTGTTAGGTCAACACATGCAGAGGCCTTGCCTTGTTATGAGATAAATAAGCAGCAAGTTATGAGATAAATAAGGGAAAACTACAGAAGACATGAAGAAAAATTCCTTAAGTTAGCGCCTGTTATAGGTTGCTACTCAGAGGGGAGAACAAATATGGGTTGAAAGAAAGTGCAATTGCCTAAGCCTCTCTTTTTGTGAACTTGGCGGAGTGCCATAAACTTTGGGGAACTATTTATGTAATATACAGTTTAAAAGACAAAAGAGGGCACCAATCTAATCTCTTTTTTGTGTGAAAAAGAGATCTTCAGCTCTCCCTAGTCTAGTGAAAACATATGCTAAGAATAGAGATGGGCACGAACCGGAAAAAAAACCAAACCATGCGGTTCATGGTTCATCAAATTTCACGAACCACGAACTTTCACGCACCTGCCCCTGGTTCGCAAACTGGCTCGTTTGGTTCATGAAAATGTCACATCCGGGTCAGAAAAACGTCACTTCTGGGCTAGCAGAAGGTCGCTTCTGGGTCAGCAGAAGATCTTCAGGAAGTCCATTCCCTGTTGCCTAGGAAACTGATTGATTGGCACCAGGCTGTCTTCAGTCACGAACCAAAAAACCAACCAAACGAACCAGCCTAAAAGTTCATGGTGGTTCAACAAAAATGGGATCTGATGAACCGCGGTCCGCGAACCACAAACTGCCTGGTTTGTGCTTAATTTGGTTCGTATTTCGGTTTGTACCCATCTCTAGCTAAGAATATATGAAAGGGAAGTGGTAAATCTAATGACAAAGGGAAATGGAGCTGTACAGGTCAAGTCTGAAGAAAAGAATGCACTGCTTCTAGAGAAGCTCTGGTCACTCAACATGGCCATAAAAATCTCTTCTTCTGTAAGGAAACTTGACCATCCTGTGCCTATCAGTAGAGCAACAAAATGGGACTACCACAGACCAGCTATAAGTTTCTGTGTATTCATCTATACAGAAAATATTAGCTTGTAAATTAAAATGAATGGATCCATGAGCACTAAGCATGCTCATTAGAGAGGCATAGAATGTCAACAGCAATTGAATATTATAATGTTAAAGATAAGGGGATGTAGTCACCAACTCCAGGTGGGGATATTCCTGGAGATTTGGAATGGAGACTGGGGAGAGCAGAGTTTGGGGAGGGAGCTCAGCAGGGATGTAATGCCACAGACTCCACCCTTGGAAGCTGCTGTTTTCTCCAGGGGAACTGATCTCTGTAGTCTGGAGATCAGATGTAATTCTGGGAGAACTCCAGCCCCCCCCCCACCTGGAGGTTGGCAACCTTAAGGATTTGGCCTACTCAGGCCTTTAAAATTTACATTGTGATAAAAAGTGAGGCTTGAGGTGGGGAAGATATACCATTGATTTGTGGAAGGAAACCCAAACTCACATAAGCAAAAGTGTCTCTCTATGAGGTACTTCCTGTTGGGGGGACTGTCTCCTTGATACTTTTGCTCCTGTCAACAACAACAGGAAAGTGCCAGAATGGATGGAGAAGGACAAGAATACTGAGGGAAGATTATTACAGTGCTATTGAGTTTTCAGTCATAAATAATATTGAACTGAGTGGAGGGGAATACTCCCGTCCCGATTTCTTTATTTACTTAAAAATTTTCTCTCTCACCCTTCTGAAAAAGCCTCAGAGTGCCTAACAGTTTAGAAAGATAAACTTAGAATAATTAACAAAGCAACACAAAGGCTGAAACGTTAGTCCAAACCAAAATCAGAATATGTTTGCCTGCCATTAAAAATACAATTCCAGCAAATTTAAATTTAATTTCTAACACTCCCATAGTTGTATTAGGGCCAGACTAGGATCTGGGAAGTCACCCTGCTCTGCCATGGAAGCTCACTTGGTTACCTTGGGTCAGTCACTCTCAGCCTAACTTACCTCCATAACAATGGAGCAGCAACCAAGATCTACTCCAACTTCTAGCTGAAGCCAGATGGACTCTACAGGAAGAGACAATAAGGAAAGATCAATGGGCAGACCTAAGAAGGCTTAATGCTATGACCTGGCACAATGCTGAGTCAGGTGGGCAGGAACTAGATGTCTATCAGCAACTCAGAGTTCGAGAGCAACAAGACCTTCAGGGTGAAGAAACAGGCTAAATTCAGGTGCTCTATAGGACCAGTTAGAACCTTATTGGTCTCTTGTTTTATCCTAACTTCTGCTGAGCTGGTTGCTGAAAGGCCACCCTCTGCCTGTGTACAGTATTGTTGCTGCACAGTAGCAGCAGAGAGCAGGCCACCAACTGCTCCCTCCTCCAGAAAGCTACAACAGTTTCAGAAGTCTCTCTAGCAGAACAAGCAGCAAAGAATTATTGGTACATTTTATATTATTCCTCAGTACCAGTCTGTCTCTTTGTCCTCTCGCATGCTTCTTTCTCTAGTTTCTAAGCTTCATTCTGCAGATGTCTGGGAAAAATCACTTCTCATCTCTCTGGCTCTTTTTAAGCGTATGTGCCCATGCTTTCTTTCTCATTGGCACTTCCTCAAGTGCCATCATGTAGCATCCAAGGACACAACATAACATGTGCAGCCTTCTGGGGTTGTATTTTCCCAGGAGTTGTTGGCAGATTTGTTGAGCTGTCTTTTTCATCATTTATCACACTCCAAATGAGTTGAGACATGCCTAGGTGTACCATAGCAAAGAATTCTCCAATATCATGCCTACCACCTTGGGCAATGACTATACTTCCAGTGGAATCGGTTATTTCAAAACCCTTCTTAAGGCCATAGGAAATGGAGATGTTTCATTGGCAATGCAATCGGAACACAGCAGTAGCATAATCTCAGTGACAGGTTTGGTTTCTTTAAATAACGGGTGAATATTCACACACCACCCTGAACCACGGCCTCAGGGAGAAAACTTGGCGGATACTTTGAAATTAGTTGTAGCAGCACATTTTCAGTGGCCCAGCCTAGTATTAGAGAATGACCCTAGGGCGAAGTGATGCAATGGAGCAAATGGTTAGATGCACAAAGGGTGTTTCCAGACTATGACCTTTGTTCAGTCATGGTAATATTTTTTTGCATGACCAGAATGCAGATGTGATGGCACCCACAAGCTGAATGACTACTGTGTTAAGGATATTACTGATTTTACCTAATCCCAGCAGGATCCGAATGAAGGGATAATCTCTTGCATCCAGACATCACAATAAACTGTGTGTGTCATAAAAACTCTTATTCATCTATCAGATGTACATAGAAGACCACAACTTGTTCATAAATTCCAGTTAGTCTGGTTGTTTGCCTCCTATTTAGTCTCTCCAAGCAGAACCCCCAGATAATATCTGAGATCCCTGGCACTGCTTGGGCGCTGGCAGTGCCTTATTATATATGAGCCCCACTGGTTATTGGTTGGTTGCAATAATCCCTAGATTCCTGAACTTTTAAACTGAAACAAAATACATTTTTACAGCCTTTCACTTGCTACCCTTCCTCTCCTTGCTTCTGTCCAGCCACTTCAATGCATCCTCTAAACCAGTGATGTGGCTCTGTAACATGCCTTCTGTGGCTCTTCTGAGAACCATTCCTCAATGTGCTACTAACTCTATCTTTCAGAACAGTGGGCAAGGTCCTCCTTGCCCAGCGGAGACTGTATTTGGAAGTTGGTTCCCACCTTGAAACAGGAACAGAAAAGCAGCAAAAAATGCTTACTACAATCTCACTCTAGCCTGGAAGATGGCTTCTTACCTTGATACAGCCGACCTGGCCACCTGGATCCATTATCAAAACTTGACTATTGTAATGCACTATACATTGGTCTCCCGTCTAAATTAACTAGGAGGCTCCAGTTGGTGCAAAATGCTGCGGCTCAACTGTTAGCAGGGCTAAAAGAGAGTCCCAGACATCAAAACCTGACCAGTATTGCAACTACCTTCCCACTGCTCTTGTTTGCTGTGGCCCCAAGGGGCAACTGACAAAAGGCATTCCTCTGTCCAGAGCAGAGAAGCATGGGTGCCTCTTGGCTCCCCTCTTATTCAATCTTTATATCAATGATCTTGCATGGCCTTTGGCATTGGTGAATTCCCATGCCCCTGCTCTAACTACCTCGGATAGATTATGTGCATGAGGGTATAGGGAGACTGAAACCTTATCTCAAATTTCTTTGGTTGTACACTGACTGTTCCTCGTAGAGATCTATGGATACAGCTGGTGAGAGCTTCTGAAGTTCCCCTTGGTACTACTCCCCTGATAGCCGATAGTGAATCTAGTATTACTTTGGGTGTGGCTAAATTTCTTGCAGCAGTCGCTTCCATATGAGGATGGTAATAGTGTGTGATCTTTGTAAGGCTGGTTCTGTCCAGGACTGCTGGGCCATTGGACTGTCAAAAAAATAAATAAATAAATAAATATTGTAATTACCTTTTGAACATACTTTGAAGGTAGTTTTTTAACCTGTAGGGTCCAAAAAAATTGAAGCTAAATGTTCAAAAACTGTGATCAAACAAACTAGTAGAAAAATTAAATCTCAGTAAAGCTTGTCATCTTCTTTATTGTGGACATTTATCTAGCAAGTGACACTTTTGTATACCTATGTTACAGAATGTATCAAGCTATTCCATGATAAAAGCATCCAGAGTCAGGTTGCTATCTGGAGTTTATTACTTTAACAATGCATGTGATATAAAGTATGTAAATATATTACATAATAATGTTTAAATTCTTGATTTTTAAAAATACTTGTTTTCTACATCTTAGCTGCTGGGCTGGGGCGAGAATGATATATCAGTTGGCAGAGCATCTGCTTTGCAGGTAGAATGTCCCAGGTTCAGTCCTCAGCATTGACAAAATTATTAGATAGTTACGGATTAGAAAGGTCTCTCCAGCTTGCTGCCAGTAATAGTAGTCAGTACTGGCTTTAGGATTCCCATCCCAATCTCCACATGGGGACAGGAGATCTCCTGGGATCACATCTGATCTCCAGGCGACAGAGATCAGTCCTCCTGGAGGAAATGGCTGTTTGGGAGGGTGTAGTCGATGGCATTATATCCTGCTGAGATCCTTCCCTAGGTTTTACCCCCAAATCTCCAGGAATTTCCCAAACCTTGAAGTTAGCAGACTGGTTGGGGTGAGCTGGAGTTTTATTCCAGAGTATATTATGTGTTTACTTTAGCTTGAGAAATGGCAAGATTTGGAATTAACTAAGATAACGGGCAGTCTAGTAAATTGTTAATAATAGGTGACATTAGTAAATTTGGCATGTTTCGTCAAGGGTGGCAAGCCCAAATGAAGCTAGTTTGTGTTCAGCAGATCCAAGTGCAGCATTATTTAAATTTCGATGCTGTCAGATCAGGCCAACATTCCCAAAGAAATCAGTTTTAAGAAAGAATATATGAATGTAGTGGAATGAAATACTAACCAGATTTAGAATGATTTCCTGATGCTCAGATTCGTTCTTCCACTTATTCTTCCTGCTTTATCTTATCTTTTGCAAATGTTGATCTCTCCAAGTATTTATGAGATTTCTGTAATATCTGGTTACCAGTGATTAACCAGTAGATGGCAGACTTGACTGTGAACAAATATTTCCTTGGGAAAAATCACCTCTGAGAGTCTAACATATTCCATTTTCCGAGGGGGGGAAATCCTCTTGCCAAGGATCTCAGTTACATCAAAAGGCCTTAACGATGGGGAAAAATGCTTGGCACTAATTCCTTGAGTAATTAAGTTAATGCCGCAGTTCTTTTTAAGGAGGCTTGGATAATTACTTCATATGTCAATCAGTCTACATCTGAATTGATCTGCAGTTTATTTTATTTTTTTAGATACTAAGTATTAATTTTAAAGAATCTGTGTCAAAACAGGTCTCTGCTAAGTGATCTTAATTGGTTGAGAATGGAAGAGAGTTTGTGTGGTTCTTCTCAATCTGTGTATGGAGCGGCCAAGACCCAGCTCTCAACATCACTCTGGGCTCCCTCCTCCTGCCTCTTCTCGCACCCTTTATGTTCCCTTCCGACAGTGTTAATTGGGACAATATTCTTGTTCGAAGAACAGATGTTTGTATCTCAAGCATGAGGAAAGCCATGCAGCCATTCACAGCATGCTCTTACCCCCTAGCATGGGTTATTCTGCAGGTCGCAGCATACATAGAAGGCAACTCCCGTGGAACCAGATACTTGCCTTCCTGTGCAGGAAGGGCAGGCGTGGGGAAGTCTTGTCTCTGTCCCCGTTCTCATTAGCTGGTTTGGCAAAGTACTGAGGGAAGCATCTTATGTGCAGAAAGAAAAACGTTTCTGCTGCTGGTCTGGGAAAACGGATATAGCTCTAAACACGCAGGACTGACTCACACATCCATCTCACGGTGTTTCTCATCTCTCTGTTACTGAGGTCTTGATCACAGGGGTGCTGAATGTGTGAACTCAGTCCACTGAAAAGTATTTATAACAGCAGCAGCATCAACAACAACAACATACAAATTTATATACCACCCTTCAGGATAACTACTTAACACCCACTCAGAGCAGTTTTCAAAGTATGTCCTTATTATCCCCACAACAACAATCACCCTGTGAGGTGAGTGGGGCTGAGAGAACTCTGAAGAGCTATGACTGACCCAAGGTCACCGAGCTGGCTTCAAGTGGAGGAGTGGGGAATCAAACCCGGTTCTCCAGATTAGAGAACCGCGCTCTTAACCACTACACCAAACTGGCTTGGGGGAACATGCAAGTGAGGCCTCCGATGGGTCTTTCCGACATGTAAGGCATAGCTTGTCAATCTGGCTACTTAGATTTCTTCTTTAATATTATTTAAATGCCTATGTTAAGAAGGAGTATTCTTTCAAAACATTATTATTTGTCCTCCAGTTCTCATGACTATGCAGGAAACATGGAACCTGCCATCCTCCCAACACACCAAGCCTTCTTGTCCACCTGCACTCTTTTAATCATTGAGAGCTGCTGTAGCGTAGGAGCAAAGAAGCAAACAGCAGGAAGGAAAGGGATTTATTTTTCATATTCATTTTAAATGACAGTTTGTTTTCTTTTGCAAATGCAACTGCTAGCCTTGCTATTTTAGGGAGGAGAACGGCGACCAAAGACAGGATCTTTCATCCTTTCCTCTTCTACTGTTTTCTCTCTGGGAAAAAAAGCCACCTTGAGTTTCTTTTATCCTTTGTAGGCAAAAATAAGGGACTCTCTACATTTTCACCAACAGGGCAAAAGTAGATCAGAAGTTTTTTCCAGCAAGAAAGCAGCATCAGATGAAAGTGTTAAAGCCCACCCCCATGCCAGTCTTCTTCAGAAGCCATGCGTCAGCTGCATTTGCAAAAGCAAAATTACATTAAAAATTAGGAGGGGGGGTGACATTTAGCTTGACCCAATGAGACAGTGGAATCAGACAGTCCTTGCATGAATCTCTCCCCAGGGCAGGCACACCTCTCTATCTCAGCTCCCACCCCACCCCAATCCGTAACACTGCTCCCCTACTTTACTGGGTTGGTGTTAGGATTACCACAAGGCAACGAATGGGAATTGATTTAAGCATGTGACAGATGATGACATTATCATCTCACGGGTTATTGTTGTTATGGAACATACCCATTCTGTCTCAAAATGACTTTCCTCTTGATAGCAGAAGGTACTTCTTTAATTACTTTTACATGGCTGGTGGCCACTCCAGGTCACTGGAATGCATGCTAACGCCTCCTTGTTTCCTGCCTGGGCATGTTGAACTAGTCTTATGGTTCTGCTCAGGCTACGGGAAGAGAAAGAAGCTTTCATTTTCCAGCTGGCTGACAAGATGTAGTCTTGGAGAGCTATAGAGGGACGTGTGGCTGCATTAAATGTACAGAAGCTACTTCCAAAGTGCTGCTGCCCAACTGGGTGTCTACCTCCTGCCCTTTGCTCAACGTATTTGTAGATAAACACCATACTACAAAAGCACCTTGAACTTCCAGTACTCTCTTGGACTCCACACAAGGAAGCTGGTGCTTTTATTTTTAAAAAACTGCTCTGAAACTTTTTGCCCCTCAGCAAATCTGGGAGCATGAAATACTTTTATTCACATTTTGTTAGCTATTGTACAGAACAACGTGGCAATTAAATCTCTGTCCACATAGTCTTGCATGTAAATTCTATGAAGACACCAAGGATTTCACTGGGCAAAAAAAGAGGTAAAAGAAAATAACAGATGTGTGTGGACCACTGTGATTTCTTGTGTCAGATACAAGACTCCAGTTTTTTTACCAGCTTGTATTTATTTGGTTAACTGTATGGTTGCTAACCTCTGGAATGTGAAAAAAAAGATTATGAGCCAGGCCTGCCCATAATTAAATAATTAGAATTACAATCAGAAGGCTTTTTGGCATTAATCCTGGGATCTCGGTGCTTCATAATATTTCTTTTGTGCAAATGTTTGTGTGTGTCCTGCTGATTGCTATATATTTGGCTTTTCCTCTCTTGAGTTGCCCATTAATCTGTGCCTTTCATTCTCAGAATCATTTTGCATCAAAGATGACCCAAGGTGCCTGTCAAATTCTTGCCAAAAGGACTCGGAGTGTGGCACTGCTGCAAAGGACGTTAGTTGCCGCTGTCTGGACTTGCCGACTGGCACTTCGGCAGAGGACTGTGCTAAAGCTGATGATCCTTGTTCCTCCAGCCCTTGTTTTCACAATGCCACCTGCTTAAGTGCTGCAGGAAACCTCAGCTTTATTTGCAACTGCCCTGCAGGGTACAATGGAACTACCTGTGAAATTGCCCTCAGCACGTGTGACTCCCATGTTTGCAGGCACGGAGGCACCTGCCGGGAAGAGCCCGGTGGCCTTGCCTGCTTCTGCATTGAAGGGTACACGGGCACTCACTGTGAAACTGACATTGACGAATGCTTTTCCAGCCCATGCCGGAATGGAGCAGTGTGCAGAGATGGGATCAGTGGGTACTCCTGCTACTGTGTCCCAGGCTACCAGGGGAAGCACTGTGACCTAGAAGTGAATGAATGCATTTCAGATCCTTGCCTGAACAATGCAACGTGCCTGAACTTGATAGGAAAGTATGACTGCATTTGTCCTCCGGAGTACACAGGTAAGAGACCATGTCACAGTATAGATTCACGCAGGTGCAAACATTTTCTTTCTTAGTTGCTTCTGGAAAACAAGAGTAGTTCAAGTGTACGAACATGCAGTGGAACTTGTATGGCCAAACGCTATCTTACTCAGTGCTGGAATGGTAGAATTTTTATGAGGTACATTTCATCTCCTTAGCTCTGACTGCTAGACATCAAGATGACCATTTTCAAACTTTTGAGGGGGTTGTTTGAATGTTTAATTTTCAGATTTTTTAGTGCTGTGCATATCAAATTTCAAGTTTCTAAGTGATGTGAAAAAATATTTTTGATATGCCTGTGAGTCAGGCAGCACCTAATGCCTCTGCCGCCTCAGTTCTAAAGGCATGCAGGTTGAAACTGCCATGCAGAGACTGACAGAACTCATATAGTTCTCCACTAGAGAGAGGCAAGTCAAGGAGATCTATTTTGCTGTGCTGTATGTCAGACTATTTCAAACAATAGGATTCAGTCAGATGGGCAACGACATAGCCATCTCTGGAAGATTCAGATGCTTCATCCATTACATAAGAACATGCTGAGCACTCATTGGGAATTGCTAAGGAGAGGAATAAATAATTGAGAACTTTCATCTCAGTCCAGATCTTTCACTTTAGGATACTATCCGTTCTTGGGGCCTTGCCCTGGCCAGTTTTTCCTCCTCCCTGCCTTTTTCTTTTGTCTCATTCATTGACACTCAGTTGACCTCAACATTCCATTGCTTCTGGAGGGTGATAAGTATGCTTAGTCCTCATCAGACCACTTTAAGGGTTTCTTCCTTTAAACACTTTACAATCTAATATTTTTCTGTCTATCTAGGTTGTTCAGGAATCCTGATTGTGTCTCAGGGTGGCCCCGTTTTGCCACCCTATTTATAGGTACTTCACTATCAACTTTTATTATTAGAGAAAAGAAGCTGGAGGGGAGGTGCTGTTAGACATTGCAGGATGGAGAAACAATTCCCCCATCCTCTAAATCTCCAGCTCCAGAATTGTATAAGTATACATAACATGCTCCCTGGAGAATATTCACTCATCAGTCAGGGAAGTGGTTGTCTTTTCAGGGTTTGTGTGTGTGTGTGTGCGTTAATTTACAAAGGCATATTTTTCTGCATCCCTTGGGAAGTCCTCTAAGTACATGGAGACCTCTACCTCATCTCTGGGTTGTGGTCCACTTTTGCTACTTCTGAGATCAGCATGGGGGCCAGCTACTGTACTATTCAATATAGTTGTGATTAAAATTTCAGGATGACTAGCCTATAAAGCATGTTGGTTACCATTTTTTATTTTGTGGAGGGTTGTGCTGGTGTCATGGGCTTCTACTAGTTGATTCCTGATACCCCATATACCCCTCCTCACTTACCTTTATAGGGTTGCTGACTGGAGAAAAATGCCCTGTCTCTCTAACAGAGGCTTACTTGGATGTTATTTACCAGATAATATGATTTACCTCCATGTCCTGAAAAGATCCAGCTGCCCATTTCCACATATTAAGCGTCTATTCAAGGGGCAGGACATATTTCTTCAGGCGAGCTGGCAACCCTACTTACTATACCATTTTGTATGTCCTGTAATTAGAAACTTGTTTTTCCCTTCTGTCACCTGCTTCCCATATTTTGGAAGTTTTGCATTCGCTTTCCCCAGTTCATGTACATGCTTTCCTATCACTTTGTAGCAAGGCTAGTCTTACCCCTTTCCAATACAAAGGAAGAGGATACGACTTCGTATAGTAATGTACTAAAAAGTGTTGCTGTTATGTGAAAGAACTTCCATCCTATACCATTACATCCAGTGAGAACTAGAACAAAGGCTTTGGCAAATCTGTCTCCAGCTCCAACTTTTTTTAGCCTGCTGGCACTTTTGGAGTTTTGACAGAGTTGATGGGTGCCACCACAAAATGGGTGCCACCATGGGAGGCAGACCCAAGCTTGGGATGAGAGCAACTTGGGCAGCCTGTGCAGGGAAGGGCAAGGGTATTGGGGGAACTTGGGGAGGAAATGGCCAAGGCAGGCAGCAGCTTATCTGTTTTCATGCAGTGCAGATCCTCGGGCTGTGGCTGAAGATGCTACTCAAGGGACTTTTAAAAATCTGCGTGGAAATGGCCAATCAGTGGCCAAGGAACCAACAGCCTGTCAGAAACATTGCTAGGCAATTACCGCATCAAGCCTTGTCCACTTTCTATGAATCCTTGGAGGTTGCCAGGAAAGATGTCAACAGGTGCTGTGTCAGGGACACTGCTCTAGTGCAAGCCAAGACACCAAACAGAAATGAATTGCTTTTCTAATAGGAAAACTCTGCTGAATGGGAAAAACCTGCTTGATGTTACAGAACCATTTGCCAGTATCACGAACGAGTCAGCGGGCAAACCCAACATTGCCAGCTCTTTAACACTGTTCAATCCAAAATAAGATTCCTGTTAAAAATGAGTTTCATGCCAGGGTTGCAGCCTTTGCTTTAAAGTTTGTCTGTAAAACTGTAATAAGGCACAGAAATGTATAGGAGATAAACCCATATATACTTTAGGTGAATATTTGCACTATTTGTTTCCCTATCAAAAGAGCGAGAAAATAAGCTATGTCTCCTCATCTTTCTTCCTCCTTCAATGCTCAACTGTTACAGTACTTTAGGACCACCTTGAATACTTAAACCTAACTACATGGTCTATCTTGGAGGGCTCTAGCTTGTTGTCGGAAATGGAAAGCTAGAGCCTTCCTCAGCCAGTATATCTACTCTGACAGAGAACAGGAACCAGTCTTTGGACTTCTTCCTCTGGAGCAGAACTTCTGTTACTAAAGACTCCTGCTTATTGCTGCTAACAGACAGCTGCAATTCTCTTGCCTGAAGAAGTATCCCAGAGTAGAGAAGTCAACCCTTTTCAGCAGACCCAATGGTTCCACGGTGCTTGTTCAGAAATTGTATGGAACATCTTGAAAAAAACAAGTCCCTCAGTAATGAAAGTCTCATTTTTTCCAATGACCAAACAAAGAACTGGAACCTTCAATAACTCCACTCAAGATTTGTTACATATTACAGCACCATCTTTTTCCAGACATAGCTGACATGAAATGTATTTTGCATGTTGCAAAAACTGCTTTTCTGGATCAGCTAGAATGTACACAGTCAATACCTCTCTTCATAGCAAATAGTTGTCATGAGTCAGCCAGGGCTCAGTGATAGTGAAGACTCCTCAGGGGAAGAGGAGCCCCGTGCAGCCAGCCTGGAACTACCAGAAGCCAAAGACTCCTCAGGAGAAGGGGAGCTCACAGAAGCTGATCCGCAGGGTGGTGATCAGCAGGGACAACCAACAGCTGAAGCAGAGCCAACACCCTCTAGCTCTGATCCAGCAGGTGAAACTCAGCTGGCCCCAGCCCTCCAGCTTCACCTCCACCCTTAGAGCGCTGAAGAAGGAAGCTGAGAATGGAACTGCAGGCAAGGAGGCAAAGTGCACGCCTCCTGAGCCGGTGCCAGCTGCCCCCGATGAGGAGAAAGAGTAAGTGCAGGATCCTTTCCCAAGCAATTGGCTGCACTCATGGCCCTTAGCCCTGGGGCTATAAAACCAGTATAAAATCGCTGTGAAGCCATTCACTCTGCCTTACCTTGCCTGGTCCCTGAAAGCCTGACTACTGGACCTCTGGCCTTGGATTGCCTGACCTTGCCTAGCCTGCCTGCCGGAATCCTGATCTCGGACTGCCTGACCATGCCTAGCCTGACTGATTGGAACCCCGACCTTGGACTTAATAACCACGCCTTGCCTAGCCCCTAGAGTCTCAGCCTTGGACTGGGTGTTGGAGCCAGCCTGCCTCCCAGTGCCAGTACTGGGAACCTGCATGCCAGTACAATAGTAAAGCATGCCAGACATATTCAGTATTCACCTTACAGATTCCCAATTTCCATTCATCCACAATCTCTGCCTTTTTTGTTAAGTAAGTCATATCACACACTAGACTTTTGTCTCTTTTTCTTTTGAAGCCCTTTAGTATTCTCCATAATCAACAGTCATCCTTACCTGCCTTTACATTCCTGGATCTCCATGCCCACTTGGTTTTCCTATCGATCCTCTCAACCTACAGTATTGTATACAACTTTCCCTCTCATATTAAAAAACCCTACAAGGTTCATTTGGCTTTTTCAGCTCCACCAGGTACCTACTGTTTTCATATAATGTAGTGTCAGCTTGCCTTCTCCTCATTTCCCCGTACCACTTTCTGGACACCATCCCATTATGATCCTGAGACTCTTACTATATAATAAACATTTTTAACTATGGGTCAGTAACTCAAAGAGTACAACACTTTCTGAGAAGTATTTACACTGTCTTTAATGTTATTTTACATTGCTGCAAAAAGGAGGATTCCACCCATCCAAAATGTTCTGAAAAACCACTTTGGGGGTGAACACAACAAATACTTCAATATATATATATTGTGAATATGAAAATATTTTTGTTATTGATTTTTTTTATTATGGAAAGAATAAAAAGCAAATTATTATTGAATATAAATGTTGTAAATAGGCTAAGGGAATAAAGTCCCAAGAAAAAACCAGCTGGAGATCAGGACAATATGATCTTGAAAATCCCATTTCTTGATAATCCTGTTTCACTCAGGCATGGCAAATCTCCTGTTGAGATTTCTTACATTACACTTAGATTCTGGACATAATTTTAATGGCCTAACTCCCGAAATCTAATCACATTCACTGGGGAAATGGGGGGAAATGCCCATATAGTGGACTGCTTTGTTCTGTTTAATTTCTAAGAAAATGGCCATAATCCATTTACGTATTCTTAAACAAATGAAAAACAAGATTAAATTAGCCTGTTTTATTGCAGATTTGTGGCCAATGTATTCAGGAACAAAATGCTATGTTATGTCCTCATGAGTTCTTATTTTGTTTAACAATAATGGGATAGAGATTACTCAGCTTTCTTTTTGGGAGCAGAAAAGTTTAAAAGGGCATTATAAAGGCTATAACTAAGACTGACCAAATGAATGTTTTCTGCAGTGGCAAAAAGGTCTCCCCCTTTTTGGAACAGTTTTCAGCACCTTCTGTGAAAATATTTCCGTAGTCATTGATGCTGTCTCAAATTTGATTGTTTATGAAGAATTCTGATAACATCCCATTCACTATATGGACCTTGATTGGGTGGCGGTATGCATGTGGCTTAGCCATTGGAAGGCTGAAATACCTACAGTTTGGGGGTTAAAAATGGCAATGAAAAAGTGGTGGACAGGAGAAATGACTGTGTCACCAGGTTCCAACACTTTCAACACACACACAGACTGGCTCACACAAATCTTTTTTGAACAGAATTTTTGGCACTATTAAATTGTTACTTTCAACCCCCCCCCCCCAAAAGTGTGTGTGGGGTGGTGGTGGTGGCAATTCAGTGCAGCATTGCCTTAAAATATACTAATACACCTTAACAAATCAAGTTTACTGGGCAATTTCAAGAGAGGCAGAGAGAGAAAAACAGCAGATGCTGCATAGCATAAAAAGACATTATGGTGGCTGTAAGCATTTTAAGCAAATGAGAAATGAGAAACATAGCTTCAATTAAACTACTTTCACATACACACACACGCACATGCACACACACCTGAAAGAGGGGGGGGAAACCCAAATCTCCTGAGGTATGTCAAAAGGAAGCAACAGATCTCTTCTGCTGAGTGGCATGGACTTCATTTGGAAGCCTGCCTGCCTTCAGTTAAGATCCATCATGCACTCACCGAATGTTATTTCAAACGAGAAGCTTGTTGCCTTCCTGCCACCCTGCTGCTACCAGTAGGTGTCTCGGCACAGGCCAAGTGATGAGAGAAACTACTGAACAACAGGAAAGCCAGAGAGGAGCAAGAAGGAAAAGCCTATTAACTACCAGCATGGCCGCTCTGAAATGATCACATCCAACCTGGGCCTCCTGTTGTACGCAGGAAGCTGTGTTTGTAACAGGCCCTGCTGTCAGCCAGACCCAAGGCTATAGCTGTAGCACAGGAACAAACTCGCCTTGATGGACTTGGAGGGAGCATATTTCCCCTTTGGGGACAATGGGAGAGAGAACCAAATTAAAGTGTGGGAAGGAAGAAGCAAAGAGTTTAGACAGGATGGGGCTGCCCAGCAGGGCTGGTGACCTTACTGTGAAGAGACGTCGGGGAAATAGATGCTGAAGGGGCACTTTTTGCTGCCTCCAGCCACTCCCCTCCCTCTGTGTGTTATTTTAACTTTTCACTTCATTGCCCCTAATCATTTGAATGCTCTGACAATGATTGTGTGCCATCAACATGTCACAAAGGAAAACAGGAACACTCAGGTTTACTAACCACTACTAATCTCACACAGTGGATTACTGTTTGAGCACCCCTCACTCCTTAGACAGTGCGGAAGCTACTCCTCCACCTCTTTGATTTATAGCTTGGGATGCGCCGGTTTCCAAAGGAGGGTATGCCAGTAAACTGGCCAGTCTGAGAATGTGAGAATGTTTAGCGTCACAATGGGCCTGTTTCTCTTCTTCTAGAACAGTTACACTCTGCAACGGGATATTATCTGGATAGGCACTTATTGCAGAATGGAAAAGAAGTTATGCACTGGCATTTTGTGGTCCTCTACATGCATTTATGTTACAGTTGGGGTGCGTCTTTTCCTGTTTTAGCAATTTCACTTCTAGAGACCTGGGAAGGGGGCTGAAATGGTGTGTGGGTGGGTGTTTGTGTGTGCACACACTCTAAGAAAAGGCCTTCTCAACATCTCCCTCAGATGGTAAATAGGAACAGCCAGCGCATACGTGACTGGGACTTGTGAGGCCTTGCCTCCATAACTTTCCCAGGGTGTGGTTGATCTGGGTCAATTCCAAAGCACTGACGTGCTCGGTCGTCTAGCAAAAATAAATGCTGGTGGTGGTGGATGTGCCATATTAATTATGATGGTCATTTGTCTACATGTGGGCACTCATTCTCAAGTAGCCCTGACTCAGTACATCAGGAAAGCTGTAAAATCTGCTTACGGGACTTTGCTTCATGTCACTGTTTTTATGTGGTTGTAGTACAAAACCTGGAAAAGTCAATAACACTTGGAAAAGTGGAAGGCAGTAGGGAAAAAGGAAGATCTAAAACAAGATTGCGTGACTCAATAAAAGAAGCCACGTCCTCCAGTTTGCAGACTCAGCAAGTCTATTCATGATAGGATGTTTTGGAGATCTTTCGTTCATAGGGTCGCCATAGATCAGAGGCGACTTGATGGCACATAATACACACAGTACAAAACCACTCTTCTATTCCCACACTGCACTGGTAAACAGATACTTTCTTACTTCACATGAACAGGGCCATATCATGTGGGTGCTTTCCATAAATTCCACCTGAGGAAGATACTAGAACAGGAAGCACCCACGTGATGCAGTCCACCGACATGATCCACATATTCCTCCATTGCACGGAAAATGACCTGGAGCCTGTATCGGTAACATATACGTCAACCCTATGTAAACCTGGATCAAGGAAAATTGTTCGCCCCCTACTTCTACTAAGACTTTTGATTCCTGAGATTCATCCAGCTTCTCTTCACACTGTAATTGCCTGTACAGTCAAGAAATATTCCTTCATATCTCCATCTCCGACACAGCAGGATTCTGAAACCTCCACCTTCACACACATCTCAGCCACAAGAACAAGGTAGCTCAAAAAAAAAAAAAAGCTTCTCTCCAGTTTGCAGGTGATGTTTAGTGGTTATCTTCCTCTATCTTCAGTCATCTTGATTAGGGAAAGCACAGAGAGTCATTCTGAATGCTGAATTGTCATGACCATGAGGGGTTAAAAGTTGAAACAACAGAGGAAAGAAAGTGAGGTGTAAAATATAAACCCAAAGAGACTCCAGTCTGTTGACATATGGCTTGAGAACAGCTTCCAGCAGCAATGAGTAAAATAATAAGGGTAATAATTCCATAAAGGGGTAGTTTGCTGTTTCTGCAGCAGTAAAATATTGGATTTTAAAGCCTGCTTAACAGAGTGATTTATCAGAGGCCATTTTGGAGTTGCTGTTGTTGTTCTGCTTGTTGTTTGGTTTTCCACACCTCACTGTGAGATGTGTTAAATGCAGGAGCCAGAGGGATTCTTGGACGAAACCCCTAAGGTGTCTCCGCTGGTAATAAAAATCCTCATTTACTCTGTCAGAGGGAGCTTGCCTCTTGCTATTATCCCAGCCTGACACCATGAATCACAGTGGGAAATCATCCAGCCTCATCTCATTTCCCTGGGATGTTAAAAAGCTTATAACTTTTGATGTGTATGCCGAGGACTTGCAATAAATCGACAGCGGTAATGCTAACCAAATGCTCTCGTTACCGGCTTTGGGTTGCTACTTGCTCCACGGGCTCTGCTTTATGCGACTGGTATGCCGTATGCTTTTTCCCTCCTCAAAGAGCCGAGAAATGTCTCACGTAATTCTCACACAAATGGAAGAGGTTATAGCACATGAATAACAAGAGGATGGAACATTTAAGGCAGTGGGGGGGGGGAATCTGCATTTTTATTATGATAATGCACTGCACATGTGTGCTTTGTTTATAATGCATGTGTTAGACAGCTGTTAAATAATGGAGTGCAACTGGTTTGCTGGATCGGCTGCAGCATTTCCCCTTATGGTGATATTCCATAAATCCAAAAGCAGCCTAGAACTGGAAAAACTCACTCAGAGAAGTTTCTCATGCTCCCTATTTAGTGCTATCAGGCACAGCTAGGAAGCATCCTGGGGCATGGCAGTAACTTCGTATGGTGAGCATCCACCAGACCAAACTCATTTACTGCTCGCATCTGGATTTTGGGATTTGGGCATTTTGTCTTTACGATGGATCTATTCCCTGATCCCAGCCAGCATTCCTACCCTGGGTAATGACATGCTAGTCCATTCCAGGTTTTTTTGAAGGATTAGGAAGACTTGGGAAACTGCAAGAAGAAGAATCAAAGAGTGGATTGCTGGATATCTGTGTCTCTTGAGACAATAAACATTCCCATGAAACAGAGCTAGCTAACCCCTATTATTTCTAACATTCTCAGGAAAGTTTCTTGGACCCAGCTAAAGTCAATCTTTCAAGGCATATCTATGCTACAAATGCATATTGGTTTATAACAGTTGCGCTGTCCTGGCTGCATGTTCCCCCCACCCCACCCCAAATCCTCAGAATTCTAATTTGGTGGTTTGAGGAATTCTATGTAAAAGATTCCCATTTTCTCTTACAAAGCTGTGGTTTCCAGGGTGGGGCTTCCAAACCATGCCTTGTACTACAAAAGCTTGGAAGTGCATATGTGCACAGAGGGCCTGGACATAAAGAACCAGCCAATGTTTAAGTATTCAGTAAGTCTCGTGGTATTACAGACTAGTCCTGCTAATGGGGAAGTCTGTCACAGGTCCTCAGTTAAAAACCAAAAGATACAATGGATACAAGCCAGCTGAAGTTAAAGACTGCTTTTCATTCCCATTGATTTCAGTTGATTTCCATGCATTTTTTGAGAAAAAAAACCATGCACTTGTGTCCACGCACTCAAGACGGAGTCCCTGGTGGCAGAGCTCTCTGTACTACATCAAATGATAAGTGGAGGGACCTGCAGATCTCATCTCTGATGTACTGCTACAGATGGCCTGATGGAGGTATTGCAGCTGCCAGCACAGTAGAAATCATGTGACACAAGAAATCAGTAATGTCCCACCAAAGCTTATAAATCTGCTGGCTCCAGTCAGGCTGTTCAGTGAACTATGCAGAGTGAACTGTTGGCACACAGCCTTTTCATACTTAATTCCCTACTGAACTACCCCTATGACTCTGACCACCAGCTCAGAAGGCATGCTTAATTCTCCCATTGAAATCAGACTGACATACATGTGCTGGTTCAATGCTGCTTCTCAACATAAAGTTTACAAAGCAGCTCATGATTTTTTTAAAAAAATAATACAACAAAGCAATGTTTGAAATGGATAAATCAGTAAAATCAGCAACCATTTAAACAATATAACACTGCAAAGCACTATAACAGGGATGGGGGAAGTGAACTGAACTCTCACTAAATATTCACCTGGTATGTAAAACCAACAATCCTTTGCAAGAGAGAGGTCCATAGACACCGTGCCACAACTGAAAAGGCCTTGCTGTCCTAGAGCCACCCACTTCACTACAGAAGGCAGGTACAGACATAGCAGGGCCTGTACTAAAAAACCTAGCTGCACCGTTTCATATGGCAGCCATTAAGATAACCGAGTCCCAGACCATTTAGAGCTTCCAACAGAAAAATCAGCATTTTGTATCTGGTCTGCTACTGCACTGTGAACAACCTTCAAAGGCAGCCCCAATGTAGAGTGCATTTCAGTTGTGTAACTTGGATGGGACAGAGTTGCCAGTACTCCACCAGGTATGGAGAGAGACTCTCCTGCCCTAGCTGCTATTTACCTGTTCAGTCAGGGGCCAATTTACTAAAAATTGGACCCAAACACTGGGGCCAACTTTTAGTGAATCAGCTCCTGGCAGGACCTGTTACTTCTGCATTGCATCAGCAAATTACATGGAAGTTTAGGTGAATGCGTGCTTCATGCACATGCACGGGTAAGTACCTACTGCCTGCTGTGCCCCCTGCCCCCCAGTCTCGCCCCTGGGAGACCTAACAACCCTTATAATAATAATAATAATAATAATAATAATAATAATAATAATAATAATAATTGATTTATATACCACCCTTTAGGACAACTTAACGCCCACTCAGTGTGGTTTACAAAGTGTGTTATTATTATCCTCACAACAATCACCCTGTGAGGTGGGTGGGGCTGAAAGAGCTCTGAGAAACTGTGACTGACCCAAGGTCACCCAGCTGGCTTCAAGTGGAGGAGTGGGGAATCAAACCCAGTTCTCCAGATTAGAGTCCTGCCACTCTTAACCATACTACACCAAACCGGTTACCTTGTGTAACTTGAAAGAAGCCCTAGCTAGGAAATCAACTAAAATTGGTCTTAGGTGCTATACACCAAAGAAAAGACCTGAGCTTCTGCCTGTAGGTATGGGTTTAACAGCGTTCCCAAGCTCTGGACCTGTTTTTTTCAACTGTACTGCATCTCTGTTCAGGACAGGTTCACATCTCATTGCCTGAGTAGCTATGTTGTGCACTACCTTATTCTTACTGAGCCTGAACTTCAGTTCATTACTTGTTTTTGCTCAATTATTGGCCCCTATCCAGGCTTGGATCCAGACTAATGTTCTT
Organism: Eublepharis macularius; assembly: GCF_028583425.1. Taxonomy (NCBI): domain Eukaryota; kingdom Metazoa; phylum Chordata; class Lepidosauria; order Squamata; family Eublepharidae; genus Eublepharis; species Eublepharis macularius. Next base: position 41,280,467 of record NC_072794.1, read on the forward strand.
GTGAATGAAAGGACTTCTGCTCCCGTGGTGTGTTTTTTCCCTTCTCCACCCTTCCATCAGCCCCCTGATATATCCCATGAGGAAACTTAAGTCTGTGTCCAGGCCACAGTCCATTAATGCTTCCAGGCCATCTATTCACAAAAATTTGCTCAACAGTGCCGAATCATACTCAGTATTTTTATCTGAATATTTTGACATATGGCCCTCCCTATCCCCCAAGGTTTGTATGGGTTAACAGTGTTATTTTTTATTGTATTCATCTCATCAATTGACACCTGTGAGACAGACTACTGTTTTGCAGATGGGAACTGAGGCTCAGAGATCATGATTTGCCCAAGGCCACTGAGTGACACATTGCCCAGTTTGGGAATAAAGAACCATTTCACTCAACCTTCATCTAAATCCCAGTAAAATCTAATCTGAATATACCCACTGGAGAACACTGGTTCTCAGATTATATTATACATATATATACCTCCATTCAAGAATATTCCCATGAAGACAATTAATGATTTGCTGGATCGAAGTCTTCTGTTTTAATTTTGGGGAATATAAATGTAAGATTCATGATTTCCCCCCCTAGATTTGCTTTATGGCAAGGCAATGTATGCAGGTGCCAACACAAATCTGTCTGTTCTGCTTCTTCCCTTCTTCTCCATGTCTTTTAAAATCCCATGTTTTTGCAAGTTGATTGCAGCTGTAGAGACCAGAGGGAAATCCCTTCCATATACAATCCATCACATTGGCTAGACATTTTATGGAGGGAAAGAGCTTTTTGCTTGGTTGCCTAAGGCAGGTTACTTGATTTGACAGACCAATGGCATGATCCAACATAGCAAATCCTGTTTCATGCTAATGATCCGGATGTTTTTTTGGCCTGTAGATTTGAATCTGGCTATGCCGAGGCTCTGATGCACTGCGTTTATTTTGGTTGCGGTACTTTCAAACGTTCACAAGGAGCTACTGCTAACAAGCCCTGACAGATTTACGGTCACTACACATAGTTTGACAAATGCACACTTTAAAAAAACTTACAATTACTTAGGATGAATTTGTAGAGCAAGAACTACTGGGGCTTTGCATGATGTCTGCTGATATAATATGAATTACTTCTGAATCCAAAATCAAAAAGAGTAGACTGCGTCAGTCAAGTGGCCCCGCATGTAGATTCTAAAGCATGGAAGGTTGCAGAACAAGTCTAATCCTTAAGTATGCTCCCAGTCTGATGAACATAGAGTGTATAGTGAAATATATCCATCACAAAAAAGGGATAGACTTATCTTTTGGAAAAAGTATACACGCACACATTGATGCCAGACTCACGCAACACATTTTCTTCTGGGGCTGGGGCTAAGAATGTACAAACCCAAGATTTGTTTGTGCATCTCTTATCATGTGTAACATATGTCAGGATCTAATCTGTTGTAAGGTTCCTTGGCCAGAGTTACGCCATGTTTAATATGTAGTTGCTAGCTTTTTCTCCCTCTAGGTCCAGGTGTTATTTTGACCGCGCTTTCCATGGGAGAGAATACTCTTATCTATTTCTACAGCCGGAGACCTTGACGGGCCGAGCCTTCCCACAGCAAAGTTCCCATTGTCCTCGAAGATGGGGGGGGGGGGAGGCTGGGAGTGAAGGGTTTGATGTATCACCAGTTTCGTTTTCTTCTCTCATTCTCAACAATGTATGTGTTCAGCCAAGATCCTTTCTAGGCCTTGGAATATGGATACTTGTGGCAGAGCCTAGTCTTTCAATAAACCTTTTGAAACCAAGAACTTGTGCTTCTTGCAGAAGGGGGAGACGAACTCTAGATAACAGGGATTCCATAGTCTGACAACATATACACCTGGAACCTGTATAAATATGCCTGGAGGTTACCAGACACATCCCATTTCAAACATAGTGCTCCCCAGTGCATGATTGCAATTCAGATGAATGGGCTACACTGTTCCCTGAGTAAGAAAGGCTGATCAGACATATGGAGGTAACATGATTGGAGAATGCCAAGTTTTATCTACCCTTCATCTTTTGATGAAGCCCAGACTGATGCATGATAGCTCACGAAGAGAGCATGAGCGTGATCATGTCACATTGATAAAGTACTGTCTTTAGCTTTATTTGTAGTTTTTGAAAGGTTGTATAAAATATAACCAAATATATAAACTTTATATTTAAATGCCTCAATGACTTCTAGCAATAATAGTGGGACTAATTTGAAGGAGGGTTGCCATGTTCATGTATCTGCCAACGTGGACTCTGTCTCACAAAATCTGGTGCTGAAATAAATGTGTTAATTTTTAAGATACCACAGTACTCTTTGTTATACTGTTCTCAGCTACTACTCCATTCTGTTTTCCTCCATCCCATAAAACAAACACACCCCATGCGATGGGCCTTCAGTCTCCAATCCCAAAGGCCAGTGGTATCCTGTCTTGACCAGAGTGCGTGCCTGAGTCTAGGCTATCCTGTTCAGATATTGAAGGGAATAACAGGAGCCACCGTGAAATTGTTGTGCTGTTGGATTGTAGATGGAAAGAAGCTCAAAGTTGCTCCCAGACATTCAGTGTACAAGTGTTTTCAGTTCTAAACACAAGAAGGATTGGTACAACCGCTGGGGAGGGGATAACTATTCTCTTGAACTTGTAAATAAAACAGCCAATGTGAAACTGAACCCAATGCATCTCTGAGAGAGGACCAGAGCCACACAGTCATCACAACACAGCGGCTGCTTGGTAGTAATTGCTGCACTTACAGTAAATCTAGGTGGGCACAGTGGCCAGAAATCAGCGGGTAGCCTGTACCCTCTTCTCCTGTTATGTTTGCACCAGCTGAGCTGTGCCAATACCAAGCAAGCATGAGAGATTTACCTAATAACCTCAGCACAACCAAGGTTGCAGCAAAGGGCATCTGCACAACAGGGAAGGGAACACAAATAAGGAGGATTAATCTGCCAATAACTCATGATTCATGCTGAGCTGCAGCAATTTATAAGAGTGAGTAGCAGCCAAAATCCTAGTGTCCGTTTGTGGTATTTTTATCATAACAGAAAAATCTGAGCTAAGTGACAAATGGAAATGATGTGTCTGGGTTAGCAGAAAAAATTGTTTTGCTTTTAAAAATTTCAGCACAATGGAAGAAAGTGGAGGCCCATTGAAAACCCAAACTTATTCCTAATGGCATAATATCAGCTCTCACCTCCCAGTGGCTTGGGACCTGTGTTTGCCTCAACTCCTTTCCAAAAGGAAGATGCTTAGTTTGATTGGGGGAGCATGCTGGGAGGCAGGGCTCCCTGCCAATAAAGAAAGAGGAGCAGGCAACCCTTACAAGCTTGCTCCTCCCTGTAGCAGCACTTGCCATTTGGAGCTGCCCACCTGCCCACCCTGGTATCTTGGCAAGGTGGGAGTAGCTGGTTGCTTTAGGGGCAAGCAGGATTTTTTTGGACTCTTTCTGATTGGCTGAGAAAGCGTTCTTTTTTGCCTGCTTTGCTTTGCCACTTTGCAGGGTTGGAGTGTTTCTAATTAGGCCTGGTTAAGACTTATTAGGCTGTACTAGGATTGGCTGGAACAGTGAGGGCTTTTGCTTAAATTGAAGGACTTAGACGAGCACCTTGAGGCATCTGATGATAGGAGGGGAGGCTTCCCAAACCAGCCTTTCATGGTTTACAAGTCAGGAGGGTTTGGAACAGGGTCCCCTCAGGGCTGGGTCTTCCCCTATTCAACCCGTGTTTACCAGCACGGGCCGAGTGTGGTGGAACAACAGCCTCTCTTGGCATGTATTAGTATGCAGGCCATGAAAAGTATTTGGCAGATTAATAGGGTTCCCAGGTGCATGTTGATAGTGGGCAAGCTCCCAGAGATTGCCTGCCAGTGGCAGGCACCCCAGGAATGTGCGCCACACGTGCATTCCCAACAGGTGTAATGATGTCATTCCCAGAAGTGATGTCATCACGCTGGCCGTGGGAGTGCTCCTGAACTTTGTTTGGGGCCAATTTGGGCCCCATACGGGCAGAATCAGCCCCGCACAGGGCATAGGAGCTCTCCCGCAGCTGGTGCAATAACGTCACTTCTGGGAGTGACGTCATCACGGAGGTGCCTGAGCGTACACATGCAAAGTGCACATGCAAAAGACATCCACAGTGCTGGCCACGAGGTAAGTGCCAGGTCCCTTCTGGTGGGAGGGTATATGGACCTGGCAACCCTATGGATTAAGGCCACCTTGCTCTTGGAGCCAAGGTGGTTTGCTCTGTATGGTTTCTGGCAGCTTTATTAAAAATATTTGTTTGACACTAACAACAACAACAACAACAACAACATTCGATTTATATAACGCCCTTCAGGATGACTTAACACCCACTCAGAACGGTTTACAAAGTATGTTGTTATTATCCCCACAACAAAACACCCTGTGAGGTGAGTGGGGCTGAGAGAGCTTCTAGAAGCTGTGACTGACCCAAGGTCACCCAGCTGGCTTCAGGTGGAGGAGCGAGGAATGAAACCCAGTTCTCCAGAGTAGAGTCCCACGCTCTTAACCACTACACCAAACTTCTTTCCCACAGTGTTCAAAGCAATTAATAACAATAAATATCAGTAACAAGCCAAATACAACATAATCATTAATAAAATATCATCCCCCAAATCTACTAAAAATCTCATATATTCTCAAGTTTTGAAAAAAAATTAAAAACTTAAAATCACTGCAACAGTAATTAAGCCATGAATGAAACAGACAGCAACCCACTGAAAATTAGATATAGACAATCAGGAGTGGAAACAAAAACAAAAAAAAACTAACCACTCAGGTAAAAGCCAACTGAAATACTGCCTTGTGCCAAAGAGAGAGAGAGAGAGAGAGAAGGAGCAGGGGAGTGTTTTCCAAAAGTTCGCGGTGGGCTCAGCTCCAGAAAAGACTGTATCCTTCACGGCCATTTACCTCAGATGGCGATGATGACACCAGGGAGAGCATGAGAGAACTCAGTGCCCAGGCAGAGACACTGTATGGGTGCAGCAGATGCAGACAGTCCTTTAAACAACTAGGACCTGGGTCATAAAGGGCTTTATTGGCGAAATCTAAAACCTTAAACTGAGATTGGAAGCAAAGAGGCCATGGAAATCTTTCGACCTGAATATGCTGGCTGCAGAAAGCAACTTGCCACTTCAGACTTGATTCATTTGGAGTTTCTTGATTGCCTCCAAGGATAGTTCTATGTACAGTGGGGTACATAGGAAAAGGGGTACATTTGGTAAGAAAATAAAGAATATCTAACTAACTAGCTACATCTTGATGGTTACAGAGAAAGACTGAGATAGGCTGAGAACTGAACAAAGAGCAATACAACCTTAGTATACATTGCTAGCTAATTGCCCCCAATAAACTGGCTCATCCGATAGACAATCCTAGATTCCTTCATTAGGACTAAAGACTCCCCTTTCTATGGCGGGAACATTTACTTGAGGCCTAAATGGTCCTATGCTAACTAGCTTCCTGACTAAACAAACAGAATAATAGTTTAACTCTTTCATGACTGAATGTAGGACACTTGCAAAAATCCCAACAAAACAGCATGTATCATGCTGACTCATCCTACTGCAAAAAATACTGCTAACATAATGCAAATTGCTGGGAAATGTTGTTCGTCACAATATCCCACATCCAAGACAATAGCTATTGACTGTCTTACCATCCTTGGTCACTGTCTGGACTTCTTGCTACCTTGAATGTAAAACCAGGTTTACTGCAATAGAAAAAATGTAGGATCTGAGAATCAGAACCTTCTCACATCGCACTAAATCCTCTACATTGAAATCACTTTCCAAAACAGACATTTTTTTTTTCATGTGTATCCTGCAAAACTAATTATTTGCTCATTCTTTTTTCTACAGGTACCAACTGTGAGCTAGAAATTGATGAGTGTTTGTCACAGCCGTGCCTGAATGGCGGAAGTTGTCATGATCGGCTGGGTGGCTATTACTGCTCCTGTCCACTTGGCTTCTTTGGTGATACCTGTGCAGTCAATATGGATGAGTGTGCAAGTCAGCCATGCCTCAATGGGGGAGAATGTATTGATGATATCAACAGGTATGTATTCGCAGGAGATGACTAGCACTTATTATCTATCCTGATAGACTGGAATCACCTCTATGCCTGTTAGACTGCAGACGTGAAACTGTTGGTTCGGTTTGCTGGCCCAGTATCTGAGCCTTCATGGATCTCAACTAGAATTTGAGGCCTACTTAGAAATAGACCTGGAAACTAAATCAATTTCTTCCATTTATTCCAGAAATCTGATGGTATTTTAAGGCTGCTTTTCTCAGAATAACCTGCAATACCATGGGGAAAACAGGAAGACTGATACATCCATTTCTCAACGCTGCATATTTTTAATATTCCAAGTTGAAAGTTGGGAAGTAGGAGCTATGATTTACAAAGAATGGCCAACGGGCAGTCTAGAGCTGCATCTAGTCCCAACTGCCATTTTCTTGATCTCTTTCCCTCCCATCTATTGTCCAATGTGCTACTTGCATATTTTAGGGTTGCCAGCTGATGATGGGCAACCAGTGGGAGATGGAGGAACAGAGACTTGGTGGGGCACTTGGAAGGCACACAACATGATGTCGCTGTTGGGGAAAAATGGAAGTGATGTCATGTCTCTCTAGGAATCACCAAAAACTCCAAGCAGTGTAAGAAAGAAAAGGTTGCCAGTGGGAAATCTCCTTTCATAGTTGGGGACCTAGCAGCCCTATGGATTCCAGTCTTTCCCAGGATGGAATGAGGGACAGAGGAAGAAAGTGCCTGCCTGCCAGGATAATTCTTCAGCCTGATGGGATGCATTCTCCCTGGCCAAATTGCTGATGGTTGATGATATTTTGGTGTCTTTGTTATGCCACCAAGAACTGAACATTGCAGCTTCACTGGAAAGAATCTCTCTTCTTCTCAGGCTGATAAAATCACTCATCCCTGATTTCCATTCTCAAGCATTTTTACTTGGGAATAAATCCCTTTGCTTTCAAGCATGCTTAGGACCTTGGTGTTAGACCCGTAAGTACACATTAGATGCAAGTGGTTGCAAAGGTAGCCCAATGATGATTTTAGAACTAGAAAAATTTCTTCCAAGGTTAAAAGGGAGGGGCAATTAACCCTTTTCCAACCTGTTCATTTCCACATCAAAAAAATCCTTGTGGTTTCAGATATGGAACATGCATATGCATCCCCCAAAAGAAAAAGTGACTTCAAAGTGTAAGAGTTGCAAAACTTCCAGGTAGAGCCTGGATTTCTGCCAGAATCACAACTGATTTCCCAGAATCACAAAGATTAGTTCCCCTGGAGGAAATGGCAGCTTTGGAGGTTGGACTCTATAGCATCACATCCCTGCTGAACTCTTTTCCGTTCCAAAAATCCGCCCTCCCCAGCGCTGCCCCAAATCTCCAAGAATTTCCCAAGATGGAACTTGCAAGTCTAAGTAAGGATGAGAAGTAGTGAAATGGGGGGTGCCTCCCCCTAGTTCTCCACTCATGCTTGCCTCACGAGAAATGGTTTGTTTCTTATTGTGAAAAGGATAGTGGGAATTTACGATAGTTCTCCATTTCTGAATTGAGAAGTGAGGATTTCTTTAAGGATAGAGTAGCAATGTCTAAAAAGCCTGTTTATAATGCTGACAGAGATGCTAAATATTTTTTTAGATGTGAGACTATATTTGCAAGCTTGCTTCATAATAAACAACCTATAGTTGATCAAAGGAAGTCTACTCGTTACGCTTTACCATCCAAATATATTTCCCAAATGCTTCTTTGATATGACTGTTCATATAGCTTGATTTGTTCTGTAACAAATACCACTTGACAAGCACAATGTTGATCTCCTTTGTATTTTTAGGCCTGTTACAAATAAGAGATCATGCTTTTGAAACGTTCAGATCTGCTGCTATTAGGTATTGTTTAATGACTCTGAGTTAGAATTCCCTATTCTGCATTAATTGAACAGTAAGTGTTATTTATGCCCCTTTGCAATATGTTTCAGTAAAGGTCTCCACTGAATTCATCTTTCTCATGCTGGGGTCAGATCTCTACCCTTCATGTAAAGTGAAACAAAGATATTTTTTTCAGCATCATCTGCAATATGCAGAAGCCATTCTCAGGATAGTCTCCTGTTGAACTAAGTTTTTAAAGTGTACCAAGTATGTGATAAGTTAGGGTTTCAGTCACTGAATAAATGTAATATTTTACTGCCAAACACAGTAGTCTTCTAGCTTCCCTGAATGCTCTCTAACTTGTACTGATTGCGGCTTCTCCTCTCTAAGCCAGCAGTAGAGTTTCTAACCATCGGCTCAGGCTGGCAACCAGTGGGAGTCTGAGAGGGCAAGGGCAAGGGCAAGTCCCACAGTGTTAAATCCTTTCTAGGGAAAATCTGGAAGTGATGTCAGTCTACTCTAGGAATCACTGGAAGCTCTATGGTTTTACTATAGTGTTTCCAGCAATCCCTAGAGCAGAATAACATCACTTTGGGGTTTTCCCTGGAAGTGACATCACCTATCAGATATTTTTAAAAAACTTTTTTCTCCTGATGGCCACCAGAACGGCAGCAAGAAATAAGAGCTGGAGCAGGGGGTGCACAAACTATTAAAATGCAAAAGCCAGCAACCCACTTTCATAGGCTTCATGACCCATGTTTGGGCCATGACCCATAGTTTTGAAAATGCCAGGTTAGAGTCCTTCTTCCTTTTCCATGTGGACCAAATCCAAAGCCCTAGAATGGCTTTAATCCTCCTTGCATCTTATGTGCATCCCAATGTCCTTGAAATGTGATCCTGGGCTATACCCCTCAAATTGTTTAATTAGCACTCTTTAAAAGATCCCAGTCTCCAAAAAACCTCAAAGTCGATGGTTGTTGTGGGTTTTCCGGGCTGTATTGCCGTGGTCTTGGCATTGTAGTTCCTGACGTTTCGCCAGCAGCTGTGGCTGGCATCTTCAGAGGTGTAGCACCAAAAGATAGAGATCTCTCAGTGTCACAGTGTGGAAAGGATGTGGCAGGTCATTTATATCTACTCAGGAGGGGTGGGACTGAGCTGAGTCATCCTGTAAGAGTTTCCCAGGGTGTGGAATGCTAATGGCGGGAGGCTTCACTGTATCCTGAGGAGGTTCTTTTGCATATGGATTGGTACTTGATGTGCTAATCTTCTCTGCAGGGCTATTGTCGGGGATAGAATGTTTTGTTAGCCTGGTGTTTTTCAGAACTGGAAACCATGCTCTGTTCATTCTTAAGGTTTCTTCTTTCCTGTTGAAGTTTTCCTTATGCTTGTGAATTTCAATGGCTTCCCTGTGCAGTCTGACAAAGTAGTTGGAAGTGTTGTCCAGTATTTTGGTGTCCTGGAATAAGATACTGTGCCCTGTTTGATTTAGGCTATGTTCAGCCACTGCTGATTTTTCCGGTTGTCCAAGTCTGCAGTGTCTTTCATGTTCTTTTATTCTTGTCTGGATGCTACGCTTTGTGGTCCCGATGTAAACTTGTCCACAGCTGCAGGGTATACGGTATACTCCTGCAGAGGTGAGGGGGTCTCTACTGTCTTTTGCTGATCGTAGCATCTGTTGTATTTTTCGGGTGGGTCTGAATACCGCTTGGAGGTTATGCTTTTTCATAAGCTTTCCCATCTGATCAGTAATTCCTTTGATATATGGCAAAAACACTTTTCCTGTAGGAGACTGTTTTTCCTTGGTTGTTTGATTCATCCTGGGTTTGATTGCTCTTCGGATTTCATTTCTGGAGTAGCCATTCGCCTGAAGTGCGTGGTTTAGATGATTAATTTCCTCATTGAGAAAGTGTGGCTCACATATCCGTCTTGCACGATCCACTAATGTTTTCATTATGCCTCTTTTCTGTCGGGGGTGGTGATTGGAGTTTTTGTGTAAGTACCGATCAGTGTGAGTTGGTTTCCTGTAGACCTTGTGACCTAACTGAAAGTTTGCTTTGCGGATGACCAAGGTATCCAGAAATGGGAGTTTTCCCTCGATTTCTTTCTCCATTGTGAATTGTATGTTCAGGTGGATGTTGTTGAGATGATTCAAAAACCCCATCAATTCTTCCTCCCCATGGCTCCAAATGATAAATGTATCATCCACAAACCGAAACCATACACTAGGTTTGTGGGGTGCTGATTCTAGAGCTGTTTTTTCAAAATGTTCCATGTAGAAGTTTGCTATAACTGGGCTGAGAGGGCTCCCCATGGCCACCCCATCTATCTGTTCATAGATATAAATGACCTGCCACATCCTTTCCACACTGTGACACTGAGAGATCTCTATCTTTTGGTGCTACACCTCTGAAGATGCCAGCCACAGCTGCTGGCGAAACGTCAGGAACTACAATGCCAAGACCACGGCAATACAGCCCGGAAAACCCACAACAACCATCGTTCTCCGGCCGTGAAAGCCTTCGACAATACAACCTCAAAGTCTCTCATGCAATCAGAGAAGTTGTGTGTTATGAAAAAATATTGAGGTGTCAAAATCTAGACATGTTAATGTTTCTTTTGTTGTTAAAAAGCTATACCCCTAAATTAACACTAGTTAAATATGGCCTAGTTCTCACTGTAGTGGGGGCTGTACCACTTTAGACTGCATGTGCAAACTCTCATGAATAAATACCCTATACCATACAATTCCTTGTATGTAGAAAACCAAGATGTCAAGGAGAAGGCCTAACTAGGACTATGCTTCCTGACATTCTAAGTGTTTTTTTATGTACAGGGAATTTTTCAAGCTAAAGAAACCATCAGGAGAGTTCTTACATACTGTCAGAAGTAGAGTTGCCAGGTGTCCCAGGGCCCAAACGAGGGAATGAGAGAGGGTTGTGGGGGGCATGCCCAGGGGAAAGGAAGGGAAGTCCCCCACGCGGGGCCTTCCCTTCATTGTCGCACTGGGAATGACGCCATTCCTGGCACAACAACAAAGGCTACAGAGCACACAGGAGGTTGCTCCGGAGCTCCCTGAACAATTCCCCACACCTCCACCCACCTCCACCCAGGTAAGAGGAGGTGGTGAGTGGGGGATGAGAGCGGGGGATCCCCTGCCCCAACTGAGGGACTGGGAACCCTAGTCTGAAGTGCTACCGCTCAGTAAGAGATCCTGTCCCCTCTGTAAAACAGTCCAGAATTTTTATGCCAGGTATTCTTGAACCAGCTATTGCAGTTTTTGAAAATTATAAAGGAAAAGAGGTGGAGATTTTTTTATTGGTTTTAAAATTAAATAGAAACCTTTACACTGAAACAGTTTTTATAAATGCTTTGGCTATCTTGGAACCAAACCTTGAAAATTCAAGCAACTGCCTCTCCCTATCTCAAGGGAACAGATGTCGCACTATTAGAATTCCCAGTTCTGCTTGAACTGAACAATAGTTGTGATTTATGCCACTATGCAATATACTCCAATAAAACTGCCTATGGAACTAATCGTTCTAATGCCAGGCTCAGATCTTCTGCTCTCAGCAGACAAAGCAAAATGCATGTTTTGGAATATCAGCTGCTCAGGCTGTATCATTTCGTACTAGCTAGGCTCAGGACAATTTTTGAGTTGAACACAGAGTTTATTTTTTAAACTTGAGCCTTTTGAACTTGGAGAGTGGTGAAATGTGAAGGAGGGGGTGTTTGCTTTCTGAATGACACATCTGCATCTCAAATAAATGTCCCCCATCCAGAAATTCATGTAGTATGTTGACATATGTGGTTTCTTCTTAAATATTAATATTAAGCGATGTTATAGCATAATGGTTAAGTGGCTTGGCTGCGAACCAGCTGTCTGCTAGTTTGGCTCCCACTATTGCCATGCCCTCAGCAGGTGGCCTTGGGGGAAACCACCCCTCTCAGCCCCAGCTCCTCAGCTGTATTGTGGGGATAATGATAACACTGACTTTGTTCACAGCTCTGAGTGTGGCACTAATCTGTCCAGAAGGGTGGTATATAAGCCTGTTGTTGCTGCTAAATATTGAGAAAGAGTTTATAAAAGCCACAGCACACTCTGTGTGGATGAGCAGCAGGAGATGACAGAGTCAACAGAGGAAGGGAGACTGCAGGCTTTTGAGTTGCAGTGGTGGTAAAGAATGAGTAAAATGAGTGGTAAAAGAAAAAGAAATGAATAAAGAAATCTTGAACAGGAAACCACTACAGTGGAGAGTTGTCAAAGGCCAATCTAAGGATTAATGCTATTATTTTTTTCAATGCAGATATAGCTGCAACTGTACAGACGGCAGACATATGGGCCTACACTGTGAAACTCCAATTCCTTTGTGCTGGCTACACCCGTGCCATAACAATGCTACCTGTGAGGACACAGCGGAGAGCTATCTGTGCCACTGCTTGCCAGGTAAGCTCTCTTTTTTCTCACAGAACCCCAGCAATATCTCTGTGTACATATAAATCCTGCATCAAGGAAACCCACATTATGAAACAAAATGAAATAGGTTTTGTGCCTTTGCTAACAGATTAAATGAAGTCAATTTTTATATAGAGCCTCAGTACATTCATTCTATTGATGAACACTTATTCTATTGATGGGATATCAATTAACTATGCAGAAAAGACTTCACCCTTGACTATCAAAAATCCTACTTAAGACCTCTATGGCTTTCGCAAAGCATTGCCAATACGCTTTGAAGTCCCTCATCATAGCCATGTGGGATAGAAACTCACTTTAAAAAAAAAACAAAACCGAGAACAATATAAATGATTACCACATTCTGTAGCTCTTCTGCTCTGGCACGGAATCGCTGACTCTACACAGCCCTGCCCTCACAGCCCCTGCTGATATAAAAGAAAATGCACAGGGAGCCAAAAAAGAAACAATACTAACAGGGACAATGATTTCAGATTGCCTTGTTTTCTGCATTAATGACTACAGACTGAAAGACTGTAGCCCTTTTCATATGACCTAAAAGAAGAGGATAATGAACAACTGGCAGGAGAGGGTGTGTAAGATTATGGCCACAACATGTACACCCCCAGCCTACCCAGCCTGCAAAATCAAGAGTACACGTTTAAAGGCTCAATGTGATCCCAGTTGTGTGGAGAGAGCTGCACGCATGCACATAGGCTCTGTATAGGCCTTCCAATCAACACTCATAGGTTGTGGGTTGTTATTTTGGACTGGGTTGTCACCAGTACGTTGATGACACCCAGTTGTATCTGTTGCTGGACGGACAGCCTGGCTCGGCTCCAGAAGCCCTGATTAGAGCTTTGGATGCCGTGTCTGGTTGGGTGAAGCAGAGCAGACTGAAGTTGAATCTCATGAAGACGGAGGTCCTATACTTGGGCCATGGGATGTTGGAGGGGGGGGATCCAGCTTCCAGCCTTCGATGGGGCACCACTTGTGCCCGTTTCATCGGTCAGAAGTCTTGGCGTGATGCTGGACTTCTCTTTATCAATGGAGGCCCAGGCTGCGGCAGTTGCCCAGTCTGCTTTTTTCCATCTTTGGCAGGCTATGCAGCTTGCTCCCTACCTCTTGACCCGTGACCTGGAAACAGTGATCCATGCAATGGTCATCTCCAGATTGGATTACTGTACCTCGATCTATGCAGGGCTTCCCTTGAGTCTGACACGGAAATTACAGCGGGTCCAGAATGCTGGTGCCCGTGTCCTAATGGGTGTGCCTTTCAGGACAGATGTAACTCCATTTCTGCAGCAGCTACACTGGCTTCCTATGGAGTTCTAGATCAGGTTCAAGGTTTTGGTATTAACCTATAAAGCCCTAAACGGACTGGGACCAGTATACTTGAGGGACCCTCTTTTCCCATATACTTCCCAGAGGGTGCTGCAATCAGCTGGTAAGCACCTACTGGTAGACCCTGGCCCCATGGAGGCTCGATTGGCCTCAACCCGGGCCAGGGCCTTTTTGGCCCTGGTCCTGACCTGGTGGAATTCTCTGTCTGAGAACACCTGGGCCCGCCAAGATCTTGTCTCCTTCAGGCGGGCCTGCAAGACAGAGATGTTCTGCAAGGCGTATGGTGGAGGCCATCAGGGATTCCATCAAATGAGCCTCTCTCCCGGTCTCCCCTATGTCTGTAGGGGGGATATTGACCATCTTACCCCGCCCCCCATATATGAGCGACCATGCATGGTTAAGATGCACCTCCACCTCCATCAGATGCTATATGGTTTTTTATGGTGAGCAGGTGTTTTATTAGATGGCTGTGTTAAATGACTGCGATTTTATCTCTGTATATTTTATCTACTGTTGTGACCCACCCTGAGCCTGCTTGTGGGGAGGGAGGAATATAAATATAATAAATAATAATAATAAAAATATAAATAATAATAAAAATATTGCAGTTCCCACCCACCCAGCCTCACCCAATGTGTGCATCATTTGAAAATGGCTTGTGATTAAACTACAAGCCACTTTCTGAGCCCATGGACCATTTTATGTAATACATTCACCAATCTGTTCCCTATGTATGGTAAGGAATGAGAGCGTGCTCGCTTTCCTTCCTTGGCACTCATCCAGTCCTTGCCTCACCTCCTCAAAGAGAAAATGCTTACAATTTCAATAGTATGGTCCATACATTCCAGTCCATATATGACCAAGTGATACAGTTGATTCCCCAGATTTTTATCCATGTGATCGGGCTTTACATATGAACTATATAAAGGATACACCCCTGGGTGGGGATTGAAAATGGTGTAGGTACCTTGCATAGCAGAGTGACACACTTGCTGCCCATCACACATATGGGGCCATATTGGCCAGTTTGACCTGATCTGTCTTGTTTTGAAACATCTCATGCTCAAATCTAAATATTTTCTCACTGGTTCACATATAGAGAATAAGACAATCCTACTGGCACAAAGAAGAATGCACGTGTTCTCCTACAGCCTCTCTCACTCCTGTCCACCCCATCCAGAGCCAGTGTGGAGTAGTGGTTAGAACGCTAGTGTATGACCTGGGGGACTCAGGTTCAAATCCTTGCTCTGCCATACAAGATTACTGGGGACTTTGTCACACACTCTGAGCCTAACTTACCTTACAGCATTGTTGTGAGGATAAAATGGAAGAGGGGAGAATGATGTAAGCTGCTTTGTGTCCCCAAGACACTGTATAAATGAAGTAAATAAATCCTTTCTAGCCTCTTAAATATTCTGCAGTTCTCACTGACTTGGGAGGGAAATGGTGTTGTTTCCCCAGTTAACACCACAGGCCAAAATCAGAAACAAATCATGATCAGATTTCCTAAATAGGTCCAAATTACAACTTCTCTTGTTGTCAATCCCACAGGTTATACAGGGTCTTTCTGTGAAACTGATGTGAACGAGTGTAGCAGTAATCCATGCCTCCATGGGAGCACGTGTGTAGAATTATCATGGTCAAACTGGTATGGAAGAATTCCAGAGCTACCCTCAGAGTTCAGCTACCATAGAGCCTCGGGTTATGTGTGTGACTGTCAGACTGGATTCACAGGTAACAAAGCCTCCAGTATCTGTTGATATTGTATAGTTGTGTTACAGTCTGAAGGGGCCCCCTGGTGGACATCTAGTGCAATAAACATTAAGGGCTGTTTCCATACACCATTATTGCTTCCATGTGAGGAAACCATATGTACCTTTTTAATTCCAACTTATTTCATTGCAGTAGTTAGGCATCTGCTTAAATCTCTCCCATTGAGACTTAAATGTCATTAGTTTAAGATGGGCTGTGCCACATAAGTACAATATCACGTGTTTTGAGCATACAATTCTATTTTGCTGAATATATACATCGTTTACAAATTGTGACTTCTTACCACATGTTCCCATGGTGAATTAGACATATGAACCATTGTTGCACTTTTCTCCAGAAGTGTATATCCATGTAAGAATCAGTGCATGATAATTTGTCCTAATATATAACAGACTATATCATTAGTTTGTTTCTCGAATTATACACCTACGACTCATCTAGCTTCATTCCAGTAAATTTTTACCAAAGGTCAGTGTTATTAAAATAATTTATGCCAGGTAGGATTTGGAGCAATTCTTTTGCTACAATTATAAAAGAACAAGCTAGGGTGTTCAATTTTAGCCAGGGTTTGCTAGTGTTGGGTGCCCAGAGTCTGCTTCATAGAATCATAGGGTTTGAAGGTAGCACCGGGGTCATCTAGTCCAACCTCCTGCACAATGCAGGGAATACACAACTACCTCCCCACCCCCAACCCCAGTGACTCCTGCTCCATGCCCAGAAGATGGCGAAACCCCATCAGGATCCCTAGCCAAATGGCCTCAGGAAAATTGCTTCCTGACCCCAAAGTGACAGTCAGCATTACTCTGGGCATGTAAGAAGGGGCCGCGAGAACTAAGCAACTAAGTCCTGTTTCAGGTTCTGAAACCTGGTTCTGTCTATTTATTCTATATTTTTCCTCCAACACTCAGGAGAGCATATTTGGATCTCATCATCTCCATTCTGAATCCATACCAATCATGTCAGGTGGATGAAGCTGAGAGGGACTGACTGTCCCAGTATCTTTATGACAGAGTAAGGATTTGAATCTGGGTCTCTCACTCTGACACTTAAAAGAAAAGGCCTTGTATGAGAAAGAGTTTGGTTTTTAGTATGCTTGGGTTACATTTGTAACTGTTGCAAAGAAAATATTTGGTGAGTGGCATTTCAGTCCCTTATAGGGCTCAGTTTGATATTCATGGGGTCCTGTTCTTATTTGATTCAAAGTTTTTGAATTAGAATATTGATCTTTTCAGGAAAGACTTTTTTCATAAGCTTGATTAGCAGGATGCAAACACCCAGCTATCACTGTTAAAGAACTGATAATGATAGTCAGGCACTTTTATGGATCAGACACATGATAAAGATGCTATGTGCCAAGTTAAGCTTTACCCTAAACTTTGTCTGGCAAATGTACAAATATATAATAGGAATGAAGGCAATTTTTGACCATATTCTACCTGTTGGTCACAGGCCCCTCAAAAGGAATTACAAGAATTTTTTAAAATCCATTTAACACACATCAGTCAAATAATAACGACAGAATACATAAACAAAGCCATAAAACCTGCAGCATAAAAAAGTAAAACAATTCAACCAGTAAAAGAAGCAAAAGTCAACACTGCTATAGAACACAAACTAAAAAGCAGAACATCATAAAAATCAATGCACACATAGGTGTGTAAATTTTAAATACTGCATATGGCAAAGAGTCTTTCCTTCCTTGCCTAAATTCACAGTCAAGTTCCATGTCAACGTCTGCTGGTGTCCATAAAATAATGATACCATAAAAAGATACTGTGATCTAGAGCAACAAAGCACCCTAGTTCTGGTAATAGTAATCTGTTCTAATTTCAGTCATGTGCTGACTCCGTTCAGTGTTACCCCCAACAATAGATTAATGAAGCCCAAGGCTGACTGGGGACTGCAGTAATTCATTTGACAGTGAATGGGTCCCATGGCTTCATGAAAAGCCATCTTCCACCCCCAGCAATGTCACAGCATTCAGGAGCTTATTTCCTAACAATCCTTCCAGGGTCAGTCACTGGGACACACGTACTATGTTCAATGGAGGGGTCAATCCTGATCTCTTAGGCAGAATAGTCTCAGGGGTCATTAGCAGTTGCCAACAGTGATTTGAGTGATGGCCCTGGCTTTGTTGGTTGAGTGATGAGCTGGCTGAGCTACGAGTTCATTCACTCCAGATGTGCTCAACACATATTCTTATCTCATCAATTTAGTTGTGTGAATTGGCCTCACTGGAAGATTATTATAAAAACTGAACACATAGGCCCCCAAACCCTGAGCCTGTTGCACTCTTGGAAATGCCAAGTTGGTCTTGAAGAACGACGATTATTAAAGGATGTACACTTGGGAGGGGCTGTTGGGCTTAAGTCTTTAGATAGATTAGGAGGGCGTGATCATATGATAACTGGGTCAAATTTTGTGGCCCATCACGGCCCAAGAAGATAAGGCTTTTTGTCAGAGAGTTTCCTGGACAGAACCTTGTATGAAACAACCTTTGCAAGTGATAGTAAGAAGAACTGTCAAAATGAGCTATGTTGATTACAATCTTGGGCACTCATTTCATGTTGGTAATGGAAACTGCATTGCATATCATTTGCAAAGGACTCTGTCACCTAGATTTCACCCTGCACTGCCACTTCTCTTGGCACCTTGAATCAGTGGACTGCAGCAGAAGGGAGGAGGCAGGGAAGCGTCATTCCACTGATGGACATGCTTGAGATCCAACCCCTAATAATACACTCCTTCTCAATAGCTAGCTGCAAATCTTGACATACAGTAACAAGAACAACTATTCAGTCAAAAACAATTCAAGTAAAAAGCCTGGGACAAAAATTAAGAAGGCTAGGCATTAGAAAATACCTGTGGGGACAGGGGGGGCACAAGCAAGACACCTCTGCAGGAAAGATCTGATCTCTTTTGATCCTCCCCCACTGCATCTCAGAGGTGAAGGCACAAAGCGAAGGGACTGTGCCAAAGATCCTGATGGGCAAGAATGTATGAGAGATTACTTGCCCAAGGCCACCCAGTGAGTTCCATAAACTTGGACTTGGGAGAACTGGGTCCATATCCTCATTTGAATATGGTGTTGCTTGGACAGTTAACTGCTATTCATTCTGATCAACATCTCAGGGCTAATGTGCAATAGCACCAATTATTTTGCATAATGGAATTATCAGGCTCATAAAGAAAAGACTAAACAAAATAAGGACACAACTCTAACATAGGGGCTTCAAATATCTAGAGAAAGGGCAAGGAATTTGCTGCTCCCTTTGCCATCTCCTTTCATCTGAAGATCCTGATGAAGTCTCTGGAGGGGGATGCCAGAGGAGAACCTTATAGATTGATATTGATGGCTGGTGGGGAGCATTGGTTTCCACAGCATGACATCCGTTCGGCCATGGGCATTTTCTGTATCAACTGCCTGATTTATTTATTTGAAAGAAATCCATATATCCTTGAGGAAACCTAAAGGGAAAATGGAGAAAGAGTTTTCTTTCCCTATACAGGATGTCGAAATACATATTTCTGTGGAATTTTTCCTATCTGCCCTGACACTGTTGAAGAAGACCAACACTGAGGTAACTGACAAAATAGAAGGCTCTCAGATACACCATCCACTTGAGACAAATAGTAGAACAAAATTTGAGTCCAGTAGCACCTTAAAGACCAACAAAATTTTCCAGGGTATAAGCTTCTGTGAGTCAAAGCTCACTTAGATACTCAGAAATGTTGTTCTCCAATTACAGGCTAACACAGCTACACACTTGACACTTGAGAAAAGGAGGTCACCTCCAGAGAAGGGGTGGTTCCCTCACATACATACACTTCATTCATTCATTCATTCATTCATTCATTCATTCATTCATTCATTCATTCATTAGTCAACTTTTCTACCTTAGAGGGTCTCAAGGCAGCTTACAATATAATACAGGAACCAACATAAAAATATTCAAAAACAAAGTTAAAAACTACCCTTACATTAAACAGTAGCTAAACAGAATCCTAAATAACACAATCTTCACCTGCCTCCTGGAGAGGAGGGCAGGTACATTTTCCTCAGGAGATGCTTCCATAATTGTGGGGCTGCCACGGAAAAGGCTCTCTCTCATGTTCCCAACAAACAAACTTCTTTGTTTGATTTCTAATTCTTGATGACTCACAATGGTGCAGACACAACTGGAGAACATTATGTCTGAAGTGATCTGTTTGAAGCAGGAGATCAGGAATTACTAAGTCACTTACTGCTTGGATCCGACAGCCATTGAGTGGCAAACAATCCATCAGACAGGAGTAATACACTCTGCCTTTATACAGCGTCATAGAACAGCCTCAGGACCATGCAAGAACTTGGCTGACTGCAAAAGGTTTTCCCCCACCCTTTTTTTTAAAAAAGGGGACAATTAGCACTTTAAAGCACTTTTCCCTCTTTCAGAAATGCTCTGATCTTGAAAGAGCATTTGGAAAAGCTCAAAAGAGATCTTAGGGAGAGTTTTTTGGCCATACTTTTTAAAAACCTCTCTTTAATCCAACACGTCTCTAATATAAAAAGTTGTCCACTCTGTTGTTGGCTCCCATATACAATGTCCTGAATATATTTTAGAGCCTTTTTTCCTCTGTGTCTGCTATTGATTTCTATGGGATTTGTTTAATTTAGAGAATATTCTGACAAAGTGCTCTGTTTGCATCACATACAAGCATCACTTATTTCACTCAGCCAAGGGGGATAGCTGTAATGGGAGGTGAAGTGACAGCTTTGTGTACATCTTTACAAAGAATTTCTTTAGCTAAATTCCAATCTCCCTTTTTATCCTCCAGCTCTTCACACATGATATGTGCAAGGCTGTGTGTATGCTGCAGCTGCACAGAAATGCAGGGAGGAAAGCATGGTGAGGCATTAGCTGCAGCACACAGCTTTCACAGGATTTTTAAAAAGTAAGCTCCTTGACCTTATGGCTATGGAGATCTACTTGAAAATGTTTGATCAATGCCTTCTAAAATTCTCAGGAACTGTACTAGTAAGAAAGATTTTCCGTGGTCAGAGTTGTGCTTCGGCATCCTACATGGCTCCTTGCCCATTCTAGTAAAATCCAGAATATAGAAAAAATAGCAGAATTATGCACCATAGAAGATAAGTACAAGCTGCATAAATTCGGTTTTTCTCAGCACAGAATTTTAATTTTTTTAAGGATGATTATGCAGAGCCTAAATTTTCTCCAGAAGATTTTGTATGAGTATAAATTGGGTCATTCTGATATAATTTTAGCACACATTGCTTAGAGTGCATTGTTCTTATGGTCCTCTCCTGAACCTGTTTTTACTTCCATTATTAGATCTATCTCTAGAAGTAACTGAAAGATCAGTAGGGAAAAAAGAGTCCAGTAGCACCTATAAGATTAACAAAATTTGTGGTAGGGTGTGAGCTTTCGTGAGTCACAGCTCACTTCTTCAGACCTGTGGCTCATGAAAGCTCATATCCTATCATAAATGTTGTTAGTCTTATAGGTGCGACTGGACTCTTTTTTTCTACTGCTACAGGCAGACTATCACAGCTACTCATCCTGTTAAATCAGATGCAATCATTTCTATATCCTTTAAAAGTAGACTTTGGAAGATTTTCTAAGCATATCCATTTATATCTCTTCTGATACTTTCCTTTTTCCTTCTTTCTCTTTCCTTTTTATCCATTCTTCCTTCAAGGAACTCATAGATAGTTCTTCCCTCTTTCATTTTATCTTCACAACAGTCCAGTGAGGTGAAACAGCAACATCTGCTTTAGAATTTATCCTTAATTCTAAATCTAAATTCTAAATTCATAATCTAATTCTGAGAGTTTGTTAAGGTTGCTCCTCTTTTGTTCTAGACTTCTGAGACTCAATTTGTTTATTCAGTGAATGGCTAATCTTGGTTTAACTCATATCAAAAGAACTGTGGAGAGAGTTGTACTTATGTATAACTCTTCTCCCTTCCTGTTAAAGAAATTCAAGTACTAATTAACTTAGCAATCATCACCTATCCAAATTCATTCAAACAAATAATCACAGTGTAGATTAATATTTGCATAAATTCCACAGGGCTCACAAGAAAAATAATCTAGTCATTTCAAATTAATTTCTAATGAACAAGCCTATTGGGTTTTTTTTTCTCTTCATCAAATTGTTCTTTGGGTATTGTTAATCTCAATAGCTACACTTTTGAAAATAAAGGTCTTTTATGCTTCAGATATAGTACCATGAGGTTTACTTTGCTAATTTTGTTCAGATTTCCTTCCATTTTTAATACTCCAAAGGGAAAAAAAATATGAAAGCCCCCTCCCCCCAGTGGATTCCTTGCCTAGATCTTCTCCCTGAAGTCTTATCCTTCCTTGCTTTCCTAGTTTACTTCCTTCTGCTCAAGGCATATCCAACAAGGCTGTCCCACGTGCTCATGCCCTGAAGAGAAACAACAACAATATAGCTGATCCAACCCACGAAAACCTTCTGATTTGACAGTACTTTGTATGTTCTACTAGTTTTATAAACCTTGCAGAACAATATCACAATTTCAAGGTTAGGAAGTGTCTGTGAGTGTTCCCATGCATTTTTAGATTCAGTAGGTAGCAATATGCATTATATCTGCTTAGACATCCATGACATCACATTGTTGTTAGATATTTATGTTTGAAGCAACTAGTCCCCCAAAGTTGTATTTAATTCTGCAGTTATCCTTCCTGTATCACATCTAAAGTTTGTCTTGACATGGGTTAGATGTAAAGACTCAAGGCACACAGAGAGAGAGAGAGACAGAGAGAGAGATGTACACACAAACTGCAAGCTGATGTGAGTTCTATACCAGTTTAACAATTATGGCTTTTCCAAAGAATCCTGGGAATTGTAGTTTGAGTGTAGGGTTGCCAGCAAGTGGGAGTTGGCGGGGGGGGACATACGGGGACACCACTGGTGTGATGGCATTATATCACATCAAGGGAAAACCCAGAAGTGACATCACAACACTCTAGGAATCACAACACTTCCCCAGAAGCAATGTAACACCATCCCACTGATGGTGATTTCTTACTTTATTTTTCTTCCAAGGACCACCAGGACCGTGGTGGGCAATGGGAGCTTGGGAATGGGAGATCTCCCACCCTCAGTGGGTAACTGGGAATCATATTTTGTTAAGAGTACTAGGAATTCTCTAATCCTCCTAATGGAAGTATTCCTTTGAGGAGAGAGAATGACTATTAAACAAGTTTCAGTTTGTAGATTAAATATATCCTCAGGATTATAATGCCTATTACTGGAAAGTATTTTAAGAAAACTGGAGCCCTCAAGAATCAGAACTTTTTTTGTTTCACATGGTATCTACACATAGCTGTGAAAGTGTCATTAAAACGGAATTGAATTGATATAGACTTCTAGTTTAAGCATACTTCTCAGGAATTAAGTCCCACCGAACTCAGTAGATTTAGAATCAAGCTAAAAATGTAATTTATTGTTTTGATACACTGAAAAAACCAGGTGATTGATTCAGTTTAGTAGCAGTTAGCAGGAGCGCCATTATTAGAAGGCTGCACTGTCAGGCACTTTCTCAGGAAACTGATGACAGGTGTTTAAAATAATATTTTATGTGGAAAATTGGTTTCTTTTGCAATATACATTTTTGGTGATAATTTCCCTATATATTTTAGATTGAATACATTAAACCAGCATTTTTACAAGAAAACTGGGAGGTAAACACTTGTCACTTCCTGATTATCTCTACCCACAGTGAACTGTATCATTCCAGTAAAACAGACCTTGAGTATGACCAATTCTATACATTTTCTTTAAGTTTGTCAAAGCCACAGTTTAGGAACTGATCTCTGGCCGCTTACATAAGGATTCCATAATGCCTGTGGCACAGATGATGTCACCTTAAAAAAACAACAGCATTCCAGACATTACTATTAAGAGGTTCAGAAATGTCTGTAACAATTACAAACTTGGTTTTCAAATGCATTTCAGATTTTTATGCAGGGTAAGAAATGTGTTTTCACCTCTTTCAACTGTCGGGTTTCTTGGCTGTACAAAATGGTTGACATTTTCTTTTAGAAATAATTGCACCTGGGCTGAGAAATGGAACGCCAGACCCTAACATGGTATATAAATTAAATGGGCTGCCTTAACTGGATGGCCTGCGGTAGAATTCAGTGCTCCCATGCAAGAGGTGTGGGTTTGATTCCAGGATATGACCTCTCAGTTAAGAGGTCAGGATAGCTGGGAAACACTGAGGAATCGCCATACATGGACTTGGGGGAAGGGTGCGTTTAGCATTTATAATTCCTAAACTGTCCAGTCTGTGAATCAGAAGCAATGCCATTTGCCCCAGGGAACCCAGCATGGGTCATTGTGGGTCTTTACTCAGATAACTAGAAAGCAAGGAAAAGGCTAAGGAGGTTAAACACCCTCAGGACTGTTTTGTACACACCCTTAATAATACTAACGCATCCAAGGGACACATGAACAATGAGCATGATGCTCTCAACTGCAAAAGTGTATTCAGCTTCATCTCCCAAGCGCCAGTACATAAACAAAGGTCCATTAACACCATTTTCCCTCTTCTTTCACACTTATCATTGGTCATTACACAATATTATATCTTGCCATTTTTTTTACAGATGAAAACAACTTCAAGGAAGTTAAAAACAGAGTATATCTAAGTTCTAAACTGAAAAGTTAGCCTTTCCTTTCTGAGCAGGCCGATTTCTTAGAAAACACAGAACTGGGTTAATGGATTGAGCAGTGATTATGAAAAAAAGGGCTATTTCACAAGTTGTTATTTGAATGCCATATTTGCTGAAGCTCAAATGCAAGGATTAGATGCTTTGCCTTTTTGTGATTATTACTGCATATCTGCAGGAGCATAAAAAAAGCACAGAATGTTTAATTAGGTGCAGAATCCACAGAATCCAACTTTCTGACAAAACAGTGTCCATTTTTTTTTTAAAGAAAGCAAGTTTCTCATCCTTATGACTGCAAAGGTATGGGTAATGCATGTTGAAAATCCTGGAAGACAGAAGGTAGCTAAATAAGATTTCCAGTGATTGGATGAGGCTTTAGTTCCTGGACAGCTCCCTGCCTCCTCCACAACTAGCAAACAATTTGATAGCAAAAGGCTGAAAGTTGCAGAAGTATTCAAAACAAAAGGCCTGAGTTAACCCCAAAGTGTTGTGGTCGAGGTGAGATACAATGAGGAAGTTCCATCTCTGGCTTATTATCTGTGACAGCTCATTCTCATACACATTACCCATTGTGGTTGAAGTCATCATGAAGAAAATGCATGAACAAACCAGGCCTTCCTTAGGTTTCCTTCAACCAACACAGCTAGGAGTGAAAAGTCACTTGCCAGAAAATGTGACAAGGGTTCCTTGCGTCAATGAGATTGCAGGTGGACCTAATGCATAAGCTCTATTGTGATGCAAATCTCAAAATAAGGTGTGTTAATGAATACCAGACAAAATAGTTTTTACATGATGTGTCACATAAATGGTCTTTTTACCTAAATGATCCCCTATAGCAGTTCAGCTTCTAATTGCAGGAGCGTTTGCAGGTAAGAATGTGAATGATTATGCATATTTATTCCAACTTGTCAGCATGGTGGGAAACAGATGCTGAGCTGATTATAAGGACACATTACTCACTTTTGATTTTAGATACCTCTTCATGATAGGAAGAACAAAAAATCAGAAAGAAAGTACGATCAAACTTTGGCTTCTCATGAATATTATCATCAGTAATAGCTAACGAGAGGCGAGAGCCTCATAAAAATAAGATACACATTTTGTCCTCAAAGTCTTTGTTTAAACTTTTCTTGGGGGTGGTGGGGTTGCTCTGTCTAACATATTGCTGGAAACCCTGTAAAGTTAGCTTATGAATGGTGAAGCAAACTATATGTTGGAAAGTTGTTTGCTAAAGATCACATGTTGGGAAATGTAACATGGAAAAATGACCTTTAGATGAGTGGAAACTGTATGAATGAATCTGTACTTTTTCAGAATAACACAGCATTTAAAGCAGTCTAATAACCGGTGCTGACTCAAAACTACTGGCATCCTTTCACTGAATGACTACCAAAACTTACTAAGCATCCTCATTTGAAGCATACTTGCGTAAGTGCAATGTGAATGAAATTTTCAGTGAGGGGTCACGCATCTAAGTTACCACTGAAATGTAAGTTGAATTTAGGATCTTGCTAGTTAAAAAAGTTTTACGAATAATTTAGATGAGCAACATCTTGCAGGAGAAACTTTAAGGGATGGTTCCACATCCCAAACCATTCCCCAAACTGCTTTTAGGCTTTGCAGCCCTTCATACAGAAGTGGTTTGTGTATCCTGCAAGGCTATAAAAACAGAACAGACAAAGACCACACCCAGGCCATCTCTCTCTTCCCTACCCCAGATTTTAAAATTACATCAGTTTGAATGTTATATGCAAAGGTACTAGACATAAGCATATACATTTTGGATACTGGTTCCTTGTGTGCCACACATTCTTTTCTTCAGCTTAGCACTGTGTTCTTTCAACTGCCCAAGTCCCATTAAAACTATCATTTTCTACCTTGCTGGCTCTTTGACTTTATCATAACATGGTCTGACAACAAGGCTATGCAAACACAGTCGCTTTTCCATATTATATGGACATGCTTGCATTTTAGCAATATAGGAAATTCTCACAAACCACTGAACTGTTTTCCCCAGCTGCTCTCTCCTTGGGCAAGAGTTTAAAGGCAGGAGCAGTTTTGCACAGTGGCTGTACATGCCCAATTTAATTAGGATGAACAAGAAACAGCCAACAAGTGACAAGATACACAATCCCTTTTGCAACAGATTGGACGCTACCCAAGAACCCTTCTCTGTAACTATTGCATCGAGGAAAAGCAAACGTGCTTTTAAAAAAAACCTTAAGTATTTGTAAAGAGTGGAAACAAATTTCTGCTTTCAAATCCCAGCACAAGATTTTCTTTAATCCAATGCTTCTGCCTACTTGTAAGTCAGTGACCTGGGACAATCTTTTTAAAGCAACTGAAGGAAACTGATCCTTTCCCATTCAAGAATAAGTTCATGCCTAGCTACATGTAGTAGACAGATAGTAATGCAAATTTAGCTCCAGGCAATAGTTCTGCATATAGAACAGCTATGGATAAGATACTAGAGTTACAGGATGCTATACAGTGTGTCTACATGACAGGTGGAGTCAACTTCGTATGTCATTTGTTTTTTGCCCAGCCAACATTTTAAGGACCACAGAATGCCATGAGTGGACCTCCTCTTCTTACTCACTTCATGGTTTCGTATCTCTGATGATTCGGTGGTACTTACTTCTGATTAAACATCTATAGAATTGGGCTTTAAGGCTGCTGTACTGGGATAATTCTGACCCTCCGTCCCTTACTTAGTTGTAAATATTACTGAAGTAATGTATATGAGTGAATATTCAAAAAGTGCAACAAATACTAATTTGTTATATCATATCATTTAGAATTCAGTTCATGCACTGCCATTTCAAGAGTACTGGGCCTAATTCCCACCAGGAACTAAACCTCCTTGAAAATAATCTTCCAGTGATTAACAGTTGCCAGAATACCTGTCCAGAGGTAATTCATTTATTCTGAACTAGCTCCATGCCCCCAGTCCCAAATGTGTGTCAGTGGACTATATATTTGTGGTAGGCATGCTGCAGCTTTTGACATTAACACGATTGCCAGCAAAATCACCTTGATTGATTCTCTTGATTACATTTGAGGCAGGCTGCTGATCAAATTGTCTCAATAGTTGTTGTTGAAGTTCATCTCTGGAAGCTTTGTGCCTAGGCAGGAGCCAGTGCCTAGCCAGAGAATGAAGACTGACAACTGAGGCACATATCCCCTGAATCATGGTCATTAAAGTAACTACTTGTATTGTAAAGGTCAGATTCAGCTACAGGTCATCCACTCTTTGTGCTGGCAAGGTCAGATATATCAGGTGTGGGTGGAAAGTCATTCAGGAGTGACCTGTTTTGGTGGGTAGCCATGTTGGTCTGTAGTTGAACAGCATTTGAGTCCAGTGGCACCTTAAGAGACCAACAAGATTTTCAGAATGTAATCTTTTGAGAGTCAGAGCTCCTTCTTCAGGTACTCACTGAGCAATTAGAAGTAGCTATCTGCCCCTCTTCCAGTGCTACTGTCATTCTTTTCTTATTTCTTCCTTTAAAGCTACCACAGTAGCTTCTCTTTTCTTTCTTTTGTGCAAAGAACAAGGCACATGCATACACCTTTGCCCTGGATAAGAAAACAACAGTACCAGCACCCTTTCCCATCTGCCATTCTTCCTTCATACATGCACAAATAGGCCCTTGCTCTGTACACATGCACAAATAGGAGAAATCTATTGTCTATTTCCCCATGCATAAAAAACTATTTGCCTCTTCTGGAAAAAACATAGAGGTAATGGTATATATTTTCTCCTTCAGGGCAAGTTACAATTTAGGGTGGTGCAGTTTGGGAAAACAAAGAAGAAAGATTTTCTCACTTGAACATTGAAGAGCTACTCTGAAACACTGTAATTTTTGGTACAAGCTGCCATTTTGTGAGTGGTAGCTTCACAAGGCTCTTGAAAAGAATTAAAATGTGCGTCCTGTAGCACCTTAAAAACCAACAACATTTTCCAGGGTGTAAGCTTTCATGAGTCAAAGCTTACTTTGTCAGATACAAATACCAGTTTGCATTTATATTTGACGAAGCTTGTATCCTGCAGACACATGGGGACACTAGTATTAAGCCTCAGTACAAAAATCTCAAATGTTTTTTTTCACTTTTCACAATATGCATTTTGAGTGGTGGCACAAAAGGATGTCATCTGTGAAGAAGCACAGTCATCATGTGAGAAAACATGGAAATGGGTGTGTTCCAACTCATTTGTGTCCAAATTGTGAGTTCTGGAATTGGAAGACATAGTCAGACATAAACTCACACATTCCAGAGCTGTGTGCACTGCACATCTCAAAATAAGCTCAGTGCTTAAAACACCACTTTTCCCTTTAGGTTCTCTGTCTCTTTGTATGTCTCTCATATATTGCTAGGTTCTCTCTCTGGTTCAAATGTGTCTTCACTCCTTTAAGTATTCTACCCAGAGTGAGACTGGGAGTTGGCTTTCATCCCCTCGTTACTAATAGGTGTTATAATTGGCCTTGTTTGCTTGAATGCAGAAGCTACCTGATATGAAAGACAGAATCCACTAAAATGTTCCTCTGATCAGTTGGTGATGTCCCTACTCCCTACAAATTGTAAAAGCTGCACCATCAACATTTTTTTTTGGAAGAGGGGAGGGAGAAGAAAAAGACCAAGAAGGGAAAAGATGTACAGGGGGTGGGGTGGATTAAAAGTTAATGTCATGCTGTATGCAGAGCCCTGCTGAGGGTACTAGGCCCATGGAGCTGGCCAAGGATGAATCATAATGTGGGTGTCTAGGGGGAATCTTTGTCTGGAGCCCACAGGGCTCTCAATAGTCTTTACTGTAGGACTGGCTTAGCAGGCAGGTCACAAGTCCTACAAGAACGAAGAGTGATCTCCACAAAAACCTGGAGCAGCAGAGTTTTGAATGGGAGGTTCTGCTTGCAGTGACCAAGTCAGCTGAGCTGTTGCCTGCCCACAGGGAGCAAATATGGCTGCCATTCACAGGGAGGGAATACTATATCTGACTGTTACTAACAAAATTCACAAGTTTAGCTGGCTGAGATTACGCTGGTCACTGCTGGATTAAATTTAGAATTTAAAATTCCCTCATGGGGACAGGCAGAGAAAAAGAAAATCGTTGGGTGCTTCAACTCACCAACTGAAGCAAAAGGGCTGAGAGTGGGATGAAAAATTTCCTTCCCTCTTCTCCTAGCAAAACAACTGATTTATGGATTGATGCTGGAGGGTTAATTACCATTATTTTAGTCTGGCTGGTTTCACTTCCTCGCTCACCCGCTTCTCCCATCTCCCTCATGAAGGTGCATTTCCTCCTTTCAGCAAAGAGCAATTATCACTTGACAATTAGCAGCACAGATGTGGCAAAATTTGAATGTTCATGATTATTCAATAAGCTTCGGAGTAGCGCCTCAGGATGAACAGTCCTTCTGAATATACTGTGCCTTAAAGAATAATGCAGCTCATTAAAAAAAAGAGGAGGAGGAAGGCAGCATTAAAACAGGGTTTGGAATTAAACCTCCAAGACTTACTCCTCCCAAAGACATTTGCCACCACATCAAGGGGCTGACTGTGACCATAAACGAACAGTACAATCCTATACTGTGTTACGCCATTGGGTTTAGACTGAAGTATCTCTACAGTGGACTGCGCTGTTAAGTGACATAATTTTAATTACTAAATACAGATTGGGAAACAAAGTTGCTAATGCCTATCATTACGGCCCCATGTTATCAAACAGAGAATTATTTAGCTTGTTGCTGCATTGGAAGCCCTTGGCTCCAATCCCGGTCCCATATAACTGCTGGCATATCCATCACATGAGTATGGCTGGCCGCAGTTGACTTAATTGTGCATCATGTGGTAATGATCCATCATGGTCTCTGTTCTAAAACACAGACCTCTCTCTGTATCTGAAGACAGGTTCTTTCACGTTTTGAAGATACACTGATTGCTAGTTCTAGCAGAGGCTGCAGAGTTTAAAGTATTATTTCAGTGAGTCTGAAATTTGCTGTTTTTAACAGATCATTATACAAAGGTATAATTACTCTGCGTGCTTCAGAACGTTTTCTTGCCATTACAATGTTGCAGATCTTAGCATCTCTCAATATATTCAATATGACTAAGATGGTGTTGAAAGAAATGGAGGAAACTACACCCCACTGAGTATTGGATTTTTCAGCCAGAAGCAGCAGCTGACAGTCTCCAATTTGTATCACAATTAGAGAATAAATCAAGGAATTAATTGATGAAGGGGAACATTTCCTTCTACAGCGTAAGATTCAAGGGAACTCAGATTTTTTCTTTGTAGCCAGTCTATTTTTGATGATGTGTCAGAAACCGAATATATATGTTATAATTCCATTTCAGTTGCATGTTGACTTGTTTGCTAGTACAGTCTGTTACTTTGCCTGGTGCTTATCTGTATTTATGGTGGGGAGGGGGAAGGTCCCTTCCCAGATTGCAGATCAGGCCTCTGTGCAGCAATGTTCAATCTTTTGTGCTTTATAAAGCTGCAAAGAACTAGGTTTCCTGCCCAGTGGAGGAAACCTGAGGACCCCTCCCCCCATTCACACACTGCTAAGGTATGTTTATATTTATCTACTTTCTAAAAGGGCTCAGGCCAGGCTTTCAGAATTGATTGAATTCAGGTTTTAGTTGACTTGTAAACTGGAGAGCAGTATAAGAGCCAGTGTTTGATCTCTCTGATTAGGATCTTGAAGATTTCAAGATTTCTCACAAGATCGTCTCATGTAGATATGTTCAAAGTCAACACTGTTACCTTTAGGGCGAAGCTACAAGTGACGAATGACACTTGAACGGCAAGTGTATTTCTCCCTGTTCCCTTGCCCTCCACTCAATCCACTTGCTGTTCAAGTGTCATTCATCACTTGTAGCTTGGCCCTTAGAGACCAATAGACATTTTTAGCTTGCTATACCGACCCTGTATCAGCCATGATGAAGTAACATAATGCATATAGAGGTAAATGAAAAAGGCACAAATCGTTACATAAATGTTGCATTAATAATGAAATGTATGTCAAATGTTAGTTATAGGAAAGAATTACTTGTTTATTTGACACTAAAATATGCTATAATACCTATTATGTTATACATTCAATTCATGATTAATCCTACCAGTTTCAGCATGCATATATAGCTTGATGAGGGATTACAGGAAAAAATGCAATTCAAATGAATGGGCACATAGCCATTGAATTCAGTGGGGTGTGGTTTATGGCCATGCTCAAAGTGCAATGACTGGGGTGAAAGTAAGCTGGTAGGAACCAGAACCAGTCAGAATGTTACTAAAACGGCACCTTCTACTTCATGCCCCACCCCCACCCCAAGATAGAACCAGTAAGAAATGTAATTTACTTTCACTTCTAGCAATGACCAGAATCTACAGATAACGGCTGATGTTAAAAACTTATTATTTTTGGTTTCTACCCTGCTTCTCTTCCAATTCCTCTGCCACATGTAAAATTCTCCTGTCAGAGAAAAACAGTAATAAATATTCCCATATCTCCAACTGTTTCAAAAGCCCAATGCAAATTTAAGACTCATCTTCCCCTCCTTTGAATTCCCTGCAAATGCTAGAGAGTTCATAGCAAACACAGGATCTGTTTCAGCCACATGGTGCCAAGTGAGAGCTCTTTCTCCCTGTGTTCTGAAATACACAAAGAATTATAGGAGGGTGATCTCTCATAATGCTGGACATCCAGAGATACATGGTCACTAAAATCATTTGTGGGCACTGCCACAGACTCCCTTTGTGGATCCCTGGAAAAGGCTATGCTTTCTGGGATTCCCTATGATATCAAGCAGCATAGGATAGGATAAGAAATCTGATTCAATGGTCTTTGCAACAGTTTCCAGTATCCTCAATCACAATTTTCCCAAAGGCCCACTGGAAATGTTCAGGGCCAGTTCAGGTGCTTACCTCAGCAGAAGATCCTTTTTCCATTATGAAGGCATATGTATGCCCTTTACTATAGTCACAATGTAAAGTATAACACAGGCACATCACTTGCATAATTCTTCTCCCTTAGCAAACAGGCATGAGAGAGATCTTGCAATTCAGCACTTTGTATGTGCAAGCATGTACATCAAGTGCCAGTATTACATGGCACATCATGAGTACGGCATGCCTTCTTCATGTTGTTCAGCCCCGGAACACAACCTGTATAAAAAGCAGAATATATAACTATATGGTTGACTTTTATTTTTATTGCCATCTAGATAGGATATACAATTATAGTGGGGAAAATGGGGTGGATACACTATTTCGTACACAGAAGACACTGACAGTCATGGATTGTGAAGGACAGGACTGGTTAGTGGTTACAGCTCCACCTCTCCTGAGAAACCAACTATGGTGGGGAATGGTCGGTAAGTGGGTAGGTCCACCCACCTCACAGACACATAAACCTTTCACACTCCTTGCCATCCACCCCAAACCATCCATTCACAGGTTTGGGGCTTCCTAGGCAAGTAAAGGCTGCGAGTCCACCGCCACACATCACCTGTCTAGCCTCCATTGCAGCAGGCAGAGAGCCCTGACCCAAATCCTCACAAAATCTCTCATCTCTTCCAGAGGCTCCACCAAACAGGCAGCTGGTTCCCTATATGTTTCTCCCCTCACCCAGCTACAGCCCAGAGTGATTGGGGAAAAGGGAACTAAGAAGTTACTTTCCCTCAATATATGCTGCCACCATTTGATTCACTAGGCCCACTGGTCATGAGCAGTTGTGTCAGATATATTCCCTCAGCTAACAATCTCAAGCCAGCTAAGGTTAAACAAACACAACAAAAACAAACTATACTTACATGACAGAACATGGGATTTTAAACTACTAAACATACTGGGGCCAAACAGGAACGGTTTCAAAGTAAAAGAACAGATTAATAGCCAGCCATTTTAATGCAGCTTCTCTGAGCAGCATCTCAAACCCTTCTGTCTCAAAAGCCTTCTTTTCTCTCCAATGAACTCTGATTCCAATTGGCCCAGCATTCCACCTGCTCCCATTGGCTGTCCCTCAGGAGAAGCAGAGCTGGGGCTGGTCCTGTCCGCCACACCAACCAATGAGAGGGGCGGAATACTGAGCCAGGGACTGGAATGAGAGCCCAAAGAGAAGGGTTTTGGAGGCTGCTGAGAGAGGGCAGCAGAGATATTTGCTGGCTGATTACATTGAAACATTCCCTGTTTAACCCCAATATATTTATGAGTTAAAATTATTCACTCCTATTTCCATCTTGTAAATAAAGTTTGTTTTTTGTTTAGTTTAACCCTGGCTGGCTTGAAGTCGTTGGCTAAGGGAAAACATCACACACAGAGACCTCAAAAACTCTGGGCATATTAAATAGACCAAGTTTAAGTAAATGGTGGCTGCTTATATAGGGAAAATAAACTCTGGGTTCCCTTTCCCTAATAGCCCTGGGCAGTAGCTGGGTGAGGAGAGATACATACAGGGGACCGTTTGTCTGATGGAGCCTCTGGAAGTGGAGAGGGGGGACAGTATAAGAATTTGGGTCAGGGCTCTCTGCCTGCCAGGTTGAAGGTTAGACAGGTGGCATGTGGTGACCAGTCCTTACCTCCCTGGGAAGCCCCAAACTTGTGAAGGGAGGTAAAGGGTGGGTGGCAGGGTGTGTGAAAGGTGGAATCTTTCATATGGATCTTTCCCACTTTCCCTTTCTCCCCACTTTCCAGAGTCAAGAGACCTACATGTAGTAAAGCCACATGGGTTGTGGGGGAGGGGAGAAGGGAGAAGACCAAAGGGAGTGAATTGTCTTTCGTGCTTATTCTGTCAGCAAACTCCTGATCTAAACCAGTATTAGATATGTCAGTCAAACACTTATCTACTTGGAGGTAATCCCCGTGGAATTCCATGTCAGTGTTCTTGGGATCTCAGCCTAAGCATATAACATATAACCACTGCGCAAGCACTGTAATGAGTCTTACGTTAAGCCCTGCCGATCTGGCTTACAGAGAACATGCTATCAAGCAATCCCACATTTGCAGAACTACCTACTGAAGAATTCCTCTTCCAGATTGCTTTAGAAATCTCCCTCATGGACCATACAAACATAAGGAACTCATCTGCTGTGGAAAAAATGGTTGCAGCCAGGATACAGGCTTGGGCTATTTTAATAGCAATGGTGACAGGTAACATTTTTGCTTCTAAAGGAACATTTTGAATGAGATTTGTTGTCAGAAACATACAGTTTAATATTAGCTTGCTTCTAGGGTATTAAAATATATTTTAAAGCCAAGGTAGAAAGAAAATAATGTCAGTATCTTCCCCCCTATACTAACCCTCTAGAATCTAGATTATAAACTTGCACTGTTTTGATGGCAATAATTTCTCAATTTTTAGCTATATTTCAGCTTAGATCAAGAAAACGCTTAAATATCAGCTTTCTTCTAGTTACAATATTTCAAAAGTAGAAGGCTATCCATGTTAATATGGTTTACTTGTGATCATCGCTTCTACCAACAGCTTTATTCTCATATATAAGCGAGTCAAAAACTAAGAGCCACAAAAGGTAATTCAAGATGAGCCACTGCTTCTGTAAACTCTTCTCTATAAATCATTTCGCAACCCTTGATTAAGACAGTTTAATGTATTTTCTCATGCAAACCAGTTGGGCGAGAAAGCAATGGAGCAATACCAATACATAAAATAAACATGTGAAGAAAGTTTCTCAAAGGGTACGAGCATTTGCTAACAGAAAGTCAATGGGCTATGCCTCATCTCATTTTGACATAGAAGTCATTATAGCGGACATAAGAAAAACTACTATAAGCCATAGAGAGTAAGAACATCTGACATGCACATAATCAGAACCTTATGTACGATGTAAACATCAGTGAAAGCTGAACTAGTTTGATTTTTTTTGCTCTAAAAGAAAATGTAGCACATTTAATGTAGCTTGTAGTCTCTGAAAACATTGAATGCCTCAGAAACCCTTCCTTTTCTTCACCTGTTGGTACATCTCACACTTTACTGGTTTGCAAACAATTTGCTGTCACTTCAAATATAGACCTGTCTGAATGGTGAACTGCATCTAGAGTTCTATAAATATTTCTTAATCCTCTTAACATGATGGGCAGTGGCTGTCGCTTCCAGCAAGGCCAATCATGACCAATATTAGCCAGTATTTACAGGAAGAGCTAGTTACTCTTCTTGAGAACTAATGAGGGATTTATTCATTGGTTCATTGAGTTGCTACAGCACAGGAAATGAAAAGTAAATCAAATAGACTTGCTGTTCTTTAGGTTCAGGATGTACCCCCTGATCTCCAGAAGCTGCATATGGGTTGCTGATGTTGCTTGATTTTTGTACTGATGCATGCAAATACACATTTATTAAACAATAAGGCACAGCCCACCATTTCCCTTGCTATAGATGATAAGGTATATTTTGACATCCAGATAACATTACAGAACAAGGGCTTGGATCCAACAGAAAAGCCCACAAATGGAGGAAGGGGTCTTTCCTCTCCTTCCTCTGCCCCAAGCAGTTTTTTCTGCTCATTCCAACGATCCTCTTTGAAAGCTGGGGTGCCCTTGTGAATGGCACCATAGGGGAAATCTTTTCTTCTGCCAGTGCAAGCTGATAACAGAAGAGAAGACTTTGCTGATTCTTCCTCCTTACTGCAGCACTCATGTAGTGCATTTTTTTCACAAGAGGTTCTTGGGGATTTGAGGGTTCAAAGAGTAGACTGCAGGGGAAAGGCGAAACGGGGAAAGATCCACCTCATCAACACCTTTGGTGAACTTTTCCACGGGTTCCAAACCAATGATTTATTTTTCTAGCCTATCTTTAAAACATACGGACACAAAAAGACCCTCTTTGTCTTAAATCAGTTCAGGGCTATTGCTGAATAAATTAATACAACATCAAGCAAGCAAGGAAGATCTCTGGCATAAGGTTGGCAGACGCCAGACGCGTACTTTTCAATCTCTTATTACAACTGCAGTTCCTACCTACCTGTTGTTCTCTGCAGTCCTGTCAGCAGCACCTCTCCTTCACTTCTCGTGCAACATAAAAATGATTTTAAAAATAAATATAAAGATTATAAGGGTGTAAGAAGTGTCCAGGGTAAGAAGTGGCAGCCTTGCTTCAAAAGTGTGTAATGGGGTGTTGTTCAAGCATTCATCTTTGGTGTGAAAACAGAGATGTTGCAACAAGTACACAAGAATGCCTCTGCTTTAATCTGTGAAATTCCGGAGGGTACTTCTTGTTTGTCAAGAGAACAATGCATGATTGCATCTCAAGACAGTGTGGCTTTCTTCCTGTAGACCTGCGTCCAGTCAATTGGGACCTGTGTGGAGTGGACCAAAGCTAGACAGTGTAGGGGCTGAAGTAAGGAGGGGAATTGCGTGAGACTGAGTGAAAAAGCTGCCTGGCCAACCTTTAGATTTTCTTCATTTTAAGTGTTTTATTTTTCACTAGCCTTCTGCTTTTAAATGATATGGCAGTATGGTTGATATGCTGCTTCCCCTATGTGACAGTTGTACTTTGGTTTTTCAAAGCATTTTCCTATCAAGTTGGCTGTTTAGAAACAGCAAAGAAAAACTCACGGTTACTTCATATTAACCTTGAATTAACAAATGCCTTTCACTCCATAGCACATTTTGTTTCTTTCCCTAATTGTGAGGCATGTTGCTTAATTTAAAAGGTGAAAAAGCAGAGGATTTACAAACAAACGCACTCCTTGCAACCGCTTCCCCTCAGACATATTTTTAACACGCAATGTTAATATTTTTTAACATCCGAGGTGCCATTCATTGCTGCCTTGCAGCTCAAGCAAGTCATTTGCACCTGTGGGAAATGAATACAAAGTGGGTAAAATAATGTTTCCTTCCTGACTTGGGAACACTTTGCAGCTGTTTTGCACTGCTGTCCTCAGGGGTAAGTGACTAGACAAGGTGCAACAAGATGGTAAATCAGCCCCAGAATGCCACTGCCCTGCAAACAACAGCTGGAGATAATAGCTAATTCCTGTACACACCTCAGGGGGGGGGTCCCCACAGTGGAGCGCCTGACCAGTGGGGAGGAACTAAAGCTTAATTTAAATGGTGATCCCTAGACTAAACCAGCTTCTCTATTCTGCTTCGGCATTTAACTGGGCCCTTAGCTAATATACATCTGTAGCATCAGTGTGCCAGCATAGTGCCCAACCAGGTCCATAGATCCCTGACATGTTAATGTGTGCATCCGCACTAGTGACTGAATTTAAATATGTCACTCAGGGCATAGGTAAAGTTTTAAGGGACTCTGTTGTCCAAGTTTTAATAGCAGTACCATCTTACAAACTGTGGGAACAGTATCTGCCCACTCTAGAGCCTTTACAGTAATAGACCTTACCTGGCGGAATAGCCTTTTCTGATGATGTCAGGAAGGCCACCATGTTCATGGATTTTGGGGGCTCTGTAAAGCTGAATTAGTTAGACGGGCAATTCTTTAAAAGCTTTTAAATGCCCTAGCCTTGAGATTAGGGCTGAGAATGGTTCTCTGATTAAGTGGAAATGGAATTAAATTACTGGTTAGTTGTTCTCTCTGTGTTTTAAAATAGTTTTAAATAACATTGCAACATGCTTTGAGCCCCTTTTTGAGAAAGGCAGGTTAGAAATGAAAATAAGCAACCAAAATAAATAAATTATACTCCCATCAATGGGGAAGTGACAGATGGCGGGGAGGAACTGGGGCAGGACGGCCAGGATTAAACAGGGCCGGACGCTGGAAGATCCATGATCAGAGCACCATAATTTTTTTTAAAAAATGCTAAATAGAATGGTATGGATTGGACAGAACATATGGAAGGGGAATTATTTTTCCCTATGCTGTTTGCCTGACCTGACACTGCCCATCTAGAGCTACTATTTGTCCCCTTGGGAGAAAGCTACAGGCAACCTAAACTCTTCTCCAAGAGGGGCAAGGGGAAAGAGTTCCCTTATTGCCATTATTTAGCAATTAAAAACATGATGTAAATCACTGTCTCATCTAGTTTAGTGTGTGTGTGTGTGTGTGTGTGTGTGTGTGTGTGTGTGTGTGTGTGTGTGTGTGTGTGTGTGTGTGTGTGTGTGTGTGTGTGTGTGTGTGAGAGAGAGAGAGAGAGAGAGAGAGAGAGAGAGATATTTAGGGTATAGTTGGACAATTTTTATTTATTTACTTCATATATGTCCAACCTTTCTCCTGGGGACTGAAAACAGCTTCCATCATGCTCTTCTCCTCTATTTTATCCTCACAACAACCCTGTGAGGTAGGTTAGGTTGAGAGTGTGTGCCCGGCCCAGGGTCACCCAGCAAGCTTCCACAGCAGCATGGGGATTCAAACCTGGTTCTCCCAGATCCTGGTCTGACACTCTCACCACTATACTGGCTCATGTGACCTAACAAGCCGAATATTGCCTGCAAATCATGTGTCATGGCTGCCAAGTGCCTGTGACAGACCCCCTGACTTTTTCAGTCACAAGCAGGCAGCAGCAAAACCAGGCTGATTGAACTTCTGTTGGTCTACTACATACAGCTATTAGTTTTGTTTAACTTGATGGCTCATAGATTGTGCGAGCTTGATTTAGGAAGAAATTGCCCTTTCCTGAAACATGGCAAAGTTTGCTGAGGAAATTAACAAGAAACTCACTAATTATTAGAGGCTGAAAATGGAGGGACGGCAGTTGGTATTTCTGTTCCTTATTTCCTCCATCAATGTTCCTCTCATTATTAAGAATTTTTTGCCCCTCCTCAGGATCACTATCCCTAGGTGACTGGAGCCTGCTTCAGCTGTAGAATGGACCTTAATCTATCACTTCCTCTTGTTAGACTCAAGGAACCACCAAGCCAAACAGGGAGACTTTTCTAGGCTCCAGCTTCCCAAGTCGGATTGAGATGTCAGAGCTGAGCGTATCATTCATCTGTTCAAACCAATGTGGATCAGTGAGGGTACTCTTATCATGGAACGTTCCTCCCATTCCTAGTTGGGAGTAAAGACTCCATTACTTCAAAATCATCATACTCCCTTGATTGTTCAGTCCCCATTCTTCCATTTGAGAACCTAAGTGGAGTTTTGTTAGGATTCCTGAAAGCACAGAAGGCAAAATGAGAAGTAGCTTAGCACACACACACAAAAAATTAATTGAGGTAAGTCACTGTGGCTTGTTAGTTGTGCACATAGCATCATGGTGTTTTAGGAGAGCTCCAGTCATGCCAACTGCATGCAGAACTCATCCAGTTCGGTATCTGTATGCAAAAACATCAAATAACATAGTGCCTTGGCTGGATGTGTGTGATAGAAACAGAATCAGTTATGGACCTCCTTGTTAGTTGCTCCTTAACAAACACATACGCAGTTGGCACATTCATACTATGATCTTCTAGGCTTAATATGTGTTTTTTAATTTATTTTTTAGAGGATGCTGTTTTTTGATTGCTATTTGTTAGCAAGATCAAATAATCATAAACTAATTGGGTTGTGTCCAGTGACCCATTAGCTCAAGGAGTTCACATCTTTGCTGTATTCCCCTGCCCCATCCCCACAGTCTCTTCTGTTCCTATGAAAGTTGATCACGGGATCCAGACAGACAAATAGCTATGCGGGGGGGGGGGGGGTCTGTTTTGAAGTGGGGAAAGATAACAAAATTGCCTCTTCCTCCTTTTATTCAAGTACAGCTCTGTTGAAAGTACAAGGCAATTTTAACCACTTATCCCTCCTCTGTGCAGCCCCCCTCCCCCAAACTGTCTGGCTATTAGTCTGTGCAGGCTCTGCAACCACAAGAATTAACTTCTGCTGGGGGTGGGGGAAGAACGCAGCAAAGAT
The DNA here is from genome assembly GCF_028583425.1 of Eublepharis macularius. Classification (NCBI taxonomy): domain Eukaryota; kingdom Metazoa; phylum Chordata; class Lepidosauria; order Squamata; family Eublepharidae; genus Eublepharis; species Eublepharis macularius. Next base: position 41,320,445 of record NC_072794.1, read on the forward strand.
CTATATCCCCCAGCAATTTCTGCTCACAGATCACTGGATCCAACCCACCTGCAACATCAAGGGCAATAGTATTATTAAGGCAGAAATTAAGAAATATTCTGTTAATGTACAGTTATTCTTGAAGGCACTTGTATTTTATCCTGCATGATTACATCAATCATATGCTTGATTCAATAGGTAACTAAACTTTTAAATACGATCTTCACTTAAAAGAATCAGTACCTTCTCCAATTTCTTGCAGGCATTCACTGTGAAGAAGATATCAATGAATGTCACATGAATCCTTGCCAAAATGGAGGAACCTGTGAAAATTCTCTTGGGAATTATACCTGCCATTGTCCCATCCAAGAAGATGATGGTGTGCTTTATGGTGGCTGGAACTGTACAGAAGTCCTTGTTGGTTGCGTTCAGCATAAATGTAAAAATGGGGGATTGTGTATCCCTCACTTCACAAACGGACAACACAGATTTAGTTGTCTATGTTCATCTGGATATACTGGAGTCCACTGTGAAACCATGACTACATTGTCTTTTCAGGGAAATGGGTTTCTTCATGTTAACAGCGTCACAGCCCTTACAGAAAACTGTTTCTATAACATAAACCTTAGATTTCTGACTGTCCAACCAACAGCATTTATATTTTGCCGAGGAGACAAAGACACATTTGTGAAGTTGGAGATACTGAATGGCTACTTGCATTTATCCATACAAGTCAACAACCAGTCAAAGGCCCTTTTGCATATAGCACACAATGTCACTGATGGTGAATGGCATTCAGTGGAGGTAACCATAGCAGGAGCTGTTACTCTTAAGTTACTCGACAGCTCTTGTCTAGAATCATGTCTCAGTAAAACTGACGTCGCAATAGATAGTGATCAGCTGGTGTTTGCTTTTCAGAGCACATTTTTGGGTGGTTTGCCAGTGGGGGACAGTGACTCTCTGCGTAACGTCTATAATATACATTCTGCACCTTCATTTGTAGGCTGTCTTCAGGACATTGAAATAGACTTGAATATTATTACCCCAGAGAACATGTCATCTGAGTCATCTTTAAATGTCAAGGCAGGCTGCACTAAAAAGGAGTGGTGCGAACTCAACCCTTGTCAGAACAGGGGGCGCTGCATCAACTTGTGGCTGAGTTATCAGTGTGATTGCTTCAGGCCCTACACTGGGCTGAACTGTGAAACAGGTAAGATGAAGCCCCCAACTGCAGCATTTTAATTTTCAGCGGAGATAATAGTATATAACACAAGTGGGCAAACTGCTGAGCTCCATGGTCCAGCTGCGTTACCATTAATCACCCACCAATGGAAAATCCTTCAGTGAAGATAGCCGCAACAAATTCACAGCACCTCTATCTTTGTATGACCATGACTATACAAAGGTGGCTTAGATGCTGTAGATGCACCATACCATAAAAAGATGTACTGTTGCTGCTTACATATAGCTGCTATATTATGGAGAGAATTGTTAGCAGTCAAGACTGGCTTCAGACTATTTTGTTGCCCTAAACAACACCACAAGGGGAAGCCGCGAAATAAGCAGGCAGGAAAAAAATATCAAAGATCTTCCGCAGAACTATAAACAATAGTATACTTCTACTACTCAAAAGAAAATGAGGTTGGAGAGTCCACAAAAAATTTCTCAGTTCGAATACTCCTTTCACAGATAGTCCTTTTTGCTTCTCTACTTGTAGGTATAACATTGCAACTCCCAGACAGGAGACAGCAGAAGGACTGTCCAGCTGAGGGGGGGGGGGGGGTCTGCAGCTGCTGAGAAACGCTCGACGGGGCTAGCTGCTCTCCTGTTTCGGCAATCTTTCTCAAGAGAATTCAGGAACAGCAAGACTCTCCATCTCCAGTTAGTCAGTTGGCAACTTTCTGCAATGAATGGCCATAACAGGCTCCTCAGATACAAGCAAAGGGTCCAGCCTTATTTTCTTTTGAGTAGTAGAAGTATACTCCTCTTATACATGATCTGTCTTCAGGTTTAATTGCTTTGCATAATTATTGTTGGATGCGAATTGTACATTGAATTACCACCTGATCTATTTCATGCACCTTGCACTTTAGTAGTATAAATACGTTATTAAGTCTCTTGAATTAACTGCCTTTGCATGGTGCACTTTAAGTCTTATCTATTGTTTATAGTTCTGCGGAAGATCCTTGATCTTTTTTCCTGCCTATTTTGTTGCCCAAGGCAAGACTTTCTCTCGCACACATACTTTTTAGGTAGCTGTGAGGATACTGTAGTTCCTTCTCTAGGATTAGTTTCTTTCATCCCACCCACCCACCCCTTTTTAAAAAACAAATGACTGGAAAAAATGGAAAGGATTTTTGCTCTTTTTGCTATAGTTTTGTAGAGGAAGGGGAAATACTCATGCTATCCTGAAACTATGGGTCTGGAGGGATTGGTGTTAGAATCTCTAAGAATTCTGCCTTTAGCCTGGGCCTCTAAATTTCTACTAAACTAGGTCCATCATAGGTGGCAACAATCTACCAGGGAGTTATGATTCCCTTCCTGCGTCCACCCAATGAATAACATAATTGTGCCTCAGGAAAACTGCAGATACATGAAATGAAATGGCTGAAGCAAAACAGACAGATATCTATCTGAAAATCTTCAAATGTTTAATTTGCATTTTGAAATTTTGTATTTAGTTCAAAAGAACATTTGAAGCTGAAATTCAGAGCTTGTTACCATAATTATAAAGTTCACACACACACTCATGAAAGATGACATTCACACAGATCAAACTAATCTCCCAATTTCAACATTCGTTCAGGATTTGGAAGTCCATTTAATTTTGAAATTTCAGTTTGATATACTCTTGATTTCTACTAAATCAAACACGTGAGTATTATTGTTCAAAAGTGATTTCAATTTTATATATTTGTCTCCAGCAAATATTTGGAATAGCTCTAGACATGAAAAAAAATAAGATAGGGATGAAAATAAGGTCCTTCTAGGAAAGTAAAGTAACTGTGCACAGAAGTTTCTTTCCTCATATCATAAGGTGTCTTGTGCACATGGGAGTTTGATGAGGGAATACAGAGAATAGTGTATTTTCTTTACCTCTCTCTAGAAATCTACTAGCTATGCAAAAGAGTCAAGATAAAAGTCATCCATCACTGACCCTATTCTTCCATGCCCTTTTAAGCATAACTCTCTTAAGTGTGAGCTGCATTCATTGTTCAATATGGAAATAGGTCTGAGATAATGATGCAGATGATTGAGAATGTCTCCCTAAAGAAGGGGAGAGCAGCATAATCCCCCTATGCAGCTTCTCGGGCAATTAGATTTTAAGATACTTTTTCTTGGGAAAATTTTCAAGTTCCCCCAAAAGTCTATTCCTATCTAAATGGTTAGATAGTATTAACATCACCTGTACCAAAAAAGTGATGTAGGAGGAGCAATTAGACAGACACTAGCATGAAATTTTATTACATAAAATACAGAGGATGGTTGCAGAAAGAAAACACACCAAATGGCATGATCTTGGTATGGTTAAAATTGCCCTGAGACATATGGCAGCAAGTACACCCAAATAGCTTCCCATGCCACAAAGACAGCGCTGTGTTTGTTCTCTTGTAACAGGAACTCTGCCCCTGGTCTAACAGCTGATGTTAGGATTTTTAGGCAACTTTTAGGATTTTGGTAACTTGCAGGAGGGTTTGGAGGCAGGGATATGGGGGGGGGGGGAGGAACGATGTTGGCAATGTCACCAGATCACTTTTGGGTACAACCCAGAAATGACAACGGTAGCTCTTGGAATCACTGCAACTCTATAGTTAACTTCATGGTGATTTCTACAGCTAATATCGTCCCTTGTAGGTTGTATCTGAAAATAAAGTGCCAGTGACTAGGTCAAAGTCTCTCCCCCCCCCCCCACCTCCTTATTTTTCTTCCCCAGGTTTTTGCTTGCCATAAGTGCGCAAATAGTGTGCCTATCTGAAGTAAGCCTATCTGGAAATCTAGCTGGTCTTTTAGGTACAACTGGACCTGAATTAGGGGTCCCATTCCTGAGGTGGGGGCAGGGGATGCCCCACTCCTAGCATCTGCTCCCCCACCTCTCACCTGGTCATCTGGGGGGAAATGCACGGAAACAGATCAGAAACCCCTAGAGCACATTGATGTCATTCTTCATGTGGCACGGAAGCAGAGAGTTATGCCAAGGGCCAATTTGGGTAAAAATTGGCCCCCAACCAATTTTGGGGCCAATTTTTACCTAATTGTCCCCAGGCGCATTGTGCCAGGAATGACAACTCTACCCTCATCCCCCAGTTTGGACCTCGGGAGACCTGGCAATCCTAACCTGAATCTTGCTCTCCAATCTGAAGTGTCTCAACATCTTCACTTTGCTAGCAACTTATGGCAATGTGATTGCTTTAGGCCGTAGTTGGCCACTACTGCTTGAATGGCAGCAGGAGAAATATTTTTTAAAAGCACCAACATCATCTGCGCCGTGATATCACTTCTGGGGTTTCTAAGTGATGTTGGGCAGCTCTAGGTTGACTATAGAGTTTCTGGCAATTCCTAGACCTACCCTACATCATTTCCAGATTTTCCCTGAAAGTGATGTTGCATCACAGAGTATTGCACCCTACATGTCCCCACCCCCAATCCTACCACCAATTGCCAGGCATGGCCTAGTAACCCTAGGCCCTCTGTTAGCAAGTGATTCAAAAATTATATAATAGGCATTTATAATTATATATAATTATATAATCCCATTTTTCCATTTAGATTTCTTCTGAGGCACGTTTATCCTTGGGTCATATCAAGATGACTGCTTAACTAAGACATGCCAACCTTTTTGACAGCAATAAAAAAAATCTGTTCCTTTAATCATTTTACTTTAGCATTTCCTCACAATCTGATTGCAACAGTAGACAAGGTTATAAACCTCCAGGTAGGGGTTGGAGTTCTCCCAGAATTACAACTTATCTCCAAACTACCGGGATCCGTTTCCCTGGAGGAAATGGCAGCTTCAGAGGGTGGACTCTGTGGCATCACATCCCCTCTGAGCTCTCTCCACAGGCACCCCCCTCCAAATCTGTATTTCCAAAGTCAGAATTGGCAACCCTAGCAGGAGACCAGTTGAAAAGCCATTCCAGACGCTGTGGTTGCCAGATAGCTTTCAGGAAGTGTACGAACAAGTAATAGTCCCTGTAAGAAAAAGCTGTAGCAATGCCTTCCTCTGCTTCAAGACTTTTGTTCCAACAAAGCAGTGAAATAGTAGCACTCTTTACCCCTTTCCCCACTCACCCCCATTTTGGGGCCCATCCTGTGAACTTCTGGGACTGTTGTAAGCATCTAGTTCTGCTCATACGATAGTCCTGCTGCTGCATTCCCTCCCCCTTTATTTTTTTTTGCCATACAATGTTGTAATTGAGATAGGGCAAAAAAAAATCTTGAAAACATTATGAAGCCAGACATACGTACACACATTCCAGCCAAAGTTAAGCCAATTCTAGTGGGAAAGTTTTTAAGCACTTGGTGAACTCCATGTGACTTTTTAAAAATGTTAAATATGTATATATAAAAGTTTTCAGTATATTATGACCAGAATGGTATATGATAAAATGGCAAAGCCATAAAATAAAAACAGTCAAATCACAATACCAACTACAAAAAGCAAAAAGGAAACCCTAGACTCCTTTGTCCATTTTGCACATCTAATAAAAGGAGGAGACAAGTGAATTTTCCTATACAACAGAGGGGAAGGATTTTAAGTGTAGCATGGTGTCTGGGAGGAAAATGAAACCCTTACCCCATTGGGGGTGTCCCCCCCCCCCAGTGCAGCTCCCAGCATGATTTACTTCCTTTTCACCAAGAAAAAAAACTAGCTGAGGAGAAAAGCTCATAGAAAAGTGTAATGAGATAAGTTTGGCTCACCTTTTATGCTTGCCGATATGCACATTACATCTTCCCCTTCCACCCTGTTTTATAGGAGACAAGTAGTAACATGTCTGTCACTACAACATCAATTAAAAAACACAGGAGAGAACACAATATTGTGCAAAATTAGCCACCAAGGTCATAACAGAACTGAAATTTCTTAGTACAGCATAGCAGCCAGACAGTATTTCCATAGAGCCAGTTTGGTGTAGTGGTTAAGAGTGTGGGACTCTAATCTGGAGAACTGGGTTTGATTCCCCACTCTTCCACTTGAAGCCAGCTGGGTGACCTTGGATCAGTCACAGTTTCTAGGGGCTCTCTCAGCCCCACCCATCTCACAGGGTGTTTTGTTGTGGGGATAATTATAACATACTTTGTAAACCTCTCTGAGTGGGCATTAAGTTGTCCTGAAGGGCAGTATATAAATTGAATGTTGTTATTATTATTGTTATAGAGTTAGTGTTCTTTTCAAAAGTGCTTAACTTTGGCTGAATTGTGCCTACAATTCATATTCAGAAATATCTGGCAGAATTTAAATTCATCAGTGAATCCAGGTTTGGGGGTGGGGGGTATGAAAAGCCCTAACTCTTGGTTTAATCCAAAGCACCATATCCTTAACAGATGTTAAATAACACTTGCAGTGAATTTAGTGGAGTTACATGGATTTACACCAGTTGACAGCTGGTGCAAGGGACTTACTGGAGATAATTGTTCAGAAAGCTTCAGCTTCAAAATGCATTCAAATATTTTTAAAATACTATATCATTTCATATGCTGCCCTTCACAATGTGCACCTAGCATTTTTACTATTATTATTACTATGCAAAATGACATTGCTGGAGCCATAATTATAGGAGACGGCTTTGAAGTTCAGCAGTAATTTATCTAAAGGGTTGAACAGCAAGTTTGGAGGAGAGGACAACATCTGGTAAATATGTTTGCCTCTTTATATGAAGCAAAATTAAAACCATCCCACTCTGAGGAAGGCTTATGCTTCCATTAGGACTGTTGCAAATGATTAGAAAGTATTTAAGACTTTTTTTGTCCCCCTGCTGACCACAATATTCTACAAAATTCATGGCATTCATTTTGAGTCAACAATTCTATTATGTATTTGTAGAGAGAGATTCTTGGAACTGGCAGTCCAGTGTCTTGTTCACAGGGATATCACAGTTTATTTCCACACATACTTCAGATTTGATCCAATACATCCAATTTCTTGAAAAACCTGAAAATGGAATGCCTAGCCCTCAAATATGGGACATGATGTACACTTCAAAATGGTTATGGCACTTTCTTACAAGCTAGAAGCACAACATTTGGACCTAGACATACACACACAAACATACACACACACACAGGTTTATCAGCCAATTGCTAAATATTTGCGTATGTATTCTTTGCCTTTTAACGGTTTACGCCATCAACAAATGTCATATTAACTGAACTTACACACCAGTGACTAGAGGAACTAAAAGATAACTTCAGATTCAAAAATTTTTAATGCTGCTAATCTTAAGTATAAGGAAAACATTTTTAAAATTTTATTTTTTCATTCAGGATAAAAATAAATAAAATATCAAATAAATAGCCTAAAGATGTAATCCTATGCAGTTACTCCAATCCATGTATACATCTCCAGCTGTGTGTGTACATGTGTTGTGTGTGTATGTACAGACACACACATAGAAACACATCCTGGGATGTTGCTGTTCTTTAAATAAAGAGTTAAAGAAAAGAGGATAGACAGTTAAAAGGAGCAGGGCAACATTTTTTGTATACACAGAAAAGTAACTAGAAAGCAACCTTGTTGATTTATTTGCATCATCCAGATATAATGGCTCAAGAGGTTAATCTTGACCAAGGTTATGCTAAATGCCCATCAAGCCACAGACCAGATCCACTATTTCTTTTGAAGCCTCATAATTGAAAACTGCACAGCTCGCCACAACTACCCTTTTGAAGGCTAACCTCACTTCCTTTATCTTCCTTGGTAACGTTGGAAAGCTCCGTGCTACTTGCTGGCTTAGCTGTATGAACGTTCTCTCTTCAACATGAAAAATGTCTTTCAAGTACTCCTCTAATACAGAGAGAAGTTTGAAAAGCTTTCATGCTTAAAACACCCATTTCAGCAGAGGGCAAAAGATTTATGTCTGTCTGCTATATTATTTAACAAGCACATAAAAAACGAACGTTAAGATAATCTCATTCACCAAATTAAAACACTTTTTCATGAGTTATTTATGAAATTGTGTATTCAGAAATAAGTCAGGGATTTAGTTCACCCTATTAAATAAACTGAGCCAGAGAGGAGGCAAACAACAGTTAGAGAGGCTGTCAGGATTTTCATAAAGCCTGCCCCTGTTTTCATAGGTCCTATAACCTTTTCATTAAAACAAAATGCTGCAGGCATAAAGTTTGGCCTATGGAGGCTTCACCCCCATTTTTTTCTTTCTAAAAGAAAAGCTTGACTATAAAATTCCTGAAGAGACTGGTCTGTTTGTTTGTTTTTCAAGAAACTTGCTTAATGCTGTTTAGTATATGAAACATTAGCAAATTAAACAATTTAGTTTCAATTGGGCAGTTATGGTAGTCTTATTCATTAATTTAGATATCTATACCCTGCTTTTATCCACAAGTGGGACTCAAAATAGTTTGCATCATTCTCCCCTCCTGCATTTTCATCCTCTCAACAACCCTGTGAGGTAGGTTAGGCTAGGGGAGTGTGAGTAGCCCAAGGTAACCCAGGAGTTTCCATGGCAGAGCAAGGATTTGAACCTAGGCCTCCGGGATCCTAGTCCCACAGTCTACACCACATTGGATGTCTATATAGTATATTGCTATGGTAACATGATATGGAGGCTGCTTCTGTGCAATCCTGACCTCTCCACATCAAATATTTTTAAATTAGTTTCTATGAGCTATGATCTATCCAATCCATACATTACTGTGATGGTATGGAAGCTGATGCATGATGGAATGTACAGTAATGGCTGTAAAGAAGTTCTTCACTGGCTAGAGGATAGCATGAAAAAGAAATCACATCATTAATCCACCTCCCATTTTAGGAATGATTCATGGAAGTAACTAGTAGCTCGGTAGCTTGGGTGCTGGACTAGGGCTGAGGAGATGTAGGTTTGACACACACATACCCCCACTGCCGCTATGGAAGCTTGCTTGGTGATCTTGGGCCAGTCACGCTCTCACAGCCTAACTTACCTCACAGGGTTGTTGTGAGGCTAAAAAGAGGGAGGGGAAACCATATACACCTCCCCGAAGGGCAAGACAAAAATGTAAGAGACTATCATGATTAAAATACTCATCTCAGAATAAGTACATAAGGGTTTTTCTTAGCCATTTTACTTTAAACAAGATTGGGGGAGGGTCTATTAAAAGATGGCTAGCATTTGAGTCTCACTGAGATCTATTTCAGATTTAGAAAATATCTATCAAAGGGCTATGCAGGTCTAATTCTCATGCATATGAGTTATCCCACACGTAGGACACTTCAGTACCACACACCTATCAATAGGAAACCTTTGCAACTGGATCCACTAGGATAAACAATAACTGAAAAGATTTTTGGAACAAATTTGGTACCACAAATTCAATGGCGATTACAATCTAAAATTGAGAGAGGAGGAACATATTGATCAGCAATGCATCTTTCAGTCTATTTTATGTGAAACACAGCAGATGGCTTCAGAAACAATAGCCTTATTTAGATATTCACTTGCACATATATTAACACACACCGAGGGGAGGGGTTTGTACCTATGTGTTTGATGGAATATCATCTTGGAGATGCATACAAGTGCAGGCTCTTCTGTGCCATAAGAGCATCTGCAAAAATGCCCTCCTGCATGGCACTGTTTACCCAACAGTCCAAAGCAGATCAGATAAGCCTGATCACAGTGTGTCAGGCAGTGCATTCACAGTAAGCCTCTCTAGTTGGATGAAACGCTGGGTGCCAGGAATTTCAGAACTGGAACCAAGAATCATCTCTCTATAGAATGGGGTGTATTCTAGAGAGCTACCTGGGATTATGTGTGCTCAGGCCTTTTCAGCACTCTCTTCAGGTAAAAATAGCAATGAGGCTGAGCCACACTGGTCTCTATGACTGGCCCAAAATAAAAAGGCCTTGAATTGGCCAGCTCTGATATTCATGGAACGATGGCCTTCTGCCCTCGTGTAGTCATCACTTTCTGGTTGCTGCACTTCAAACTCCAACTTCTCCTGGCTGGAGAAAACAGGCAACATTTTTTGATATGGCTGCCCACAGATCTAATGTGGTCCTAAAAACAAACCAAGATATATACTCTAGGGGCCTCTAACCAACTGGGAATGGAGAAAAAATTACTTCCAAAACCCTAGTTTGTCAATTGGGGGGATCCTGAGCATAAGCAAAAATCATTGATTCTTCCAAAGGATGGGCCACATTTGTTATACAAAACATTCTGTCAGAAACTCTGGATTTTCTTTATGTTCAAGAAGAAATGATAAATCTAAAACTGGGTGTGGGGGAAGGGATTTCTTTGTCCTCCCAAAGCTCCATGTAACACAACAGGACAACAATAAGACACCATTGTTCTTTCACTTGGTCTAAACAGGTGATGCCAATTACAGCTTTTCATCTCAGAAACACACATATTGAATAGAAATCTTGCTCTTGAAGAGATGCTTTATCAAAATTCCATATTTTAAATGAACATTGGGATATATTGAACATGGCCAGGACTAAGTATCATTCTTTTGAACCAAGAACAAACTTGTAATATGGGCACACACAGATATGTACAATCTGATGAATCAAAACAAAACTTATATTTTCATTCTGAAAGTCACAACGAGACTATATCATAGAACTTGCAGCATACCCATCCCCCACTTGAGCCCCCCAAACAACTTCAAGAAAGGCAGGCACCTATCTACCTGTAATACCTATCAAAGTAAACATATACGTTATGTTGCTGACCAGAGGGACTGTTTTCTTTTAGGTTTCCCACTGAAGTGCAGGAAAATGTGAGCAAACTTCAACATCCAAAAGGTCCACCAATGGACTGCCAAATTTTGATGCTAGCCTCCATCTATAATACACAAAATTCTTCTCTAACAATATTCCTTTATCATTTACATTATATTTTGGCTCTGCCTCATTTCTGCCCAATCCCCCCCCCCCCGCCCCTCGGTCTTTGCCTTTGAGATTTTGCCCTTCCTCTGTACTTCTGACTGCACTCTGGCTCTAAATAATTGGAAGTCAGTTATTTTAAATACTAGCGGAATGAAAATAAGAATTTAGTTTGGATGCAACACAAGATGTTCCTCATCTTTTTTGCAACATCTACATTGTTATCAGTTCCTCTGTCTTAAAGATGTATAATTTTATCTCTTCCTTTTTGTCACACAAACTCAAGAATACACCCCAGGAAGATTTGGACTTAAGGAATCCCTAGGGTATGCTGCATTTGCTGTTAACAGTAGCAGCCAAGAAGGAGTGACAATATCAATGTTTGTACGAACACGCAAGCCTTTTGGCTTGCTATTGGCTTTGGAAAAAAATTCATCTATATATCTAAAGGTCTGGATGGAAGACGGGAAACTCATCATGTCAGGATCAAACTCCAACAAACTCGTCGGAACTCAGACTGTGAATGATGGACATTTCTATTTAATATCCTTAAAAACAGCGTCAAACAAGACTGAATTATTCCAGGCATCTCAAAATCTGGGCCACCTTTCTATGCCAATGACAGAAATCCAAAGTGGAGCTATTCTCTACATTGGAGGGTTACCAGATGAACAAGAAACCAGTGTAAGTGGTGGGTATTTCAAAGGCTGTGTCCAAGATTTAAGACTGAGCAACCAACCACTGGAATTCTTCCCTGTCAGTACTTCATCGAATTCTGTCGTCAGCAACAGAACACTGAACAACATAGCCCCGGGCTGCATTGGAGATAACCTCTGTGAGGTAAGAAAGCTGTTTCTCAAAGTGCCGTTTCCATGTTTGCAACACAGAATTCTCTTTTGAACTAACAGCACTCCAGAACAGCATGTGACAGTAAGAATATCTTAACATGGGATCCGAAACAGGCAAGTGAGATCAGATTTTGCCAAACAGCCTTGCAGTTTGTGGGTACCAATTCCAGAAAACATCTGGGGGGCCGGGAAACAGGGCCCTGAAACAGCAAGGTAATGATAACCAGTAAGCAAACCTGCTATTCATTAAGGGCAACTTGAACTCGCTGTAGTTTCCAAACCAAAATATTCTCATAATTACTGTAAAAGCAGACTTTCAGAACAGAGGTAATCATATGGCATGTTATGGGCATCAGATCTGGAAACAAGGCCCATAAAATGTTTAAGTACTGAAGAATGTTGCTGCACGATACAAACACAAGGGCAGGCTGTGTGGATGGCGTCTACAAGAAGTCACCCGGTCCTCCCCCATATTTCTTATTTCACATTGTATAAAAATAATGGATTTATCAAAAATACCCTCCTTGAATTACATGAGGTGATTTATGCAGGTTTATATACTCTGAGTTACACGCTCATGCAATATAGGCTTCATTCGAAACATCTATACTGATTTTTTTTTTAAAAAAATGTTTTATTATTATAATGGCCAACTCCTTTCCTTGTGCTCATTCTATTTTCAGTTTTAAAAGATACTCTGTATCTTAGCAAGGCTCATAAAGAGGGAGTACAGCTTAACAAACCCAACAGTTGTTGAAGTTAGGTTGAATGCACATCAGTGGGCTGTGGCATCTATTTGAAGGACCTGCCTCTCCTGATAGAAAATTGCATGTTACTTTAGGCCCTCTCACCGTCTCCTCCTCCTCCTCTAGCCACCACCCAAGCTTGCTTATATACAATAGTGGCTTTGACATTTAGGAATGGTTTGCTGAAAGAAGTGAGGAATGCCTCTACAACTCAGCCCAGTTGCACAGAGAGTGTAAAGCTCTCCTTTGCAGGTGGGCCTTTGGTGGATACTAGGTGTCAGGCTATGGGTGACAGGATATGGCAGACAGGTCTCTGTACCATTGCATCAAGAAGTCCAAGCTCTTGGTTAAATGGTTTTATTCAGAAATCTAATCATTTCCATATATATGTCCATAGAATTACTCAGAGGCAAGAAAGCATCTAAGCAGTACATGCTTCCTTGATAGGAATAGAAACTTGAAGAAAGTACAGCTCTAAATACTCATTTCCCCCCTCCCACTTAGACCACAGGTTTGCACGGGAAAGGGTCTGGAAATTTCTTCAAGAGTTTATAGACAGGACTAATGGTATAAGAGTAAACTGTAACATTTCAGACAGCGCAAGGTCACTTCTGTGAGCTTCTAAGGAAAGAGATAAGACAGCTGTGTTCTCGGGCTGCTTAACAAACGAAAGTGATGGTTAGAGCATTTGCAAAATGAAATTAAGGTACAGCATTAGTAATGGTTCACCACCTAGAACAATGACATGGATGTAGACGTACAGACATGACACTAGGGTGGGTAGTGGATTACGTCTGGGGAGGGTATAGGAGGTGGCTATTAATGTTTTGAGTTTTTGAAGCTTTATTTTCTGTCTTATTGCAAGCTTTGACTGGTTTTGTATTTACATAAAAATTGTAAATAGCTGTATTGGCCAGCGCAAAATCCCAAAAAGGAAACAAAATTTATGTAATACGTTTTATTAAAAAGAGCCCCATGGGACAGAGTGGTAAGTGGCAGTACTGCAGCCCAAGCTCTGCTCATGACTAGAGACGGGCATGGAACAAAAAAACCCCAAAAAACAGGAGGTTTGTGATCCGTGGTTTCATGAACCATGAACCATGGAACTGGACCAGTTACGAACCAGTTCGTGGTTCGTGGGGTTTAAATGCCCCTTTCTGGCCTTAACAGCAGCAGGGAAAGGGGCTTTTAACAGTTTAAAGGGCCCTTTCCTGCCTTGCAAGCGGCAGGTTCCTTTAAACTATCAGCTGGCAGGCATAAGGGGGGATCCCCCCCACTGCCTGCCAGCTGATAGTTTAAAGGGACCTACCAGTGGCAGGGCCCTTTAAACTGCCCCCCCACATGGCCATTTGAGGGGCAGGGAGGTTGTTTTTGGCCTCTTCCACCGCCCCCCAAAAACCCACGAACCAGGCCAGTTCCGGGTTCACAGGGACAGTTTAAATGGCCATTTCCCTGGGGAAATGGCCATTTAAACTGCCCTGTCAATATGACCCAACAAATCAGTATACAGTTCGTGGAAGTTCCGTGAAAAGGAGCTTCCATGAACCCCGTTTCGTGAACCCTGAACTAGCCTAGTTTGTGGGGGGTTTTAGGTCGTATTTAGGTTCGTGCCCATCTCTACTCACGACCTGAGTTCGATCCTGATGGAAGCTGGGTTCAAGTAGCCGGTTCAAGGTTGACTCAGCCGTCCATCTTTCCAGGGTTGGTAAAATGTGTACCCAGTTTCCTGGGGTAAAGTGTAGATGACTGGGGAAGGCAACGACAAACCACCCATAACAAAAAGTCTGCTAAGAAAATGTTGTGATGTGACATCCCCCCATGGGTCAGTAATGATTTGGTGCTTGCACAGGGGACTACCTTTACCTTTTACGTTTTATTAGAAGTAACCAAAATGACACCTGGCACATATTTTGTTTGCCCTAATCTAAGGTATTTATGTGGATTTTGTTTTGTGATTAATACCTTTGTGTTTACAGTGAAAGACGGTTGTTTTTTAAAAGTTTTGATAAATAAATACATGTTGCACACCCAGAGATACATCATGTGCATTGGGAAAGCATTGTCACAATCCTGTAAAAACAGATATTACACATGGGGTATATTTTGAAGTCAAATTAGCTATCTAATCCAATGCCATGAAAATATCCTCCCTTCCAGCCCATCATAATTTTAACAGCAATATACATGTCCCAGTTTACCAAAACAAAAGATTTGCCCACTACATGATGGTATTTTGAAGAATAAATAGCTCTAACTGATAGCTCAACAACCAAGCACACACAGGCTAATAAATTATCTGGATGGTTATAAATGTATCCTGTCTTTCCTTTTCTATTTTGCTGAAAGCTTAAGAGTGGTATGTCAGGGTTCTAACCGTGCCTTGTAACGCATGTATACTATAAAGGATACAGAAGAGCAGAGGAAGGAAGAAGGTAGCAGTCTCTTTCTTGCACCATAGTCTCTTTCCTTGTTTGTAAATAGAAGTTATTGCTCACTTTACTCCTGTCTTCCTTGTTCAGGCCAACCCATGCAAAAATGGTGGTGCATGCTATTCAATCTGGGATGACTTCACTTGCTCCTGCCCACCAAATACAGCGGGGAAAGCTTGTGAAGAAGTGAAATGGTGTGAACTTGATCCATGTCCACATGAAGCCCAATGTCAACTGGTGTATCAAGGATTCGAATGTTAGTATTTTCCCCTGCCCCATAATTCCTACTTCCTTTGGAGAACCTAAGGCAACAGAGTGCCAGTTTTCGCAAATGGTTCTGATTAGAGTTTTCCACATGCCAGGTCTGTGTTTTGAGCATGCTCATATTAACAACATAAAACTAGTCTCTGTCATCCAAAACAATTAAAGGGCTAGGAACATGTTACTAAAATTTTAAGTTTCGAGCAATTATACACATCTAAAATTACACACAGAAAAGATTATAGGGAAGGTCTTGCCAAGTAATAACATTTTCCAAAGGTCAAGACAGTTGTCCATTTAAAAAGTGAGGGATGTCATGTGACATCGTTTCACTCAGACATCACATAATTATTTTCCTGTTCTGAAGCAACATTGTGGTGAAATACTTCTGTTTGGTTTTTTAACTTGTTTAGGCTGTACCAGAAAAAAATTGTCATCTTAAAATTAAACTAATTGCCTTATAACTGTGGCAGGAAAGCTCATATTGACTAGTTTCCAACCTGTTACCAACTCGTCTGTTGCTTACCAGCCACGGAACATCATGCCAAACTCCCAGAACAATAGCGTCTTCCTGGCGCGATTTCCTGTCATAACTCCAGTTCTCGCGCGAAATCACACTAGGAAAACGCTGTCATTCCAGGAGCTTGGCATGATGTTCCATGGCTGGTAAGCAGTGTGAAAATGGCCCTCATCTTATAGTAGTTCTAGTTCCACAATTGTTTTAAAAATATTTGAAGTTTTTAGGGGATGTTATGGCCCCTTTAAAAACAAACAGCACAAGATTATATCCCAATACTTATTATGTTCAGGCTTTGTTAAAGAAAAAATTTAAAAAATCTCTTTACTCTGTTGAGTAGGCATTCATGCTCTTTACTGTTTGAAATAATATCTAGTAATTTAACAAGTCTGAATGAAGAAAATGGAAGAATATTACTCAAGCAAGGATGACATCAAGTTACCTTTCACTTTCATTACATTTGATTATGGTGAGTAAAGGCTGGATTGAGGTATAAACACCATGCCAATTTGGGGAAACTCTGAGCTCATATCCAGGGCCGTTTTCACACTACTGACCTGCTTCCGTAACGTTGTGCAACGTTGCGCAAAAAATGTGGAAGATAGCGTCTTCTTGCGAGAGTTTTGCATGACATTGCGCAAAACTCTCACAAGAAGACGCTATCTTCCGCGTTTTTTGCTCAACATTGCAGAAGCAGGTTAGTCGTGTGAAAATGGCCCAGATCTTAACTTCAAGAGACAGTGGGATGTTATGGGTGAACAACTCAAATATTTGTGACCAGTGCTATTAATAAAATCATCTGGTTCAAGACTCAGAAAGTAAACAATACAATTCTGCCAAGCACAGCTGAGATTCCATGTAGCCTACTGGGTGAAATCCCACCCGTCCCTTTTCAAACAATGAAAAGCACAAGTACAGATATAGCCATGGTCCTCTGAATAACAAGATTGCAATTAGTGACCCACTTAGCAACAACAGCACTCCGCATAACTTGGCAAAGTGGACAGAGTTGCATATTCCCATGTTCAGAGTGATGACACATTTCTGCATATGAGAGGCAGATTGGCCATTAAGGCCACCAGGAAACTCCCAGTGGGCTGATGGCTGCCCCCATCCATGGGGTCACCCAGCCCTGAGCAAGGCATGACTCGCCTTACACACAGTAGCCCTCACCTCAAGCAAGGCAGGCAGGAGCTGCTACTTGCGCCACAAGCCAGCAGCCCCTGCCTTGGGTAAGGTGGGTTGGAGCTTCCATGAACCAGCAGGTCTTGCCATGTACAAGGCAACATTTCTCCCCCTGCATGAGGTGGATGGCCTTTCAGGGGGGTGGGTCCCTTTCCAGGGCCATATTTGCCTTCCAATCTCCCTTGCTACACACACTGTGCAGCATTGATGAGAATCAACTAGATTATATCCAATCTCATTCTCTACCTGTTGGGTGTGACCTAGCCTGTGGGCGCCATGGAGCCCACCAACACCTTTTCTGATGCCCACCAAGTGTTTTTAGATAGTAGGAGGGGCCAGGTGGGGATTTTGCCCAACAGGACTTCTGATGAATCATTGGAGTTCTGATCGGCTGTACAGATTTTTTACCAAAAAAACTGCTTTGGCGGCAGCTGCCACCGCAAGATAAGGATCTTCACCACATAACTGAAGGAAAGTTGTGTGTAAGCTTTTAAATGATATATTCAGCATTTTAAAAGGCATCATAACCTCACTCCTTGACATTTTGTGGTTGGCTCCGTCTCCTGCAGCCACTATTTTATTGTTGGCACTGCTTCCTGTGGTAGCCATTTTGTGGCTACCCTGTGTCAGAATTCCAAAGGTCCCCACAAGCTCAGAAAGTTTGGACTAGCCTGTGGAGAGGGGAGAGAGAAGGTGAAAAATGTGCACCGTCAGAGCTTGTTTCTTTAGGAGTTTATCAAGTTCAAAATATTAATGCCATCAGAGTCAGCTGTGCATGAGCATGCATGTGCCAATAAGCACAAAATGGTCAGAAAGGTTACACACTTGTGCCAATATCTTTGTCTTTTTCAATGAATACGTCCTTTTTTCATTTTCTATTTATTTTTAATGTTTAGTATCTTGCTAACTAATTCACCTCCAATACCAACAAAATGTAAAAATGAGCAAATTCAAATAGAAATCACGGACTCTTAAAAACACTTAAGGTAAATGTTGACCATCATTTAAGATCTTGTAATTGGGAAGCCGTTGGGAGGATTCTAAGAAAACTTGGGGTTCCCTAAAATATTCTTCAGAAGCCAACGCATTACAGCATTAACTAATTGACTTTCCGCACTTTACAACATGTTTATTTTAAACATTTTTATAGTTAGGTGCCTTTCCACCCAACTTAAAGTCCCCAAGGTAGTGAATAATCAAAACTGAACATATGAACTGACTTAAAGTGAGTCCGATGTTGGTCCATCTAGGCCACTGCTGCCTAATCCAGCAGGCAGTGGTTATCCAAAGATGACAGGACAAGGATCTTTCTCATTGAGTTCCTTAGTTGTCAAGGATAGTAACAGGGACATTCTGATTGTAAAGCATGTGCTCTTCCACTGAATTACATGCTTCCACAATTATGTGCTCCCTTTTTGTATGTGAATTTCACTGTCAATCTTATTTCAGGGACACTCAGGCTCAGCTCAAACATAGTAACAGTGGCTACTTACTATGAAACAAGGATGTGGCTCTCAGATGATTCCTAAAATCCTGGTTTGCTTTGACAAGTACTAGTTTTATTGGTTCCACTCTGGCTAGATGTGCCCATCATCAGGGAGTGCGTGAGGGTTTCAGAGCAGAGCACGCTAGGATGTCTACATGAGTGCATCACATAAAACTGTAGTTAATAAACCAGCTTCAAGTCATGGTTTCAGATCCTGGTTTGATGGATCCTAAGTGGAGTGGCCTGCATTCAGATAATCACACAAACCATGGTTAGTTTAATTAAAAATGGTTTTGCATTATGTTTAAATTAAACCATATCATAGTAAACTGATATCATTTTGAAACTGATAAAAATGTAGGATGTATTACCAAGTCAAGTACACATACTCTTCATGACTTTTTCCATCTCTGCCCAGGTATCACCACTGCCGTTTTTAGTGGGAGAAGCAGTGCAATATTCTATCGAAGCAATGGGAAGATCAGGAGAGACCTCACTAATATAGTCTTTGGCTTTCGCACTAGAGACACAGATGTGATCCTGCTTTATGCTGAGAAGGAGCCAGAGTTTCTCACCATCAACATTCAGAATACCAAATTAATGTTTCAGCTGCAAAGTGGCAACACTTTCTATACACTGAACCTGACTAGCTCGAGGCCAGTGAGTGACGGAAAGTGGCACCAGGTGACCTTCTCAATGACAGAGCCTTTATCTCAGTCCTCAAGATGGCACATTGATATAGATGACAAGCAAGATAGCGTGACAAGTACAGTTGCCACAGGGAACCTCAACTTCCTGAGAGAAGAGACAGACATCTATCTGGCTGACAAAGCATTTGATAGCTTAAATGGTCTAAGAGGTTGCATGAGCACTGTAGAGATCAGTGGCATCCATCTTTCATATTTTGACAATGTTGATGGTCATACGAAAAAACCACAAGAAGAGCAATTCCTAAAGATATCTGCCAATTCTGTTGTCACGGGATGTCTTCAGCTGGACTATTGCAGCTTGAATCCATGTATGCATGATGGCATATGTGAAGACTTCTATAGTTATTATCATTGCACGTGTGCCAAGGGGTGGACTGGAACTCACTGTGAGATCAACATTGACGAATGTGCATCGAACCCTTGCATGCATGGGAACTGCAATGATGGAATTGCCTCATACACATGTACATGTGGACTTGGATACCAGGGAGTGAGATGTGAAGAAGACATAGATGACTGCCAAGAACACCTGTGTGCAAATGGGGCCACCTGTATAGATGGGGTGAACAGCTATTCTTGCCTATGTGCAGGAAATTTCACTGGAAGATTTTGCAGGTATGGCAATGATACACAATGATGGACTACCCACTACCAATATGATCTGCTTCCGAGTTCTTCAATAACACAGCAGTTAAACTGAACAGCTACCTGATTAGTATTTACACTATTGAGAGTTACATTGTGATGAAATTGTGGGCATCCGTGCTATGCATCCTTGCTCATCATTCATTACTTATATGTAATGCATACAGCGCTTTATGGAAAGCAGGCAAAAAATGACTCATCCCTGCCCTAAGGAGCTTATATCATCTTAAATTCAAGAGAAAAAGAAATAACCAAGGGAAGGTAGCGTGAGGATTAAAAAACAATGAAGACACACAAGGAATAGGAGAAATATAGATAATAAGGGATGCATGCAAACAAGAGCACTTATATCCATTTCTGCTTTGTTTCAACTGGGTATGAGGATTAAACAATTTATTTTCTAGAAGACAGTAACTGATACTGTTGATAGGGCTGTGTATACTGCCTCAGAAAACGAGTCAAATGACCAAAAGAGATTGGAGACAGCTCATCATTCATAAAGACTGTCATTTAGGCATAATGATTATGAGAAGCAAAGTGCACGCTACATGCAAATGAATGTATTCCTTCTTGTTTTGGTAAAAAAAAAAGCAGCTTCAGGAGGGGACTATTTTGGACTAAGAAGCAGGAATGGCTGCTCCAAGCTTTCCCCATCCACCACTATTTGGTTTGTGCTCTACTCCCAGCTGCTCCTCTTCACCGGGTTCTTGACACATGTGATGTACCTGGAACCTCTCAGCTCACTGCAAAGGTGATTCTGAGTGAAGAAAAGGCCGGGCACGTACATATCTCATCATTCCTCTGCTCAAAAGAATCACCACCAAAAGCTGCTTTTTATTTTATTTTTTAATGACAATTCATATTTCACTGCATGTATTTGAATCTAACTTGTAGTTGGGCTTTGAAGGCCAGTAAAATGCTAGCTGTTGTAACATAGATCACTGTGGGGATCCACAAGAGTGGCCTCATCTCCTTTTCAAACAAATACACTCCACTATTCTCTCTCCCTTTACTTCTGTTACTATATTTTTGTATTTGTAAAAGTCATCCTTAGGACTGCAGCTCTTTCTAAATATCATACTGGATGGGAGAGTGCTCATGTCTCTCTTTCAGGAAGTGGCAGCATGGGAAAGTTTTTGCATGGAACAGACACATTGCTCCACACCAGAGACTAGAATAATGTACAAAACCAACCCCCCCCCCCTACACACACACACAATTTTTCTCCAGGCTGAATGTTTAAAAAGGGAGATGGAGGAGAAACACATTTTTCCTTGCATGGTGTTAAAGTCCTATTGTTTGGTCATTCCCAAATATCCTGACATCTTAGGTACAAAGTGGTCCTGTTGGGACTAGACCAATAGGTAGTATGATAGGCATCCCTTAATATGTTCATGGTTGCGAGTATAATTGAGGCAATTACCATTCAAATCCAAAGTTTTCTAAAGACAAATCAAAGAAGCTAGCTTGAAATCAAGATTAAAGAAGTGAAAAATAGGCTGGCTTTGCAAAATGAAAGAGGAAGTGTGATGCTAAATACTTGTCAACTGTTGTTTCATTCTAGACGTAGGAGACTGCCTTTTACAGTCTGTGGTAACGAGAAAGAAAACCTTACCTGTTACAACTACGGCAACTGTACAGAACTCCAAGGACACTTAGAATGCATGTGCCTTGCAGGCTTTACGGGACCGCGGTGAGATCCTTTGAGACATCATAGTAGATGCCTTTGTGAAGGAATGTGTGAACTCGTCATACAATGGGCTATCCAATGAAACCAACAGCATTAGCCCCATCTTTAGTCTGTTAAGACAAGCGTTAAAATTTATGTACTAGTGTGTAATTTTTCTGTTCCCTCCAGTTGCAAAAGGGGTGGGCATCTTAGAAGTCTATCTTCCACAGCTTAAAAAAGCAAGGCAAACACACAGGTGAGGAAAACATATCAGAGTGAAGGGTAGTAAACATAGTCGTCACTCTGAAATGCTGATTTTCTGCGTGAAATGAGCTTTGGGGTTTTGTCCATTCAAACAAAAGTTTCTTCTAACTGTTGTTTGAAGTGGTAACATGATACCTCTGCATGTGTAGGTCAAGATTGACATAGAAAGTCCTATGATGCAATGTACAGGCTGTCTTCCTTTATAAGGCGGTTTCACTTCAGATCCATGAATGTATCCCTTGCACAGTGCACATACATCTTTTCCCTGTGTTGAAATCCAGCGGAGTTAGCCGTGTTACTCTGTACTTGCAAAATAGTAAAGAGTCCAGTAGCACCTTTAAGACTAACCGACTTTATTGTAGCATAAGCTTTTAAGAACCACAGCTCTCTTCATCAGATGCATCTGACGAAGAGAGCTGTAGTTCTTGAAAGCTTATGCTACAATAAAATTGGTTAGTCTTAAAGGTGCTACTGGTCTCTTTCCTGTGTTGAAATGAATGAGAACCCACTGTGTACCCAGCTTCCTCAGAGATCACCATTTAATGCAAGTAACAGTACTGCTAGGATATCATTTCTGCCTTGATGCCCACTCTACCCCCACCATAATCTGCTGTCTTGCAAATGCTTCCAATGACATGGCCTCTGCTAGAAGATCAACAGATACTGTGTGGCAAGTTTTAAGAACAATTTTCCTTCTAGAAAGCTCTAATTGCTCAAGTATAGAAGGGAGGTTCCATCTCTGTTTCAATGGTTACTCATTATTATTAATCTTAGTATTCCAGAAGTATGTGAAAATTAAATGAGTACCCAGAGGCCAGTGTTTGGAGACATATACCTCAAGAGAAGCATGTTAATTTCTCCTGAAATTCTTTTGCTTTTATGAAAGCAGCCTTGGTATGCTGTAAATTTGATTGAAGGAGTATCAAGGGAAATGGAGTGCTTTACTGGCAGCCAGTTTCTATTCAATTTAGGAATGAGAGGTTTTCCTGCTTTCTGATTCCTATTCTGAAATTTCACTTAGCCCTCCATTCTCCTGAATTCTGGCTTAACAAGAAAATTAGTAAGCGCTGTTCCTCAGAGCTATCCATCGCTTCCCTGGGAATCACTGAAAAGACACTGCAAATTTGATATGATTGTACCTATGATTACCCCGGGATTCTTTGTCTGTAATTTTAATACTAACATGCACATGCTGCAGCACATTAGTAAAACACCATACAAAAAGAATCTTGATACAATAAATCATGAATTCATGTGAAGATTACTTTGGGTTGGGCAACGTTTTATCTATGTGCATATGCCCACTAGTAAACTAGAGGGGAAGGGGGGAAATGATATAACTGAAAGCTGTGGCAAATCACACTTCACAGTGTCTACAGAAAATGTGGAGATAAAAAAATGAAGAAACAAGAGCAGTTAGTTCTAATTTCCAAAATCAGTGAGGGGAGTCAGATAAGGAGAATTTTGCAATCAAAATCACACACACATTCCTACAGAGCTGCTTCTTCCTCTTTGGAAGAACATGTAAGATATCTTCTCCCACACACAAAAATAAGCAGTCTGGGAAGCAGTTTTGAGCATAAATCTTACCTAGAAGACACCTATATCTCTTGCATGGTTGTAACTTTATAGTTTGGGGTACTGGCTAGATGATTGGTCTAGAATCTGGGAAACTGGAGTTCAAATCCCCACTCAGCCATTAAACTCAGCATGTGACCTTGGGACAGTCACTCCCTTTCGGCCTAACTTACTTAACAGGGTCCTTGTGAGGATAAAGGGAGGAAGAGAATATTGTATGCCACCCTGTTCTCACAGAAGGAGGTATTAGATTATTGGATAAAAATGTTATAGTTTTTACTACACCCACCCTCCAACCCCACCCCCCTCACAATCTGACTTCAAAATGTAAAGTATATTTCACTGGAGACATTTAAAATGAACAGCCATGTCTCCCTACCCATTTCCATTCCTGTCAGAGTTGTTCCAAATATTTGTCCTCCTTGAACCCCACAGGTGTGAAGTGGACATTAACGAATGCAGCTCTGATCCATGTCTCAATGGGGGCCTCTGCCAGAACCTGCTCAACAAATTCCACTGCATCTGTGACATAAACTATGCCGGTGAACACTGCGAGGTTGATGTAAGCGACATCTCCTTATTTGTCTCTCTTTTGTTGTGGCAAAACCTTTTTCAGCTTCTTTCCTTCCTCATTTTGCGCATGGATGATGAACCAGCCGTGGAGTGGGATGATCAGGAAGATTAATAGCAGCCTGTGTGGTGGTAGCGTTTTATAGCCATTGAAGCACAACAAAGGATGCCTTGACCAAACAGTGATTATCATTTATTTGGTAATTAAAATTTACACCCTGGCTTTTTTACTGAGGTTCAAGGTAGATTTTCAAATACCTCCCCTTCACTCAAATGGCTGCAGGCTCAGGCCACTCCAAAAGCTTTCTGGAACAGCTCTGTTTTGTAGCCTCACCAGAAAGACAGGAGAGTGGAAGCCTCCCTGGACTCTTCTAGGAGGCTGCCCCAGAGACATGGAGTGGCCACAATGAAAAGGCTTGAGCTCATACTGTTGCCGAACATGCCTTGGACGTGTGCGGTACTGATGGTAGGCCCCGGTGGAAAGCACAATGCACAGAGAAGTGGTCCTTCAAGTATGTGAGTCTAGCTCATTAACGGTAAGCAACAAAGTGTTCAAAGGTAAGCAACAGTGGCAGGCAGTGAAGGGGCCTTAGAACAGGAATGATATGGTATGGTCCTGATGGCAGCTCCAGATATAATCTAGTCCTTGGCTAGAGCGCAGGGAAAAAGAGGAAAAGGACAAAGCTGGAGAAACTTACTTTTCATATGCACACTGATAATGCACTCCAAAAAAGTACTCCTTACATAATTGTATTCGTCGTGGCATTGTATCAACATGCTGTGGACACATGTATTTCAGTAACCAACCACACACAGACACAATTGACACCATCACACACAGGGCTTTTTATCAGCTGGAACGCGGTGGAACAGAGTTCTGGAACCTCTTGAAAATGGACACATGGCTGGTGGCCCCGGCCCCTGATTTCTAGACAGAGGGGAGTTTAGATTGCCCTCCACGCCACAGCGTAGTGGGGCCACTAGCCATGTGACCATTTTCGCCAAGGGTGATTTAAACTTTTAAAAATTCCCCCCTTGTTCCAGCTGACCCAAAGTGATGTCATTGGTCCTGGGAGCGTGCACGCATTTTGTGTGCGCACATGTGGTACCAGGGGCACCACCTCCCGCCAAGAGTTACCCCCTGTGCTGGCAACCCACTGAGTTCCACCACCTTTTTTCCGAGAAAAAAAGCCCTGATCACACATATAGCCACATGTAGATTGCAGTGTATATTTGTACATTGGAAAAAGTGTGTGTGTGTGTGTGTGTGTGTGTGAGAGAGAGAGAGAGAGTGAGTGAGTGAGTGAGTGAGTGAGTGAGTGAGTGAGTGAGTGAGTGAGTGAGTGAGTGAGTGAGTGAGTGACAGAAAAGAACTCTAGGGTTCTGGCAAACTGCATAATTTTAATGGACTGTAGTGCAGAGTGAACTTCCAGAACAATAGAATAGTGGAATGGGGAAATCTATTCTGCTGTACTGTGAAGGTGAAAACATATGATCTCAGAGAGCGAGTGAACACATATGGAAATAGTAAAGTAATCAGATGGGAAGAAATTCTTAGGAGATAACTATGAAGGATCATAGTCCAGAGTAAGGAGTTCTGAGCTTGAAGAGCCATGGATTACTTTACTTCTTACTGTTTTTACAACTTGTGTCATAAACAGCAACCCTCATTCCATAGGAGGAGAACCAAAAAGTTAGTTATCGTGTAACTTAACAAGAGCTGCCAATTTTTTTGCCACACACAGAGTAGTTTGTTTGTCGCTGTCTTTGAGTAGCCAGGATGATTTTGCTTCTGGAGAAAGAGAGTTCTGATTAAATAGTGGGGAGATCAATTCAGCTTTTAATTCTGAAAATTTGGGACAATTGAAGATGTGTTCTACAGAGTTAATTTTATTGCTGCCACAGTTACAGAGTCTATCCGAATATGGAATTCCACTGAATCTTCCTAGTATCACCGCTGAAGGTAGGGTATTCAGACGCACTTGCATGAAAGCCCTTCTGTACTTTGTAATATTTAACAGACAGATAAATTTGGCATTTTTGTTGGAGGGAAAATGCCAACTGAGAAGGATGAGGACACTCTGAGGGGAACCATGGGTTACCTGCATGTTGCTAGTTAAGAGATTCTCTCAGCCCCACCTCTGGCATATGCTGACATTAAGTCACAGCTGATGTATGATGAACCCATGGGATTTTTCAAGGCAAGAGACATTCAGAGGTAGTTTCTCATTACTCAGCCCTGTAGAGCAACCCTAGACTTCCCTGGTGGTCTCCCATCCAAGTAATATCCAGGGCTTCCCTGCTTAGCTTGCAAGATCTGACAAGATTGGGCTAGGCCTAGGCTATTAAGGTCAGACCCTGATAATATTGGACCATCTTAAAAGGATCAGTCTAAGGATTATTGCCATAATATTAAAAAATCCCATTATCTATTGGCCCTTTAAAAAAACAACAACATGGACGAGAGTCAAATGCCTCAAAGGGATCTATGCAAATCAGATACATTTCAAGTTGATATAAGGAACCGTGAAATCAGGAAGAGAAGTATAGCTCTCAAAAGGAAATACATGCTCTGTTGCTATTGCATAAGATGAAAAATAGATCAAAAACAAACAAAGCATAGCGTAGAAAGAGTTGATAGAGATTTTCCCTGTTCAAAGTATTTGCTTGCATCTAAGGCTCCTCATGTTTGAGTGAAATTGTATATACATGTTGTCTGTAACAGGTCACTAATGGCTACTGAAGAGCACCAATATAGTATCTTTTTCTAGACAGACAGACAGACAGACAGACAGACAGACAGACAGACAGACAGACAGACAGACAGACAGACAGACAGACAGACAGATAGATAGATAGATAGATAGATAGATAGATAGATAGATAGATAGATAGATAGATAGATAGATAGATAGATAGATAGATACTATGACTGTGAAAATTGTCTTTTTCTCTTTGCCATCAAGAACATGCTGTCCTCAAAAATGCTGTATGTTCCTCTCATGTGCATGCATATTGTTCTCTTCAACTTCATTGTGTGTATGCCTGTTTCTAGCTTTCCTACCTTTATATATGCAATAAACCTTCTGCCTTTGTCTCTTTACATCTGTCTTTTCATATTTTTTTGTTTGTGCTAATGTCGGCATTCTCATGACTTATAAATGTTTACCCTTCAGAAAATTCTTACTTGGAAAGCTGAAGCTCAGTCTTTCTGCGCGGCTTTACACCCAACCCCTGAGGTGCACGGTTGCTTAAACGTCTCTCGAGACTGGTGTCTTCCAGGAAAGAAAGTATCATTTACCCTCCCTGAGGATAGAAAGCCTTCATTTCTAATTCCAGAATACATTTGGTGTCTGCTATTTTGATTTCACCAAATGTCATCAGAAAAAAAACCTCACTTGGGATTTTTCTGCTTAAATTTTAATTTCTCTCTCTCTTTCCCATTTTTCCTGATGCTGGGAGGAGAATGTATAAGCAAAACATGCCCCTTAGTCAGTGGCTTTCTGAATCAGTAGCAATTCTAACTCCACAGCAATGGCAGTCTTAACTTGTGCTCAATGAGCATATTCATTCATCCCCAATAGAACTCATTCTCAGAGTGGCTCTCCCCTTTGCCTTAAAGCCTCTTGTGTCCCTCTCCCAAAGAATTAGGGGTCCATTGGTTACAGAGAAGAATGCAGTGCAGGGGACTGCAGCAAGAAGGAGGGATTGACAGAACACGCCTCCCCCCCCCAACACACACACACACACACACATACAAGCAAGATCTCAGTCAATTCATGCAAGAGGAAAGTGGACAATTTCTGCTAACTTTCCCTGGAACTGCAGACCTTCCTGCTGTATCCCACTTAGTCCTCAAGGGTCCTCTAAGGGCCAAGCTACACATGACGAATGACACTTGAATGGCAAGTGTATTTCTCCCTGTTCACTTGCCCTCCACTCAATCCACTTGCTGTTCAAGTGTCATTCGTCATGTGTAGCTTGGCCCTAAGTCTAAGAAGCAGCTTGCAGAGGTAAAGAAAAGGGATAAGATCTAACCTATGAAATCCTTTCCTTTGAGTTTCCTATGAACTTCTTTCCCTGCTGCATGGTGCCATTCCATAATTTCCTTGGAGGAAGAATGTCACCTCTGCAAAATACAGAGAGGTTGCTGGCAGCTGTGTTGGCCCCAACCAATGTCCAAAACCAAAGCTATGTAATGACTTCCATGGGATCAGCCAAAATGGTGTGCCGCCTTTGTTGAAATGAATTTCCAGCACTTATATCTGTGTTTACATCAAAGCCCCTGCATTAGAAAGGTATCACTTAGATTGCTTGCCTGTATTCAAACCGGGTTATTTAAGAGCTAGTGAATAAAATGACAGTATTCCATCCTAACTCAAATCTCATTTCTGCCAGGGTGGACTGTTTTCAAGCATCCAGAAAAAAGTCTGTTTGGGTTAATTCAAAAATTTCCATCATTACTTTAGTATTTCAAAACTAAAAACACATACTAATTTGGGTCTACGGCCATAAACAGACACTGATTTAAAGTCAAATGGAATCTTCATGCAACCTCAGAGAGCACACTATAATTTTCTTACTGTTAAATTTTTTTACCAAGAAAAGCAGCTTTTGTTAACAGAATCAACATTCAGTTTTAAGTGATCACGCATTTGCATTATGTTCCGATTTAATTTTAAACTAGTTTATTTTAAAAATAAAAATTTATTATAGTGGAAATTTTCAAAACAATGAAAATCCAATTGTTTTTATTTACTTTTTACAAATCATCAGTTATTAGCCACCCAGCCACAAATTAAATGACTGCAAATAAGTCACAAATAAGTCAGACCACACCAACAAGTTTTTAACTGTTATCACTGCTTAGCTAGACGGAGATGAGATGATGAAATCTCAAAATGTAGAAGCAGACCAAGCAGATTTTTCTTATAATACTTTATTTTGGATTAATGTTAACTCAATTAACACTTTTAACTCCTCCTCAAAAAGGGGAGGAGGGGACAACATTCTATTTCTTATCATCGTGAGAGATTCTCAGGTTACTGCTGTTGAGATTTGGCCGAGTTTATAGAGAGCACTGAACAGACTGTGAACAACTCCAAAAGTGGAGCAAGAATGGGCTACAAAATGGCAGAACAATTTGGATGATAGGCGGAGACGAGGTCTAAATCCATAGCATAGGAAACTCCCTGACAACAGTACTTGGAAGAGCTCAGCATCCCATATAATTTGGAGAGGTGGTATCCTACCACTCTGCCTGGTTTAGTACTTAATTCATTTCCTAAATATTACGAAGGTTTGCACCTTCAGAACAAAGAAACACACCTGCTCAGAATGTGAAGCGAGCAAGAATGGGACAAGGCACAGATTAAAAATATTATGGGCATCCTTTTTCTTTGCCCTGTACTACCATGACAGAAATGATCATAAATAAAATGCCATTTTTGCCTGTAATGCCTGCTGGTTAGTATTATTTCATTCTCTAAGGCAAGTTGGGATCGCCCCCCCCCCCCATCCCAATCATTATTGTTAAAGAAGCATGAATAAGCATAGCAGATATATGTAACATTGGTTTAAGATAAATTTAAAACTACACCAGGCTTCCATAAAATGCAGGAGTTTGGGATTATCACTGAATTTGCCTCTTGGAAATTACTTAATATATTCATTAACCGCAAGTGTTAGTTACGTGAACACATCCTAATGACACTTAAATTACGATAATAAATGCCTGCTGCCTCATGAATAATGTATTCCACATTTGCATAGTCATCCTTATGCAATTATTCCTGAGTAATTATCATACTGACTAAAAAGGCGTCAAGGACTGAATAAGTACCTTTCCTTCCATGTGCTCATCCTCTCCCTTCATCATCCTTATTCATTTTTCTTCCTTGATCCTACAGGCATCCCTGAACCTTTTCCATTTCAAGAGAAAAAGCAAAAATCCATAAAGTCCATAAAGCAAAAGGAAAAAGTGGGGGGCTTACAACATGTTCTGTAGCCCAGTTTCAACAGTGCAGTGCTTACTGCTGTGGTAGTCTAAAACAACTGGTAACAACTTTGTGCAAGGATAGCCGATACTTTACTCACACAAGCATTCATTTGTTAGTTTTCATTTTAGTATAGAGGCACTATTTCATGGATGAAAAAAGGGGAGCAAGATTCAATCTAACCCAATGGCTTTTGCCAAACAAGCTGGGGGGGGGCAGTGCATTGTAAAAGCATTTTTTATAATTATCTTTTTTTGTTTTGGGTTCCTCTATATTATATTGAAACTAAGTCTCCAAAATTATATAAAACAATAGATCTAAGTTACTTCATTTTTAACACAATTTAACAGGAGCTCAGTAGCATAAACAAGACTAACAAAATTTATTCCAGCATAAAGTTTCATGGAATAAATGTTAATCTTTAAAGATAACAACAACAACAACAACAACATTCTATTTATATATCGCCTTGCTGGACAACTTAACACCCACTCAGAGTGGTTTACAAAGTGTGTTGTTATTATCCTCAAGACAATCTCCATGTGAAGTGGGTGGGGCTGAGAGAGCTCTGAGAAGCTGTGACTGGCCCAAGGTCACCCAGCTGGCTTCAAGTGGAGGAGTGAATCAGATGGTACTGGATTACCTGTTCAATATTGCTATAACAAACTAACATTCTGATATTCCTTAATACAGTAATAGTTCAGAAAAACATATTCAGACCCTTATCTGCTGTTCCATTAATTTAAATAGAAACCTAGGTTCTTCTCTGTTTCTTATTAGATATATCAGTTGTATGCACAGAAAGGTGTTCCATACCCT
Organism: Eublepharis macularius; assembly: GCF_028583425.1. Classification (NCBI taxonomy): domain Eukaryota; kingdom Metazoa; phylum Chordata; class Lepidosauria; order Squamata; family Eublepharidae; genus Eublepharis; species Eublepharis macularius. Next base: position 41,351,197 of record NC_072794.1, read on the forward strand.
ACTAATCAAGTTTTCATTTGAAACTGGATTGGCTTTTCACTTGGATGCCAATTTAATTCTAGCAGCGATGGACAAGTTAGGTTTCAATTACTGCTCTTTTTGATTAACCCCATTCTTTATATGTCTACAATGGGAATGCATGCCCTGTAGTTTCTTTAACAATACTAACATCTTCCCCCGCAAAATCTACTTCTGCTTTACTTTATCTTTTAAAAATATTCCATTATGATTATTTCAAATATGTCAACATGGAATGAAACTGGCACCCTTTTCTTGCATGAAAAATATGTGTTTGATGTGATAAGCACATTTAACATTTGTTATTATGGAGATGGAGGTAGCAATAGCTGCCCAAAGCTTGTGCATGTGTGAAAAACTCATATTTGGAGCTGCAGAGCAGAGCTTTCTTCTCACTCCTGGTCCCATGAAAAGTTTGATGTACAGCTTCAAGCTAACTCTGTAATTCTGTGAGTTATGTAGCAGCGTTCCAGTTCACACATTAGATCTGCTTACATAAATCAGAGGCTGAATTGACTAAAATCGAGGGAAAGGATCTCTAAATTACTAGGGAACTTTGTTGTTCAACCAAGAATAATGTATGTAATCAATATTGTAGGCAATATGGATAGGAAGCTTACCGAAAAACATGCTCTGACCAAAGTGAGAAGCAGGAAGATGTAATTAAACACTATAATACTCAATTGCTAATTTAGATTATCACTTGATAATGTATAAACATATGAATTGGCTCGTCCCAGAAGCATTGCTGCTGCTGCTGCTGCTTCTCCTCTCAGGTAATCACTGGGAGCCAAATTGAACTCAGTAAACTGGGAGATCTTTCCCAAATGAGAGAATGTTGATTTGGGGTTAAATGAGCAAGATCAGAAACCATTTTCTTATTTTTAGTGATGTAAACAAACACTGAGGAAAAACAAAAACAAACTGAAGTCAGTTTGGTTATTTTGAAGGACAGAGTGTTAACATTCCAGGGTAATACTTACTCAACTAGCACTGCTTTTAAAAAATATATATTTTAATGGCATCTATTGTTCATTTGTTGTAATTCATATTCCTTCTGTAATTAGAAGAATAAGCAGAATTTTGCAATAAATATGTGCCAAAATGTGCAAAAGTTAGTGCTATAAAGATAATGAGGTTAAACAGTGTGTCATAAATCTTTTTTTAAAGCCAAAGGTTGATGCTACCAAAGAAAAACTGTTGAATATTCAGCTTGAGCAGTAAATGCAAGTCAAAAGGGCAAGTAAAAATGCCACATCAGCATAACATTGTTAATATAAGAATCACTCAAATGAACAAATGAAGCTGCCTTATATTGAATCCGACAGCTGGTCGAACAAGGGTCAGTATTGTCTTCTCAAACTGGCAGTGGCTCTCCAGGATCTCAGACAGTCTTTCACATTACCTACTGCCTGGTCCTTTTAACTGGAGATGCTGGGGATCGAACCCAGGACCTTCTGTGTGCCAAGCAGATGCTCTGCCACTAAACCACAGCCCCTCCCTACTCAATCAATAGTGCTCACAAAGCAGTGTAGATTTACTGTTATCTATAACCCCTCCTCCAACATTTCTCAGATGTGAACATGGACAGATTCTTAGAACATCCTTACCCTATGGATCACTGAACAATCCCCACAACTCACGTTCCTCAAGAATCTTTGCCTGTTACATTTATTTGTTTTGAGATAGATGGTTGTGAGCTGGCTTAGGAAGCAAGGGGTGCCCATAGTAGGCATGGGCAAGAAATGGGAAAAAAACCGAAATGAGAGTTTCGTGTTTTGTCGCGATCCACAAATCACAAATTATGAAATTTCACAAAATTGACATGTTTGCTGAAATGATTCATTAGTTTCATGATTTGTCAGAACCTGGGGCATTTCAATGCCCCCCCTTCATACCCAGAGACGCCAACCTTGCAGGGTGACTTCAGCAGGCTCTCCTCCACCCACCCTCCCAGTTTGCAATACGTTGATTGGGAAGGTCAACGGGAAGGGTGGAAAGGGAAGTGCTGCCAGAGTGCATGACTGAAACGGGGACCGGGACTTGCTGGATCAGAGACACCCTCACCCAAAGACCTTCCCACAGCAAGGCCAAGAGCTGAAAATAAGAGGCTTCTTTCAGTCTCGTTGAAAGCAGCAGCAGCCAAAAGCAGAATCCCAAATCCTTCCACACACTCTCTCACTCCAATCCCAGCAACAGGTCCTCCTCCCTCTCCCTCTGTCTACTGGGACTGAAACACAAGGCAGAGAGAGGGGCCTTTTATACAAAACATAGACATAGAGCAGGACAAGAGGTCTGTGGCTGGCTGACAGACCTGCCTAACAGGGTTTGGAGGGGTGAGATTGGTGTGCCCATGGCTACAGAAGCCCCACCTTCTTGGTTGCCTAGGGGATTGACTCCCAGCTCCTGGCTGTATAGGACAGAATGGAAGCTCTCCAGATGGCTAGGAGAGCTGCCAATCAAGGGTAAGTGGGCTATGATTGGGGTTTCCAATGGCAACAAAAGGTCTGGCCCCCTTGTTGCCTAGGGAATCAATGAATTGGCACCAGCATGTCTGAAATTACGAATCGTTCATAAAGCTAACGAAACAGGGCAAAAAGTCGTGAATTTTGTAATAATTTCGTGATAACCACGGCCCCATAAAACGTGGTTTCACAACATACGAAGTGGCCCATTTTGTGATGACATTTGCTTCGTATTCTGATTCATGCCCATGTCTAGTCCATAGAGTCACCTCAAAAAAAATCCTTGGGTTTGTTTCATCTAGTTAAGGGCAGGGGCCATGGCTCATTGATGGAGCACATGATTTGCATGCAGACATGGCCCCAGGTTTTACAGTTAAAGGACTTTACATACCTGATGTTGGGAAACTGAAACTCTAAGAGCTGCTGGCAGCCAGAACAGAAAATACTGACTCAGTATAAGGCTGCTTCATGTGTTCATATACATCCCAACAGATCTGGTTGTGTTTATTGTGAAGGAGGTACAACTGACATTTATTATGGAATAGTTGCAAATCAGAACTCAGCAACATTTATTACCTGAGGGGAAGAGGGACAAATGAATGTGATGAAGCAGTGTTGCAGCATTTGGGGTTTAATTACAGAGGGTGCCCATATTAGTCTGCTGAAGTAGAGAAAAGCTCTAAGGAGTCCTGTGGCAAATATTAACAAAGGTATTGTTAAATAAGCATTTGTGGGTCACTGTGCACTTTGAAGTAACAAATGAAGTATATATCATGCATACAGAGAAAATATACTCAGTAATATAAATGTGTAATGTTTCGAGTCTGAACCCATAAACCTCCTTACAGAGCAAATATGTCAATTCAGATCCTGTACCTCATGATTTCCCCAGATGTCTGCATGGTCATATCACTTTTCCACTGCCTTCATGATTTTGGATTATTGCGAAATCATACTTAGTTGCTTTACTGATGCACAATAGTTTAGAATACTGTTAGAGCCATAAAGACACCAGCAAAAAGCACAGCTAAACCTTAGGGAAGCAGTCATAGCTGTGTTTCAGTCCATTCTCCACCTTTAAAAAGTATGTCAAATATTCAGGTATTTTACAGCACCATCCTATGGAGAGTTGCTTCATTCTTAGCCCGTTGAAGTCAATGGGTTTAGACTGGAGTAACTGCATAAGATTGCACCCTTAGTGGTTTGCCTGTGATGTTGATGAACATGTGAGTACAGCAGGGGAAAAGCCCAAAATGTTGATGTTATCATGTGGGTAGAGGCCAAGCTCCTCTCCCCCATCATAATGTTTTCCTGTACCTGAAGTCTGAATTCTCACCTTTCTGCACGTATCTACTTTTTAAAACTTAAAAAAAAATATAAAGGCTTTTGTCTGTATGCACGTGTAAACCATGTAGACATCAAAACAGACTCTGATGGGACAGGAAAGTGGATGTGGCATCTCCCCAGCTTATAAGGAAAAATTGAAAGCGTGTAGTTAAAAAGAAACAGGACTCTGTTAGTTTGGGGGCAATTACAGGTAATGAGGATACGAATAGATCATTTCAATGTCTTGGAATATTTTAGCTGAAATCATGCCTCTCAGGTTTCATTTCTCCCCCTCTGCCTTCATGCAACATTCCCAGTGGAGTAAGCAAGCTCAGGCACCAGGAGGAACCGGTGGGGAATCTTCTAAGCTTTATTTACATTAGAAAGGCTGATTCACTAGGGAGCGCAAGCTACAGAGATATACAACATACACACACAGAAATATACACTTTATGAATGTGATCTCAGGCTGAGATCCAAGTATGATGTTTGGACTTGCCAAAAATTATCAAGGAGATCCTGAAAGATAATCAATATAAGTATACCTTCCATTAGATTAAGCATATATGTATATTTAAGAGAAGCAAGGGCTAAAGAAGAGTTTTTGTTGCAATTAAACTAACAAAATATGGGACAGGAGCACTTTATAAATATCCCTTGACTTATAAGGGTTTGCCAAGTCCACACAGGTTATACTGGCTAATTAAAGTCCATTTCTATATATGTAATGCAGTACATTTTTCCATGGATGTATTCAACAGTCAAACACACCATGTTCGAAGATGACAACCAGATGTGATTCAATTGCCCATCCTGTTTGGTTTGCAAAGTTGTCCATTGACAACTTTGCATCAGGCTCTTTGCAAAACTGAGATTGCACTAAGACACTGGCAATTCAAGCCAAGTGGCAGCCATTAGCATCACTAAGGACTAGACATGGGCAAGAACCAAAAAAAACCTGAACCATGAGGTTCGTGGTTCATGGATTTTCACGAACCAGGAACCACGAACTGGCATGGAACTGGGGCCAGTTATAAACCAGTTCCCCCCTGGCTGCCTGCCAGTTTAAAGGGACCTGCCCCCCCACCCCAGCAAAGGGATGTGCGCCTGCAGAGGGATGGGGGAGGCCGAAAACAGCCTTACTGCCCCTGAAATGGTCACTGCGCAGGGGGGAACAGGCAGCGAGGGGGGGAACTGGTTCGTAACTGGCTCCTCCATCCCTCTGCGGGCCTGCACAGGAGCAGAGGAGGCCAAAAACGGCCTTGCCACCCCTCACAGGAGGAGGGGAAGGAGGCGGTGGGCCGCAGGAGTCATCAAGGTAAGTGTGGGGCTGGGGTTGGGGTTTGTGGGCCGTTTAAAAGGCCCTGCCACTTACAAGCTTCAGGAAAAGTTTAAAGGGCCATTTCCTCGGGGAAATAGCTGTTTAAACTGTCCCTTTCCCAATACAACCCAAACAAACCCGAACCAGTAACCAGTGCATGGAAGTTCATAGAAAGGAGCTTCCATAAACCGTGGTTCATGAACCACAAACCAACCTGGTTCGTGTGTTTTTTGGGGTTGTAATTGGATTCATGCCCATCTCTACTAAGGACTACTTAGCCAAACACCAAGGGTAGAATTTTATTAAAACACAGCATTTATTTCTGACTGATTTATATTATTTGTGACTGATTCGATTGTCTATTTAAACAATTGTTGAGCAGAGCAGTTAGGCAGCAATGATGTGGGTAGTAGAACTCAGTTGGGTTGTGTGAATTGAGTTGTGTTCAAAGCCACGTGTGCTGCACTGCACAGCACAGTGGAGCAACTGGCTGAATATCCATAAACGAGCTGAAAACAGTCGAACCAATCATCAAAAAAACCCAGCTTCCTCTTTGTGACTGCTAAACAGGACGTGGGCCAAACTGGCTGGTGTTCATTCAGCTCTAATCCTCTTCTGAGTTACTCTAGTCCAAGCTCATTGATTCGTATGGGCTTTGTGTGGAATAACTGTATAGGATTGCACTGTTAGCCTCAAAAATAAAGTTGCTCAGTTATTAAAAATGTAAATGGATATTGCTGATTCTGATACAACATGCCTGTTTCAATGGTCCCTATTAACCAGGACAGTTTCGGTTTTCTAGTCTATGCCTAGTAGTAGCATGACTGTCCCACTTTTCTCTCTACTATGCCAGTGCAGTTATTAAACAGAAATTGTATGTGTCTGGCATCCAACTGGCAGGAAAGGTTAGCTGCTGCATTTGATATCAGCTGAAGTTCTGCAGAGCTTGAAAGTCGGAAATGTTCCGCCGGGCCTTTGGTTGAGGGGCTGGCGATCTGTCTCTCCTGCCTGTCCTTTCTTCCTGGATGCTGCATGATGGTTGTGCCTTGTGGTTTTATTGCAGCCTTTGGTATCTTTAAACGGTGGTCTTTTATGATTTTGCTTTTTTGTAATTTTACTGTGTTTTTAAAACTGTATTATTTTTTACTGTTGTGAACTGCCCTGAGTCTGTTCACAGGGAGGGCAGGATATAAATATGATAAAACAAACAAACTAACAAACAAAGTTTCCAAGTTCTTCCTTCAAGGAAGACTCACTTAGAGAGAATTGCAGAAACCCGATCTACTGTGAAAGAATTCTTTGTTAACGATTAATTAATGCTAATAACAATAGATAGTAGATCATTACAAGTAGAGAACTTGCAGAGGATTTGCAGAGAGGGCATCTCATTTTCCCCTCCAACACTATTTCCTCTTTCCCTTGCCTGAAAGCCCCCATAGCCTCTTCCATTTTCCTGCTTCCTTCCCACCCACCACTCAACCTATCTTTATCTGCAATCCCGTGTTCAGCTTTCTTTCCTTCCCTCCCCCTGGCAGCCACTACCTAGGAAATATGTGGCCTATTTGCATAGTGCCGGCAGCTGGGCTGGGTCCACTTGCATGATGTCAAACCTGCAAACACTTGGGGGAGGGGGCTCATTTCCCCCTTTATCCCCTTCCTCACGCTATTTTCTTTTGCCCTCCTTCTGGCAATCTCCTTCCCACTTGACCATCATCTTCAGCTATATTTATTATTTCATTTATATCTTGCCTATCTCTCCAATGGGAAAAGCAGCTTATATCATTCTCTTCTCCATTTTTCCCTCACATGTGAGGTAACTGGCCCAAGGTCACCCAGTGAGCTTCCACAGCAGAATGGTGATCCGAACCTCTCAGATTCTAGTCTGAAACTGTAATTACTACACTATACTGGCTTTTTCAGGTAGCTGCTGTTGAATGATAGCAAGCAGCCAGTCCTGAGTGAGTGACGCAAGTCACCTGGTATCAAGTCACCCAGCGGTTGCTGGCTTCAATGCATCCTCCCTCAAAAATAAAAAAAAACCCTAGAAAGGGCCCTGCCTCCTCCCTGTGCCTTTTACTGGCAGAAACCTGGGTTTGAAGGCAGGCAATGTCAATATGGATGCCTGGCCATAGCCACTGAGAGGACTTGTTTCTAAAACCTACAGATGTTGCCTCTATTATTGGAGGAGAGAGTTAACTCCCAATTTTATTTTTTATTTTTTTAGATTTCAGATTTTTCTGCAAACCTGGGACATTTTTCAGGATTGGAGAAATATCTGTCTTGCCCATTCACATCTCCAGTCTCTGAATTTCAGTATCCATAGATTTGGCTATGTTGATATACTGACGAGTTTTCAAAATCCTGCTACCAAATGAATAGTTTGTCCCCTTTAGAAACAAAAATACAACTAAACTTTCAGACCAGGATGCTAAGTTTGTTCCCAAACGTTTGCTCAGTCTGTCTATAGTCACTCTTAAAAATGAATGTTTTCGAGTTGTAAAAATTATCAATGTATGTGCTCCATTTCATGACACAAGTACTAGTATGAATTAGGATTAGGGCTAACTAACAGCCCCTTTCTCTTTATCAGAGATGCATTAATTGGGTTGTATTGCCCAGATGTACTTTATTGGAAATGATGCAACCACCTGACTGACCAACCTGTGTCTGGGCTTCAAGTGATTGAGAGGTGATGTAGCTGGCTTCAGGCAGGGACTGGATTACTTAGCCCACTGGATCCACTCCTATAACTACCCAAAGGAACAGCAAAGCAGCCAACAATTAATCCAAACTTCCCAAAAGATAACTTCTGATCCAAACGTATCACATAATTCACAGACATGTGTGCATCTGAAATGAATCAAGATTCTTGAGACAATCCCTTCCCACCAATCCCCACAAAAGATAAGCATGCTAGTCAGTGGTCTGTTTTGCATGCCTGCATATCACCTCTTTAACAATCACACTGTAGGAGAGGTCAAGCTTTATTACCAGCTTGCATAGGACGGAGGCTGAGCGTCTTCTCTAAAGTTACCTACCAAGTTCAGGGCTGAGATAAGATTGAATTTTTAAAAATGCCTAGTCCTCAATTGACATCCATAGCTGACTTGCTCCACTAACCTTTACATACTGAGGACCAGGCTATTCTGTGACAATTGTCAAAACAGTTGTCCTGGTAGAATTACAGAGCAACAGAGACCAGATCCCCACCTGATTGCATATTGTGCTATTGCAATAATTTACTTCCTGGATTTTCCTGTCTGTTTGAGAAAATCCAGGAGGCAAATGGTTAAAGTAGCACAATAATTTTTTATGTTTTGTTTTTTTATTTATGTCAAATAGTAAGCTCAAACATAAAACATAACAACAACAACAACAACAACAACATTAGATTTATATACCGCCCTGCAGGATGACTTAACGCCCACTCAGAGCGGTTTACAAAGTATGTCATAATTATCCCCGCATGAACTACATTATATAAGCACCTGATACATATCTCTACAATCACTACTTCAGTCATGATTCAAGAATAATCATCTAGGTCATATATGAACCTCTACACAAAATCATATATATATATATGTACACACATATATATGTGTGTGTGTGTGTGTGCGTATATGAAATGAATAATTAAATCATATTCTCATCATTTAAATCATATTATATAAAACTTGCCTATATATATATTCTTAATTTTTCACTTCTGTGTGAATATCTTTCGAACTATCTTCATATTTAATAATAATTGTACTTAATCTTAATTTTCAACTACATAATCAAAAAATACTTTCCATTTTTCTTGGAATTCTGTAATCAGCTTATTATGTGTGTAAGATATTAATTTTTGCCATTGACACATCTTCATATAGCTTATTCTTCCATTCCATGAGATCTAGACATCTGTCTGCCTTCCATTTTGCTAAAGTAGCACAATATCCAACTACATGTGAGTTGCTACATGAGTGCAGGACAAGTAGTTGAAAAATAACAATCAGGAGCAAGCAGTCGACCACCCAACCTTTGTCACTGCAGCATCAGCCAGCTCCTTAGAGCTACCGAAACACTATGAGAAACCATTTACTTATACAGTAAAGAATCCAGTAGCACTTTTAAGACTAACCTACTTTACTGTAGCATAAGCTTTCGAGAACCACAGTTCTCTTCATCAGGCATCATTTACTTAAAAATAGTGTGCACATATTATTTGTTGATATCATGATTGTATTAAAGTTATCCTCTAAAACAGATCAGGGATTATCCTATAACTTTAGAGCCATCATATGAGGTGGGTTAAGACAAAGGCCACCTAATGAGCCCTACAATCCCAGGTTCATGGTGATTTAAGTCCAGCGTTAGGATGCGTGAAACCTTGACAGATTTTGTTTGTCTGTCTGCAATTTTAATGGCTTCCCTGAAAAATTCCTCAGATGTTCTGCCCCAGGAGGTGGCAAATTACTTCAAATTTCACTTCATATAAAACCTGATGACACCTTAGGGATGCAAGGAAATCCTGCTGAGAAATCTTACAGAAACTCTTCCTACTTTCCTCAGAATTCCTCAGCTGTTTCACCTGAGAGTAAACTTTCAAATTTATCCAAAGCCATATCTACTAAGTTGGCTGTTGACCCTCCTAATGGCAGAAGTGGCATGGCAAAGTGGGCAAATATGTAGTGCCAGGCTGATAAATAAGGCTTTGGGTTCTATCCTTTCAATCTCATAAAGTGAGAGTAGACATTTGGTCCTGATCCAAAGACCTCTGAGTGCCTCCTGTATCTCGAGAGTGTTTGGCTTGGACTCATATTGTTTACCATCTGGTTCCTCGGCACTGCTGTCGTCTCAGAAGACTGGATATTCCAACAGTTATCACATGCCCTGTTGTGAACACCAGGCTCCTGTTGGTGAACAATTATGCATGTAATTGGAGTCTGCAGCTGAAAGAGGATCTCTGCATTCCAAGTGAAGAATTTGCCATCTGGCTGCTTGTGCCATGATATGTAATGGGCAGAGCCACAAGGTGAAAAGCTTGTTTATCATACTAGCATCTTGTTTTTCTGTTGAAAAACTCAGAGCAGATCTTGAGCAGTTTTCCTTCCAGGTGCAGACCAGGCTGAGGCCTGTTTAACAATGTAACAGCATTATTATGGACAGCCCCAGTGGCAGACCACACGCTTTTCATGCAAAACACCCCCCAGGATTAGTCTCAGTATCTTCAGCTACAGCAAACTTCAGCAACAGACTTCAGCCCTAAAATCTTGGAAATGTGCAGCCATTTAGATCAGATAATATTGGGAATGCCCACTGGGGTAAGCGTTCCATGAGAAACTCATCAAAAGCTGAGCCAAACAGGCCCCATTATAATAGTTATTGTACCTAATTCACGTAGGGAAATCAACTCGATTTTAAAATAATGTAGGAATCTTCTGTGTCCTCTGCCTTGCTATTTCAGTATCATGATGCCAAGGGGAAGGGAGCAAAGAGTAATTCAGCAATATCTGCCTGATTCGGATATTGATCAACCAGAAGATTGTCGATGTTTCTGCCCAACAGGATAATCCAGAAGGCATTGCTATGCATGACCAATCACACACATATTTAGATCGATGTGTGTGTGTGTGTGTGTGAGAGAGAGAGAGAGAGAGAGAGAGCATGTAGGCAAGCCTAGGCCTTCTTTGACTTGGCTGTTTCATAATCTGTGGCAGCACTGACTATCGGGCAGGGGCCAGAAGCAAAGCCTTAATTATACCAACTGGAAGATAGGCAGGTATTGGAGATAGGAGGAAATAAAGGCAGAGACCCACAGCTTTGGTCTTCTTCCTCCCAGAGGCAGATTTTTTGAATGTATTAAGCTGGTAATCAGACAAAATCAGAGATCGAGGATCAAGTTTTGCCCTTCTTTGCAATAAACAACTTGCTTGCTTTGCAAAACAGGGAGGGAAGATAGTTATATAGTTTTGTCCCTCAACAGTATGCACACATACTCCTACCTTGCAAACCGTGATGAGGAAGGATTAAACCACCTCTGTATGTTACAGAGAGCCCCCACAATCTCCAGGATCCCAAGAAAGGAGAAAACACTCCAACTCGGAGCTCCCTGTGCCCAATTTGCAAGTGAGAATTTTAATGGTCTCTAAAATCTGTACACTTTCTCCTGTTTGACTGAAATTTGGCGTAGAGAATTCTATGCATGTGGGGTTCTTTCCAAGATTTCCATCTCTGTTTCTTACATGGAAAGAGCTTACAGGCAGAAATATATTTTCCATTGATACCAGGGATAACAGTTTTTATATTAGGCATTATTTGTAAAGTTGATTTTAATGCCTTTTAAACTGTTCACTGTCTACTAATTGTGTGGAAAGGCTACAAATTGTGTGGAAAGGCAGGTGCCACAAACCCACGGCCAACTCATGCTTGGACTGACCTTCCCCTACCCCCAGGTAAAACCTTCTCCTCTGTAAGCCTATGAAGCTGTATACTGTGCTGGGCAGCCTTTGGTAACGTGATTGATACTGAGCTTCAAGGTTCTTCTTTGTCCCACCCTTATGGTTACCCAGCCGAGTCTTAATCGGGGACAGATCAGGGGTTTGCGCTTCCCTTTATCAGAAACTGGCACACGAGGCTTGGGGAGATTCAAAAAGGTAAAATGAAGGTTTATTAACAGAAGTTGAACTCAAGAGGCAGGTAGGCAGGTGTATAAACATAATGATAGAAAGGTTTGGGTACAACAACTTCACTGGTGTGAGGCACAACACATTCGGTTACAGGCTGTTTTTCGAGGTTCACACTGCTTCACAGATGTTTCACTTTATATCCTTTAACACAAACACAGCATGCTTTCCCCTCCTCTCCAGACTTAGGGTCGCTCCACAGAGACAGACCCTTCCCAGATCCTGGGCAGGTGTTATAGCTGTGAACTATAATCCTGGTCCAGGCACTGAAGGGGAGACTCCTTGCTACCTCCTTCCTTGGCCCTTTATACTTCCCAGATCTATTTAGTCTCGGTTTTCCCCACTTTAGTCCTAGGACTAACAGTGCTTCACAAATCACAGAGGATTTTCTGGCTGATCCTCACTGGTCAAAAGCCAGGCTCCAACTCCCTTTCACTCTCTAACTCTCAACTGACAGCTCCCCCCAACATTCCATCCCCAACTGCCATTCCAGGCCAGCCACAAGAGGGGAGGAAACCTGTCAATCATAACCCTCTGACTAGGCAATCTCAGCTTGTAAAGCTGAGTCCGTCACAGCAGGATAAAAGTTTTAAATAAATAAATAAAAGAATAGTGGTGGTGGAGAGAGCCGTCAAGTTAGAATTGACTTACAGCGACCCCTAGTGGGGTTTTCATGGCAAGAGACTAACAAAGGGGTGTGCCATTGCCTGCCTCTGCAACCCTGGTTTTCATTGGAGGTCTCCCATCCAATTACTAACCAAGGCTGACCTTGCTTAGCTTCTGAGATCTAATGTGATCAGGCTCACCTGGGTACAGGAGAAGAAAGAATATGAATGAATTTTCATCTACCATCAGAACTAAAAAGACTAGTCCTTTTGAAGGGGGGGGGGTGTAATTGAAAATATGAATTTCATCTTGTCCTTGTGCCTGGTCCTTCCAGAGACTATTTCATTGATACATTAATTTTTTTCCCCTAGCAAGTCTATTTTGTTTCTGAAATCTGTCTCTTAATGTTTCGTCTTTCACATTCAAGACCAATCTCATCCTCCTCCTCCTCCTAGCTTCCAAGTGTTGTCACTGCCATCAAATATTATGACAAATAGATCCTGATGTCGTGAATCAGCCAACCACCCCATCACCCCCACCAAAAACACTACTTTTTTCTCAGAGAAGCCATCATCTTTTATGTTAACTAATGGCTCGGCTATCAATTAGCCAAGGGAAAGTTGATCTTGGGGACTTGACTGTTCAGTCTTGAAGCATTTTTTTTAAAAGCCATTCACAGATACCAGAGAAACCTACACAATGGATTATGGCGCTGCTGTGAGATTGAGACACTGGCATGGAAGATCATGACTGCTGCTTTTTACAGCTAAGTAGAAAACAGCCAAATGCAACAGGAAAGGAAAGGGGGGGTATGATGTGTGATTGGGTAAGAGAAGCAAACCATTAGAAAGGGTAATTTGGCAAGCAGCACATTTATTGTAAAAGAGAAGTACCAGATTGTAAGCCTGTGGGCAGTTGTGCTATCTCAAAAGTATCCCAGGCAGTGCTTTATTAGCATGATCAGGAAACCATGTTTTATCAAGCAGTCAAAATATGCCAGCATGGTGTAGTGGTTCGAACACTGAACTAGGATCTGGGAGATCCAGGTTCAAATCCCCATTCTGCCATGGAAATGCACTGGATGACCTTGGGCCAATCACTCTGTCTCAGCCCAGCCTACCTTATGAGGTTGTTGTGAGGATAAAAGGGATGAGGGAAGAACTATGTTGTAAGTCATTTTGGGCCCCATGTGGAGGGGGTAGGGCATAAATATCTAGATCTATAAATGGCCCAAGGCCATAAAATCAACGGTGCTGAACCTGTGGCACTTTAGCCAATAAGAAATAATCTCATATATTTGGCTTTCCAAGTTGGTATTGGGCCTACCAAGTTCATTGACTTGGGGTCAGCTGTTGTTATCATCATCATTATTACAGCTATTAAATCAATATATAACCTGCAACCTTACCAAATAGGGCTATTAACCACTAAAAAATAGTATAGGTTAAGATCAGTAATACAACACAATAAAAACTTTATCAATAAAACACCATAAAATCAGAGTCTGCCTTGAAACAAACCAGCCATAACATTCAAGAAAACAATAGTAGAAAACTTTAAGTATAACAATAATGGGGAGTTTAAAACACAATATGAATTCAGCATTAAGAAAATCAAGCCTGAAACATTTTAACCTGATGCCCAAAACTATACAGACTGGGCATCAGTCTAAACTCTGAGAAGAGGGGATTCCGTAAGCAGGGTGCCACCACAGAGAAGGTCTCATGTGCTTCATTTTAGAAAGCATACTGTGACTTGCCAAGATTTCAGCAGTTCCCCTTGATAAAAAAACATTTAAAATAAGGGCTTCATTGTCATTCATACTATTTTCAATTGCAAATGGTTTTTTCTGCTTCTTTGCAGATATTTCAAAGTACAATGCTAATTTTATATGAAAGAGCTGTTAAGCAAGCACCATCGTTTCACAATTTGCATTTTTTTTTCAAACACACTTTTTCTATGTTTGCTCTTTAGGGTTTGGGAGAGGCTGCAAGTACAGAAATATTATAATTTGTACATCATGTAATGGAAAAATACTGTGTGCCTTTTATGCAGAATTAAATTAACTTCATTAAAAGACAACACATGTATTCCTGAGAGAAACTGACACTTTCAGTCTATCTTCATCTCCTTTGTATTATGGATTTTGGGAGGACACACACACACACAGAAGTCTAGGCCCTCTGCAGCCCATACTGTACTATATTTTTACACAACATTTCAGGAAGAATGAACAAGTATATGGAGGGGGTAAGGGAATAAAGTAGAAATAGATCAGCAAGCTCTGCCCACGGCAAGCTCAAGGGCTGCTGAGACGAAGAAGGTAAAAGGCCTGGTGGCACAGTCACCTAGGAGCCCCATAAAGCACAGCATGTTATGCTCTTGGTTTTCATACGAGCTTGGATTTGTGTCTGCCTTCTGGGGTGGTGGGGGCGAAGGGTTGCCATTGCCAACTCTAGGTTGGGAAATTCCTGTAGATTTGGGGTGGACCCTGGGGAGGGCCGGATTTGGGAGGGGAAGATTCTCAGCAGGTAGAATATTATAAAATCCACCTTCTGAAGCAGCCGCATTTTCCCAGGGGAACTAATCTCTGTGGTCCGAAGCTCAATTGTAATCATAGATCTCCAGGCCCCACCTGGAGGCTGGCAATCCTAACGTCCATTGGAAGATCGATAGTGAGTATACACATCTAGGCTCTTCTCTGTATGACTGGAAACTCTGAAAAAGCAGGGTTCTTTATCACAGGGAGAAAAGGGTGGAGCTTGAAATTGGGATTCCATTTCCTCCCCCCTCTCCAAAGCATTTCGTGAAAAAAGAAATAGCCCAGAAACATGCCAACATCATAGAGGGATTCAGCTAACATTTTGTTTGCTTAATTCTAGGCTGGAGGAGAAAGGCACTCTGCTAAGAACATAAGAAGATCCCTGCTAGAGGCCCATCTGTTTTCTACAGTTACCAACTTTGGAAAGGCCATAAGCTGAGGGGCAATAGATTTCCCTCAGTGCTCCTTCCCAACAACTGTCATTCAGTGTCATATTGCTTCTGAAAGTGGAGGCACCATTTTAGCCATCATGCTTAAATGTTGTTGGTAGACTGTGCTTCCAAGAACGTGTTCAGTCACCCTCTAAAGCTATCTCCACATCTTGGCAGTGAAAGTTAAATAAGGGTCAAAGGAATCTACCTCCTCCATTTTGAAGACACACCATTCATAGCCACACTTCTTAGGAGACAATGGTGATACTGGTGACATGACTTTTCAAAAAAGTAACTGAGGCATCTCCACGCAGATGGCAAAACCATACTTACTTGAGGCCCTGGTGGTCTGGACATAGCTTAGCGGATCACAAGTTATGTAGGCCTGACACCAATCAAAGCAGGTTGTGACCAACTATAAATGAATAGATCTTCCCACACCAAACTCCTGCTAGGAATTCCATTCCCCTGGTGGGGACTGGGGATCCCCCGCTCCCACTTTTCTCCCCCCCCCCTGCTTACCTGGTCAGCAGGAGAGGAGATAGGTAACAGGCCTCCCGGGCATGCTCTCAGGGCTGGCGCAACAATGTCACTGATGTCATCGTGCCACCCCAAAAGTGCTCCCACGCTTTGCAGCAGGCTGATTTGGGCCCCCAATGGGCTGAATCAGACCTGTTTGGGACCCAGATCAGTCCACAGCAAAGCACGTGTGCATTCCTTATCCTTGTGCAATGATGTCACTTCCTGGAATGCTAGAAAGGTAAGCACTGGGTCCTCCCCCCTCTTGCTGGGAATGTAAGGGTACCTGGCAACCCTAACTCCTGCCACCCTTCTACATTAAAGGTGTGAAGGTCCCCCCCCCCCATATTTATTTAATTTATTTATATTTATTTAAATACGGCAGAGTGACTTGGGTCATGGGTTTCACAACTTAGGTGAGGCTGTTACATAGGAGGTTTGGATATTGTAGGAAATAATGAACACATTTTCTAATTACAATCATAATCAGTTTCATTTTCAGAGGGCAATTGCAAGGGCAGAGAGAGATTGTAATCTTGGCAGTTCACAAACTCCCTGTGGAAACACCCAGAGCCAAGCTTACATTTTTTTATTATCTTAAAAAAAACCCCTCTCTCAAATATCTGCTTAATATTTCTCTGATGGTGCCATCATTCCCTTGCAGTGGAGGCTCAGAGCTAATTGACTAGCATTAGGTTAAGTCCAGTCTTTTAGGCCAAAAACTTATTGGTAGGAATGCCCATGGAAAAGATCGCTCCCATAAATTGCAAAGTTTGGTTTCTGAGGTGGCTTTTAGGAGGTTGCTTTTGAAATTGTGACCTGATGGGTTCTTTTGTTTGTTTTTAAACCATTTGTATTTGAAAGTTCAGCCCCAAGCACATGTTCTGTCTCCAATGGTTCAATTGTCACTAGTAATACAAATCAAAAAATCCCAAGCCAGATCTGCCTGGACCATCAAAACCCTTTCAGGGTCACGCTGTCCAGAATAGCCAATATTTTCCAACAGTATGTTTTTTTCTTTGGTTTCTGATATATCGAGGGCTAAAGGAAGACCATTTTCAAATACTCCCAGAGGAATAGCTCTGGTAATGTGTTGCAGCAAAAATAAGCAAGCGTCTTGTGGCACCTTAAAGACAAGCAAGTTTTTGTTCTAGCATAAATGTTTGTGGACTAGAGACTCCGATGAAGGTATCTGGGCAAACTGAGCTGTAGTCCATGACATTTTATGCTGGAATAGTGAGCGTGTTTTTAAGGTGCCACAAGAAATCCTGTTTGATAAAAATTATTTTCCTGTATCTTAAAATTTAGTACTCTTCCTCATATTTTGGGCATGGCCTAGGATACATTGGGTTTTACTTTTCTTTTTACAGGTGGTGCTATGTCTTATTGCTTTGTAGAATCTATGCTTTAAAGATCATGCTACATTTGTCCATCCCAAGATTCTCCAATTTATGTAAAAAAGAGTGACCAGAAACTGGGTGTTATTTGCTAATAAGTGTATACGTGGAGCCTTCCACAGTGGATATTAGAGCTCTATCTGGACAGTGAAGGACCTATGAGACTCTGGATCAAGCAAACATTTAAGAGATAAAATTAGACACGAGAACAGTAGTTTCATCAGTTTAATCATAGAACTAGTTCATTTGTATAGAAAGAGAGAGCAAGCCGTCAACTTTTGACAACAAGAGAGACACATATCTGAGAGGAGCTTAATATCCCCCTCTTCCCAGGGCTTACCTCCTTGTGACACGAAGGCTTTTCTCTCAGTACAACCACATGTGTTGCTGAAGAAAAGCAACTGCATCCCCAAACAAGAATTTTAGCTGAAAAAAGAAGCTGAGGGAATGAAGTAAGTCTCACTCTTCTGCCTGTGTTAATATTGGGCCCCCGAGTTGCTTTAAACCCCAGGAGCATTTTAAGTCTTTTTATAAATACATCATCTAAGATGTGAAATGTTAGTTGCACAAAACACTAAGTAGCTGAAGGGGGAAATCAGGAACCTTCTTTATTTCTGCTGTGAATAGTAAAGAAAGTTATAGATCCAGAGGAGTTAGCCATGTTAGTCTGCAGTCGCAAAATAGTATAGTCCAGTAGCATCTTTAAGACTAACCAACTTTATTGTAGCATAAGCTTTTGAGAACCACAGTTCTCCTGCTGCTTTCTGGATATTGACATTTTTGATGTTAGATTTGTGTCCATTTATTCTTTTGCGCAGAAGTTGGCTGGTTTGTCCTATGTACAGAGCAGAGGGGCATTGTTGGCATATAAGGGCATATATCACATTGGAAGATGAGCAGCTGTAAGAGCCAGAGATTGTGTAGCTGACACCATTGAGTTCTGTAATTGCATTTTCTGGGTAGATATGTGGGCAAAGTTGGCATCTGGGTCTGTTGCAGGGTCTGGTCACTGTGTTGCTGACTCTGTTATGCAGTTCATGGTTGTTAGTGAGAAGTCGTTTAAGACTGGGGGGCTGTCTGTAGGCAAGTAGCGGTCTTCCACACAGAGCTTGTGAGAGAGAGAGACAATTTCGAGGATGGGCAGTAGATCGCTGATGCTTTGTTGGATAGGTTTGAGCTGGGAACTATAGATGACAACCAGTGGTTGTCTGGAACTATAGGTGACAACTAGTGGTTGTAAAGAAAGCTATAGACATCTAAACATCTGAAAAAACATCTGTCTCATGCTCCCTGCTGATCCCAGGGGGTATGCAGAAACCTCAACTGGTGCCTGGAGGCCGTTTGGGAGTGGCTGTGTGCTAATAAACTGAAAAGATGGAAGTGCTACTGGCAAGGGGACCCAGGATTTGAGATGTGGCCAGGAGTGCTTTTTACCTGCTTTAACTGGATAGCCAGCTGTAGCCATTCCTGCGGGAAAAATCTGGCCACTGGTACCTGTCCTGATTATATCTAGATTCTACTGCCGCAATGTGCTACACATGGGGCTGCCCTGGGAAAGTTTTCAGAAACTTCAATTGGTACAGAATGCTGCAGCTAGGAAGCTGACTGGAGTGGGTCACAGGGAACCTAACAGTCCAATCTTGGCTCATCTACACTGGCTCCCAATCTGTTTCTGGGCAAAATTCAAGGCGGTTTGGGGCCAATATACCTGAAGGACCACCTACTCCTTTATGAACCCTCATGAGTCCTGACCACTGCAGTCATCTTTGGATTGCGGGCTTCAGGTGCCCCAGCCTTCTGAAATTAGGTGGGTAGCAACCCAGGAGAGGGCCTTCTAGGTAGTGGCACCAGGGAACTCTCTCCCCAGGGACATTTACCTGTCCCCTTCTGTTGCTGCTTTTATCTTTTGTATATCTTTTAAATTCTGGTATTAAACTGTTTTAATGATGCATTTTTTTGTTTAGTTTTAATGGCTTTTAAAATGAGATTTTAATTAGAGGTGGGCATGAACTGAAATACGAACCAAAATTCGCCACAAACCTGGCTGGTTTGAGGTTTGCGAACCAGCGGTTCATCAGAGCCCATTTCTGATGAACCGGGACGAACTTTAGGCTGGTTCGTTTGGTTCATTTTCAGTTCATCACTGCAGACAGCCTGGCACCGATCAATCAGTTTCCTAGGCAACCAGAGATGAGTTTTCTGTAGTAGAGGTGTGCACCCAGACGCTTTTCAGCTGATGGATGGGGGATCCCCCATGAACTGAAAAAAGCTCGCCTTTGAAAGGAGCAACAGTTCTCTTGCGTGCAAGAAAACTGTTGCTGCTGTCAAATGCTGTCTGGAACTTTAAAGCATTTCAGTATTTGTTCTGCTTCCCATGTTTGCAGAAGTTTGCTTATTCCCTTTAAAATCCAGGAAAGGGCTAAGTGGCTATTTTCCCCTTCCTCCTTTGGGGTATGCCCACACTCTTCCCCCCCCCCCAGGCAAGAAAGTTTAGCAATGTTGTAACATTGTAGCATTGCAACATTGTGACATTACTGCACTTTCCTCCTGGCTTTAAAAGCCAGGAAAGGATTAAATAGCTGTTTTTCCCTCCCTCCAAGGCATGTTTCAGGCTTTGCAAAGAGAAAAAAAATACCAAGCATTTTGCACAGCCCTTTGGAAACAAAGTGGCAGGGAAGCTGCAGCAGCAGAAAGGCAGGGTAAAAATCTTAATACATAACAAATAAATAATAAATAATAGACAGCAGTGGCCCACTTACAGCCCACTTCTCATCTCTCCCACTTGCCTGTAATTTACACTGTTCATTGTAGTATAACACTATATTAGTTCTGAAAACTTATTGAAATATATACAAGGCCTATCAAAGCTAAGCTAGCAGGGAGACTTTTTGAGGGGCAGGTTTAATGGCTTCTGACCATGGTACATCCAGCAGATGTTTATTTTTGTGTATGTTTTCTTGAGCATCAATTATATTGTACATTATTTCCATCTTTCCAGTTGACAACTAACTTGGCCTCTAATGTCTTCGCTGCCATTGGCTCAGTAACACTGGTCTTGTTACTGGTCTTCCTGCTAGTAGGTGCACTTTCAGTAGTCACTGCCAACAAACGGGCCACCCAAGGGACTTACAGCCCCAGCCGCCAGGAGAAAGAGGGATCCCGAGTTGAGATGTGGGACATGGTACAGCCTCCTCCAATGGAAAGACTCATCTAGCAAGAACTCGTAATGTATTTCTTATTTGGAAAAAAAAATCCAGCTGGAATGTTTTAGCAATGGCTGTTGCAAACAGGAGGGAAGAATTCCTCTATAGAACATCATGACTTTTGCCATTTAGCCTAGAAATCTTGGCCAAGATCCAAAGTGCCATATTCAGTATTCCATGAGCTCATAGACACTTTTCATATCCTTCTCCTGTTTTTCTCAAAGGCTCATGGACCTCTGCTGCAGCACCCCATGAGATGCAATAAGTTGTTGTAAGAAAGCAAAATCAGAACACGTGCACGCACATGCACACACACTCACACACAGTATGAATGGAAGCACTTTCTGTAAGAGCACCGACTTCTCTAGATCCCAACATCAATGAGCAAAGTCTTCTCACTTTCTGAAAACATTCACTAGAGGACAAATATTTATTGCACTGGAAATTTTAGCTTTAGCATAACCAACTGTAGAACATTCAGACTATTTGACTGCTGAGATACACATGATAAGTGCCTGTGTTTCAGATAGTATTGAAGCCATGACTATGGATTTGCTTTTCCCTTCTGGCTATCTCCTGGTCATCATCACTGCAGAAGACAAATGTGGAACAATCCGATGAGCCTATATAATTTGTCTGCCAATCAATCAGTGCTCTGTATTACCAGAGGTTTAGAAGCAGAGGGCTCTTCAACAGATTTACTTTAATTCTTTAATCAGGGATTAAATTAATACTCTGGCGAGGGAGATTCATCATGCAGCAAAATAAACATTTGAAACAGTCAAATCCTCTTTTTCATTTGGTGTTGTTCATTTTACTTTCTGTTCCAGCTAGGGCCAATGGTGTGTGTGGGGAGGGGGGACAGGATAGCCATTTGGCCTGGGTCTCAAGCTCAAAGGAGTCCTCAGATGTAGATACTTGTTAATTTTTTGGCATTTAGTAAGCTTTGCAACTTATAAACACCACATATCATCATTTGAACACCAAGTTTTGGCATGTATGTTAGGAGGGGGGAGGATGAGAGGGATTATATGTCTAAACTTCATATTTTCACTAACAGGCTAAGAGGCCTTCCATCCAGAATAAAATAGTGTGAGGATACAGAAGCAACACTAGGAAACTATTACAAACATTGATATCCAGTATTTCCATCTATAAAATAAATGAGTTGCATGCAACCCCCTCCACACACAAATAATGGAATTACAATAAAAATAGAGCCATCAGCCAACAAGCAAACCTCCTTTAATAATCTCCTAAAGCTAGCAACATTGAAATGATCGCCAATAAAAACATAAAACCAAACCAACTTTTTAATATTGTGGGGATGGCAAAGACTCCACACATTTAGATACAGAGAACATTTTAATGCCAGCTGGAGCTTCAGATACTTCAGTTGTTTCATTTAAGGAAAAAACTGGGATCAACAGATAGCATGTTGGTATGCTCTAAATCCCCCTTTGCCTGTCAAAGGCAAACTTTTGATATCCCAGTGCTTAATTCAATAAAGAACTGTTTAGACCAATAGGGTAGCAGCAGCTAATTCAGAGGGTCACCAGGGTAGCTGAGGTCTGGTCTACACAATACAGTCTACCACATTCCAGGTTGGTGATGTGATGTCTGGCGTGAGTACTTGCCACAATTGTTGATGGTTGCAAATTTTAACCAGTATTGCATGATGTACAGGAGAGCCAGTTTGGTGTAGTGGTTAAGAGCGTGGGACTCTAATCTGGAGATCTTGGTTTGATTCCCCACTCTTCCACTTAAAGCCAGCTGAGTGACCTAGAGCTAGTCACAGTTCTCTGGAGCTTTCTTAGCCCCACTCACCTCACAGGGTGTTTTGTTGTGGGGATAATAATGGCATACTTTGTAAACTGCTCTGAGTGGCCATTAAGTTGTCCTGAAGAGCAGTATATAAATCAAATGTTATTATTATTATTATTTAAAAATGTTCCCATTACAATGTGTCTCCCTTCACCCAACACCACCACCACCAAATCTCTGGAACTTTTTAAACCTATGTCATTGCTAGTTTCCTAAAGGGGTTGAAGAAATCAGTACTATGAAGGAGAACTGTAGACACACAGATGGATTTTGGATTTTTTAGAATCCAAATTCAATACCAAAAGACTACATCCCTGGGAGCATAATATAGATAATCAGAATGCCACAGGCCAAACAAGATCATGTGAAATGATCATAGAATTCTTGACATGGATTCCTGAGGCAAGCTACCAACTCAACGCATCAATTGCACATGATACCGTTATAAACAAACATGTCATATCAAACCAGAAATCTCCCTGTAATAAGTAGATTTTCTAGACCAAGCCTGAAATACCATATATCACAGTTTCAAGTTACTGAAAGACAAAGCTAAGACTACAGAGCAACTTGGAAAGAGAATCACAACAACTGGCATTACTAACTACCACCCGTCTGCCTCCTAAACCATACACAGTTCATTGAGTGGCTGTATTTTTCATGCCCTAGTGAAGCACGCATAGCCTTCAGCCTACTGGCATGTGTCAAGATGCATCCAAATGTCATATTTCTAAAGAAATGCATCTGGTCAGTGTTTATTGAGACCAGAATCCTTTTTACGTGGCATAGGCCAATTTGATAGAGGAAAAGAAGGAATATCGCTTGCCCTGAAACAAAAGTACATCCTAGCCCAGCTTCTATTCCTGATGCAATTTGGAGATGTTAAAAAGAAAAAAGGCTACACATTTTAGAAGGAAAATATTTTAAAATCCCCGATGATAGTGTCACAGTAGGACTAGTAGATAAGGATGCAAATCTTTACACTGATTTGAAGCTCACTGGGCAGCCTTGCACCAATCACACACCCCTGGCCTGTTACTTCAAAGGGTTGTTGTGAAGGTCTATTTTATCTTCACAACTATGCTTTGGAGTAGGTTAGGTCATGTATGCAACTTTTAGCTCCTTGAAGAAATGTATATTACCACCGGAACCTCCTGAGCATCTAGGGCTTTTGCTCCAGAGGTAGGAATTACACACAGCAGAAAGCTTTTTGTGACGAAACAGCCAAGCCACGCCACTTAATCAGGGGCTAGTCTGGTGACTCCATGGGATCTTCCCACAACCAAACTCAGCTGAACAACTAATTAGTGCTTGTGGGACAATAACTTTACATTTCATTCCTTTTAAGAGCATCCCTCACAATCTAGACCTGCCCGGTAACTTAAACAAACCTTTAATCAATAGGATAAAGTTGTCTCCCGCCCCATTAGTACCTGCCCCCTCCTGGCTTTCTGATCATCTCTGTATTTAATCAATATAAAAAATGGTTCAGTTGCAGGTTGCTGCATGCTTTCTCTTTCATATTTCCCGAAATATCTCACCTGTATACACAGACTTAGGATCGGAAGATACATGCATGAAGGCTATGCAATGTATCCTGGGTTTAAAAAGGGCAGGATAAAACTGCAATAGGTCACTAGATAGATAGTTTTCATTGCAAAAAAACTTTCCCATCACACATGAATAAAAAATTAAACTAGGGGTTGGATCACACATGTGGGTCAGCCTTTATCAACTGCAGCATCAAGAGATGACTTCCAAACATGAATGGACCATCGTGGATACATTAAACCAGAGTTGAAAAATTTCATGTCTTGTCAACACATGTTCATTGGAATCAGCTTTCATTGCCCAACCATATTACACTTTAAGTCCTATTTATGTCAATGGGATTTATATTTTTAAATAATTATATTTAGAATTGCACACAACTATTATGTGAGCTGCATAGTTGGAGAATACAATGTGGTTTTGTTCCACAACTGTTGTTTTTCATTAATAGCTTTCTGAGAGTCTGTAATTCTCATCCACGTCTCCAAATTGTTTGGCAAAGCAATTCCATACTTTAGTAATTCATCCAATATTGTCAAAGGGCTGCAAGGATTCAAAATTGTGACTTCAAACCATCCTTTTGATCATAATAAACCTACCTGAATCTTTGTCTGGTTTTTACGCTTTTAGTGGTAGGATTCCAAGTCCAGCATTTTCTTTTCCTCAGCATTGGATGTGACCTTTCAAATGTTGCTTCTGGTCTCACCACAAATGTAATTTCCATTGGCATCTACTGCTATGAAGTATGGATCGGCAAAAGGGCAGGGTTCCAGTTTAAGCTTCCATCAGGCCTCTTTGCGTGTGTGCTGATCTGTTTTTAACCCTGTACAAAAAAGGGGGGGGGGAATATTCTCAGTAAAACTGTGGTTGAAGAGCCACTTTGCAAAGAAATCATTTGGAAATGGGCCCTAATTGCTTAACATAACTAAATCATTTTGAGCAGACCCTGCAGCGGGGTTTGGTGTTCACCAGCAGACCCTTCCACCTGCCAGAATTCCTCACAATATGGAGCCTCTGCTAGGACTCTAAAGAGGTTTCTAACATAGGTTGCAACTTCCCTGGGTCATGCCTAGGTCAAAAGGGTGCAGGCGGGATCCTTCTGCTAAGCCCTGCGTCCTCAGCATGTAGACCACAGCCAGCAAATCGTGAGCAGGTGCAATATTCAATTTGGGCAATGGAAATTGCAGGTCCCATTGCCTGGATTATATATACAGAAGCATATGGGGCTTGTGCTCAAGGTGTGGTGTACATAGCATCCTATCATCTGCCTCCCCACCCTGAGGACTGCAGACTTTTCAGCAACCTTCTAACACTGATGTCTCTACATCATTGGATCATAAAACATAGCCTGTGTAGAGTAGTGGTTAGAGTGTCAGACTAGGATATGGGAAGCCTATGTTGAAAGCCCCACTGCAGCATGGAAACTCACTGGATGCTCTTGGGCCAATTACTCTCTCAGCCTAAACTACTTCACTGGATTATTGTTGGGAAGATACAATGGAGGAGGGAAGAACAATGTTGTAAGCTACTTTGAGTTCCCATCGGAGAGGGTCTGAATGAATAAATGAAAAATGTAACCATCTTCAAGGGTTTAGTTAGTTCAGTACAAGGGACTGCAGATCCAAGCAGCTTCCAAATAAGTAAGATGAATTACGGCGGGATTTCAGGAGCTGTTTCCTGCAAAACAGCATATTTGTGATTGGAACCACCTGGACTTATCTATCCCCAGAGCTACTGAGACATCAACACAATTTGCTCTGCAATACTTCCTCAACCCAGTATTGCAGGATGTCCTGTTTTCATGGGAGTCTGTGGAAGGTCCATAATGTGGTACTGAATGCAAAATTCAGGTTCCTGGTAGTTTCAGCTTTATTTTTTTTAAGGAGGCATTTTATAGCTTTTTGATTGCAAACACAGAGAAGAAGCTGATTTCCTCCTGGATTTCTGGTGTTTGGGGACAGGATTTCATTACCCTACTGATATCTTTGCTCTGTTTGTATGACTAGTAACACCAGGCCTTGTGCAGTTTGTCAAAGGATTCTGATGCAGAATCAACTATTTCTGGCACAGAATCTGGATTGCTCCCATGCAGAATTTTAATTCTTTCTATGTTCAACCCTTCCTAAAACTTTTTCCAATTATGTTTTTATCTTCCTAGTAACTTTTGTGGCCCATACATAGATTTATCAAAAGGCTAGCTATCTAGTCTCCCATAGACTAGCTAGCAAAAGAAGCTCAGAGTCGATGCACTGCACAGGTTGCCAGAAAGCACACTGTTGCAGCTAACACAAGCTGCACTGCTGAAGCCGCTCAGAAAGCAAATACAATAAAACAAAATTAAATCTTCCATAGTCAATGGCCACTGTGAACTGGAAGGAAAATTCACCCCAAAGACATAATAGACGTTTTCAGTGCCTAGGCTATAGAATTAAAAAATGTGAAAGCTTCTCAAATCCTGCAACCCTTGGGCTCTTTGTTTCTTCCTTTCCATTTCCCAGCCAGCACCCCCAATGAAAGGTCATTTGGTCTCTTAGCAAGCTACTGGACCCTATCACCTGCTGTATCATTTGACCTCTTCTATAGTCCAGTTAGAAACTGACAAGATGCTATCCTGGCTGCTCACTGCTGAAGAAGAAATTACTACTGGGGAGGCTTGTCAGGAGGCAGTGGATACGGAATGGCACTGTTATCGCTACTCCATGATCTCTTTTTTGTCATTTTAATGGCATCCATACAGTAGAGACATTGATGGAGTCAAACTTACTGTTTGGCTAGGCAAGTTGATACTTGATCACTGACAGCTGCCCTCCACTCATGTCCCCACCCCTTCAGTCTCCTGCTGGTTGCCAGGACCCTACCCCCTCCCAAACTAGGAGGCACCTGTATTTTTTTTGTTTGCTGCATGGTCCAGATGTGCCCCGGTATCAGTGAAGGGGACCCATGCTTACCTGCAGCTGAAACTAGAGGGTTTTTTTATGACACTACACCAGCTGAAACTAGAGTTGAGCTGTACCTACCTACCTGGATAGCAGCACAATCCAATCTGAAACCCATTGAAATAAACGCCTTAAATTGGAATAGCTCTGCATATGACTGTTTGTTTTCATATGTGTAAAAATTGCCTCACATATTTATCAATCTTCACACTACATATATCACATGGTTAGGATGCTGTTATTCTCTGTATCAGTTTCCTTTTTCTACTTTGCTTAGAGCCAGACTACAAGTGACAGCAACCATGGATCCATCCCTTGGCTGCAACACCATTTTAGAAGCATTTGTAGTTCTTTTAAAATTCTTGTGAGGCCCTGATGCAAGGAGCGTACATAATGGCCCCAGGAGCTCCTGTCCTCCCTACTTTTTCTGGCACTGCAACAGCAGTGGGGGGCTTTTTGTGGCACCTGAAAAGGCACGGTGGTGGTGGGGAGCTCCTGGGGCAGCTGTGCCATGAGTGAACTCCGGATTGCGACCTCATGGCAATTGTAAAAGAACTCCAAATGCGTCTAAAATGGTGTCACAGCCATGGGATGGACCCATGGCCACTGTCACTTATAGTATGGCTCTTACGCCAGCCTCATCATCATTTGCCCAACCTTCTACTTAATCTTCTTGACAGTCGCAATCCATGTGATTTAGTCAATGCTTGTAAATAAAATCATGTGGGTTGCCATTACCAACTGGATTAAATGGCAGCATTAAGCAACAGAATCAAGGACAATGGGCAAAGGAAGGCAGAACTGAGAAGCCACAGTGAGGTGAGCGAACAGAGAACATTGAAGCAACATTCAAAGCAAGTCAGTTTGGGGAATTAGTTGAATCCTTTCAAATGCAGAAATGAGTGAATATGAACAACTATAGCTGACTGGTCACATGCAAATGCTAAATCTTATTTTTGGACGGGAAATAGAAATTGGCAGGGGATGGGGATTATGAGAATGACCAGCTGACATTTTTAAAAAGTGAAACAATTAAATGAGTTTACAAAAAAGGAAGGTGAAAAAAGACCATGGACAGCAACTCTAAGGGTCAAAAGACAAAAAAACAGAGGTTTTAGCTAATTAGTCTGAAATGCCAACATTGTTCAAAGCACCCACACTGTCACAATGCTAATGTTGACCCTACAGTTTGAATATGCCAGAGGGATATAGAGCAAATACTTACTTGGGAAGTCAAATACAAATATTTTGAGATGACATTTTAATTTCCAGCAAGTTGTTTTAACATTTTTTTTGTTCAAATAAAGGAAGCGTATCACTTACCCTTGGAGCAGACCAAATGTCAGATGCTTTGTATGTATTATTTAGGTGAACATCAAAAATGACTTCACTCTCTTCATTGCTAAACAGGAGAAGATATTGTCCTGGGTTATTAGCATGCAAGAAAAAAGGTTAGTGTTGATTATAAAAAGCATAACGATGCAAAAGTATTGATTCAAAGAATCTGTCTGCTGATATCCCCATAACATTCCTTGGAGAATCAGAGTTCCAGCAGGCATTCAAGGGCCAATCCATGGCACCTCCAGTAAAAGGATCTTAAACAGGACTGGAGAACTCCGAATGGTCCTTCCAATCAGCCCACTAGATAGACCAATGAACATTTTAGTTTTACCTATCTTCAAGTCCTATGAGCAATCCTTTTCATTATTTCTCCTTGTTACCTCTTTTAGCTGCTGTAGCACAATGGTTAAGTGGTTGGGTTGTGAATCAGTGCTCTGCTGGTTCTGCTCCCACAACTGCCATGAGCTCAGCAGGTGGCCTTGGGTAAGCCACGCCACTCAGCCTCAGCTCCCCAGCTGTAGTATGAGATAATACTAACATTGACTTTGTTCATTGCTCTGAGTTGGGCACTAATCATTCTAGAAGGGCAGTTTATAAGCGCTAAAGATGGGCATGAAATGGAAAAAGCCTGAAACAAGAGTTTTGTGTTTCGTCGCAATCCACGAATCATGAAACTTCATGAAATTAACACGTTTGTGGAAAGGATTCATTAGTTTCGTGATTGGTCAGAACCCAGGGCATTTCAATGGCCCCCTTCATACCTGGAGATGCCAAAGTTGCAGGGAGACTTCAACAGGCTCTCCTCCACCCACCCTCCCAGTTTTCAATACGTTGATTGGGAAGGGTGAGAAGGGAAGTGCTGCCAGAGTGCATGACTGAAATGGGGACTGGGAGTTGCTAGATCAGAGAAGGACAAAGGACCAGTCATGGTGGAGCTGGGCTAGGAAGACAGAGTGAGGGATAGGGTGGGTGGAGGAAAAAAGGCACCCTCACCCAAAGACCTTCCCACAGCAAGGCCAAGAGATGGAAATAAGAGGCTTCTTTTAGTCTCTTTAAAGCAGCAGCAGCAGCACAATCCCAAATCCTTCCACACACTCTCCCACTCCAATCTCAGCAAAACACTGACATAGATCAGAACAGGAGGTCTGTGGTTGGCTGACAGACCTGCCTAACAGGGTTTACAGGGGTGAGATTGGTGTGCCCATGGCTACAGAAGGCCCACCTCCTTGGTTACCTAGGGGATTGACTTCCAGCTCCTGGCTGTATAGGGCAGAATGGAAGCTCTCCAGATGGCTAGAAAAGCTGCCAATCAAGGGTAAGTAGGCTATGCTTGGGGTTTCCAATGGCAATAAAAGGTCTGGGCCCATTGTTGCCTAGGGAATCACTGGATCGGCACCAGCCTGTCTGAAATTATGGATCATTTATGAAGCTAACAAAACAGGCCAAAAAGTCGTGAATTTTATGATAATTTCATAATAACCGTGGCCCCACAAAACGCTATTTCGCGACACACAAAATGGCCCATTTCATGACGAAATTTGCTTCGTATTTCGATTTGTGTCCATATCTAATAAGCACACTGTTGTTACTACTACTACTACTACTACTACTACTACTACTACTATTGATTCTCTGGCAGACCACACCATACTGAACTTGTTCAGAAAACTATGGTTCAATGGCACACATCCAACCTATGGCACTAGTCTTTGGAAGAGGAGGGCAGTGATTTCTACTGATTTTCCCCTCCCACTTTGCTTCAATACTGTTCCTGAAGGTGAACTGACCCAATCAGGATCATGGTTTCAGGAAGCTGCAGCAGGAGGAGAGAAGTGGAAAAGTCCTGCTTCACAGAGTCCTTGGATGGTTGGATACACCCCAGTGATTCTCTTCTGTTAAAATCTTGCTCCATTGGAAAGGAAAGTTAGCAAAAGGCAGTCACTGGATCAAACTCCATGTTCTATAGGAAGTTTATATGTCACATCAATTTTATTCAAACACGTTTCTGTTTTTATTCTTGTTATTCGTGACTTGTAATGGCCTATGGCTAAACACAATAAACCTTTACTACTAGTAGTACTATAGGAAGTTTAGAAAGAAAGGGATACAATTTTGGGAAGAAAGGGAAATGGGTATGCTTGCCCCAGCATGGCAAATGGTAGGTCCATGAGACAGTTTCAGGTTGGCAAAATGGTGTAGAGTAGGCTTAATACACTCCACTCCTTGCCTTGGGTCCCTGTAACCTCTATTTAAACATTGCTGGGATCACCATGCACAGAAATGCTACTGTTATGCCTGACTGAGCTTATGATAGCAGGAGTAGAAAAGGCCATATGTCCAAGAGAAACGGAACTGGGCTATATAGACAAGGTCCATTCAGCATAAAACAGCTTTGTATATTCAAAAGGCATTTGGTTTGTGGATACTGTAGTGGTTTGTACTCAAGAACTTAACCAGTCCCCCCTCCTATCAATCCACACGTTACCTCAATGGTGTTTCAGATCTGCTTAAAGTAGCACTACTTTTGTGAGGTTGTGATATTTTTTTACAGGACTCCAGTCTTAATTCCTTTATCACAGGGGGGCAAGATCTGTTTTCCTTTGAGCTAGTCCCAAAGCGAATTTGTGACTTATTTTTTTATTTCTGGATTGTGTGCTCTTCTTACAGACCAATACAGGAGCACTCAGCTAAGGGTTTTTGTTTTTTTGTTTAACAGCCAAATATTAGCAAGGCTTTCAATTCTGTTCCCCCATGCACCAGATGTGAAGAGCAGGAAAGAAAATAATGATTCACAGAGGTGATTCTCTGACTGAATATGCTGGTGCAGCCACACATAAACCAAAAGTTACTGGAAATTGATAAGATTTCCAGAGGCTGATTAAAGGATAGCCCCCAGGAAGCTCTGCCTTCGCACAGGCTGCTGATTACAAACATATGCATCCTTCCACAAATTGCATGGAATGGGACTGTTAGTTCCCAGTACTGGAATTTTTTTTTTTTGCAAAAATCTCTGCCAAGTGTGTAGCAATAAATAGACATAGACTGACTTATTCAAACACCCTCAATCCCCATGAGAAAACCTTGCACATGGTGATTCCAGTTTGTGGCCAGCTGACCATGCACCCCCTCCCACAATCATTACACAGAGGATTTGGCATTTGGAATATCCCTATAAAGACTCCAGAGTGAATGCACACACCTGGTTGGGAGATGGCAAGCGCAGGACATGCAAATTATTTTTTCATAGCTACTAGAAGCCTGCCTGACCTGGTTAGCCCAGGCAAGCCCAATCTCACCACAGCTCGCACACTAAACAGGGTCAGTCTTGGATAGTAATTGGATTGGAGACCTCCAAGAAAGACCAGGGTCACTATGCAGAGGCAGGCAATGGCAAGCCACTTCTGTTAGTTTCTTGCCTTGAAAGCTCTAGCAGGCTTACCATAAGTCAGCTATGATGGCAGCACTTTCCACTACCACCACTGCCTAATAAATCGTGCCAAATTGCCCTTTTGCACCAACAGAAAGCTTACAGAACCTAGGCATATTGAATTATAGATGGCAGTATTGTTATTGTGCTGGTTAAGTAAGGTGGTTTATTTTGACCCTGTGCTGATGTTCATCACTTGGTGATGCCAACATCAAGTGACAACTTGCATGGTGAATGATGCCTCAGAGACCCGCACAATACACAGAACTTTTCTATCACAATGTCTTCCAATTCTCAAATTCAGCAGCAAGAGGAGAAATTAAGGGATGACAAAACAACTGATACTACACACACACACACACACACACACACACACACACAGCTTTGTTCAGTAACAGATCTGTATAAATTATCACCAGCAAAAACACTGTGCCTACATTTTTTAAAGGCACAAACCTAGTTCTTGTTGATGGATTTCATGCAGAATTTGTAAGAAGACTGACAACCTCTAGGGATTTCTTGCTTCTAAAAAAGCTGCTGCCAGCCATTTTTTTCCCTTGACTGATGAAAAACCACAAAGACTCTCTTCTGCTTTAGTTGCATACCAGCTAACCCACATCATAACTAGCGGCATTGCTGAGGTTTCTGTTGTTGTTGTTGTTCCTTGTCACATCCAATAAAAATCCAACTGCCTGAATCTGATATCGTTGCTTTTCCTGTTATGATCATCATCACAATAAAAGCAAAGGGAGTCCTGGGTGGAAAATGGAACTCACTCTTCATCTTTGCGCAGTAATACTTTGTAAGAGCAGGACTCAGGATTTCTTCTTTGGCCCATGCAGAATGTAAAATAGCAGCCATAGATTGGATTTCCCATCCAAAACTGGGGCAACATTTTGTGTTAATTTTTTTAAAAAATAAAAATAAAAATCATATACTAGATCCAGTCAAAATTAAGCACTTCAAAGCCCTGAAGGATTTCAATGGGCTGAGCACATTTCAACTTCTTCCATTGAAACAAGCGCCTGTCTTTTGCTGATATGATACCAGCCTTCAATTTTACCTGTAGTGTGAATGATCTGGCTTTTCTAGCGTAAGTTCCACAAGTCGAATACATGTCTACCTATAGGGATGCACTAATTTTCCGGCTTGCCTCTTCAGAGTGCAACATGATAAACAAAAGAGATTGCATTGCATAACATACTATTGAAAGGGCAGCTGAGGCATTGGTGCATGGTCCATGGTCCATAAGTGGCCACCATCCTTCCTTTCCCCATATCAATGTAAGGAACTGAGAGACCCAGCAAACTCCATGCATGGACCAATGCTGAAGGCCATAGTAGAAGAGCTCCTACCCAGGAGTGATATGGCAGGCTGCACCTGCAACTCATAGAATCGTTGCATTGCTGCAAAGTAACTGGATGTGCATCATACCCCCTGTATTCAAATAACTCTAGGATTAGCTGGAGTTGCCAAGAGGCATCAGCCCAGCTCTTTGCAGTGCTACATGACTCCGCTGCATAATGGGCCTGAAGATTCTCTCAGAAAAACATGGCAGGGCTCTTCTGAGAAACTGCTAGAGAAATTTATTAATTTGCCCAACTGTACTTTTGTCAAGTGCCTTGACTGAGCCCAGGAGACACTATCAGCTGCTCCATTCTCCTCTTCCCCCACAGGACAGCAATTTCCCTTCCATGTATTACCTGCCATGGCTAGCTTTGCATTGTGGGCAATCAGACTTTCAAGATACCATGCTTTGCAAAGGATGCTCCAGTTCTTAGAGGTTTACTAATTCTCCAAACATACAGCTAACTCATTTTTATACTGAATTCAAAGCACATTTTCTGCTATAGTCCTTACAACTACCTGGCAAGGTAAGCCAGTATAATCTCCAATGTTATAGATACAGATCTGTGATAGGAATATTTAAGGCACGGGCAAAATCTGAATCATGGACTTCTTTACAGCCCAGCCTCTGAGCCACAATGTTGTACTACTCAAAAAGGAAAAGACCCTTGTGGCATGCTAGGCATTCAGTGAACAGGAATTAAATAGTTGCCATGGGGAAAGAGATTCTAACACAAGTAGTGACGTTTTAATATATTTGATCTTTTGATCCCTTCATGAATATTTCTACACTGGCTCAACTCCCAAGCTTTGAGGGCTATGACAGATCATGAATTAAAAACAAATAAACTACAGCAAGATAGCCATGTATCTAAACTGAGAAGTGTCCGCAATGCATCTAGGGAGCAATGGTCTGCTGACAGTTGACAACATCACTGCAATCCTAGCAGGAATAACTCAAAGGGATTTCCATCTTTGTAGCACCCTCTGTTTTTTGTTAGTTGGACATGTGACAAGCAAGCTTGCTGTTGTAGCTGTCAGGCTTGAGAGATGACTAAGTAGATGTGATTTCCAACCATTCCTGCCTCTTTCAAAAGATTGACTGAGGATCAAAAAATACCAACATCAGTCTGGCAGTCTGGATGCTGCTGTTTAGAATGGGCAACTAACTGCATCTGTCATTTGTTTCTTGTGAATTGTTTGCATTTTGTGCCAGACGGAGGGTGTGTGGTGTCCACTTCACATCAAGCTTCATTTGCGGCTTTTGTCAGGATAGATGGTGCTCTGGTTTCTTTTTTTTTTTTTTTGAAAAATTTTTATTGGGTTAGAATCCATTATTTCCACATTTACATTCAATTTTCCCCAATTTTTTCATCTCTAACCCCCTCCCTTTCCCCCCCTTTTTGTTGACTTCCAACAGCTTTCCAACCCTTTGTCCCCTTTCCCTTACTTTTATTAGCTTCCTCTATCTAAAACAAATATATATTCTCCATTATTCTAAGCAGTACATCCTTAACTATTTTTAACATTATATGCCCAAACTGTAAGTCTTTGTTTCCATCTTAGATAAACAATTTATCCCAATTTTTCAATTTCAGATATTTCTATATATCATAAACCATATAGATCATACATTCGTTTATATCAAACAATTTGACTTATTCTCTATATATATTACTCATTCTATCTTTTTATAATAGTTCTATATATCTCTCCTCACGTAGTCAATCAATTTGACCCATCTATATCTTCAGACATTCAGTTTGGTACAAAACTTATCAGAAAAAAAGAAAATATTGTTAGTTAATCGCTCCTTATATTTAGTCCTTATAATTAATTATTTTCTCTATGTTCTGTTTGTTAACCTATATATATCTATATATATGTCAATCTATTAATCTGACTGCTTATTAATTCACATTTATCTCTTCTCCCCCCGGTAAAGTCTCCCCCCTCTACTTCAATACTTCAGTAGTTCTCAAACTGCCACAGTTTTCCTCCCACCTCCCATTTCTTCTCCAGGTATTGTTTCAGCTTCTCCCAGTCTGTGTTGAACTGCCCTGAGTCCAGATCTCTCAGTTTTCTTGTCATCTTGTCCATTTCAGCCATATACAGCAATTTGTAAGTCCAATCTTCAATAGTTGGCACTTCTTGTACTTTCCATTTTTGCGCATACAAAAGTCTAGCTGCTGCTGTCATATAAAATATCAACGTCCTGTGTTGGGCTGGAATTCCCTCCATTCCCAAGTTCAGTAGCAGGAGTTCTGGGTTCTTATTAATTTGAAATTGTAAAATTTCACTCATTTCTCTTATTATTTCCCCCCAGTACTGCCTAGCTACCTCACACGACCACCACATATGATAGAGGGAACCCTCATGCTTCTTACATTTCCAGCATTTATTAGAAGTATTCAAATTCCCTAGCGCAATCTTCTTTGGTGTCATGTACCAACGATAGATCATTTTGTAAATGTTCTCTTTGATATTAATACATGTCGTTGTCTTCATTGTAGTTTTCCACAAGTATTCCCATGCCTCCATTGTTATTTCTTTATTAAAGTTTATAGCCCATTTCACCATTTGTGTTTTAACTATCTCATCCTCGGTATACCACTTCAACAGTACTTGGTATACCTTGGATATTCTTTTCTTATCTTCTTTAAGAAGGGTCTGCTCTAGTTCCGAATTCTCTATTCGTATACCTCCCTTTACAGAGTCCGAATTATATAAGTCTCTGATCTGTCTATACTGGAACCAATCGTAGTTAGGTGATAGTTCCTCTTGTGTCTTTATTCTAAGTTTGGATGCTTCAGTTTTAGTTATTTCTTTATACGTTAAACATTGTTGTTCATTATCAACAGCTCTCGGGTCTATCACCTCATATGGAACCACCCACAAAGGGGTTCCTTCTTGTAGATAAATTCTGTACTTCTTCCAGATTATGTATAGACTTCTTCGAACAAAGTGATGCAGGAACATCGAGTTGACCTTTACTTTGTCAGATGGTGCTCTGGTTTCAAGAGTCAATACCCACTGAGAGGCAGGAGCTGCGTTTACATGCCCTGTGATGGATTCCCATTGCAGCTCCTCAGAATCTTACATTCTGTAAATACCACTGCATTTTTTTTTAGGGGTTCAAGCCCATGATGGTCTATAAAGGCTGCCCATCAGGGCCTGCTGATGGGAAAAGGTTATAGTCAAGCACTGTGTGCCATTCTCAGAGGCCAACAGTATGCTGAGGATTTTCTCTTCCTTCATCTTCCTCATCTGTTAAATTTGAGGAAAGCTGGGATTGGCAAATGGTGACCCCTTTTGCCAATCTTGCCCCAATTGTTGAACCAGAAGCAAAAGAGGCAGCAGCAGCTTTAACAATGTGACTTGACAGATAGGCAAGGAATACCATTCTGTGGTCTGTTCCCAAGGTGACCCATCGGTGACTGGGGTATAAATGCAGGGTTTGCATATATTGTGATACCTTGGGACAAAGAAGTTGAATATGATGTTCTGAGAACATCAGCTTGAACCTTTTAAAGCAAGTTCTAGCCCTTATGGTTGCTTGCTATGTTTGTATGTAGTCCTGCTGAAATCCCAGAAACCAGAATAAGGGCTGAATAAGATTACCAATGATTTGGGGACAGGGCTGCATTCCTCACTGTCCTTTTTAATGGTTAACAAACAAAAATAGCCCAAAATTGCGGCATTATGCAAAATAAAGGACAATTATGCAAATGGATGATTGTACAGAGTTTATACAAGTCACAGAATGTGGCATTTTTGAAAAGCCCCACCAATACGGATACCCTTTCCTCCGCACACCCGTTGATCTTGCACTAAAGAGGATGCAGGAAACAGGCAGCAAGGGAAATGTTGTCTCCTTTTCTTAACAAGGAGCTCTGCTTGATAATTAGTGCCTATGGATCCTAGGCATTGGTTCCATATAATTCTTAAGGATGGTTTCTTTATTCACGTATGTTATTTACAGTCCACCTAAGGCAGAACGATACATTGCAGCAAGGACAGGGGAGGCCAACAAAATTTGCAGCTTCGTATCTTTTTATATGTATAACGATATTACCCACCTTATTCAGATACTGCTGAAGTTGTGTATTTCTTTGCCTGCATCATTGGCTACTAAATAGGACATGGGCAAGCTTTATACAAAGTTACAGTAATGTGTAGC
This sequence comes from Eublepharis macularius, assembly GCF_028583425.1. Taxonomy (NCBI): domain Eukaryota; kingdom Metazoa; phylum Chordata; class Lepidosauria; order Squamata; family Eublepharidae; genus Eublepharis; species Eublepharis macularius. The sequence continues at coordinate 41,388,302 of NC_072794.1, forward strand.
TCTCTCCATATTCTGTGCCACTTTCCAAGAATTCTGCAGTGGTTATAATTTGGGCCATATTGCGATATTTTCAATGTTCAATTTTAAAAACTTCCCAGTTCTAACAAACTTGGCAAATATAATAATGATGAAAATTTCAGAATACCTTCTGAACAACTTTTTAAAAAATCTAAAAACTGACTTTTAATAATCCAAACAAGTGATCAATTCAGGAAGTAAAACCCACTGAGCAACATGAGTTTGGTAACTTTTTATTTTATATTACACAGTGGGGCACTTTACGGCAATGTGGAATTCCCAAATACTTAGTATTGACATTAACAAAAACAGTTAAAGTGCATTCAGAGGTGCTACTGACAGGAGTTCAAGTTCTTATCTTTAAACTCTAAAGCAGTAGTCTTCAACACTTCTGGAGCCAGGATCCACCCATAAGTCCCATCTTGCAACGTGGGACCTGTTTTGTTTCCATATATGCAATACAGCACTTTTGGTGTTCAAAGGGCTTCATGTACCTTTGTTGTAATCATCTTGTTGTAATCCACACAATAGTCCTGTAAAGTAGGCCAGTGTTGTCGTCATCACTGCCATACTCCAGTGGCCAAAAGAATGTGGCTTGCCTAAGGCCACCTGATGAGCTGTGGCTGAGGTGAGGTTCTAACCAGGGACATCAGGTTCATATCTCAGTCTCTTAATCACAATGCTATACTAGCTCTTCCCATTTTTTTCTTCTTTTTAAGAGCTAGGAGGACAAAACTTGTACACATTAATGGTTACATCAAATAGAAAATCTTGCCGCAGACTTGAGAAGCTTCATCTCCTGAATCTCCTTCATGACTATTAACAGTAAAGGATCTTTTCCTCCTGCATATAATCTCTATCCCTGGTGTGCTCCTTTCCATTGTCTCTTTTTCTAACAAAACTGTTTTTTGTAATGATAATGGCATCACTGATGCAAAATGCCTGAGGTCAGGTATGATCCCCTTGTAGGTATTAACACACCAGTTGAAGACCAGTGCTCCAGAGTTAACCTCATAACGTCAGGTGTGAAAACAGTACAAGCAAAACCCTACAATAGGTGGCAGTTTTAGTCTCTTGTTTTTATATTAGTGGCTGGCTTTATGTATAACAGAGTTTTGATTCATTTAAATAGGTCTGCAATGTAAGAAGGGATAAAAAAAGGTACTCCAATACAAACAATCCTGGACTTTATCGACTATTCCTATAATGTCAATATGAAAGTTCTATAAAGGACGTCTTCAAAAAAGAGATTGCAAAATTATTTGAAGGTAAGGCTAGATACTGGCTTCTTCTGTTCAAAGCTGACTTTTCCCCTTATTAAAAAAAAAAACTTCAAAAATAGTTTTTTTCACTGCACCACATCACAGGTAGGTTGTGTATGAACAGTAAACTCACCGCAATATTGGCAAGCAAGTTGCATCCAGAGCTCACTAACTGCACGGTGCTTTAAGGTGAATCATTCAAGTACATTACTTAAAGTAGCTCTTGATGAATGTTTGGCCATGAGAAGAAAATGTACATCAATATATGAATATAAAAATTAACGTAATTTACAAACAATTCAAAAGGTGGTTGTTGTGGATTTTCCAGGCTGTATAGCCGTGGTCTTGGCAAGACCACGGCTATACAGCCCAGAAAATCCACAACAACCATTGTTCTCTGGCCGTGAAAGCCTTCGACAATACATCAATTCAAAAGGTACTGGCATCATCTACTGATATGACCAATCATGGTAACCATTAGGGATGCTACATGGTGGATTATGAAAACATAAATACCTATCATAAACTGGTACTTTGTCACTGTAAGCAAGGCACACCCATTTCCTCCTGGGACTGGGCCTCTGCCAAGCTGGATTGGGATGCCTGTCACCTCTCTTGCTACTGATGGCTGGGAGCAAGGTGAGCCCCTATGGAGCACCAGCCCCCTTCTCACTGTGCTAAACCAAATAGTCCTTTGGGTGATAATCGTAGAACTGTCCCTGCATCTACTGTTGGTCGTATGGTCCAGAGATGGCTTGATGGCATAAAGAAGAAAGAAAGTGAGCATCAAAAAATCTTGGTGACTCCTGATGAATTCTGTCCCCCAGGTATTTGTACAGTGTCATACAGAGATATTATCAGGTGTGAATCATTGCTGTCTATTGAGTAACTGGCAAAGCCTGTGTTTCTGATTATAACACAATAACGTGTCATCCCTAGCCATTTGCAGTCAATAGTAATACCGTTTGTTGACTGACAAAATAGAGTTATTTTATTCATCAGACAATTGTAATTAAATGCTACAAAATCAATTTCAAAGACCTGCTTGGAAAGCAGATGCATATATTTGTAAAAATAAATCACTTAAAAAAATTAAAAATATTGCACAAAATCCAATATATTTTGTCAAAAGCCAACAATTTCCCTCACATCATAGTAGCTCCCTTATTATGGTTATCTGAGATAAGGAAAGAGGGGCATCTTACAAAGCATTTTGGACTTGGTAGTTTCCATATTAATACTGATGCTAGAATTTAAATGACAGTTAATGGTTTAAAGTTCATATAACGTTATGCCTGATACTTGTGTAGAACTAGATTGGCATTTATTTAATTTCAATTACTCTATGATCAAGCAGTTTCCCAAACAGGAGAACATTACAAAGAACTTTAGTCAAAGAAAAAAGCCAGATACCAGGAATAAAAGATGAACCATACACTGGCCTGTATTAAGGAGAAAGGTATTGTCCCTGTTATTCTTCCATGTCTATGTTAGACTAACAGTGGTGAAGAAAGCTCAATATCACCTTTAGTCTTACATTTTCCAAATGGCTTTAACTTGGCAACTAACTAGCTACCAGTTTTTCCCCTTCTGCACAATACGAGCTATTTAAAACCCTACTTTAACATTTAACCAGTCTGTATAACCAAGATAAGGACACAAGTTATACTTATTCTGCCTTTAATCTACCCAACATAAGATTGGTACAATCTACCATAAATTGTAAAAATCCCATTAAAGCAAAGTCATTTAAATGGGAGTTCTGCACAGGAGAACCTTTCAGTGGGTTGAGTTGTTTATCTATTCCACCTATGAATATTAACATTTCCAAAGGTCCTTATGAGCACAGGCTTTGCATTCAATCAATTGGAAAACTCTTGCTGACATATTTAGGAGCACAGCTAGCCAGTACTGACAGCTTTCAATATCCTAACTCTTAGCAATAAAAAAAACCCCACACAACAATATCACTATTTGAAATGCCAGGGAACAATCAAAGCTTCAGTAAACCTATGCTTGTTTCACTATTCCTAAAGGTACACTATTCACTTAAAAGCATGCCTTGATCCAGAAGTTCTATTTCTTTGCATAACTTTTTAATAATAATAATATTCAATTTATATACCACCCTTCAGGACAACTTAATGCCCACTCAGAGAGGTTTACAAAGTATGTTATTATTATCCCCACAACAAAACACCCTGTGAGGTGGGTGGGGCTGAGAGAGCTCCTAGAAGCTGTGACTGACCCAAGGTCACCCAGCTGGCTTCAGGTGGAGGAGCGAGGAATGAAACCTGGTTCTCCAGAGTAGAGTCCCATGCTCTTAATCAGTACACCAAACTGGTTCCCAGTTTGACAATCATATTACTCTATGTCACTTTCTATGCATAGATGGATAGGTAAACAAACAAGATCACCTTTCATGGCACTTGGGCCTTATTAGGGGGTGATGGAACAGGAATGACAGATCAGCACATTACCCATCAGTTCCATTGGCAGCCCTAACTAAAGCTGTTGCCTCTGCCAAACAGTTTCCTCTGCCCTTAAAGGTTGTCAAAGGCAGCTTTGGTGGATGGACTAATTTCAAGTCCCGTAACATAAACTTCCGGATAACTTAAGAACCTCTCCATATGGGGATTTTGTGACACGGAATTACAAGAGTCTCCTCCACCATACATCTGAGGACAACTATGACTGGTGTCCAATATTTAAAACTGTCATAATTTTAACGGACTAATGGTGAACTAGAAAATCTTAGTTGAAGGTCTAATGTGATTAGACTAGAAGTTTTATGGTTCTAAATTGAATAGTCTAAATAGTAGGCTAAATTTAAATGCAAAAATCCCATATTTTCCTTGGAGGAGAAAGAAAGGAATCTGCAGCTCCTAGCAGTTATACCTACTAGGACTCCTGAGAAATTTTAGAGTTTACCTGAAGTCTAACATCATCATACTAACAGTGGTGATTTTAGAAGGCCCTAAGACTATCACGTGGGTTTTTTAAAAAGATACTCAACAAGAACAATTTGTTTCCTATAGAAATGATCAAAATGCTACACATGTAGCATTATGTAGATTTCGGGGAACAGGTTTGGGACAGAGTACCTGCCAGCAAAAGGCTTCATAAATAGCTACTTTGACCATTTTGGCAAGTGTTATGTCCTTTTTTTGTTAGAAAGAAAGATATTAAGCAACTAAATAAAAATATAAGGCACAATGATTAGCCTTCTAAAATAATTTCTGGTAACCGTGATTAAGAACATGTGAGTTCTACAGTCTTAATTTACCTGCATTTCAACTCAAATGGACATAAAATGAAGCTTTACTTCAAAAAGGCTGACGATGAGGAAGTCACATTACTGTAAACTCAGCAAGGATTACATAACACACCCTAACACTTTCCCTGCCAATGTGAGTCATCCAAAATGTATGCATTTTGCCAGACATCTTGTTTCTTCCTCTCCACCCACATCCCACTTGGATGTTATTCCCATTCTCACTTATTAGAAGATAATTTCTATGCTTCCAATAGAATGACTCCATCTGGACACAGAGGTAACACATACATGGGGTTCTCGATCATGTTTCTAATCTACACTTGTATATAGAGACATGAGAACATGACTTTCTTTCAGCAAGTAGTCTAGAACAGAGATTCCCAACCTGGGTGCTAGAGAACCCTGGGGAAGTACTGCAAGGGGTCTGCAAATTCATATGTATGCTGAGCACTGCTATTTTGATCTTTCTGCCATTATGTATTTTCTCAAGTAATGGATACATGTGCAAGGGATATGTGATTTTTTTTTGATGTTAAAAAGAGGTCCTCATACTCAAAAAGGTTGGGTGCCTCTGATTTAGATCATTTGTAGGCCAGCAACCTCCACAATATGGCAGGGCAAACCTAGATATGGCTGGGGGGAGGAAAGCAGGGACAATTTAGCATAGATAGCATGTGGCAGATAGACACATTTACAAGTATCATGGTGCATTCAGTAATAGGCTAGAGACCAGTCCTGAGTCACTGCTGGCAGGAGAGACCAGGAAGCTGCATAGGATATTCTTTATAGGCTATGTGTGGGGCTCTTTAATTCCCTGACTTGTAACTGGAAATATGTTTTCTGACTCACAGTGCTACCCTATGCAGGTTACTCCTATCTAAGCCCACTGAAATCCCTGGACTTGCACTAGCGTAACTCAACATAGGATTGCACTGTTACACCTGCAAAACTAATGTATTTCTATTTTTTTAGCTACTGATATCAGAAGTTATTTTAAAAAAATAAAATAGCTTTACAATTAGGTCCAGAAGAGCACCCATAAAGATTTACAGGGCAATCCTATGCATACTACTCTGGTCTGAAATCAGTGAGCTGAGGCATGGAACAACTGGGTGCAAGAAGTTGGGTTCTGCAAGCAGAAATCCTTCTGTCCTTGAAAATGCTCCAGTGGATTCAAGCCGTAGGCTGGAGTAACTGTCCAGGATTGCAACATCAACTACTTACACACTACTTTTAAAAGGTACTTGCAAAAGTTAAGTGGGCACCAACAAGCATGGAGTAGATCTGTTTTAATATAGAAATATTGAAGTCAGAAAAGCCAATTTCAATTAAACAGCCCTTTTCCTTTGTGAAAAAAGAAATGTGGGCAGTTCTGTAAACTTTACACTGCATTTTACTACTCTAGTAAGATAAAAATATGCAGTACCATTTACTGAGGATCTGGAAGACTGGGATACGCTGCCTGTGTAGTAGATTAGGAAAGATTCAAGCAAACCATTAAACACTCATCCATGTGGTGATGAACTCATCATGAGAGATCTTTCCTCTCTGTGATGGGTATAGCTTCAGTATGTTAAAACAATTATCACCTTGGAAGACAATGTGCAGTGGAACGTCCCATTGGATCAGGCTCTCATATGTGGAAATGTGCAGTCACTATGTGAAACATAATCATATACATGACCCAACTTTGGTCACAGGAATTCCTGTAGTTTGGAACAGATTCACATTTCCTATTTCCCAAGCACTTCATAGTTACTTTTTTTCTGAATATCTGCCATTTATCCTTTAGGATATTTAAGCCCTTCCTTGCAGTTTTAAGGCAATTAGATCATGGTCTAGGCTGTAATTCTTCATTTCATTCTCAGCAGGATACAAGCCACTGACGACCTGGAAAGATTTGTTTCCTTATGCACAGGATGCAGGGGGGACATGACAGTGAACCAAGTGCTACATACCAGCTGTAGCTTAAACATGGGAGTCACATTAGTACCTTGATTCAAGAATGAATTTGTTGATCCAGACCCATACTATGAACTTAAAATGCCACAAATTTAAGAGGAGATTATATTCAAAACAAAACACGGGAAGATGTACTGGTGAAGCAAACCACAACTAAGGTTAGTCAAACAGAAAAGTCTGTTTTCTTTGTGATCTTTTCACAAAGGAGAGATGGAGTCCTGAGTAGTCTTTGTTGGGAATGCAACTCCTCCAAAAAATGTTATGCCTTATTTCCACTGCTACCAGGAATCCGGTCACTTGAAATGTTTAAACCATGGTTGAAAACAGAAGTCATTTTACACAAGGACACCACTTCCTGAAGCAGCCCACCCTCCTCTAGGATTTCACTTCCTTTTTTGGGTTCCTTCTCCCAAGGGACTAGAGTGGAAGGACTGTGGCTCAAGTTTGGTGACCCTGGATCCACTGATGTACAGTTTAGTGTTTTGCCCCATTCAGTCTTTTTTACAAGTAAATCTCCTGGAGAACATGGATGCATAGTTTCTTGAGATTGGTTTGGAGATTTTAAGTCTACATTGTCAGAACAAAAGGCAGAGGAAGGACTTTCTTTTTCCAGCACGAAGGAAGATTCGGTGTGGCCAAAGCTAGAAGGAACGCGTTTCCTTGGTGATGGAGGAAGCTGCTTCCCACTGAGGACACTGTCATCTTGCCCAAGATTCCACTCTCCTTGATCAGAAGTCAGACCACTGCAAAGCAGAGCAAGATTGCTCTCACTCGGAGTGTTGGATTTATTCTGAAATAAAGGACACATGTTTATATTACATGATGCTTCCTGACACTGGCTTCAATTAGAAAAAGAACAATTCTTTCTGACTGGACTACTAATCCTTCACTGAAATGATTATGGACTAAAACTGCATGGAGATCTATCCTCAGCTAATATCTTACCATGATGCCAGTCTGCATCCCCTTTAACTCTGAGGTTAATGCAACTTCAAAGCAAGAATAATGCAGACCTGAGTTTTCCAATATATGTAAAAAATTAGAATTGTGCACCCTTGGAGGGCTCCCCTCCCTATTGTAATTCTATTTGTTGGAAGGAGGCAGATAAGGGGCAGTGATTCAAAGATGTTGTGGACCATCTCCTCTGAGAGGAGGCAATTCAGCACAGATGCAACAGAAATGCTGATTTGGAGGGAGTCAAACACAGAGAGTAGTACGTTGGGTCCACAGAAGCCATTAACGAACACACATAAACCTGCCTTAAAAATGAGTCAAACCTTTGGTCTATCAAAGTCAGCATTGTCTACTCAGGTTCTTTAGATCTTAGGCAGAGGTCTTTCACATCACCTACTACCTGGTCCTTTTAAGTGAAGATGCCAAGGGTTGGGGACTTCTGCATGCAAAGCAGATACTCCTCCATTGAGCCAGGGCCCCTTCAGGATGCTGACACTCTCTCATGGCATACAATTTGGAAATGATTGTCCAGATAATCTGTGAGGTTTCTGCCTTGACTCAGTTTTCACTTTGGAATAATTGATGGTGTAGATAATGCTCTGGCCAATATCCCTAGTGGACAAAATTCACAATGCACATCAAGCACAGTTGCGCGAAACAACAAATAAGGATATAGGCAGAGCAAGAAAAAGTGGATGAGAGGATTCCTTTCCTAATTATTCCCAGCTCTGAGGCTATCTTTTCCACTGCCACAGACACTGAATTTTGCTGACCCTTCCACCTCTGGAAACATACAGTCAATATTTTTGTCTTAATATGCATTCCTTAACACTCACACTAAACTTCAAGTAGAATCACCAACAGCATTTTGCCTTTGTTAGGGCATAACTGAGCAGTATCCCTGTGAGGATGAAACTCCTTGGCTGCTTGAGATTTTATGTGAATATCCTATACCAAGCGCTTTTTAAACCATTTATTCAAAACTGTATTTTTAAAAAATCTGTTCCTCAAAGAAAACTGTATTTTTTAAAAAATCTGTTCTTCATACAAAAAGGTGTTCCATATGACTTGGCATCTTTATGTACTCTGTTCCACAACTGGCTGAAATAAACATGATGGCCTTAAGAACAGAACACCATAAGAACACTGCTGCAACAGACCAGCAACCTGTTTCCCAGTAGCCTTCTTACTTTAGCCAGGAATACATGAAGACTAGAGGAGAATTGGCAAATACTCGAGACCATAAAAACCCTGTGTGGGTCATCCATGGGGCTCCCACTACTAAATACAGGTTATCATGTAAAAGCAAAGAAGCTATTTGGGAAAGTTGGGAGAAACAAACCACTGTCTTGTAATCAATATCATCCATAGATCGAAAGAAGTCGAGGCTCTTGGCTCCTGAAAGCTTTCCTTGATCAGAACTGTGTGTGCTTAAAGTGTCCAAAATCTCTCCCAGCAAGTCCATTTCTCCCGGGGTACCAGATGTTTTGGACATTTCTCCTGAGTCATCACTGTCATCCAAATAATAAGATGTTTCCTCGCTGTCTTCAGATGACAACCTAAGAAACAAACAAACCCAGAAAGCCACTTCATCATTCTCACTCATTATAACCATAAAAACGAGAGTTTTTTTTTAAAAAAAGTCAGTGACACCTTTTAGTGGTGATTTATAAGGAACAGTTAAGTTTTGACAAAATAAATCATTTCGTTAACACACTATGCTCCATCAGATTAGCTCTTCAAATTTATCATGTAAAACAAAAAAGTTTTTAATATAACAGTGGTCACCCAATGCCTTAAATTTCACACAATATTTGGATCAATTTAATACTTTCCCGACTTCTTCTAAACCATAAAGATATACAAAGCACATCATTTTCTGTTCTAACTGAAATAGAGTGAGGCTTGTGCTTTTATTCACATCAACAAGATTTAGCAAATTGTGAAATTCTTCTAGTTTCTGACACCCTGAAAAAAGAAAGATAAGAATATCCCTCCTTGTCCTTTGCTTAGGAGGGAAGGCTAGGAAGCAGTTTATTGCTGCAGGCAGAAAAAAAACCTGTACACCTATAATGCATTGTGACAATTGCTTGATGCGTATATTTGCGTGCGTGAAAAACTCACTTTGGAAAAGGATAGACCCAGAATCAACTGTCTGAAAACTTTGCAATAGTAAATGCTCATGTGGAGGAGTTACCAAGCCCTGAGATTTATCTAGATATATATATCCCCAGTAGGGAACCAAAGTGGCTTACAACACTATTCCGCCCATGGTCACACAGTGAGCTTCGATGGCATGAGATCAGGGTTAGTTTGGGAATGTTTAATTGTTCAGAAGCCACTAGCTTTCATTATATGGACGTTCTTCCAGAACAACATCCCGGAGAGTCTTTTATGTAAAATGGCATTCACAGTGCCTTACAACAGTGGTGTTAGGGCAGTTTTTTCTAAACATATAATAGCTTGCAATATTTTAAAACTTGAAATTGGATGCAAATGTTGCTCTTATCAACTGGAAAAAAACCCAGTAATTACCCCTTCTCAGAAGCCCCCCCCCCCTGCCCACCTGCCAATGCTCCTGTATGAGTCACTGATTTGGACATGTCTTGAAACTGGAAACAGGAACAGAGACTCATGCATTGATATAACAGGCAGCCTCCTCTAAAGGTGGGCACTCTGCAATGCACCTACCTTGAAAGTGACTGAATGATCTCACCATACCCAAAGGAAAGATGCAGCAGAATTATTGCTCAGCATGACCTAATTAAAAGGAGTTGCCTTGGAGCAGTAACTCATACAGAAATTAAGTGGGAAGCCTTCCTGTGGCTCCTTTGGGCTCACAAGAAACTTTCTTGCATGGCACAATACTAGTCTTCTCATAACACACTAAAAAGGCCTGGCACACCCGGCATATATTAACATTTATTATTATTTAGGTTCACCAAGATAAAGGGTATTCTTTTCCACTTCTCACACATTAGCTCATTCTCTCATTTATGCTGTTCTAATTGAAAAGCCACCAACTTAATCAGTGCTAACAATACTTCCATCTAGTGTTTTCTTTTCCTCATTATTGTACATCTACTATTTTTACTCCAAGCTCTAATTTCTCACTTCCTGTTATGATCTGCTGTGCTTCTTTCCCAAACGAAGCTCCCTCTTCTCTCACACATACTCTTCTGAATGAGGCACAATGGTGCTCTACATTGGGATAATTTCCTGAGTCCTTTTTCCTCTACCACTTGCATGAAATTCAGAGTTTATTAGTAGCTCTGAGATGGCTCTGTACATGAAACCAATTGGGTTCAGGCCACCTTATGTTTGGAATCTAAGGAACGCTGAATGCAACTTGAAACATGGGGACTTCCACTTCCTAAGAAGTTGACTTACTTGCTTGTTCCGTCCATTTCATCATCGGCATCCTCATCCAAGGCAGCATCATGATGAATTGTATGAAGATAGCCAAACCGTGTCTGCAAAGATAAAGTTACGCTTTAATCTTTTTTTAGCAATACTTTGAGAATAAATAGCTATGTATAAGTGGATCAGGCTAGCTTTATTAAAATGAAGGATTTAGGAAATAATATTCATAGAACTATTAACATTTTTAAAAATCCAAAGATTACCAGAAATCTAGCAGTAATGCCGAATTTAGATTCAGCTGGAACCTATGAATGAGTAGACTGTTCGTAGTTCTGGAAAATTTTAATATGAGATAATTTAGATCATGGATACAGTTTACTTATTTATAGTACATTTAAGAAAAATTACAGCAACTTCAGAATGGACTAAGATTGTTCAAGAGGCAAGGCAAAGCTTTTTTACCCTTATTATTTCCTTTATTTTTGGAACCATTAAGTATCACTGTTTGCAACTATCAATATATAAATGGGATTAAGATTAATTAAAAAAACAAATTAAAACAATATATATGCTGATGTTATCAATCGTTGGTTGTTCAAAGTTAAGTAAAAAATGAATAAATGTTTGTAGAATTAAGGATTTAGTAAATCATAATCATTACAGACTCCTTACATGATTATATTATTGTTGTATCTGTATTTACAAGCTACACATTGTTTCTAAAAAAAAAATGAAGGCTTTATGTTATTTTGAGCAATTGTAAAGAAATGTTTAGAAGGAAAAGAGAAAATCCCCTGCACATTTCACCTTGGTCTAAGATTATTACCATTTGTATATTAGTGGCAAATATGAACAAAAGAGTTAAGCATTAATATTTTATAGAATCTGTGGGCAAAGACTCATAATTTAACTGCAGTTTTTATTACAATCTTTTCTAAGAGATTTAGAAATTTAAAGTGATGTACATGACTCCAGCAAAGTTAAGCAGAATACTGCATAAAAATGCAGCTCTGTAGTGGAAATGCTATGGGGATCTTGCATAAGTCTTTCATATTTTTATGTCCAAAATTATTAGCATAAAATTATTGAGATCATTTTCAAATTGGATGTAAAAGAACAAATGGTGGGACCTTGATCTGAAGGGCTGAATAGTACCAGAGTTTCCACCAGCGCAAGAGGGAAGAAGGCTCCCTTTCGACCACTGAAAAGGATATGCCAGGGATCATGAGACCCACATGGTCAAATGATAAAGGGATGGGAGCTGCAGTGAGCAGAGGAAGTGGATGGAATCGAGTAGAAAAGCTGATACCATCCAACCCATGATGTTTCAAAAGAGGGACAAAGTGCTCTTGGTTTATTATTGCAGAACCTCTTTATAGTTACAAAGGATGTGTATGACAGACACTGGAATGCTTTTTCAACACCACCAACAAGAGAAAGGTTAATCAAGGCAGTGGAGATGGTTGAAACAAGCATACTGACAGATAAAATACATGAACTCAATGTTTTAAAAGCGTTGGCAGACTTTATTTGGTATTGGAACACTTACAAAAAGGATGAGAAATCCATCTTTTTCTGTAAAAATACTTAAACCAAAAATTGCATTTTAAAAAAGATATCCCTGAATCACAGACTATAATCCAGAGATCTCAACTCTTCTCTTCCTTGGAGTCAGGCCTAAATTTCCCCAACTGTAGGATTATGAAATTGTGTACCTTTGGAATTACATACATTTCCAATGTCTGCAATCTCCACAGAGCCCTGGGAGATGATGCAGTGGGGGAACAAATTCTAGATGAAAGGGTAAGGGGATTCCCATATATAGAAGACAACAGCAAAATCTTTTATGAATTCAATTCAAAAAGAATTTTGCAATAATTCCTAATGATGCAAGAATGCACCAGGGCATGACAGGTATGAAGGGGCATAGAGAAAGAGAAAATCCTAAGTGGTTAACATTTTAAAAAAATGAAATTTCAAATTATTACAAGACAAGTTTATGAGTGTGCAAAGCACTTGTACATTCAAAGTGCCAAATAAATTGAGACAAACACTTGTGCATGCATGTATACACACGTGCACACATAGAGACATGAATATATCCAAGCTAGTGCTCTTCTTCAATTTTAATTGCTGAGAATCAAAACAGCTTTTTCAGGAGTAAAGGAAGATGTTCATTTAAGATTTCAGAAACATTACCTATGATAAACAGCTTTTAAAAAGTTATTTTAAAAGTGATCTTTGCTTTTCTAAAAATTAAAAGTCCTTCTTGCCTTGTATTTCTAAGCTTACCAAGCTCCCTCCCTTTTATGGATGCATTATTTCTGTCAACAGAATAAACTCTCTTGGGACTACCCCTGAAGGTCCATAGCCTGGTTTCAGAAAACAATGAATATTCAGCTTGTAAATATGGCAGGTTAAAAAAGAAAAAGAAAAGGTGCCCTTGGGAAATGGAAACTGAATACTCCAATTAGAGTTGGCAAAATTCCACTGGAAGTAACAGTTACCCTCATCTTCATTACTTTAAAAAAATCCCACAGAAATTGTGCTCTGCCAATGTTTTGCATACTTGCAGCACTGATTAAGATGGGGCAGAAAATATTCCCATTTGGAAATAAAAATAATAGGTACTTTCTCCTATTCTAACAGTAAAGCAGTTGAGCAAAGATCGACTTCCATTTTCTGCTACAGCTAGACGTTTGCTGACATTTAAAAATTTAGGGATAGCTATAGGAAGGACAATCCTTGCACAAAATTAGTGAGGAAATGTCAATGCTCTAAATGCTTTTAGATGTTTAATGTTAACAGTAGTTTCTAATACTTTTAGTGAGAAATGTATCTTACAATCTTTGCCCCGTTCATTTTCACAGCAATTCCACAAGGACGATTCCTCCCATTTTAAATACAGAGAGGACAGTGGCTTTGACCTAGCAAACTGCAAGTGGACCTCAATTTCTGATGCATGGTCTTCCCAACTCTCATTTTCTACTGCAGCCTCGAGTTCTCCCCAAAGCCACACCAAGGGTTGTTTCCCTTTTTGTGTGTGGGGGGGTGTCCTCAGGAACAGGTTGGCATGAGGCATGGTTGACTGAGATTGATATATAAAAGGCAAAATAGGTGAAAATCTATCCTCTCCTACACAGAAGCACTCTTCCATTTGCTCAATGGTAGTTTGGATCCAGGTCATTCACTCTATAAGAATACCTAGTGCTTATTGAGCCAATCAGCATAAAACATACCTAGTGCTTATTGAGCCAATCAGCATAAAACAGGGGTTTCCAACATGGTACCCACCAATACTTTTCCTGATGCTGACCAAGTGTTTTTAAAGAGCTGGTGAGGCCAAGATGGAGCATTCATCTATCAAGGTTCTTGGCTCGACTCCTCTGCTGCCGCGCCGCCGCTTGAGCCTGTGGGGCAGTGGGGAAGGCCTCCTCTGGACCTTCCTATCCCTCAACTGGCCCGCAGTGCGGCGGCACCACAACGGCCATTTGAGGGGCAGGAAGGGCTTTCTCCGCCTCCTCCAGCCCTTCCTGCCCCTCAAATGGCCACCGGTGCACTGTGGCCAATTGAGGGGCAGGAAGGGCCAGAGGTGGCGGCAGCGACTCTGGCCTTCCCCACCACCCCGCAGGCTTAGGCGGCAGCGCAGTGGCACGGCGGCAGAGGAACCAGAGCCACCGCTGCCGCCAACAAGGTAAATGGGGGTGGAGGGCTGGGGTGGGATGATGTTTCAAGGGCCCCGCCGCTGCTTGCAAGTAGCAGCAGGGCCCTTTAGACTCAGCCCTGAAGCTTTCCGAAGCATTCCGAATGCTTCGGAAAGCTTTAATTAGGGATTTCCGAATCGGGGCCAGCATGCTGGCCCCAATTCGGATATCCCTAATCTTTATGGATTGGGTCCAATTCGGGTAATTTACCCAAATCAGACACCTGAAGCGCACACCCCTAGTTACTATTAGAGTTATGTACAGTCTAACTCCATGATATTCTGTGGTTGGCTCCACTTCCTGCAGCAGCAATTTTGTGGTTGTGCCCCCCAGCTTGTGTTTAAATTTCAAAGGTGCCCACAGACTCCAAAAGGTAGGGGATCCCTGGCATAATCATTTCAAAGCTGTTCTGCTATATTTTAGTTCTTGTATAATACTATAATATCCCACATATATTGGATAAACTTGCTGTACAGAAGAATGCAAGGAAACTGAGTAATGTGTGCTCAGTCTACAAAGAACCAGGTTTCCAGGGTGGCTGAAATTGGCTGGTGTTAAGCTAACAACTAGAGAGCCCCCTCTGTGCCAGATCTACTCTGGCAGCTGGTCATATTCCATTTGGGAAGCCAAATGGAAACTTGCAGCTGGGGTGTATGTGTGAAATGAAACTCACCAATTTTTACTTCAGTGGGAGTTCTCTCTTTGCAGGTGGATCACTTCTTTTAGGGCTTAACAGTTTTAGTTGAATTTTTGTGAGTTTGGATTTTTATTTTAAAAAATTGGGTACTCAGTGAGGGAGAACTCTTTGTCAAACAGCTGGGCAAATAATGCGAAAAGTGAAAAAACTTAGCTTTTAAACCTAGACCTGGACATTAATAACAACAGTTCAGACAGAATGGTGCAAAACTTTCAAAAGTTCGATGTTTAAGACCCTAGAAAACTATTTACTTGAAAGAAAAAGGAACTTGAATATAAGACAACCACCCTAAAATGCTATATTGGACAAATTTAACTTATATGTGAATGTAAGATGACAAATTTAACTTATATGTGAATGTAAGATGACCCCCGTGGGGTGTGTGTGTGTGGCATACTTGTGAAAAATAGCTAGCCTTGTATTTGAGCAAATACTGTATACAATCTTCTGAGTTATATTGCAAAGAACATTTCAGAGAAGCTCCTGTGCCTTGGGAACACAGAAGCTATACAATCCCCAAGTTCATTTGACCTATGTGGGAAGTTCTCTGACTTGAGTGAGCTGAAGTTCAAGGCAGCGTTGCTCTGTAAATCTCCCCCCTCCCTAGAGGCACGGTGTTAGGGCAGGGCAGTTACCAGTCACGTGGGCTGGGAAAGAACTTATACTGTATATCAAGATTTAACTCAGTCAATGGGATGTCCCTGATCTTGCTCAAACAAGCTCAGCTTAGCTCTTTTGATCACAAAATACAGAGCTCCACTGATCTTCGCGCTAACTCATATAGTTTCCTAAGCCTACGTAGTTCTATCTGAGTTGCCATTAGTGTCCAGGATTTATATAAAACACAAACAACATTTTGAGGGCATAATTGACAGCATGTTAGCTTTCTGACATCATTGAAAATGAACAACCAAAACGATTTTAGGCTCAGTTTTGTTTTCATACGCAGATAACAGGCATGGCACCATAGAGGAATAATTTGTGTAGCTCATCATTACAGGACCTATCTAATCGATGCTCTGCCCATAGCAGATAATTTGAAACATACTTTCAAAGTTCTGATGAATGGTAAGAAACAACAACGCAAGGGAGAGGCACTTACTCAGATTATTTTCTGGGGGGAAAAGGCTTAATAAATTCCAAAAGGAGAGCTGTAAATCTTTTCTAAAACTTTACTAGATGAAGCGACATAGAACGTGCACCTGCAAAAAATGTCAAAGTCATTTAGGACAGCTTTCCTTTACGGATGTCCCCTGCTGTTTGCAGTTATTTAAGCTTTTCATTTCTGTCTTTTCTGCATTTTCATGTGAGCACATTTTTCTGTGCCATTTTTTGGGGGGGAGGGGGTAGGGGAACAGCACCCTGTTTCCTTCCTGATCAGTATTCTAATAATAACCAGACTTCTTTCATTTACAACAAGAGAGAAAAAAAGCCGCATTTGTTTCAAGTTTTAGGAAAGTTATTTAACACTCTTCATTTGGGGGGCACTTGCATAAAATAGGCAACAAATTTACCTAACATCTGCCACTTTGAGATGTTTATAGAATGCTACATCATTATAATTTGTGAACTCTTGTGTTGGAAAACAGCCAAGTTTTTGTTTGTTCAATTTAACATGCAAGGGATTTGTCCATTCTTAGGAACAGCAGCTCTCTTTAAAAGCAACCTTATGGAAATGTTATGCCTATTTTGATACAGTTAGAATTGCAAGGGCATTCAAAGAGGCATTCTCATAGATTACTACACTCTTGCTGGATTCCTTTGCCCCAGAGCTCTGTTTACATCCAAGCCTGAATAACTTCAAAAGGAATTTTAAACTTCTTATTTAAGCAAGATATTATTCAATGGCTGCCAGACTTAAGTGTGTGTGGACAAAGCTGAGTATTTTTGTTAATATTGTTGCATTATTTGTAACTGTTGCTTCCCATACTAAGCCACTGGAACAGAGAGAACGAAAATTGACTCGACTAGGTAAATGAGAAAAATCCAAAGATCCGAGTAATCATTTCTTTTGTTGTGTGTTGTTCACTGAAGGGATTGGAACCAGGAGCCGTTTCCTGTATAAGCATGGATGACAATGAAGAACTTGGCTGCCACGTGTTACAGGGAACTAACTCTATTGGGTGCATTTGTTGGTCCTTATTAATTTAACACCTGAAGGGTAGGAGGACTGCAGAAACCAGAAAACACCGCTGGTGATTGCTGTAGAATAAAATCGTGCTCATGTTTACTAATATTCTTCTGGTGGGGTAGCTAGTACTACTTCTTCTGTGCTATAGAAAAAAACATTCTAAAAGGGAAATAAATTTGTTAATAGGAACAGGGCAAATGAAGAGAAATAGCACTAAAAGCAACACTAAAGGTAACACTAAAACCTTTAAAATATAAGTCCCAAAACAGAAGCAAAAACAAAATCAGATGTCCTAATATGTTGAATGAAATATATTAAATATTACTTGTCAAAAATATGAAATTAGTGGTAATTTGTGAATATTTACAATAAATAAGAAAAAGGAACAGATGAAGTGAGATCTTTAGCTCCATAAAATTGTTTTCTTTGGACTTTCACAGAACCTTCTGAAGCTGCAGCGGTGTAGAGCCACACAACTAGCCATGCATCTCCAAGCAGACTTTGGACTTGTGCTTCTCCTACAGCGACCTTCCCTCTCCTCATTTTGCATGATATGTCTATGATAAAAGGGGGAAGTGTGGGGGAACTGAAGGGCAGGGATTGCAGTGTGTAAGATAGCACCAGCATTAGCATCAAATGAACAGCTGAAATAATATTTTATCTAAAAGCACTATGTTAAGAACAAACATTTTGTTTCTAAAGGATACTGGGCTAGAATTATGGTTCAGCATGCACCATCCACCATCTCTATACCTTATAGAAAAGGTATGTACCACCAGAGGGCAGTCTTGTAGTCCATAATATGCAGCATTTGCCATCCCGATCTTTCATTTTTAATTAAAAGATATACGAGTAGTTTTTGTAATATAGATGGATCAAAATTGACATGCAAAAGCAAAAAAGAACCTCTCCTAAAACAAAATTCTCATTAACAAGTGCATTTGCAGATTATGCTCTCTTTTGTCCAAAATATCTTGCTAATTGACTGAATTTCCCATATTCCATAAAAAGATCTGTTTCTTAAAGCCCGAAGCACACTACTAAAGCACAGATGCAACACTGCTCATTGTTACTCTATATGACATCTGTCACATATAATATTTTATTCCCATTACTTTAATTGCTAGGTAAGAATTAATGCTGTCCTAGCTTCATGCAGAAATTCCAGCAGGAGTCAAAGACGGCAGAAAGGAGAGAGTGCTCCATGCATAAACCACAGCATGATTTTAAAGCTTTCGGCCGGATCCAATTCCAATGGAAAACACACAGGTATTCCTCTTTCTGCTTCTGAAATGATTATGTTCTAGTCCACTTTGAATTCTTGCATGCAGCTTTTAGTTCATAGTATGGGTGTTCTACCATGTCAGGACTGAGTGTATTTTGCTCTGTGTGTTCTCCCCCACCCCCCTCCCTACTAACAAGACAGGAAGGCAGCAAGCTACTGAGTATGCCTTTTCTCTGCTGGTCATGGGAAGGGGGGAGGGGAAGGGAAGTTCCTGATGTTTGGGACACCCTGCTTTCTGAAAATGACCAAGATGCCACCCTGCAGGAGACTTGCCTAGTGAGAAACACCAGCCACGTGGAACACACGCTGCAGCTGAATTGCATGCATTAATTTTTAGGAAAGGATGTTCCTCCTGTCACTGTCTACGTTATTTCTTGTTTAAGGGTAAAATATGAGAACACTGATTCTGCCAAGTTCTGTGGGTCAAGCAACATACAAGGTCACTTTTGGGGGAGGCTTCATAAATTGTATTAGAGATAGTAATTTGCTGATGCTATATCACATGCTGTAATCTGCGCTGAATTTTTGATGGTAGGGTGCAGCAATATATAACAAAATTGAAACAATTTGGGTTGGTTTGTTTAAAATGCAGCACCTTTATGAAAAAGTCAAATGTATGAATGTATGTTTTTGATATATGTATTTCTAAAAATGTCTATGTTCAAATTCTTTAAAAGTCCATATTTGTTATCCAAATGTCTTTTATAAAATATAACGTATTTATTACAGCTACAAGTTAGTGCATGCCCCAAAGAACAAACCTAATATATATATTTTTACTGGAGACAAGGATGCCCTTGTTAGTTTATTAATTATAAAATGAGCATGTAGTTGTGTCACATAAAACTCAGTAAAATACTTGATAAGTGACTATTTAAACCATGGATGGTTTCATTTTAAATGGTCCACAGCCCACCCTGTCAATTGAGATAATGCTTATGAGGAAGAAAACCAGAGAAATCATATTCATGGTAGCAAGCAGATCTGCCAAGATATTTGCCTTTGTTCTGTCGGAAATCCTTATTTTTAAGCAATGCTGTAGAAACTGAATTGCAATTAACCCATTCTGCAAGAAAACAACATACATATATGGATACTTAAAAGAAAAATGAAATCTGTAAAACTGAAACACTGGCAATCTGAGATTAGGAATGTATTTCTAGTTTATGCTTTTCTTTTAAAAAAAAAGACATGGATATAGGATGATAATGTGAAAAAAGGGAAAGTATCAGAATCTTTTTTCTTTTCCTATAATGCTGCATTCAATCTAATTTACACAGAGGAGAGATGGATTATTAGTTCACCACAATGATACGAAAGAGTTAACAGTAAAATACATGCCAAGGTTTTAATAAGGCTTAACAATAAAAAAAAGCTTCAGCCCTCCACTTTCACTACATTTTGTTGTGGTGGTTTTTCCCTTGCTTAGGGCAATCCATCTGTTAATTTTGACTTGCAATACAGTTAAGCTCTCTCTCCTTCTCCCCCTCTGCACACCCACAACCAAACAGCCCAGAATAGCTATGAGGAGGCTGACACACGTATTACAGAAATAGAACCATTCTTTTCAAAGATCAACCATGCATTTTGGAGGGGGGTGGGTGGGGGTGGTTTTGGAGCTTTTGTCACTTGCAGGAGCTCATTTCACACACAAAGAACAGGGAAACTAAGATGATGAAACAATTTATAGGAAAAAATGATTTCCCTTCTAAATTGTGTGGGGATTGTTTTTGCATAAATTGCATGAATCGTTAAAAGTCTATTGTTGATCTAAAAACCAAAAAGAAGCCTACACTGGCTGTGATAGAGATTAGTAAATATTCATTGTTAACAACTGATCTGCACTGTGACCAATGCCGATATTCTCCCTGGGCCAAACTGGCCTTGTTTTCAATAAAAGCAGAGAAGTACCCTCTCCCTTGAGCCCTGTTAGACTGACGCTGCAGTTGGAACTGTCATCTTCACACAAAAGCAAAGGGGCTGGGTTTTACAAACGTAAAGCCTAATTGGGAGATCTTCATGGCTGTACCCTTGACATTTATTTAAACCTCATCAAAAAAACAGGAAATAACCGTACTAATTAGCAGACTGGCATACAAACTACTATTTGTTGGGGTAGAAAGCATATTCATATTCGGCTCTCGAAAATAACAATAATACTAATGACAATGTCAAAAACAAGAGCATCAATGTGATCTACCAGAATGAAGGCGACTTTGGTTTTTATCTCATTTTATAATTACAACTCTTCAAACAACCTGGCCTCAAAATTATCAATCTATTTTTAATAACTTCAAATTACTGATTTGGCATTTGTCACTTAGGAGAAAGCACACCGAAGTGCTTAAAAACCCAACCCAGAGATGAGGTTTGAACTGATAATGTGCTATTAAATATCTTAAGGCTCATCTTTTTTTTCTACAATTTCATAACTTGAAATAAAGGCACTGGTTTACAACAGTTTATTGGGGGGAAGATGTTTAATCCCCCCCCCCAAGTAATTTGTGTTTGACCTTGGGAAATATCTATCCATGTAAATTTTGCAATGAAATCCTTTTAAAAAATCCCAAACATGCACTGAAATTAGGACAAGTGTAGCGAGGAACACCATTAGCCCAACACTGGATAGATATAAGACATTATTTAGACCCATACATACTAAGTAGCTGAAAGGTTCCTAAGCTCCATTTCACAATATAAAATAAGGGCCTGATCTGCTTGAGATCTCACAGTTAAATTAATTTATTTATCTATACAATTCCAGTGTTTCAGCTGCCACTAAGATTTGGGTGTATTTAATTACCCAGTTTATGCATTTGTTGGTATGATATAATGTTCTCAGAACTTATCCAAAAAGATCTAAAATATATAATAAATTAAGCATTCTGCCAGCATACAGCCTCAATAATGATGTAACATACATTTGTAATTTATTAAGGTTAGTATTATTACTGAACAATTAAAATGGAGCAGCAGAGAGAACTGAAAAATAAATCAGTAGATTTGTAATTTTCATAATTGTAATAAACATAAAAATATACATGTGTGAAAATCCAGATTAAAGAGAAACCTCTCTATAAATATCAGCTATATATTTAAAACAAAGATAAAATAGATCTTGCTGTATCAGTTTATGGAACATACCGAACTTGTGGAAGAAAATGACATACTAGCTGTCATAATGCTTAAAAGTGTTAACTATACATTTTACAGCTCAGTTGTTTTCATACGTATTATTTGCTTTCTCAGTTGTCAATATATTACATATGTACAGAACTGGGTTTCTGAAGAACTTGATGCTCTGTGTGTTTACATGTGAACATACACTGAGAAGCCACAGAGGGAAACATTTATTTTCATGGAATGAAAAAAGTCTTTAAAATGGAACTGAGCATTCTGTACATTGTGCCTATATTACAGCAGATGCTCTTTGGACTGATGGGTTTGGTAGCAAGCATAGTACAGTTCACAATACTGAATGTGGTTATATGTAGTACCACTGTTACATCATCAGATCAAGGTGTGTCTATTAGACTCCCAGGTATAGATTCAAAGAGTCTTGCCCTCATGTTCTGGTTCTCTGAACAGTCATTGCTTGCCCTGAGTAAGAAGTCCTGCATGGCACAGTGTTGCCACGGGAGGCTTTTTTGAGAATAAGGAATGAACCTTCCTATGGACATATGACACAGAAACAAACAGTTTGGAAAAGCAGCTTACCCACTCTAGCCCACACTCTAACAAAATGCAGCACTAACAACATTTTGTAATATTAGTTAAATTGGGGGGGGGGAGGCAATTAGAGTACAATAGATGTGGAAACTTGTGCTCATGCCTGGCACAGGATACCATTTTATATTTTGTTGTCCCTCTCAAAAAAAATTGCAAATACAAGGCTTAACATTTATCATAACATCATGGGAGAATAATTTAGTTTATCTTAATTGTCATTTTTTAAAATTGCAGCAGCTACTGCTGCTATATTTTTATCACACCTATTCTCAAAGAAACTCAGCGAAGCATAAATTGGGTTGAACCCCACAGATCTGTTCTGCTAGTGATAGTACTTTCCTGTGGCACAACTGCTTTCCCCTGCCCTACCTTCTTACATCGGTGGCATCTTGCTAGCAGAACAGATCTCCAGGATCCAGCCCAGTGGTTCCCCCTCTGCTATTTTAGCCTGAGAACAATCCAGTGAGGTAAGTGAACTTCCGACTGAAGCAGCACTTTGAATCAAAGTCTGACACCCTAATCACTACCCCACACTGACTCTCATAGTATTCTTGTATGATATATAATTCAATCCATTGCTGAATTATAACATAGAAGTGAGTTTTGCAAGTTGGAACCAACACACTGACTGCAGTAGCACACTAGGGCTTGGATCCAGCCATTTTTTTTCATTCAGTCTTGCCCAATTTTCCTCTTTACTACAACCCCTCCCCTCACTGCTTTTTCCACAAAGGTGACACCGCCTCCTTTTTTCCACCAGCAAAAAAATTAGATCCAGACCGAGGACTGGATACATATATAATGGTAAGGTAAAGGTAGTCCCCTGTGCAAGCACTGAGTCATTACTGACCCATGGAGGGATGTTGCATCACAACGTTTTCTTGGCAGACTTTTTATGAGGTGGTTTGCCATTGCCTTCCCCAGTCATCTATCCTTTACCCCCAGGAACCTGGGTACTCATTCTACCTATTTGTATTTGGGAATGCTGAGTCAACCTTGAGCTGGCTACCTGAACCCCCAGCTTCTGCCAGGATTGAACTCAGACTCGTGAGCAGAGCTTGGGTTGCAGTATTGCAGCTTACCACTCTGCGCCATGGGGCTCTTATAATAGATCACATACATATGACTACTGGCACCCAGTGAAGAAGTATGGGAGTAGAAACTGTTGTCACTATGTGGTAACTGAGAGAGAAAGCAGGACCTTTACCAGAAACAAAGGTGGAACAGTAGTGGAGTAAGTACCATACAAGTGACTGATTGCTCCCTGTGTAGTTGGCCCTACTGCACAGTACTAACTGAGGTGCCCCTGCATCCACCAGAGGCTGCAATCTGTCTCTGATAAGGATAGGAATCCCGTTCACCTGCTGCAATGGCTGACAGTTTCTACTGCCACACTGCTTTACCGGGTGCAACAGTATATTGAGAATTATATGCAACCCCCCTGTTGGGCTGCTAGGGCAAGAACCACCAAGCCCTCTGTAATATCTTAAAGAATGATAAATGTTAATGCCATAAGCACTTATGGGTCAGACTGCACATTATCAGATGCTGTCATTTGACTACATAACTCTTCATTTATACAGTTTGTCAGTAAAAAGGGACTAACTTGTGGACTGGACTGAAAACTAGTATTTGCTGAGGAAGAAGCATATTCATATTCTGCTCTAGAAAAAAGAATGCTACTTATGATGATGTTAAAAACAATAGTACAAATGTGCTCTTCAAGAATGAAGATAACTTTGTTTTTATCCCGTTTTATAATGCCAACTCTTCAAATAGTCTAGCCTGAAAACTGAGGGGCGGGGGGCGCAGGTGCAAAGAGGAAAGAATGGCTCCCAATGAATAATCAAAGAGAAAGTTGTCATTAATTAAATCACTTTTAATGTGAAAAGAAAACTTACATGAACAGGCATTTCATTTCACTAACAATAATTTGTAATTCAAGTACAAGTACACAAACAAAAACTAATTGAACTGAACTGTAAACACACTCAGTGACAACTAGCCCTTAGTCTGCACATATTCCATCCAAGAGATGGATGGAAATGCCCATACTATACTGCGTACCAGAGAACATGTCAAGTTATGTGCACTTCCTTATCTGTCAATCTGCACTCACATACACCCATTTAAGCACATCCTGCAACCTATACACCATGAAGGACGATCTTTGGGGTGGTGGCTGGCATGCATGTAGCAAGATCAAGTGTAGGTTTGTGTGAACAGAATTGGTATGAACAAATCCTTCTATAGCTATAATCTTCTCAGATGGGTCCTAAATACAACTTCGTTACTTGTATGCATGTTTTATGGTACGTGCTGGAAATTCAGTTAATGTTAACACCTAAATGTGATTGTCAGTGTTCATGTTTAAATGCCCAAAAAGTGCATAACTATTTTTTCAGCATTTGTAACATTAATCTGTGATTAGCATATGTAAATGTTGATATTCAAAGCAATTTTTGAATAACAACTTCAATAAATATATGGCTTATCAAACAGACACACATTCAGCAGGCATTTCCAACATACTAGAAGTCATTCCTAGCACAGCAATAAGATCCTGGAAATCAAGGCACTACTATCTTGGGCTAGAACTACTCCTTCTTTCTCAGGGAATGAAATGGATTTGAAGATGACAGCATAGGGCAAACTAGTTTGCCAATTTATTACTGCTAATCACTATAGGATGAACTTAGTGATACTGCTCTATTTAAGGCAGTAAAAAATTACATTTTAGTATGAACAACTAAATAAACATTAATTTATTTTTGTATATCCTTTCTGCAATACATTTATTCTGAAAGTGCAGTTTTTATGAGATTGAGCAGGTAATGAGGCTACAGCAACATGAAACTAACATATGTACTTGGCTTATAATTCTGTAACCTTTCAGTAACACTTCTGCACAAATAATTAGAATGTGGCAGTAAATACTTAATGTTAGCATGAACATAAATATTATGCACAAGTAGGGTATTTGTTAATGATCTGGATTTTATGTGGGATTTTAAAATTACAAAATCACAGTGAGATCCAGGGAGGAGGCAAATATAAAAACAACAAAATTCAACTATTCCCTATTTTTAACATCATTTTATGTCCCTGTTCTTGAGCAAAGAGGAGAAACTGTATTTTTCATTAATGTCTTCCTATATGGTAGAATCTTTTTGCAGATTTTGAGTCAGGGACACTGAAAATTCTGTGTGCCTTACCTGGGCAAGTCTTTGTTTTTCTGTACTAAGCCTTTTTGAATTATGCATTCTGTAGATTTGACGGTATTGCACCAAACCTGAGCTACACGTTCCAGTCTCATCTTCTGTTTCCTACAGAACAAAATATGCTTGAAAAAATTTCTGTGCACATGTACACACAGAGCACTAAAATTAATTTAGTGAAACTGGGAGGAGGAAGTAATCATTCAAAAATTCTGAAATAAAAACGGAATTCTAATTTGTAGCAAAATGTAATAGCTGTTAAATAGCTTGAAGCTCTCAAGAGAAACAACTGCATTCCAATGCATATAGATAGTCTGGACACTTGGGTAGGGGGAGAGACAGTATTAAAGCTACTCTGAATTTTCAAAGAATATTGGGGATGAACAAATAAATAACAACCGAATAAACAAACGTCAGTGACATGCCTCCAATAATTTTAACCTGCTGTTCTTGAATCTTAAAGGCAATTTAGCATGCTAAAGTACTGCCACCATTTACAGATCTCAGGAAACCTAAACAGACAACTACACCTTCTGAATTACATTGTGCTGGTAAAACTCGTTTGCCTTAAATTCTCAGCTTGAAGCAAAGGCTTCAATTGTGATATCAAAGCAATCAGCTTTATGAAAACATACATCCTGTTAATGTATCTTTGAAGACCTCTGTTTTTCCATGATAAAATATGCTAACAATAAAGAGATTATTCAGTGGATGCATAGAATGACAGAGAGTTGCCAGAGGGCTTGTTATAAAAAATGTATTGTTGAACAAAGGGCTAAGCATATTTCAAAAGTCATTAAAAACACAAATCTCGTGGGATCTGTAAGGTGTATGCTTCAAACTAAAGAAAGAAACAAGGTAAGAAAGTACAAATTCCATTACATACCTTGTGTTTCAACTTACTCCTCACCTCCTTTATTCCTTGTTTTGCATGATTTTTTGCCTAGCAGAGAGGAGGGGAGGAGAAAGATTAAATGGCTTTGCAAAACAGTGGTTTGAAGAGTGCACAATATGAGGTGAAATTTAATTAAAAATTAAACCTCTCACATTATGTGGTATAATGAATGGAAATTACTTCCTTTGTTAATTTCACACATGATTGCTAATAAGGTTTGAGTGCATTAAAAGTTGGATCTTGGCATATGCATATCGTGTTATGAAAAATATACTAATTAAACCAATATTTCCTTAATATTTTTATATGTGAAATGGTACATTCATAGAAACAAAGACTGGATCAGCCACATATTGAATGGTTGCAAGGATAAGGCATTGGTTTTCCCATCCAGTGCTTTCATAGGAAGAGATATGCCCAGCATTTGTTATCCACACAGATAAGGTAATTAGGTTTACATTTTGTTGCATTACAAAGAGTCAGCCAAGTTAAATTCCAGTTAAGGACATCAGCTTGCACAAACATAAGACTTACAATCTCCTTCAGTTTAGAAATCGAGTAACCATTCTACTGGACAAGTAACAGCATTCAAGTTTGCCACATTTGTTTTTGGCAAAGAAAATGTTAACCTGTTCTCACTTTTCTGAAACTTCAATTCTATTAGATGCCCACATGGATTCCAGTAAATTGTTACCTACTTAAGTAGCTGCAGATAAAAGGCAATCCTGCCACATTTATATTTGGCCTGAGGCCCAACGAATTGTATTTCCTTCTAGCTTGATTTATCTCCCCACCTCAGGAGTCCCCTATAAGCTATATGAAGCACTTCCCATCTGAAGTTAAAAAGAACAGGTGGGCAATTGTGTTGGTTGGGGGTAAGCGAGCATATATCTCTTAGTGTCAGTTAACATTGCCCTGCTGCGTCTTTTTTTGCCCGCTGGCACTAAAAAGCTGTCATGAATGGGACTCTCTGCCTGGAAGGAGCTATACTCCAAGTTCTTGGGGAGTGGTTGCCACCTGGGTCCTTTTGTCTGTGAGTTCCTTGAGGCCACTAGGCAAGAGGAGTCCACCAAGCGCAGCACAGAAACCACATGGGTGAATTGCTCTTTTATAGCTTAGAGGATTTGGATGATTAGAAGATTTGCAGAAACGCTTAGATGGACATCTGAATACACATCTGATTGCATTTGCTATCTGATCTGCAATGCCTTCAATGGAATGTGTGTGGATCCAAGTATAAATTACAATGAAACCAATGCAATATAGATACTAGGTCAATCACAACATTTTTCATAGTTCTACAGTTGCTGCAAACCTTTGTGTAACACATAGACCCTAATTGTGCCTAGAATTCTAAGGGGAATTAGATTTAGTCTGGCTACAGGAATATGCATATTTAGTACTGAAAAATTCAGGATTAATTGGCAAATACTGTGGGAGGAAAATCTAGTAAAGGGGGGGGGGAGAGAGAGAGAGAGAGAGAGAGAGAGAGAGAGAGAGAGAGAGAGAGAGAGAGAAGAATAATTTTCCACCAACCTGTTAATGAACTGTATGTAAATAATAAATGAGCACACAAATATACAGTCCCTTTAATGTATTTACCTGGATTATTTTTTTTCATGAGTTCAGTGTGATTTTGAACTGATGTACAATTAAAAATTCTCTTTTAAAAAAAGAGATTAAGAGACTGATTTATTTATTGATAACTGGAGTCTCAGGGGAAGGCTGTGGTTTGGGAGAACAGGCAAAGATGTATCTATGTATTTCACTTAACTTTAGGGCTGCTTTACATGGAACATTTTTCCTACACTAACAGTGAAATCCTAAGCAGACTTACTCCAGCCTAAGCCCATTGGAGTAACTGGAGTAACTGGAGTAACTTTGCTTAGGAGTAACTTTGCTTAGGATCTGGAGTAACTTTGCTTAGACTGGAGTAACTTTGCTTAGGATCCAGAGAA
Organism: Eublepharis macularius; assembly: GCF_028583425.1. Classification (NCBI taxonomy): domain Eukaryota; kingdom Metazoa; phylum Chordata; class Lepidosauria; order Squamata; family Eublepharidae; genus Eublepharis; species Eublepharis macularius. The sequence goes on from NC_072794.1 coordinate 41,416,755, forward strand.
GTTAGCCATGCTAGTCTGTAGTAGCAAAATAGTAGAGCCCAGTAGCACCTTTAAGACTAACCAACTTTATTGTAGCATAAGTTTTCGAGAGCCACAGCTACTTTGTTGTAGCATAAGCTTTTGAGAACCACAGCTCTCTTTGTCAGATGCACCTAACGAAGAGAGCTGTGGCTCTCGAAAGCTTATGCTACAATAAAATTGGTTAGTCTTAAAGGTGCTACTGGACTCTTTACTATTTGGCTTAGGATTTCACTGTAACAGTGCAATCCAAAGCAGACTTACACCCAAGTCCATTCAAATCAATGGGTTTAGAATGGTACAACTCTGTTCAGGATTGCACTGCAAATAACTCTCACATTGGGTAAAAGGATACATTTGTGGAGCGCATTTGTGGAGTGCACGCTTGGCTTCATAAATTTCTACTTCCTAGACATTACTATTTGCAGGAAGAGGTCTGCCAGTGGTGTGTCCAGGGGGCTGCATGCAGACCAGCCAAGCAGTGGCTGGACAGTTTTTACATCTCTAATTCCACAGTAATCTTACTGGAGCAAATAGCTCTGTAATGAGTGCATCTATAGAAGGCAGGTGGTTAGTTAACACTATCTACACCCATGTTTCAGATCTTACATGATTATTCCTCAGGAGTGCCCATATTTTGAGCCAACTCACCAATCCTACATGAGGGCTACTGTTTATAAAGAAACAACCTGGCCTTGTGTGCTAGTTGTGCATGTAACACTTCGATCATATTATAGTTACAAGTTTTTAAAAAATGTCACAGGTAATGCTCTAAAAATTTGTTGCTTTTTTGCAACTTGATTTAAATATATTAAGAAGTGATCATTTAAACCTTGCTTAGAATTGCTGCTTCTTCGCCATTGCCACCAATGAAACATGAAAGAGGACCCCAACCTTGTCTCTGAGCTAGTAGCTTAAGGCCATAACAGTAGTATCTTAATTATCCATGAATCTGATGGAAGAACATAGCACCATGTATGAAGGGCAAAGAAACCATTTTTCTGAGCCTAGAAACCAGACAAACATTGTAGTTCATATCAGGAATAGCTCTAGCAATAAAGTGGGAAATCACCATAATGCTAAAAATGCTGGATAGTACCAAGACACAAAGGAAATGTCAGTGTAAAAGTCTATACGAGAGAGCAGCATTTAGGTGGAAGGGAAGCCCCATGTTGGGCAAGAGGTCAAGGGGGATGGTCTTAACCATTTCTTGTAGATGCAAAATGGCACCCATTATGACCCTGGAAAAAGAAGCAAGTTAAATAGGTGATGAGCTTCCTTACTGGGCCACCACTGAGGGTTACAAATTGGGCTGCTTTCTGAAGTTATATTCAAGTGAAATGAGTTCTACACAGAACCTGACAAAATGGCTTTCAGTTTATTATGAACTACAGCAGAGTATAAACCAGAGGGATGGGTAGAACTCCGAAGTTTTTTTCAACGCATCCTTCTGCCACTTGTGCCCGCTCTGTTATTCCCCATCCTTCCTGAGAAACCAATTGGGCTGGGTCCTCTGGTATGGTGGCAAAAGATGAAGTGTGTTATTGTATTATTCACAATAACACAATCTGAATCATAAGTATCTTGGAATGTAGTTGAGTAGACCTGGTAGAAGCTAGAAGTGGTATAGGGATCACAGACCACTTCCACCAAAACAATTTTTAAAACACAAAGTTATTCTGGAAACAAATATCTAAAAGATATTATTTTGCTGTGTTCAGGATGAAAACACAGCATGAAGTTGCTTATGCAATATTTATGTAAAAATGAAATGGGAAAGGAAGACATCTTACATATCGGTACGCTGTTTTCATAGCTGGGCTGGCTTTAGTCATTGCTGTGTTGATCAGAGTGCCTCCTTTCTGAAATATACAATACATAAATATTTTGAAATCTACAAAACATGTCCTCTGCACAAGTAAAACTTTAAGGTTCTACAAGAAAAACAACACCCTTGCTTGAAATGGGGAGGGGAGGAATCCCTCGCCCTCTTACATTCTACTTCGAAGACTTCCACAGCTGCATTTTGTCTGCTACTGCCCAAGGGTTATAATATGCCATTTATATACTTGACACTTTTATCAATGAACTTTAATGTAATCATATAGGGCACAATCCACCAGGAAGTTCTTCTTCACATGTCTTCTTTAGATGAATGGAATTTGTAAAAGAGAGGCTTACACAAAGTTCATTGTGCACACGGGTCTTGTATCTGCTTTGTACATGCCTAGACTTTTTCCTGCAAGCTGCCACATGATCATGTAACATTAATACATGGAAACTACATGCTTTTTGTACTGGAATACAGATACTGGTATACATCATTATAACACCCCATATCAATGGTCAAGCTAGATATTATAAAGAAAACATGAACTCCCAGCTTTGTATATCCATCATGGCATCAGGGGTAAACTTTATTGGAAATTTTTTTAGTAAAATATTATTTTACTAATATCAGATCAAGATGGGTAGCCGTTTTAGTCTGTCTGTAGCAGTAGAAAAGAGCAAGAGTCCAGTAGCACCTATAAGACTAACAAATTTTGAGGTAGGGTATGAGTCACTGCTCACTTCTTTCGTGAGTCACTGCTCACTTCTTCAGATACTTCTTCAGATACTTCAGATACTAATATTAGTCTCTTTACAATTTGATGAGTTGAATCCTTCCAGTCAATTCTTTTAACTGTTTGTAAGTGTTAAATCATGAAATTGTTCAAAACTAAGAGTTGATATTGGTAATATGAGTATTAAGAGAGCAGGTTGGATCCTATGAGTCCATCATGAAATTGTACAAAAGGAGAATGCATATGAGTAATATTAAGCTAGTGGGTTGGTTACTACAAGTCCGTTCTGCTGTTACTGATGCATTCCTGTGGAACAAAAAGCCTTCCGTCAATGAGGGAGGTTCTTCCACTGGTGGCGGAGGCTCTTGTATCAGCAGCAGACTCTTTGTGCCAGAGGAACACACTGGAGTTTTAGGATCCAATCTACTATCTTAACATTAACATGCTAAAATGAATTTTAATTTTTTTTTACAGTTTCATATCTCTGGAACAGTGTTAAGCTGAATTCTTTTTTCTTTCATCCTGTGTAGAGTTTAATACAATTACATTAAAAAATAGAGTTCCGTACCTTAACTGTATACATCCACTGGTGATATGATTTTGAGTTTCCTAAAACATAAGGAGAAAACAGAAAAACTGAACAATTTTTTAAAGGTTTGTAAAAAAGAGACACACCTTAAAAATCAGAACTGCATATTATATCTATTGAGTCTAAAAGGTTCAAGTGTATGCCAAATATTGTCCCTTGAAAGGCTTCATTTTTTATTTCATTTTTACTTCATTGCCTTCCCTGAGGAAACGTACTCCAAATATAAAAACAACTGGAAACATTTTAAGTGTTTGAACTACATTTTTAATTTCAGAATTCTTTTTTAAAAGTTTAAAAGTATGTTTTTTCATACGGATATAAAACGGGCATAAAAGTAACTGCCATCCTTGTAGGTGAGACAAATGAGGCAACTGGGAGAACTAAAAACAGATATATGTTCAGTGGGTGCTATTACTTTACTCAATAGCTCACAATGGTCAAGTTAAAATTTGATTGCTCAAGAGAAGCAGCTTTGTTTCCCAAGCATTTTTAGCTAAATATGTAAGGACTTCTGGCTTCAGTTTTTAAGGGTGAATTTTGTGATAGTATGAGGACCAAGGACAAGTGCTGCAGTGGAAATGACTTGAGCTTGCAAACATGAGAACATATAAGTTTTCCAAAGCACATGCCAATATTCTTTGCAACACCAAGAGTTCCAAAAGCCTCTTAAGCTCAGCAATAAATCTGGCATCTAAAGCTAGGAGGAAATTCTGTTTACTTGCTTTTGCTGGGGCAAAGCCAAAGTACTAACAAACTCAGCTCTTACAGACCACTTCTAAGGACAGAATGATACAGGATGGCGGCAGACCTGTGGCAAATATGAGTAATCAAACACATGTAAAATAAGATCGGAGGTCAATTTCCAATCTAGAATGACAGGTGGGATGTGGTGCTTAACCCAGCATGCTTTTCCACCAGCCAGGCTAATTTTTGGTTGCAGTGTTGCTAGGGAAAAAGTGTTTTGGGGGAACAGTTGCAGAAGAAAGTGCTGGGCAGTAGAATGGTTCACACTAGCTGTCCTGCTTGAAATCACCACCCACATTCCCTGCTTGCTTGGTGACAACCCAAGACATGGGTCTGCCTCTGTCATGAATAGTTTTTCTCTAAGGACCAACTGGATAATTTCAAAACATAACCGAAAACATTCGAGATTGGAATTCATTTCCGGCAGCAAAACAGTTCAGTTTAAAGCTGCGTATTATTGCACTTGAAGCTAAGTGCATAATTTTGAGACATGGTTCTAAGACTAAACATGATGCCAGACTGGGACTAAGAAAACAATGAAGTTGGTGTAGACCACCTATGATTCATGGAAGTTCACTAAATATCAGATCAGGAGGGCTGACAATTCTGTAATATATACTATGAAAAATGATGTTTACTGAGAAGTTAGTCTGATTTTTCAATTAAACTTACTTTCAAGTAAATAGGATTGAAGATACAAGAAAAAGTAAAACATATATATACCAGCTTTTATATTTACAGGATACATGGCCTCAGCCTGCCATACTATGGTGTTCTCTGAAGCTAATTTATTTCATTTTTACCTTGCCCTTCTCCCAAGGAGTCAGAGTGCCATACATGGCTCTCTTTTATTCTATCTCCACAACAATTATGTGAAATAAATTAGTCTGAGAAGGCCACTCACAGAATTTCATGGCCGGCCAGGATTTAACCTTAAGCTTCTCAGTCCTCCACTATCCTATACCAAGGTTCACATTGGCCACTATACTGCTCACTATACTACTAAATATGCTCCCTTATCCACTTGCTTAAGTAATTTGTGGAGTGAACTTGTTGGCCCAACTCCCATTGGCTCATAAAAAGAGAAAGGGATAACCCAAAGGTGTGGAAAATTGAGTAATTTAAAATCCAAAAGAGAGGAGATGTTCAGTCAAGCTTAAATGTTAGTGTTAGAATCTTGAGGATGAATGATTCAGACCTTCACCACTAATTTCCTTGACACATGGCCTGCAAAAGCACCACCTTATTTTATATCACATACTTTAAATAGGGCTGATGGTTAGGCTAAATATGTTTTGAGGAAAATTCAGCAACAAAATTTTGCCCACTAACTTGTTTTACTATTTTAGCATTTTGAACAATATGGCATCCATTTTGTATCTCTAACAGCTTTTGCCCAATAACTCGTTTCACTATTTTAGCATTTTGAACAATATGGCATCCATTTTGTAGATCTAACAGCTGTTTAATTAGCCAATTAGGCATAACCAGAGAACTTTTTACAAAGATCACCATCAAGCTGAAAAGCAATTTTAGAAGTACTGTCATTCGCAATGGTTTCTGCAGATGAGGCAGGAATGAAAGCAACCAATAGTACCAAAGCAATCCTATACCTCCACTGAAGCCACCCGAAGAGATCTCTTCTTCAAACACATCGGAGAATCCTTTCCCTGCATTCAGCTTTGCAAGCCGACCTTCAATAAACTGCAATAAAAAGTTATCAAAGCTATGATGTGAGGAATTCACATTTTTAAACTTCTAATTTATTGCGTGCTACAAAAAAATGACAGAAGTACAGCAAAGACCCATTACTATTTGAACACAATGTTCCAAAACCTGGATAGTCACACATTCACTTTTTGACTTCTCTCCATGCACTCTTTCTGTCCCTCACTTCTAGCTCGACATGAGCATAGCCTAACTACAAAATGCTCAACTCACATGAAAAATGTAATTATAGATCTACAGTGCAATTCTGCACACATTTCAATAGTGGGGGTACTTTATGTGAGCAACACCACATAAACAAGATGCACACTTTTCACTCTGAGTGAAACCCCCAAATTCATCATCATTTTAGTTATATCATTTGAGGTGTTTCTTTTCTTTGGTAAATTGACAAACAGATCACAGAACTTTATATTAGTATGGTCAAGTTTAACAGAGCATGGGAGGCTCTGGTAGCTTTAGATGATTACCTCTATCTGGATACTTCCTTGTTGTTCCTCCTGGATCAATCTGCAGCATTTGATATTAAGGATGTGCAAAATGAAAACACCGAGCCAAAGATATTCACAGGAATCACTTCATCCTATTCTCCAAAATGGTAACATAAATCCAAGATACTTGGAATAACGAAACCTGCTCCCTGAAAAAATCCCTCCCTCCCCAAGTTTTGACCCTTCCGAAGGAGGAGCAAGAGCATTCCCAGCAAACTGACTGATTTCCTAGACAATGACATCTCTCCCTTCCAAGGGAGATCCTTGCAAGATCCTTGCAAGGAAGAAGCACTGAGCACTCCCAGCCAATCTCAAGCTAGAGAGAGCTGCCATACCCTCACCACCCTTTTTGTGGTTTGGAGACAAAGCTTTCTTTCCATCTTGTTCAGGGGCCTGTAGAATTCAAATTATTTGTCCACCTTGCTTGAAACTTGGAGATTCTTTGAAGGACAGGCAGAAGACACTCTGCTGCAATTTTAGCGATAATTGATTGAAAAACAATGACTCTACTTCCCACCACCGAAAAAGTTCCCCATAGGGAATAAGAGAAAAAATGCCGTTGTCATTGACTCCCAACCCAAAATATCCTATGGGAAATAAGCAATCATGGATCAGAAATTATAACGAGAATTTTCTCTGTGCACACCCCTATTTTATATAATAGACGATGTCATCCTGTTGAGGAGTTTTTAGGCTAAATTAGGAATCTGGGTTTGTGCCTTGGACTGGTTTAAATTATTCCTCATGGAACAGACTCAAAGGGTTGCTGTTGATGACCAGCTTTCTTCAGTTTGGGAATTATCTTGTGGGGTTCCACAAGCTGCAATCTTATCCCTCATGTTATTCAACCTCTATCTAAAGCCTTCAGGAGAAATCATTCGTAGCTACGGAATTGGATGCCATCAATATGCTTATGACACCCAGCTCTATATCTCTCTGTCCAAATCCCATGATAATGCAGTTAAAGTCCTGAGTTGCTGCCTGAATGCTGCGATCAAATGGCTGAAAGCGAACAAATTAAAACTGAAACCAGACAAGGCAGAGGTGATGCTGGTTGGAAAAGCAGATATCTTGAGAGACATCGTGCTTCTTGCTTTCGATTGAAGGACATTGTGTTTCTTGCAGACTTGGTTAAAAGCCTTGGAGCTATACTGCATCTAGTCTGCTGCTAGAGAAGTAAGTAAATGCAGCTGCAAAAAAGGCCTTCTTCCAACTTAGATTAGCCTGAAAGATGGTCTCCTACTTTGACACAGCCAATCTGGCCACTTGGATTCACACCACAGTAACATCAAGGCTAGACTACTATAACACACTCTACATATGTTTCCCCTCAAAGTCAGCTTGGAGATTCCAGGTGGTGATTATTATCAGGAGCTAGATGGAGCATGCATATTACTCTCATTCTACAGTCGCTCTACTGGCTACACATCAGTTACTAGGCTCAATTCAAGGTTTTGGTCATCACATACAAAGCTCTTCATGGCTTTGGTCTCTCATATCTGCAGGACTAGCTCTCCTTCTATGCTCTGCCACGGCAGCTTCACTCATCTGAACAAGGCCTTCAAATGGGCAAAATTAACAGCTGCCCGCACACATACATTCTCCGTAGTGGACTCCACTTTACGGAATGAAGAGGTCAAGAAAGCTCCCATTCATTTGGCTTTCTGCAAATTATGCACAGGGTTTTTTTAAACTCAGGCAACAGGGCTGTTCTGGAAGGAAATGGTTCAGGTTGCAAGTCACCCCCGTGCCTGGTCCCAGGAAGTCTTCTTTCATCAGGGGACATGACAGGGAACTGGACCTTTGCCAGGGCTGTTTTGGTCCCCCATTCCACCCCTGCTTCCATCCCCACAACTTTGCTTTACAGAAACCAATGCTTGGAAGGCGTCAGCAATATTGTTGTGGTTGCTTAGCAACCCCCCCCCCCCAGTGGTCACTGGCATATTAGTAAGCATTTTTTCCCTTTAAAGCTATATATGTTGTTTTTATTATTCTGAGGAGTTTTAATCCTCCCAATGTTTTGGTTTTTTTTAGATTTCAGGTTTTTCGGCAAACCTGGGAAACTCCTTCAGATTTGTAGAGCAATTCCCTCTGTCTGTCCCTGCCTCCATTTTGCAGATCTTTTTTTGATCCTCAATCTATGCTCTGGTTCCATAAATATGCCAAACAGTATAATTTTATATACAAACCAAGTTACAAATTATGTATTTCATGTTTGTAAAGCAGCAATACAAGTTTTGAACTGATAGGAAAGGAAGAAAGACATAAAATTCTGGCTTTCCCCTGAAAAAAAACCACACCAGTATTTCTCTATGCCTTCAAAATTTCTATAAAAGTTTACACACATGACATAAGAGCAGAGACGGCAGCTATATGCTCAGAGTGCTAGTAATGCAGACAATGGAAAAGAATATAATACAGCCTTCCCAAATAAACAACAGTATTTGTTAAAAGCTTAAAGGAGTGCCCCTGCCCCAACCCCAGGAGGTGACATTTTTAGAATGCTTTCAAGCAGTAATCTATTTTTGTCAGGGCTAGGTAGCCCAAGTATGAGATAAACAGAAAAAGCATTGGAATGACTGTGCCTTTTCCAGCATGAATTACTACTAAATCATGGTTCACTGACATAGTATACAGGAGCCAATGGAAATTAATTATTTGGCTGACTGTCATATACTATCACAGATTATCCAAACAGGCCTTTCAGTGACAATCTGATGTTTGTCAATGGAAAGACTGATGACATGAAACAAACTGTTCTATGAATATGACAAATAAGACGTATTAAAACATGAATATGAAAAATATGTAAAAATGAAATAGATAAATGTGGAGACAGCAGTAGCAGCAAAGCACGCGTTATCATTTGTGATTATTTCCTCTCCTTCTCAACTGACACTCTCCCACTCCACTCAAGCTGGCTCTTTTCCAAATGGGCTTGGTTCATGGTCAGACTGCTGCATGGGATCACTGGATTATTTCACAGCAAGAATGAGATAAAGCACCTTTAGCTACCACTGTGTAGAAAACATTCTTTGAACCATGGGGCATTATCTGTTTGGGGAAAACTAAGAATGCATGCCTTGCTACAAAATCCACATATGATTTATGAATAGCCTCATCGTTAGGCAAAATTACACAGACAGAAAAGTGAGCCGTTAAGCTTTTGTCTTCTGTGAAAGATTAAATTAAAAGACAACTTTAATACAAATGGAGGTTCCATGGAACTGAACTGGAGGGGGGAGGGATTGCGCAGCAGCAGCAGCAGCTGTGGATTGTGCTGCATTTTACCTAAGAGACTGAACAGTGTAAAATGCAGAGGTGGACAACTGGTGAGCAGTATACAGCTAACAAGAAATTTTATTTGGCTTCTGTGGCTCCTAACTGAAAGAACTAATTCCTGTAGCTATGCTGTAGGTTGGATCCTGTGCATCTATTCTGCTAACAGCTCTTGTATCAGGGGAAGGTGCTTACACTAGAGGAGAACCAATCTGAGCGATTCAACTTTTTGTTTCCCATTTGAATGTGTACATAAGTGTGCTTCATTAAATGTTTGATGGTGCCAACTTCGTTATAGGACTGAACAGTCCTGGCCCATGACCACTCTCTGGAAAAGTTGCTCATACTGAGGCACATCTGAACTAAAGGGCACAGATATGGGGCTGTTCCTGGCAGTTTATGTACAAAAGAAGTCCAGCAATAGAACAGCACTAGCTGTCTCATGTGTGTGATCTAGAGTATCTATGGTAGGCTATTAGTGATTAAACAGGAGGGCAGATGAGTTAACATCACCTATGGTATATTAAGGTAAAGGTAGTCCCCTGTGCAAGCACTGAATCATTACTGACCCATGGGGGGGATGTTGCATCATGATGTTTTCTTGGCAGACTTTTTACGGGGTGGTTTGCCATTGCCTTCTCCAGTCATCTACACTTTACCCCCAGGAACCTGGGCACTCATTTTACCGACCTCGGAAGGATGGAAGGCTGAGTCAACCTTGAGCCAGCTACCTGAACCTGGTTTCCGCCAGGATCGAACTCAGGTCGTGAGTAGAGCTTGGGTTGCAGTACTGCAGCTTACCACTCTGCGCCACCAGGCTCTTTTTCTATGGTATATTACTAGTGTTTTATTTTTAATCCATCTTTTTTTAATTCCACCCTTCCTCCAGCATACCTAGTCCCTTCCCCCATTTTTAGCCTCACAAGAACCCCATAACACTGAGGGAGTGAGAAAGAGAGATCATTGGAGTCAGCATAGATACGGTTGTGCTTCGCCCCTTCTCCTAATTGTAAGGTTTTGTAGATGCTTTCCATGTTTATGCAGGAGGTCTTTGAGGAGAACTAAAGAACTGAGAGTCCACAGGTGCCTAACTTTTTGTCTTTTGTGTGAAGCATCCAATCTTGCCCAAAGCCTTCTATGTCCTAGTAAGTGCACTGGTGCTATAACTTTGTGGGAATGACATGTATTTGGAAGACATGAGTCTTCTAAAACAATGATAGGCCTTTAAGTTATTTTGACATTATTTATTTTCTTTTAAAAATCTTCTCCATTAGATTTACAACAAAAGTGTCAGTTCAGCCCTTTTCAAATTCAAGCAACCTTGAATGGAGACCAAGTACAAAAAAAAAAGTCTTGGAGCAGAAGCAGCTGGATAGAGGATAAGGAGAAGGAATGATACCAAATATAAACTGGAGTAGCAGCAGTACATTGGCTATAAAAATGATTTTTTTAAAAAAACCTTCTTTGCCTCTTGCAAGAAAGCATTATTCCCACTGTATACTATCTAATTAGAAGCAGCCATATTTCACTTGTATGGCATAAATCTCTACATCAGCCAGTAAATCTCAGAGACAGAAACTTGTCATTTTTATTATGAAAGTTGCCTACCATCTTGCAAATTCCACTTATCTACTGTGGCAGTATATCTTCACAGAGAGCTAGCAGATAGCGTGGCCTCCCTTGCCTAAAATACTGGCTGCTTTAATCAAAGATTAGTTTGCCTTTTTGTCTTTTAGCTTAGTCCACTATGTTTACCCACCACGCCTTGGCCCTACTTAGACTATTTTGTTCTCACCACTCCTGAGCTGCAGGTTCCTTAACAGCAATCCTTTATGGGTCAGTTTCCTCCAGAGAGGAGAGGACCAAGTCTTGTGTAACCTTGGTGAACATTTATACACAGATGCCAAAGAAATGGATGCCAAGTGATAGTAAACAGCAGCAATGCTGTGTCCAGTATAGAACTGGGGCAGGCTCCTGAGGCCAGGAAGCCAGAACCGCACCAGCCTTTTTGTGTGCCGAGAGTCTGCTCTAGCATCTAGGACAGCCAGTTCACACAGTTGCAAATTTTACATTTGAGATGCAAAAGGGTGGGGGTGGGGACAGAACAAAACAAACAATGTATCATTAATCATGTTATAAAGGGACAGAAACTGAACATATTAAGCACATAAATGATTTTTTCTATAGGCTTTTTAGTTACTCTGAAGTTAAGTCGAGTCTGAGTACAAGTCTGCCGGGCACTTTTAAAGAAGTCACCGATCCTTCAGTATTTTTTTTTCAGTGTAATACTCCCCCAAAATTATTTCAAAAAGAATTAGGGGTGAGTGATCTGGGATACATGAATCAACTAAATAGCCAGATTTATGCTGATCTGGCATAATCCAGCTACGCTGGTTCACACTGGATAATCCCAAAGCAGATCTGGGAAGCCAGACTTTGATGGTCAGATTATCCGGCTGCAGGCATGCTCCACACCTCAGTAGGAGAGCAGTGTGAGGCTGGCGAGGGGCAGGAGTTAGCAGGCAGAATGCATTCCCATGCTGCCCCTCCTCCCAAACCTAAGCTCCAAAGGATCCTGTCAAGCTTTGATTCCAAAAAGCAGGCAGCTGCAGCAGAAGGAACAGGGGAGGAGAAGAAATTAAAGGTGCCCCCATTTCCCTGCCACCACCAGTGCCTTTCTCCCTTAGAGGGTGAGGAGCAGACCGACATTTTCTCCTCCTCCTTTGGCTGCTGAGAGGCTGCTGCTCCCTTCTTGGGGCTGTCACTGGGGGCAAGAAGAGAAGCTGGGACTCAGAGTGGCAGGTTAGCAGGGTCAGTGACTCTTTCTGATGCACCTGGCTGGGGCTGCTGGCTGTGGAGAAGGAAGAAGGCAGTGAGAGGAACGGTGAAGAGGCCTGCCTTGGGGCTGGTGGCTTGGCCTGGCACAAACTGAAGGCCAGCTGTATGCAACAGCAGAAGAGCAGTGAGAAGCCAGCAGGGGAAAAGAGGAAGCCGGCAGAGTAGATTCTCATCCCACTTCTCTGCCCCAGCCTGAGCTCCAAAAGAGCCCTTCAAGCCACCACCGGCTACCTTTTAAACTTTGCAGCTCGAGCCTCATCCCTGTCCCTTGCTCTGGTTGGATATTAGCATTCTTTGGTTTGACACTGGGAGTCTCTGGTTTGACATGGGTTCCCTTGCTGTAGTTTGTTTCTGTTGGGGTTTGTTGATTCAGATTGCATTGAAAGTTGGATTTGGATTTGGGACCTGCCTTTTGGCTAGGAGTTGCATGTGCTCAAGGTTTCCCTTTGCCTGGAAAAACGTGAAAATGTACTCCCCGTAGGAAACAATGGAGAATGGCTGGGAGCACATGGTTCAAGGGCCCACAGAATTGGACCCTGGGGTGCAATATTCTTGATATTTGGGGAGTCTTTAGGGGACAGGAAGGAGTAGGTTCCCTGCAAATTTGGTGGAGTTCACTTGAAAAATGCTCCCCAGCCTCAAGATAGCTTTCCCCATAGTGAATAATGGCTGGATAAATTCTTTGTGTACTTTGTAAAGTGTCATGCACAGTGACAGGGCCGTATAAATATTTAAAACTAAGGAAAGGGATGCTTATTGTGCAGATTAAAAATCCACATAATGGGACCAGTCAAGGCTGCAACTTAGGGTTCTGCAAACCCAGATAAAAATATATATCGGGGCGGGGGGGGAGCAAACTCCTCCAAAAACATTTTGTGCTATGTCTGTGTATGTGCATACATAGGGAGTTCATTTTTGGTTGTCATAGTGATGGTGCTTCACAGTAAGATGCTAGCCACCAGGACCACGAGAAGATGGGGCAGGTAAGGGGAAACAGAGGCAGCAGCAGGGTGGTTCCATACGAGGTGATAGATCCGAGAGCTGTTGATAATGAACAACAATGTTTAACGTACAAAGAAATAACTAAAACTGAAGTATCTAAACTTAGAATAAAGACGCAAGAGGAACTATCACCTAACTATGATTGGTTCCAGTACAGACAGATTAGAGACTTATACAATTCGGACTCTGCAAAAGGGGGCATACGAACAGAGAACTCGGAACTAGAGCAGACCCTTCTTAAAGAAGACAAGAAAAGAATATCCAAGGTATACCAAGTACTGTTGAAGTGGGATACCGAGGATGAGATAGTTAAAACACAAATGGTGAAATGGGCTATAAATTTTAATAAAGAAATAACAATGGAGGCATGGGAATACCTGTGGAAAACTACAATGAAGACAACGACATGTATTAATATCAAAGAGAACATTTTCAAAATGATTTATCGTTGGTACATGACACCAAAGAAGATTGCGCTAGGGAACTTGAACACCTCTAATAAATGCTGGAAATGTAGGAAGCATGAGGGCTCCCTCTATCATATGTGGTGGTCGTGTGAGGTAGCTAGGCAGTTCTGGGGGGAAATAATAAGAGAAATGAGTGAAATTTTACAGTTTCAAATAAATAAGAACCCAGAACTCCTGCTGCTAAACTTGGGAATGGAGGGAATTCCAGCCCGTCATAGGACGTTGATATTTTATATGACTGCAGCAGCTAGACTTTTGTATGCGCAGAAATGGAAAGTACAAGAAGTGCCAACTATTGAAGATTGGATCTACAAATTGCTGTATATGGCTGAAATGGATAAGATGACAAGAAAACTGAGAGATCTGGACTCAGGGCAGTTTAACACAGACTGGGAGAAGCTGAAACAATATCTGGAGAAGAAGTGGGAGGTGGGAGGAAAACTGTGGCAGTTTGAGAACTACTGAAGTACAATAAAAGTATAAAAGAGAGGGGTGACTTTACCGGGGGAGGAAGAGAAATGCGAATTTATAAGCAGTTAGATTAATTAATTGATTGAGATATATATAGATATGTAAAGGTTAATTGATAGAATATTGATAGAGAATAATTAACGGTTTAAACATGAGGATTGAGTAATTAACAATATTTTTTTTACTTGATAAGACTTATATGCACCAAACTGAAGGTATAGAAGAGTTAAAACGACTGACTATGTGATGAGTTATATAGAAATACTATAAAAAGAAGAAATGATTAATATATAGAGAACAAATCAAATTGTTTGATTTAAATGTGGGAAATTTTTATGGTTTATGATATATAGAAATATTCAAAACTGGAAAATGGGACAAATTGTTTATCTAAAGAAGTATAGTTTGGATGTATAATAAGTAAAAGAGTTAAAGATGTACTGCTTAATATAATGGAGAATATATATTTGTTTTAGACAGATGAAGTTAATAGAAGTAAGGGAAAAGGGACAGAGGGTGGGAAAGCTGTTGGAAGTCAACAAAAGGGGGGGAAAGGGAGGGGGTTAGAAACGAAAAATTAGGGGAAAATTGAATGTAATGTAATGTTAAAATATTAATGTTCTAACCCAATAAAAAAATTTTTCAGAAAAAGAGGCAGCAGCAGGGTGAGGGTGTCCTTCCCTCGCTTAATAATACCGTTAACAATATTTTGCTAGTGATTGCCCACCATCCGTTCAGTAAAAAACGAGAAGAAACTTTTGAATACAGGATGGAGATGAAAATATATTATTGCTTGCCTTTCATTACTTAAGTAAAACACTTCCAGATATGTGTAACCAAGCATATTTCATGGAACAATACCTTATATCTGCTCTTGAACATGCATATGCAATGTAATTAGAAAGGAACTAGATCACAAACCCATTCACTCTCTAGTACCTGTTTAAAAAGCTGAAGATTCACTGCTGTTTCCAGAAACTGTTTTGTAGCACTGGAACGATGCTTGACAAAGCTTTCTTCACAGAAGCTGACAGGCTGTCCCTAAATTGATAAAGGGGGGGGGGGAATAAGAAAGGTATTTAACATACTGAAAGCCCCATTTTTTCTCTCCAATGGGAGAGGTCAAACAGCTTGCATCACTCTCACCTCCTCCACTGTATCCTTCCAATAGTTTTGTGAAATTGATTAGACTGAGAGAAAGCAACTGGGCTAAGGCCACTCAGTGAGCAGAGTGAGGAGTTGATCCTGGTCTCTCAGATCCTAGTCCAACACTCTAGCCAACACACAGCACCACTACCATCTAGCAATCTAGTCAACAGGCAACGGCGATCCTCTTACCATCTATTTTTGTCAATACTCTTCTACATAGCAGAATTAGAATATTAATAATGTCATTTTAATACCCTTTAAGTCATGTGCATTTGTTGAATCCCCAATATAGAAAGAAGTAGTAACAAAAATATTAAGAGGTAATTTTGTGTTAAAAACCATAGCCAACCTGTTCTCATCTATACACAATAGGTAACCTAAGGAAAAGTAGGGCTTCCAAAAGGATTTTAGTATGGTCTCTAAACCTCTGTAAGGTTTATGTAATTTTATATTTGTTTTTGGATTTCCTTTACCAATATTAATGTGCTTATCCACACATATTAAGCATATAAAGGAAATTACTGAACTACTGGTTTTCAATAGTCTTTCTCCCTTGTGGCAAGCATGTTGTCGTAAGTACTATATTTTTTTGGTCTGTGGGGAAAAGCTTTGAAAATTGGCAGAGTGCTACAATAAAAAGAATAAACTGGAGCTCTGTGGTAATAGGTTCTGCCCTAAGTGACTCATGAAGTCTCCTCTACACTCCCTGTGATCCTACAATGAATTATAATGAATCCCCTTCCCTAATGATCCAATTTGGAACAATTCAGATATTTTTATCATGGTGAATTCTTCATGTGGATCTCCACATTTATCTGATACTTAATTCTAATTTCTCAAACACATTTCGACAAACAAGAGATTTTAAATTGAGCTAGCTAAAGTTACACATGTTCAAGTACCACTTATTTGAACTGGACAGCTTTAAACAAATGATTAAATTGCCCACTGAAATCAATAGGACAGAAGATTGTTTAGACAGATCATGCTGATCTGCATTGCTATAAAAGAGGGAATGTATATAGCATTAAAAATACAAACAAATTCATAGATTTCCAAAATTACCCCATCTATTAAAACAGCCTAATAAAAGGAATCTTTATGTTCATGCAAGCTCTGCATACAGATATTCTAAGCACAAATGGATCTCCATATCAATTTCAATGTTAAAAAACCCTCAGTCCCACTAGAAAGATCATCATTTTCACTGATCTGCCCCATCTCTCTTGCCTTTCCACAACCATGTGGCTAGACTGAGAAAAAAATCACAGGCAAGGATCCAAAAGGCCACAAATGGTGTACTGTACACACATTCCAGCTTTCCTTTTCACAGGGCAACCTTCTGTGCCCCTCCAAAAAGTCATTCATAAAATGGCATTTTCCAAGTTGTAGAGGTTTCTGTCAGAAGGAAAAAAAGTTGGCAATCCACTTTGTGAGCCCACAGAAATACTTCATACACATGCATTTGTATCTTGGTCATACTTATTTATCAATATATCAATACTAATCCTGAGATTCTGCAGAAAGCACTAATATTGCCACCAGTGGCTTCAGAAATATTCTAAGTTAATAATATAAGTTAGCAATTATACCTAATATAACTCCAGTAAAGTTTTTGTTATGCAATATATTTCTATCATTGACTCATTATTCTTTTTACAATGTTCATGTTAGAGAATAGAAGAATTTTATTTTGATAGTGGATGCTGTTCCAATAGTCCTTTTAGTATTGATTTACATCATACTTTCAAAGTATGTTCGATCAAACCCTAGTAGGGATTCTGTGCTGAAGAGTAGACTACTAATACTCAGAGCAAAAAAATCTATGGCCAAACATGGTATCTGTTCTTTATAACAACAGTTGCTATAGAATTCCATCTCTCCCCAACTTCTTTTTGTGGACTGCTGAGCACAGCAGGAGCTGTTCCTTTTAAGCTGCATTCACATTTTAAGTAAGCTCCTTGCCCTAATTGTAAATAACTCTCATGCACTCACTCAAACGGAAGAATCATCTTCAGCAAGAGGCATTAGCTAAACCTGTACAATTATATTAAAAATAAAAGCACCTCAGAGCTAACAGAGGAAATATCTTTGCTTCTTAAAATAATAGGGCTAGAAACCTTCTACTTTATCCAATTCAAACAATACATTTATTATTATTATTGATATTGATATTAATATTAATAGCTCTAGACACAACTTAAAAACTGTAATGGTTTGGCTACATATTACTGCTATTGTTGTTCATCAGAAGTCGTTCAAACAAGATGGCTTGGCAATGTGGGAGTCATTTAATAGCCTGAGCTCAGTAGGAAAACACATGATTTGCCATCAGAAGGTCTCTGGTAAAATCCCTGATATCTCCCGGTAGCACGGTAGTTAAAAATCACTGATGGAAATTTTGCTTATTGGAGCAGACAGCAGTGAGTTAATGGACCAACAGTCTGACTTAGAACATAAAATATTAGCATGGAAGGTGTGCTACTTTTGATCACATGGCTAAGGTGGCTTTCAAACCACTTAGAATTTGCTTTTAAGGAAGCAAGGGCCTGGTGAATACTCAATTTAACTATGTGGTCAGAGATGAGTTCTTCATGTGCTTACAGGTGCTGGATGGTTAGCTTTTAGGCAGTTTGCACAACTGCTCCTGCTATCTTAATCACAAGTGTTTTCCTCTGACTTAACACTAGATAGAAAATCTTCCAGGGCAGTGACTATTAGACAAGAGAACGGACACCTCCTATTAGGGTCCTGAGATCTGCAGGGTGTGACCCTGTAATAAAGAAGGAGAACTCTGCTTCCTCAGTTCAAAATCTTCTGTTTAAAACAATAACACTAATAAAACAATTTTCATTTGCCTGAAGAGAGGAATGCAGAAATGTAACTATACTCATGTTATTGTTGAGTAACTGCAGTTACAGGTTAATAACCGTTCAAATTTTCTTTTTTGAATGGATTAATGTGCACGTACAGGTGACTAGTGAGATGCTTTACAGACATGTCTCTAAAAATAAAAAGGACTAAAGATGGATGGGAGAAGACATGATTATTTCTTTGAAGTATGGTATTAAAATCTGACTTATTTGTAAAATAAATGGGGTAGATGTGGGCACAGGGAAGGACTAAAAGAAAAGGCATTGATTCCTGAAAACTACAGGTTGGAGGCAAAAGTCCTGCTCTACCACCATAATAGGACTTATGCTAGCAGAAGATCTTTTTTATTGGCAGAGAAGGATTATTTCTGTCAGCTCTTCCCTATACTGTTCATAAGGCTCCCCTGATCACTAGGAGCTTCTGGCAATGTGTGTGTGTGGGGGGGGGGGCTCAATGAACTACAGAACTTCTCAACTTTTTCCTATGGAAGAACGCCAAAATTAATTTTTGAAATTCTAAGGAACCTCTATCAATGAAAATGTTTATAGGCCAAAAAAAAAAGCTGATTGTGGAGAGAGCAATTCAATTACTGCTAAATTATCGCCAAGAAAATATATGTGTAAAGAGCTGTTATATATGGAAATTTACACTTTAAGAAAAAAAGTGAAGCATTTTCCCTGTCTTTTTTGCATTATCTAATCATTTTTTCAAATATCAAAACATCAAATCTAAATAAAGTTTACTTAAACATCAAAATAAAGTTCACATCCAAAGTCAATATAAGGTTTACTTTCAGAGTGATATTTAAGCTTGTTGATTTTTGCACAAAAGTTGAATTCTTGATTGAACTTGGATATTTGGAATTTTTTACAGTATTTCAAAATGTGTTTTTGTTTATTCCATGATTTCTCATCAAACCCCTGACGATGTCATGAGGAACCCCAGAGTTCTGTGGAACCCTGGTTGGGAAATACTGAGTTGGTAGAACCACTTCCAGGGATGATTTAGCTACACAGAGAAATTGGAAAACTGAATGTTGTTTAAAATGGATCACAAAAGTTGTTCCAAAGAGGTCACATGCCATTTTTGAAGGAAAAGAGAATGTTAGATTGTGGATAAAGGAAGCTGGAGGAGGAGACCAGGGAGGTTGGGGAGAACAGCTTTCAGATTCAGAGCTGAATCCTGAAATGCAAGCAGAAAGATAACAAATGGAGAGAACATCGTCCTTCCCAGTCTTAAGTTTGTCTCTCTCTCTGTGTTTAGCAAGCTAATCCAAAAACTATTAAGTCTACTAAAGTTTTGCAGTCAAGGTCAAAAGAGGTGGCCAGGGGAAGATGGTAGAACCATGACCACATATATTAATAACAAAACTTATCACGAAAATAAGCACAGAAAACTACTTGCTAATTTGTGAACCGTCTTGGATGGAAAATAAACATTAAGCTTGATAAATGCATAATTCTTCATGATAAAGCATGAAGGAAAAAATCAACTGTAATACATTAAACAAACCACCTTTCTTAAAACATATATCATTAAAAGATTATGAAGTATATAAACAGCTACCTTGATTTATATAGCATTTTAAAAAGTCTGGCATGCTTTCAGAAAGTTAACCAAGAGAAAGATAAAGCCATGCTGAAGATACCAAAGCCTTTGCAAAAAAAGAGAGAAAACCACCCACAATAATAAAAAAAAAGTTTGCTCACACAAAGCTTTTCCTCACAATTTGAATGGGAAAAAACCCTGAAAGCTAAAGATCCGATTGCTGAGTATCTTTCGCAGCATTCAATTCCATATTTATAATAAAGAAAATAAGTTACATTTGGAAGCAAAATCAAGATTTGGCTTAATCAGTCTTGTCTTCCTTTAGGTTTTAAGAGTCAATTTCAAAAGTAAGCAAACAAAAGTACTGGGCTAGGGATATCAGGCTCAGACCATATAGTAATTTAGGGCTGGACAAATCCTAGGCACTAGGTTGCCATGGCACCCAGAAACTTCATTGTGGCGCCTACTATTTTCCAAAATGATTTTATTCTGCGTTTGTATTATCACGGGCTATCCCCTTACTTATTTATAAACTACAACACTTTTGTGATATTGTATGTTGAATAAACAATGAAGCACGTAGCAGTAGGTTTTATGGTAGCAGTAGTGAGAATGTATTGTCATTAAAATATGAAACCCTGAAGGCTGAAAAATGAGGCTGGCAGCTACATTTTTGGGCTGGCTCCTAGAACTAAAGAAAATGTGTCAAGGCCTGTAATAGTGGTTCAAGTGTCAGACTAGAATCTGAGAGACCCTGGTTCAAATCTCCGGTCTGCCATAGAAGTTTACTGGATGACTTTTGGCCAGTCACACTGTCAATCTAGCTTATCTCACAGGATTGTTGTGAGGACACAGTGGAGAATAGGAGAATATAAGCCACTTTGGGTCTCCATCGGGGAGAAAGATGGGATTTAAATGAAGTAAATAAAAATAGTTTGTTGGAACTTGAGTTAGAAGTGCAATTATGTTTGTCTATATGCCCACATTTTCTCTTCTTTCTATTTCTTCAGTTAATATACTTTAAAAGACAAGCAGATGTTAACTTAATTCTTATTCTTCAAGTGAATGACTATACTAGAAACTGCAAATATGGTACTACAATCTTTGCGATTTCATTACAAAGTCATAGTAGTCTGCGATACCAGTGCAAAACTGACTGTGCAATCCTAGGGGGAGGGGTGCAGAAAGCACACAGGGAGCTAGCTAGCCACTGTGCCTGCATATCACCTGGATACACCAGCATATCCCTGAGACACACCAGTGGAAAGTCTGTGTGGCACTGTACCCCAGCCTGGCGCTGCCATGGGAACACCGCAGAGTAACACCTACACAAATCACTGCATTGGCAGGGAAAGGGGCAAGGCATGTACGGTAGCAGGAGTTACTCAGGTCACTAAAATGCTCTAGCCTGGAAGCACTCTTGATAGCAGTGGAAAGTTACACTATCAAGAAAGACAGTGTGGCCCACGGACTCCCATGCAATGGAGAAAGCCGACTGCTCCTCCACAGTTAGGAGC
The DNA here is from genome assembly GCF_028583425.1 of Eublepharis macularius. NCBI lineage: Eukaryota > Metazoa > Chordata > Lepidosauria > Squamata > Eublepharidae > Eublepharis > Eublepharis macularius. The sequence goes on from NC_072794.1 coordinate 41,438,034, forward strand.
CCTGCTGGAATTCAGGATGCCAACTAGAGCCACCATCAATTACCTCCCTCCCTAACAGTGGACAACCTCCCTCCAACACTCAGTCATATCCCCCCCACCCAGCATTACATAAACCCCAACCAGCACACCCCATAGTTCATTAGGCAGAGCAGACACCACAGTAGTGTGCCTCAGAGCTCTCTGCCACGCTGTGTGCAGCATTATACTTGGGTGGCAGGAGAGGCACAGAGTGGACACATTTTGTGTGGCTACCATATCTCAGTTCAGAACCACAGCAGCTATTCCATCTCCAGAGTCTGAAGCCTAAGGGGCGATCATGCACTGACAGCTAAGCCGGGGTGGGAACCCAGCTGCCTCAGCCCAGGAGTCTGCACCTGCCTCCCCTTTTCTCTTTGCATGAGGCTGCGGCTGCCCAAGCAATGCTGGCTCCCACAACCAAAACCAGTGGTATGTCTGTGTGGGGGTAGCCCAAGCCAATGATTCCTCACACCATGGCCCATGTTCTCTTATGAGGCATACCCCTAGGGATGTATCCCTGGGAGAGGTGCCTGCAATGGGGGAGGGGGAGATGCTTGTAGTCCCACATTGAGCTCTTAGCATGCTCTCTTGCCATGCAGAGGACAGGGAACAATTGCAAGTTGGGCTGCTCAGCAGCTGCCCACTGTGCTCTGTGGATCAGCTGGCCAAGCAGCCCAGGATCCTATTGCCTTGCAGGGATAGAGCCCTATTCAGCAGCAGAGTACTTCCTTAAAGTTTGGGTGTCATTTGGATCGCAACAACATGTGCCTCTGCAGGGCCAATGACAAATGCCATTGTCATGGGGTTGGGACAGGAAAGATCTGGTCACTGTGGTGCATGCCCTGGTAACATCTAGATTAGACTACTGCAATTCATTCTATGTGGGGCTGCCCTTTCAGACTGTCCAAAAGCTGCAATTGGTACAGAATGCTGCAGCCAGAGTGTTGACTGGAATGCCTTGTAGGGACCATGTCACTCTAGTCTTATTCCATCTACACTGACTCTCAAGCCCAATTCAAGATACTGGTATTGGCCTTTAAAGCCCTATATAACTTGGGAACACCATAACTGAAGGACTACCTTTTGCCTTATGAATATACCCATCTAATCCAGTAATCTTTGGAGGCCTAGCTTTGGGTGTTCCTGCCATCAGAGACTAGATAGGTGTAACCCAGGAAATGGCCTTGTTGGTCATGGCTACGAAACTTTGGAACTCCCTCCCCAGAGAAATTCACCTGTCTCCCACTGTCATTGTCTTCCACTAGTAATTGAAGACTTTTCTATTTCATTTGGCATACCCCCAGTAAACTCTTGTTGGCCCTCCTCCCCAGTCATGTGTTTGTTTGTATGTCTATATGTTCTTATTGTATTTATATATTCGTTTACAATGTTATTTTAATGTTTTAAAAGTTTTAACATCTGATTTCGCTGCCTTGGGGAACCTATTTGGGAAAGGTGGCATATAAATGTTTTAAATAAATAAAATAAAATTTTACAAATGAGATTAGGGGTTTGACAAGAAGTAACACTAAAACCTAAAAAGTTGGAAGAATAAATGGGTAAGAGAAGAAAAAGGTAAAGAGCTAGATCATGAAAACATTTTTATACAATAAAATAACTGAAGCAGAATCATGAAGGAAAATAGAAGACAAATATAGAAAAAGAAAAAATAATCAAGAAAAGCAAATTAACTGTGGAAATCAAAGTAGAACAAAACAGTTGTAGATCAGTAATGGAAAGGCTGGGTAAAAGAGCATTGATATAAACAAGACTAGAAACAAAGGATTGCTGAGCAGTGATATCAAAAGAAATGAATGAATGATTATAGATATTTAAGGACTGAAAATGACAAGATTTATCTTTAGCAGAAATAAATGACAAGATGGCAGATTAGTTACAGGTAGCCAAAGACCCGTTGGCCAATTAGGCATGCTTGGATGTTGAAACCTGTCAGCTTCTAATGAATTTAGACATCTCAGGATCATCATGACGGGTAAATGCCAGCTGGATAGCATTATATCTCTTGAAACAAAAGCATATAAACCATGACTGAGTCAATTAGTGCAACTTGTGTTGCCATGAGAGAATCTAGTATCACTGTTGTGTAGACCAAAGCTGACCTGTAGGATCATCCTATAAACTCTGCACCTGAAAGATCATACCTGAAAACATCTATCTTTCCCACAGCATACAGTCACTTCTCATTTTGGAATCTTGTGTTTTCATGTCTTATTTCTAGGGAATACGTCTGATAAGAGAGAAAACTCCTGCTCCCCTATTTTTAGGGAGTATATTCAAGTCAGATATTTTTGATTTTATGAGCACAGCACTGTTTAATTTCTCTTGCATGGTGCAATAAAATTATCTTTGTCTTCTTTTACCTGGATCATGTCTCTTTCACTCAGCATGGCTCAAACAAGGTCCTAATCATGATTCTCAGGAATACTAAGGTTCAGGAAAACTTGGCTGGATATTTAATGCGTTGCCCTGGCAGGAATTTTAGTGTATTATTTGGAACTACTCCATTGCCTTTTATCAGATAATGCACAGTTGTGTCCAAAAGACTCCACTAGGGAGCACTCAAAAAGATGGGGCCATTGTGTATGTTTAGGGCAAGGTGTGCTTTAAGGCAAAAAAACCTCCAAGCACCCAGAATAGGCATGGGTAGGAATCTTTTTTATTCCTGCACTTCCAATCCAGTTGTGTATTTATGACTTGCAGACTTGTTCAAGGGAGGGGCAGTTCCCTAGTATCAGATGGAAAGCAATGAAAAGGAAGCCTTTATGTGGCTGCAACAAGTGTAATCTCTGTACACAGTTGGATGTGGAAGACCATCACATGATGGGTATGCTCACAGTGGTGCTGCATCTGAACATCTGCAAGTCAAGATCTTCTTGAGGAGGGCCCAGAACTGCCTTTGCTGTATGAACCAGAAGTCGGTGAGTAGCCTCCACAGGTCCCAGGACATGCTCTCTATGCAAAGCAGCCATTTATTCCCCTTATTCATACAGCCATCTCGTTACTTCCTACCCTAGAGTTTTCCAATCCACCCAACTCGTATGTATCCAATTCCTGAGAGCAGGGTTCCCCACCACTGCACTGCTGCTGGCCAATGGTAAGGGAGCTGATGATGGGATAAAGCTTTGACCTCAACTGGGTACTGCAGAATGCCTGAGATACCTGCTGGGAAGCAGCAATGACACTGAAACTAGGAATTGGTGAGAGATGCCAGGATTCCTTGCTTGCCTGCAAGCTAACAGTTTTGTGTAACATTTGAACTGGCCCATTACCATTAGCTAAAGATGATGGTGACAAGGAAGAATCCAGGTGTAAGTAATCATAAAAATGGGAACTGACAATAAAATTGCCGAAGAAAGTTTTTTAAAAAATAGAAAATCAAGGAAGAAGAGGAACCATTAGAAGCAGCATAAAAAGAATGGTTGGAAATTGGAAAAATGTAATGAGTGAAGGTAGGTGTAGCATGATTAAGTCAAATGAAAAGTCCCAAAAAAAGAACAGAATAGAGATTCACCAAAGAAAAGATCATTAATAGTTAAGGCAGAAAGCAATTTCATTTAAGTGAGGGGAAATCAAATAGCTGGGGATCAAAAGAAGGATGAGGGTGGGGGGTTAGATAATGAGGAAGTTTAGAAATAAAAGGAAATAGGTCAATACATGGCTGAATCAAAAGAACAAGAAATTTTTTATTGATAGGAACAATAGAAAATATGATGAAAAACTTGGAAAGTAGAGGAAAGACTTTAAAAGACAAAAAGGAATAGGGTCCCGAGAAAATGTGGTAGTTCTGGAAACTGAAAATGTTACCATTAATCTTCCATTTTTGTTGGCATTCTTCTTTCTACCTCCTTCTTGAGGACATGGGACCAGCTTCAGACTGCTCGTTGCAAAGTTACAAGGCAAAGAGGCACCTTGAAAGACTAAGAGCTAGCAGAAGGCATAGGACCGCACCTAATCAAGTCATCCCATATGAGAAATAACAGGTCTAGAGAGAAGATTCCTGATATCAACTAATCGAACCATTGACCAGAACTTCTTAAGCATTCTGAGCCACAAAAAACTGTCCACATTAGCATTCTCTCTGAATTGGCCAGGCAGCCAGGTAATATAATTTTGTTTAAAACCCTAGTACAGTAAGATACCTAAGACTGCATCCAAACACACCTCTTCCCCACCCAGAGAACCCCCTCTTCTTTCTTACACAGAACTTTTGCTGGAATCTGGAGTCAGCAGCACCTTCCCCTTCCTTCAGCCAATCCAGTGATTCATCAGTTAAATCACCTGTCTCCTTATTTCCTTTCAAAATATGGAGAGGAATATCAAGTTCTGTTTTAAAATCAAGCATCTTGCCCTTTTTCTGGAGCCTGAATCTTTCCCCACGCTGACAGACCACTGTGCTCTTGCATGTTTTCCTACAGAAGCTTTCTGTTGGCACACGTTATGAGTACTCCACCTCTCTTCCCCTCTGGTGTGTTTTTGCAAGTGTGCTTCTGTCTGGCTCAAAGTAACCCCTTTATGTAACTATGAAAGCACCTGCTCTGGGTACGTACAACACATTGCCACTGCTCTTCCACCTGGGTAACTTTCTGGATTCTTTCAATTCCAAGATATTTGGACCCCTTCATTAGAAATTGGACTTCTGCTTCAATCTGCTATACAGATAGCATCGGGCCCTTGTTTTAACCTCTCAGAGCCAAAACACACGTTAAGAAATACCTAGGTTCAGCACGTGTTCTCTTACCTCAAGGTTTGCCGGGATCTGTAGGCGTCCTGGAAGCTTAAAGTTTAGCATTTACAGAGCAGCAGGGAGGGAAATACAGGCGCCTGTATTTCCCTTCCCCTTCCTGCTGCTCTGTAAATGCTAAACTTGTTCTCTTACGTCAAAGTTTGCTTGGATCTGTAGGCATCCTGGAAGCTTAAAGTTTAGCATTTACAGAGCAGCAGGAAGGGGAAGGGAAATACAGGCACCTGTATTTCCCTCCCTGCTTCTCTGTAAATGCTAAACTTTAAGCTTCCAGGACGCCTACAGATCCCGGCAAACCTTGAGGTAAGAGAACACGTGCTGAACCTAGGTATTTCTTAACGTGTGTTTTGGCTCTCACTCTACCCTTTTCTCCCTTGGATACATATTGTGGACATTCTAGAGTTGGGTATTATTGCTGTTTGCTTGCCACTGTTGTGATTGCTTACATTTACTAATTGACCAGGCCAATCACTTGATTTATTCTGCTTAATAAACTTTATTTCTGTTCTAACCTTATCTGGCTTTTCATTATTCCTTCAAAAATTGTGGAGGAGCTTAGCTACTCTGCCAGCAGATCTGGCCATTTGGGTGCATCGCTTCCCAGCCTGGAGATGCTCCTTAAGTCCCTCGCCCCCAAGATCAAGCCAGAGCTTCGGGGTGTTATTACATACAGCTGTGCAGTTGAACAGGCAAGTGGCTCATAATGCCTTCCACCACTTCAAATGACATACCACTTATGAGTCTTCCTGAGAAAACCCGATCTTGCCACTGCTATGCACTTTTTAGTAATGTCCAAGTTGGACTTATTGCCATGTGATATATGCAGGCTGAGTGTTCAGATTCAAAATGTAACAACCAAGGTATTAATGGGTATCCACAGATCTGATCACATCTTGTCAGGCATTAAAGTTCTTTTATCAGTTTGTTTGCAAGTACAATTCAAAGAGCATATTCTTAATTTTAAATCCTTAAATGATCTTGGATTGGATAATCACCATAACTTATGGCCTTCTGCTGAGGCCCTACTTAGGTGTTCCTATCTTCAGAACTGAAGGATACCTATTAGAAAGAGGTGATACCCCATGGTGCATTCAGACTTTGGAATACCTTTCCCAGACGTATTTATCAGGCATCTATTTTGTTTTCCTTTATATTCCAGTTAAAATGTGTTTATTATGTCTTTGGTGGCATGAGAGTGATATTAGAACTGTTTCTCTACTGATTGCAAGGTCCTTTTAAATTCTTTTATTGTAATTGTACATTATAGGTTGCTTTCAAATTCTACTTGCAAGCCTATATTAGATGTGAAAGTGGGTTTTAAATGTCTAAATAAAGTGAATAAAGTATAAAATCATAATTATATTTTTATCCTTCCCCTAACAGAAGGTGGCAAGTAACAATCTAACAAAATTATATAGCATGTTGACTATTAATATACAAGACATTTTGAAACAGCAGCATAATTAGGGCAGAACAGCAGCAATTAAAACACAAACAAACTCACTCACTCAGAAAAGGACTGAAAAGCAAAGAAAGATATTACTATGCCTGCCTGCAGTAGCATCATAACATTCCCAGCAACAGCAGCTTCACATTAAAAAAAAATTCTCTCGCCTTTCTTCTAAAAAGCCTTCAATCTTGTTAGGAAAGCTTAAAGAAGATGCTGCAAGGGTCAAGCTACAGCAGATAAAATATAATCAAAACAAATATTTATTATATGGTGTACACAATAGAAAAAATAAAATCATAGACCTAATGTCAGGCTATATTCTAAGTCAAAGCAAGTTTTATATAACCTGTAATATTTTACAAACACAGTTGCTGAACCTGTCAAATGACCAACACAAGACCATATGCGTTTTGGCCTCAGAGGCCTTCCTCAGTGGTCAATAATACACACTTTTACAAAAAAACAAACCCACACATCCAGAAACTCATATGTATCAATTCTGACCAGATGTAGTTATCTAGAGCATAAAACCATAAAAAAACTAAAAAGAAAATTAAACTGTTAACAAGATGCCGGAGCAAATAAAATCAATAATCAGCTATAAATAACAATAGGTTATTCAAATATTGAGTTGTTTGGGATTAAAAGTATTAAAAGACTTTCCTTGGCAATTGCCATGGCAGCCACTCTTGGGGCTCGCTCTCCAATGAGATGAGGAGAGTTGGTGGTAGAATTGGGAAATTCCTGGAGACTTGGGTGCGCAGCTTGGGGATGGGAGGGAGTTAAGCAGGTATGTGATGCCATACAGAGTGCCCTCCAAAGCTGCCATATTCTCCAGGGTATCTGATCTCTGGAGATGTTTGCACTTCTGAGGGCACTTCCAGGCCCCACCTGTGGGTTGGCAACCCTACTTCAGGAAGTTGAGAGGGGGGCACAGCTCTCACTGTCACTTCGGCTTACTCTGCTATTGCCCATCACTGCTCAGGAGCCAAAGTAGCTAACCTTCCTTTTCTCCTTGTGGTCTAGGCATCTTTAAAGACATTGTAGCAAGTCATGCATTCCAAGGCATCTCAAACTTTCATAGCACATGGCTACTATATAGACATGACGGGGGTGGGGGAGGAGAGCAAGTGGTGAGAGACAAGTGGAAATGTACAGGGTGAAGGCCTCAGGCTATGCTGCCGAATTATTCAAAGCACAGACGTGTTGAGGCAGTGAGTCATGGGACTAGGTTTGTCAGTGTGCTGTGCTCATGTGATATAATTAACACTCTGGCAGCTGAGGAAACAAAGTTTTCAGCAATAAGAATATATACAGTTCAGCTTTGGTGAAGCAAGAAGAAGTAAATTTGGCTGAGGTGAAAACTTTGCACATAAGGGAAGCTGAAAGGCAGGGGCACTTAAGGGGAGGGAGTGGGCAATGAGCAGAGAAGCAGCAGTCTAAAGGAAGGTTTTGCCCATTGTATTGAACTGAACAACTGTTTCTTTGGTTGCAAACAGCTAGGGAGTTATTTACTTTGCTCGCTGGTTATTTATAAGGTAAAAACAGGAATAGCACCACTTGCTTCTTTCCCCAGTGATGTGGTGCAAGAAAGAAAATTAAAAATGGTGAAATAGCCACAGTTCATTAAGACAATCAGACAAAACAATGTGGATAAGTAACTTGCGTAAAATAAAAACTTAAAAGATCCTTAAGGCTTCGGAGAAGATGCAAACTTTAGAAGAACAGGTAAAAATTGACCAGATTTCCAGTGTGGTCATCATAACATCTAGGAGGTATAAAGGCTGATTCACATACATTATGTATTTCACTTAATAAAATAGGAATTAATGACAGGCAGCTAAATGCGTGTATTAACCCTAGTGGAATACACTGAGTTCAGTACAGTGCAGATATAATGCTGGCTGCCTGAAAAACCATAGTTTACAAGTTGGAAGCCAGCCTCTGGAAAACATGCCAAATTCTTCCTTCCTTCCCTCTCTCTCTTAGAGTAACTCCCCCCGCCCTTTCTCTTAACCATGGTTTAGTGTTACATCTGCTAGCATTACACCTGCACTGGGCCTCTAGATAACATGACAGCTCTGTGGTGTTTAATCTGTTGGGGTTGCCTCACAATATGGAAGTCCTTCCTTGACAGGCCAGTTCATAAACTCCCCAAAAGTGTTTTTAGTTGCTGCCAATGGGTACTGCTCAGTGTGGTGGTGGTGGTGGAGGAGGAGGAGAGTGCCCTCAAGTCATAGCTGATGTATGGCAACTCCTGGAGACTATCAGCGGTGGTTTGCCATCGCCTGCCTCTGCAACCTTGGTCTTCATTGGAGATCTCCCTTCCAATCACTAACCAAGGCTGACCCCACTTAGCTTGTGAGATCTGATGAGATCAGGCTCACCTGGGCTATGTACTCTGCATTTTATATATAACAAGTAGATCTGGCTGCATACACATTTCTTCAGAACACAGAAAGGGAGTTTCATAACTGTAGCAACATTGTGCTTCTCCTACAGACATTGAAAACATTTTAGCCAACAAAAAAAATCAGCACAGACAATGAATGTTTAAATTGCAATAAATGGGGAAGCTTACAGGCTTGTATCTTAGTGCATCGCGGTAGGATCCAAACAATGCTGCCTGCGCCCTAAGGAAGGCCCTGGCCACTCCGTCACCCGTAGCTGTGGATTGCTTCTTCAGTTTATTTTTCAAGGCCGAGACCTGCGTGACAGAGAGGAACAGTTAAATTAACACCTCAGAAATTGGAACAGGGAGGTATGAACTCAATCAGCAGGCAAACCATGGTGTCTGTAGGTCAGCCAAAACTTCATCCTCTTCCTTGATAGCTTATCTTTTTAACTGCATAGAACACCTGCTGGTCTGTTAATTGAAATGAAAGCAGGGGATGATAGTAAAGTGCTAATGCAAATTGGTTTATGCTCTCTTTTTTCCAAGGCCTCTTGACATAAATAAGCTTTAATTATTTTACAGTAAACTGCTTGTGAGCCACTTTCCCTGCCGGTTTCCTGCAATCATAACATGTGCCTACTTGTCTACAAGGAAGTCAAGCAGATATCATCCATTTCGGCTTCAGAAGTTCATAGTGAAATCACACTTCAAGCTCAGCTTAGGGTAGTCCCATATATTCACAAGACTTAGACTGCAAGGGACAGGAGAGGGGGGGGAGCTTTTCTTTTCCATGACGGGCTACATGAAAGCCCAGCTGTGAACCTGGACTGGCTTTGCTAGACGGTGATCATCCAGTTTTATCTGCCGACTGCTGTATGAAGAGATAACTGCTGTGTCTGTCTTTATTGAACTGCCATTTATTTTTATTATAATGTGGGAACAGATGGCAAGTGCCCTGGATTAAACTAATTTGCCCCAATGCCCATGTTGCAAAAATATATTGTGCATTCAAGCCCTTATGTATTTTTTATGTTGAGCCATTAGCATACGCAAAAGAAAAACCATAGAGTTGGTAAAAGCCAAAAAAAGACAACGAAAATGATTCAGGATTAGCATACTTTTCCTATCAAGAAAAGGGCAAACATTTGAGTTTTTCTAATAAAAAACCCCCCACATTTCGAAAGGGACATACCAGAAGGATTTATAAATATTATTTTATTATGAATGCTGTGAATGCAGATATTTTCTTGTACTTTTAAAACCTGGAGTCACCCAAGCCAAGGAAATTGATGGTCAATAGGTTCAGGAAGCAAAAGAAAGTATTCAAAGAACCTGTAATTAATTTATAAAATATATGGACAGAAGAGACAGTGACTGGCTTAGATTTTTTAAAGTGTTAGATCTATCCTCTGTGAATTTCTCTATCAATGGCTAGTCATGATGGATAAGGAAAACTCCAAATCCAGAGGCAATACATCTGAATACCAATTACTAAGGTTAAACAAGGGAATACTGTTGGCTACTAGTCCAAACACAATGCTGTACAAAATGGACCTTTGGTCTTTCTTAGCAAGGACAATTCTTAATTTGTCGAGCCCTTTAAGACCACTTGCAATGTTTTTGTTTGTTTTGTGCTAGCATTTGTCTGCAGCACATATCTAGAGAAATGGCAGCACCTATTTGGGGTTCTTATACTAAAGACATTTCATTTATACCTGTTCATAAGGAACAGAGCATTGCCTGGATGAAATAATCCATTTCCCTAGCTGTACTTCATTTTTTGGACCAGTGCTAATTTGATTCACGTGGTAAGCAGTAACACAAAATAGAACCCACTTACATTATACAAATATGCTGAAAACAAGATTATATTTCAAGGCTTTTATTATTTTAGAAGACCTTCAAAACCAATTCTCGAATTTCAGAACCTAGAAAAACCCAACAATTTGGAAACCAGTTTGACTGAAAAAAAATATTGAATGCCAAACTCACATAAGTACATTTGTGTTCCAGACAGAAGTTGTCTTTGTTCCTGAACTGCACTGGAAAAACGAAGGATGTGCCCAGACATTTTAGTTCATTACAACTTGTGTTTGGATTCTTTAATAGTTACCTGTTCAGTCTCATTGTACTTGGGTGGCACTGGCATTTGTTTCAAATGGAAACAAATTCCCACCTATAACTTTTGTTTGTATATGTTACTTAAGTTATTCCCCTTCCCAAATACCATGCTCGTAGGAAAAGCTTTGCTATTCCGGAAAAAATTAAAATTCTCACTTGAATGGGAAGGGAGGAAACACGTGTGACAGCCAGGCTTTCAGTATAGCAAAGAAAGACTGGAGGAAGAGAAAAGCAGGGTTTGTCTCCCTTTGCCTAAATGCTTTTTATAAATGCACAGAGTCCATGGCACCTTAAAGACCAACAAGATTTTCAGGGTATAAGCTTTCAACAGTCAAAGCTCCCTTTGTCAAATACTACACACAGCTTTACACATGAATGCGAAGATTTATATATGATTGAGCTCTTCCAGGGCTACTTTTAAATGCAGAGAAGATTCCCTCAGACCTTGAATCAGGGAACACTCTCATATAGCTCTGACATGGTCACAAATTGTTCATATCTCATCTGGCCCTCCATGGGCTGCTTCTTTTTCAAGCGGTTGGCAGGGTAGAAGCCTCAGCCAATCAGGTAGGCAGCCTATTACAAGATGGGGAAGAACAGAACCCATCAAGCAAGGTCTCTGACTTGACCCTTACTGTGTGGCGGCCCTCCCCTATAATATATAGTATGTCAGCAGTCACTGTCCCCCCCCCCAAAGATACCAGGTGACCAATGGGAGGGGGTGGAACTGGACAACTTCTGCCTCTTTCATTCTCTGCCCTGGCCTTTCCCAGTGGATACAAGTAAAGCATTTTCCTGCTTCTGAAATTACACTAATATCTAGGGTTGCCAACTCTGGATTGGGAAATTCCTGGAGATTTGAGAGTGGTGCTGAGGAGGGGAAGAAGCTCAGTGTGGATATACCACACAGTCTGCCCTCCAAAATTGCTGTTTCCTCCTGGGAAATTGATCTCTGTAGTCTGGAGATGAGCTTCTGGGAGAACTTCAGGCCCCCCCAACTAATATCTGATAATTTGAATAGTTCTGGCAAAGAGCATCACTGCTTATAAGGAATGACTGCCCTTCCCAAAACTGCAGCCAACAATGTGAATGGGGAAAATGTTGTGCACAGAAGCATTAATCAGAGCCAACAGTGTGTGATGTAAACATGGGCTGATGGCATGCCTGTCAAAAATATATCTTCTGAGACACTTTTTCACCTTTCTTCCCTGGCAAATTGAAGTTCAGAGATGCCACAGAAAAAGAAAAGTGGGTGCAGCTGCAGATACAATAATGCCATCAGAAACATGGCCAGATCTTGCCTAGTCAGCTTAGATCCAAAGTCGGAAGAAATGGCATTTAAATTAATTATCCTTCCAACACAACAGGTTCAGAATGTATATTAATTAGTGACATTCTGAATGCTCATTCCTATGTCTAGGGTAAGACAGTCCCAAATAAACAGGAGAGCAAACTCTACATGCTCTAGAATGAGAGCTTAAAAACTCCATTCCATAAAAACATTACAAAATGACCACTCTAGCTTTCTCTACCCATACTGATTCCAAATACAAAGTTTAAATCCCCAACCTAGATAGCCTAGTTTCTATCAGTTGCTTCCAAGAACTTAAATAAGAGTTGTTTCTTAATAATAAAAGGCAACCATTATTTTTGGAAGTAAACACAACCTTCAGCCACATCCTAAGGGGCAGCCGCCCAAGCTTGGGCTTCAAGGGAATGAACACCCAGTTCTAATTTCATGGCAACCCCAGCTACACATTTAGGGACTCCAGTGAGTTCATGCAAAAATTTTATCAACAAGTAATCCAGTGTTGCCCGTTCCTATTGAAAACTTTTGTTCAAAAGTTCATGCCTACATTTGAGTTACCCATAATATTCTATATAGAAGAAATTACCAGTGCCCCATGCTCGCTTCACTTTTTAGTAGTAAACCAGAAACATGGAAAACATCATCTTTAAAAGAATATATTATATCATATAGATGGTGATTTGTATTTGCTTCTTATTAAGACTCTACTTCCCATCCTTATCATTCAGCACACTGTTGTAGGATACACATGTATCATGTAGTAGCATTACTCACATGTCAGAGACGGGATTAACAGGTACAGTGGAAATGCAAAAACCCTTTGTGGACAGACTTTCTAAGAAACTTGAACATGAAAGGCTGGCCTGCACATGCATATGAGCTCTCTGTACAAACCTGAGCACAGCCCATATGAGCATGGATACAGGAGGACAGCTGAAAACCAAGGAAACTGTGGAACAGCAATTCAAGAACAGAAAAAACCCTCTAGTCTTTTAACATGGACATAATTCAGACAATCTATAATGCATTCTTTCTCAGAATAACTGCATTTACATTAAAACTGAATTAATAGTTCATATTCTTCTTTGTGCATAACTAACACACACATATACACACACAGTCTGATGATAGTATTTATCCACCTATGAACGTGGCACCACATCACTAAAGATGACAATCTTTTTAAAAACTATGCAAGAATTAATATCCTTTTGTTTCTTCATGCACATAGCCATGGCTATTCTTGTCTACAATTACTGTAATTGAAGTGTCAATCTAATTAACAACTAAACTCTGTATAATGCTAATGAGAGCCGAACACGGCATTGGAGAAAAGACCAGCTCTACAGGTGATAAACCTTCACAGTAGTGACATTTTCCAGTGTAAAGTCACAGTTACTGTGATCTGATCAAAGAGAGAGACCCCCATTGGGTCCAATTATAACTATAGTTTTGGGGAAAAATGATTGAGTTATGATGTTCATAATCTATGCAGAAAGGCCTTTACAGTATAGGTCTTTTCCCTATAGCTGTGATCTTTTCAATTTATATCCAGTCTGCATAGATCCTGATAAAAGTTTAGAGTCTAATTCATTTAATTCATGGAGAGCCTGCACCAACGTTCACTTAATTTTTTTAAATCACAAAATGAAAAGAAAATCAGTTTTTAAAAGTAAAAAAGCTCAAGGTTGCAAAATAAATTCTAGTTATTCTATACACACATGAGGTATGCAGCACCATATATATTCTTTCAAAAAGCTAAGAAGAAGTACAGCACTATCTAAACTGGAAACAAGATGTTTTGTGAGGTGGGTGGACATTAACTGTACATCTCTGACTATCAGGGCAATTATAACACAAAACAAAAGAATTTGGCAACTGTCCCTTGTGTACTTAATTACAAACCTTACTGAACTCAACAGAACTAAGTAAATGTGAATGGGATTGGGCTGCAAAGCAATAACTGCATTATTTTATCTCCTTTTCTCCCCCACACAGCCATCTTTGTGATCTCAGATATGCATGCCTTTATCACAATTAAAAAGATCTGATATGTGTGTGTCACATACTAACTCCTGTATGTAAACAAAGAGAAATTCACGGGGAGTACTAAGCCAAAAGCATTCGCCGTGAATGGCTAACTAACACGTGTAAACCTATACTATGCAATAAATAATAGTAAACTTTTAAATCAAAATAAACTTTTATGTTCATAGTGCAAAATTGCAAAATGGATAAAGTGCAAGAGTATCAAAAAGTGCAAAGTGACATATCCAACTGATACAACAACAGCAACTCCCAGTCTTATCAAAGTTTTAATATATGCAATTTTTTCAGGTCAACAGCTACTAACAATGTAACCAAAGTTAAACCAGTCCTAATGGGCTTGGAGTAGCCTAGAAACACTTAGATACAAAATCAGTGAGAAAGTTGAAAAATATATCAGGCTCTTGAAGAAAAGATGTTGTGGTCTAACAGGTGGCCAGTTTCCCATATCATGGCATGAACTATTTATGGCTTGTCAAAGTTCTTCAAAAAGGATGGACTGAAATACCTTGATAAAGGAGCAAAACAGGCTTGGAAGCCAGCCACCTGTCGGATCACAAAGTCACTTTGCACTTCAGCTGCATTCTAGCATCAGCTTTTCTTCAAAAATATGTTTTTCAACTTCTGTTCTTACTGATTTTGTATCTAAGGGTTTATGGGCTATGCCAAGCCCATTAGGACTAGTTTAACTTTGGTTACATTGTTAGTAGCTATTGACCTGAAAGAATTGCATATGTAACATACTAACTCCTGTCATCCCACACCAAGGGGGAAGAAGCTGATTGGATAGTGACTCCTCTGCTCTAAACTGATTCCAAAACCAAAAGGTGACTTGGCCAATGCAAACACTTTGTTTGGCTCATATAAGTGACAGTGAAATGGACCACAAGAGGGAAAAATATAGAAAAGAGTTTGCCAAATATGAAGTAGTTGCAGAGAAGTTGGAGATTTAGAATATGAGAACAGAAGGAGGAGAGGTTATTTTTGGAGCAAGTGAAATTAATCCTCCACTCTAAATTATGGGTGGGATATGTTCTCTATTCCCTTTTGAGTTTTTAACAATACATACTGTGTGGTGGCTGAATCGCTACCATAACAAGATCCTATTTGTTTAATGTTAATTCTGGGTCTGGAAGTAAGGTCAGAATTTTTTAAAAAGAAGAATCAGAAAAGATTCTCATTTGCTGAAAATTAAAACCCAGAGATACTTTTCTGGTTAAAAATTAATGAGGCTTCATAGGTGAAACAGACTGTAAAATCCCTATTCTCTTTAAAATGTAAAATGTATCTGAACGTACGTACATAGGTTTTTCAATTTGTTAACAGCAGTTTAAGCACTGCAATAAGGGAATTCTAAAAACATTACCCCCTGTTCTAATTTGGAGTTTAAATGGAATGAAGAGGGGGACAGCTGAATTAAGGGATACAACACTTAGTCTTTTGGCTGACCACACTTATCCCTTGCTTCTGGTCAATGACTGGCATATGTTGCATTCAATGGAAGGACAAATTTGTACAGCATTGCTTTAAATAAATTACACATTTCATACAATATAACACAACAGTCTTTCAAGGGCCTGATCATTAGATTCACTGCACTGAACTATGTAGAATGGCTCAAGACTTCCAGTCATCCAGAATGGAAAGAGGAAGGAAAAGCCTGAGCCCTTTAGAGGAAGAGACAGACAGAAAGAGAGGGAAGAAGCTGAGCGACCAAATAAAATCAGTCGTTATGCGGCTGCACTGGTTTATTTCTTTTCTTCTATGCAAGATTTATATCCTATCAAAACTGGTTTCCAAAGCTGTTTGAAACAATATTTTCATAAAACCATTCAAACATAACCAACATAATAAAACAGATGCCTGAATTACAGCAGAAAGTCATCAAATTAAAAAGCCGTTTAAAAGCCTCAATAAACAGAACGTCTTCAACCGACAACCAAAAAACAATCACAAGGTGGTCTGATGAATGTTCAATGGGGAAAATATTCTACAAATGAGTACTCTAGACATTGGTTGTCATCCACCTCACCTAAGTCGTCAGGCTTTTGTTGAAGATTTTCATAAAAGGGAAACTTCATGAGAGGTAGGCATTCCTTGGTTCCAAACTGTCTAAGATTTTATTAAAACCAGCACTTTGCATTCCATTGGGACTGCAATTGGCAACCAGTGTATGCCCTTAAGTAATCTCATTACGTGATCAGTTACATGGATCCTGGTATATAATTTAGTTCACAAGACACCATATTCTGAACAAATGCATTTCAGGAATACCTAACTTTCTAGGCTTAATTCAAAAACCCTTACATACCTGAATAATACTTGAAATGCCTCTTCCCATGTATACTTACTCCACCCTTCCTTCCTTTATTTATTTATACCCAGCCTTTCTTCCCAATCAGAAACTAAAATAGCTAATATCCTTCTCTTCTCCTTTATGGTCAAGATTGACACTGCTGAAGATGCATTTGACAAAACACTGCCACTCCTTTGGTTTCTACAGTGGACTGTTCTCTAGTTTTAGATTTTACATTATTTGTTCTTTTATTAATTTGATGCCCTGACCTGGGTAGTCCAGGTGAGCCAGATCTCAGAAGCTAAGCAGGGTCGGCCTTTTGTCAGAAATTGGATGGGAGACCTCTGAGGAAGACCAGGGTTGCAGAGACAGGCCACGGCAAACCACCTCGGTTAGTCTCTTGCCATGAAAACCCCACCGGGGTCACCATGTCAACTCTGACTTGAGGGCACTCTCCACTACCATTAATTTGATATGTTCTTTTATTGTGTTTTAACTGCTATTTTATAATGAATTTTCAATTGTAAGACTCTTTGGGATCAAACATGGCCTGAAGAAGAAAGTGAAAATATAACACGTAAAGTGGTTTATAACATTCAATGAGAATATACTTCTAGTTCTTTCAGGAATCTGAAAAAAGGAGCCTGAATTTTTGAATAAATAAGTGACATTTGCTGAAGATTCAGGTCATAGAAGTGTCCTTTATCTAGCTTCATCAATAATTTTAAGACCCCCAAATTTGGTTTTTGCATTTACTGCTGCCAAAAAAGTATCATCAGGATAGGTTCAAGTTTTGTTTTGTTTGTTTGTTTACAGGATAACCTGCTGCAAAACACTGCTGCAAAACACTGGGTTGTATTTGATCACTTGCATCCTACAGTTTTATGAGCTAAGAGAGTAGATAGATATTGGAGTCGCTGACTTATCTGGCACGAATCTTTCATGGTCCTACACTGAATTTCTCCTCTTTTTATTTTTTAATAGAAAGGTTCTAATTGTACCATTCCTATCCTGGGAGGCAAAATGATGGGCTAGGCACAGAAGACTGGAAAAAATACATTTGCATAACATTAAACATAAGATGCAGCATTTTCACATGAAAGGAGAGACTAATAAATTAGCAGGCACGGGAAATGAAAAGGGGAAAAAAAGAGAGAGAACTGAGGTGTGGGGGGAGTAGAAGTAGTTACCACAGAGTTAAGAGTTCATCAATATGTTCACTAAGGGCCAACATGAGCACTACAGTCTAACTTGCTCTCAAGTAACCAAATCATATCAGGTAAGTTAAATAAGACATTGCAGAGGGTTAAATTTCAGCCTGTTAAAAATGTCTATTTTTAGTTCAATGCACTTTTCTTTATTGTAACCATACATTTAACTAGGCCAATAATTTATCCTCAAAATAACAACACATAGTCAGTGTGTACAAACATTTCGAGAGAAACTGTAACTTCAGATGAGAAATGTTTTGGTGAGGCAGAAAGTAGGAGGTACCAGCGATGGGTGTATCTAACCTAAGTCATAGATCCACAGGAGTTAGCCGCGTTAGTCTGTAGTAGCAAAATAGAAAAGAGTCCAGTAGTCTTAAAGGTGCTACTGGACTCTTTTCTATCTAACCTAAGTATAATGAGACAGTGACAACTGCTTCTACATTCTCTTTGCTAGATTGCACAGTAACATTAGTGATGACTATCTTTACCATGGCAGCTTTGCTCATCTGAACAGGGCCTTCTGTAGATAACTCCCTGCAGCTGGGCAAAATCAACAGCTGCTCATTTTTTCTCTGTGAGCCCCACCTTATAGAATGGCCTGCCTGAAAGCTCTCAGTCTCCTGGCTTTATGTAAACTATACAAAACTGAATTATTCAAGAGAGTTTTCTACCCAGATTATAAGGCTGTGTCATAAGAAATAGCTAAGAGGAATGCTTTGGTAGGGACAGGGACTATATACTATACTACTGGATACTGTATGCTGGTGCAGATATGTGCCACTAGGGAGTTTCCACATTGCTTAACATGCTATGTAAATTAGTGTAATCTGCCTTGGATCTCAGTGAGAACAGCAGACAATAAATAAAATAAAATAAATAAATAAGTCCCCAAATGATTTAAATATGATGAATTTAAATCAATTTGCACATTCTACAGTTGATGGCATTTGTTCCTAAACACACAAGAAAATCTAAAGCTGTTGGCTCTGGGACATGTTTCCATTGGTAATTGTACCACCAGTTCCTTGTTTATTAAGGAGCAAGTATTTCTGCACATCACAGCCCACGTTAAACAAAAGTATACCTTAACTGAGCAAATTTTATGAATTCTGCACAAACAGAAATGATTAAAATCCCCAAAAGCATTTCACTGAAAACAATATGAACATTGTAGCCTGGAAAGAGAATTGAGACTACCTGAAGGGATAGTTGTGCAGTATGGAGCAGGGCTGCTGCCCCAAGAGACTATGATTATCAGCAGTGGCTTTTAACGACTTTGTCCATTAAACTTGCTGTGAGATCTAACCACAGTCACCCACACATCATACCCTCTAGACTAGTGATCCCCAAGGTGATGCCCATGGGCATCAGGGCACCCCGCTGATGTGTTTCTTGCCACCTGCTCGTTTCTTCCATAATGTATTGCATCCCCAAAGCAAACAGCCCCTGGCTTTCCTCCTCATTACTGGAGTAAGAGGTGGGACAGAAGACTCCAGGAGGCATTACCTTTGTGCCTGCAGTCAGCTTCCATCACAGGAGGATGCTTGGATTGGAACCTTGCAACACACTGAAATTGGACCCAGTCCCCATGGCAGCCATTTTTTTGTGGCACCCACTACCTGTGCTCAAAATTTAAATGCCCACAGGTTCAATAACCTTGGGGACTTCTAGTCTAGACTGTATCAGAAATGCAGTAAATGAATCCACAGGCATGGTTAGAACTTAGAAGTCACACAGTATCCCTGTGAAGCTGTGCATGCATGGGCCTGGGTTAGTGTAGATGGCAGACATATTGTAAACCCTAATTGAACCATCTCTGTGGTAGCAGATCTGATAGGTCAATGCGGGAGGCTCCAGCCCTGTCACCTCAGCAGCGGAGAAAGGAGACAGCAGCAGCTCGCATTCCATCTGCCTCCAGCACTATGGCCTCAGCAATGGCATGGGGGGAGGAGGTTCCAAATCCTTCTCCTCTTACCAGCCCACAGCAGTGGTAAAGAGACCATATAAGCACACACAACTGCTCTTGGGTTTTTCTTTTTATAACCCGCCCCCCACAAAGGTTTGGCATTTTTCTGTAAACCTAGGGGGTTCCCAAGTTTGAAGAAAAATCTCCCTTCTCTTAATGTGGCCCCTATCCACAGATTTAAGAATTCACAGATGACCAGAAGATAAATTAATTATAGGCAAATATGCAGATTAGGATGAGGCATAAGACTGCAATTCTCATCCCTCTGATCTCAATGGGAACCTTCATATCATATCCATTTCCACCCTAGTTTCAGATTTTAGACAACAGTGCAATCCTATACAGAGTTAACTCCAGCCTAAAACTAGTATCTCTGAAGTTACACTAGACTACCTATATAGGATTGCACTGTAATTAATGTATAAAACCCCCGAATTATTATATCTCTCCCTCCCCCAGTCAAAAAACAAACAAAAATGCTGTTTCTAATGAATCTGCTACTTATTTAGGGATTTATATCTCTAAAGTGTGAGACAAATCCATAGTGAAATGATGAATTGCAAAACCCAAGTATTCTTGGCAGAAGACAGGAATAGGGCTTTTTCCTCCCTAAAGAGAAACAAAGGATTCCTGAAAAGTCATGCATTGATTTATTTTTCCAATTTTGAATACCTTAGGAGCAGCGGAACTGCTACTGGCATGGTAGTATTACTAACAGTCAATAAATCTAAAATATTATGTGTGAATATTGGAATGAAGCCATTAAGAAGATTACAGCACACAACGCAGCAGAGGGTCCACATGAAAAAAGGACGGGTAATGCAGGACAACTGTGACCGCTGACCTTTGAACAGTCAAGACCACTGGTCAATCTGACAAACTAATCGAGTTCACATGCATAGAAAGTCATCTAGCCTGTAAGTATAATTTAATCGCTTTGGTGGATGATTTAAAAAGGACTGTTAAGTCTCAGGTAATTTATTAAATAGTTGATTAGACACAATGCCAAACAGTAATGTTTTTCAGATTTCATCTGATAACTTTCCTTTAAAATGAAAAGCCATTCATAGTAAATGAGACGTTACCATATTAAATAGAACTATGAAGATAACCATGCAACTGCTTAACAGTTTAACAGTAGAAATGTGATACAGTCTTCTTACTGGTTATAGAAAAGATATTATTTATCACAGATCTCCCAGAGAGCAAAAACAGTTCTAGTCTTTAAGAATATTAAATGTTTTATGGCTTAGGTTTAATTTCTTGAAATTCATTTCTGGGCTGAATTCCCTTTTTAAAGACTCAATTCCTGTCACTTTAGTTTAACTGTAAACAAAAAAGTTCTCTGTCTTTGAGACATTATATTAAAAAAATTATACTTCAGTGTGCTGTGTGTATATACACTGTATTAAAAATATGCAAATATTTGCATCATTATTTAATATTAAAATATTTAATTTACTATTTGTATCTTATTGCAAAAAACTGTAAACATTAATATTAAATTATGAATCCTTATGCTTACTATTTTGTGATACAATGCTGCCCTTTGTCCATTTATAAGCTAAAACCTGTTTAGGGGCTATACAGTAGCTTACTCCCAGCCTGTATTTGTATGTGTTTTTAATTAACAAATTAGCTCCACAAGAAAAGCTGCTTCATGCTCAAGTCAGAAGGAAAAGGATAAGGATTGTCAAGCGTCAAGCATCAAAACAAACTTTGTTTAAGCCAGGAAAAAACTGTATAAATGAGTTATTTTCAAAGTTTTGTTACATATTTTATAGAGAATACTGCATTTTTTCCAAAGGCCCAATGGATCTACTCAGTGAAAATTTGAAATCATAGTTAAATCCTGGTTAAAATGAGTTAAACTGATATTGTCATGAAATTATGTGCCATAATTCTCGAACTGCAGAAACTGCTGGAGTAACAGCATCCAGTTTAACATGAGTAGAACCTAATGCACTCCATTTGAAAAGGAGAACCAGACAAGAAGCCTCCCAAAGAGCCCAAGGTGGACAATCCATCTGGGAGGAGCAGCCCCAATAAGCAGAACAGGTTAACGTGTGCCTGGGGATATAAACTAAGTTCAGGAAAGTCAAATGCTCCTTCATTAAATGGAAGTTGCATCCTCTTTAGAGAAAGTAGAGGTGGTAAGGTTTCCTACATAAATTTACACAACAAAATATTAATGTTATGAATATATCTGCAAGATATATGAAAATGAATTGCATACAAAACATAAAATTCTAGGGATAATATTCATTTTGAGTGTATTTACTTTACCCCATAGTGACATGTTTAAAGTTGCCCATCTGTCCAAATCTAAGGATATATCAGGAATCAACTTGTTAAAATTCAGCTTAATCATATACTTAAGTATAAATATACTACTGCTTGTTATAATTATGGGCCTCTTCACGTATTGTGTGTGAAACATCATTTGGAGAGGTTGCTTCCTCAGTTAAGGAGTTCTCATTCTGGATAAACCTACCTCATATCAAGCCAGCAAATGTAAAAGTCAAGTGAAGAGGTTCTGATTATTTTATCATTGAGCATACATTTACACAATCCTCTCTGCCCAGTTCTGCCCAATCAGCATGCACAAGGAGTGCTGGATTGTGCTCTTAAAGCACAATATAAAATTCGATGCAATGGGAATTACACTGTGTACACAGAGCATTGTCCTACTCTCAGAAGTTAAATCCCTGGGTGCTCAGAACTCAGCACCAGCTTTGTAACTACAGGACTGCAGCTCTAAGGTCTAATTAGTTTATTTTGTTGTTGGTAATTTACATGGCATGTCTTTCTAAACCAAGAAAAGTGGTCATTCATCCTGAATACAAAGCCAAAAGAGATATACTGAACAAGACTCTAACTTGTCCAGCAAAATGCAATAGATTAACAATTATTCTGGCAATACATTTTATTCTGGTAGGCTGGGCTTCATATCAGAAACAGCGAAGTTTAATGCCACAGTTACAGAATTATGAATTTCTGTGACTTTTTCCAGCACATCATAAATGCATAAATTCCGATTTTTATTTGTATTCTGGTTCATCTTAAATGTATGAAAAGTGTATGATAGGAATGTATGGAGCTTTACAACCTTTGCATTTAAATTATAGTACCATGAACGCTTCACTGTCATACTACCTTGAAATGATATATTTGCTTTAATAATACATTAAAATATACTTACTCATTTTAGTAATAGCGCAATTATTTCACCTCAATCTGGACTATTTCTCAATATCTATATATGTAACAGCTGTCTCTATTGCATTCTGTCTAAAACTCATAACACAAAATATGGTAAACGAAGGGGCGTTTTCTTCAGAACTACGTTGCACAACAGCCAGGTAAAATAAATGCTATTTTTTGTATATCTATTTAACATGAAATGTGGAATATGTTCCATTATAAGCAGCAGGAGGAAAAAAATCTCTGTAAGATCAAAGTCCAAGAGGAACTGGCAGTTAATTTATCTTCCTTTACAGACAAAAGACAGTTTTCGTCATTTTCAAAAGGATCCTATGTCTTTTATGATAAACTGGGTTTGCAGTTTAATTTACAAATAGAATTCTAAGTAAGCAGTCTTTGCTCTGCCAAAGCAAATGACAAACAGAGTAGGGGTTTTCGATTCATGCAGTCCTCAGCAGGATAGAAGAGATTAAAATAAAACTGAAATAATTTAGAGAAAACAAATAAATGTTTCAGAAAGTTGAAGGAGATCAAAGTGTGAATTTTTTGACCCCAACTGTACAAGCATTTCTTATTATATTGACCAGTGTCATCAGATCATTAATTAAAAGGAGATGTGCTGGCAGGTGGCAGGGAACTAGAAGCCGATAATTGGCCCCCTTCTTCTTTTTGCCTTCAAAAACTCTTTTTTTTTTTTGCAAGATATGCCACTAGGCAGACAGAAATGCCTACTTTGTAATATAATGATTAAGATGAGATGAAGAGACTCTTGCGTTTAAAGCAGCTATGCCTAATGAATGCAGCTAGCTTTATAATTATGATCTCTTTTTTTCCAATAAGAAGTATGATGCTCCATTCAACATGTCCTCAACTGTCAAAAACAGTTTTTTAAAAAACCCTTAAATATAAGGTCTGCAGCTGGTGACATTTTTTTTTGTTATTCCTTTTATTTCAAGCTAGTAAAAGCAAGCAGAATGTTCATAAGAGGATGAAAACCATCTGATGAAACCTCTCAGGCTTACCACTTCACTTGGTAGGTTGCTCAGGTCACTAAATGGCGTTTCCAATGTGTTTGTGTCAACATTTAGCATCACCACATCTTCCAGTGATTTACTTTTCACTCTCTGGACAAGGAAACAAAATCAATTACAGGCATTTTAAGACGCTGTGTGCTTAATTTAATTTGGTAAAATGCTATAGAGAGTTTGGGACAAAGCAAAGATTAAGTAACATTTTTCATAGAATTTTGCACTGGACTACCATGGCATCTGTGCCTCTGTGGCATGAACGCAGCATTTTACTGGCAAAACAGTATTGCGTGAGGCTTCCACACCTCTTTACTAGCAGGTGAGGCAAAACTGCACTATTTACTCATGCACTGGGTATTGTGTTAGCCTCAGTGGCCATAAACCTTGCCAATACACCAAAGCTGAATCAGTAATGCTCCTAACCTGTCTATAGTGAGAGCAAGGAAGATCATCTATGATGGTATTGCCTGGCCTTTCTGGAGTAATTATTCCTCTTGTCCAATCTATCTCGTCATGTTGGCACCACCTGGGAAAAAGACAAGCTTAGAAAGTTTTCCCAGTGCTATCTTAGGGCACTTTCCTCACTCTCTACTGGTGCAATAGAGGAAACAGCAATCTAGGAGTGGGTACAGCCTACATTTGCCTGTGCTGCTGTACATTTTCTTTCACTCACCAGCTCCTGTCCAAAAACGGAAGCCTTCAGCCTCCCAAATCAATTACAGGCAAATGTGGCAAAAACAAAGGCTCTAGCCTACTTCCTAATTCTTTCTGCTTTTCTCTCCCTCATATTGGAAGTTCAGATGCTGCCAAGTGACCTCCAAAATAGCTCAGTAGAACCTTCTCTCATTCCATTGGATCATGCTAAAGAAGGGGTATAGAAAGAATAGAAGAATGGACGAAAGCATGTTCAGGACAAGTTCTGGGGCCCACCAGAAGTTCCTCTGCTTCCTTCATTTCAACTACTAAAAAAAAAAAAAAGCATCTTATTTTACTTCCGAAAGCAGAGAACACCAAATGAAGTTTGTGGACTGTTGAAGGAGCTTGGAGCTGCCTGCATTCCCAATGCAAAGGTTTCTGCTCCTCATCCTGCTATGCCAGAATTTTCATAGCATGTTCATTTTGAAGCTTTAACACATTCTAAGAGGGGTAGAAGTAACAGGAGAACAAGTCATTTTTAAATATACATAAATAATCAAAGGTAAAGGCACTTACTCACCTCTATTAAACTGAAGTGAACCCCAATCAAATACGGCATTGGTGCACTAAATTTAAAAAAAAGTATATATTAAATCTTCCCCAAGCAAGTTGTTGTTATTTGTTTTCTGCAATGACACTGAAACACACGGTTGTTTTCAATACCTGGTATTTTGTGGTTTGCACTGAATTGCTTGTATAGCATAGTGGTTAAGGACATATGCTAGGATTCCTCTCGACATCCAGAGGTCACCTGGGAATAAAACTGTCCACTATAGAAAGTTGCTGTAAGTATTACTGTGGTAATATATCTGAAGGGTTTCCAACATCCTAAAGAACCATATATACTAATTCCACAGAGGTAGCTGAGATGTAACAAAAATAGACAGGAGTACTTCGGCACCTTAAAAACTAACTTGTTTTTATTCTCACATAAGCTATCCTTTGTTAAGGATGCATATATCTGAAAAAGTAAGCTGGAGCCAACAAAACCTTCTGCTAGGATAAAAACTTGTTACTATTTAAGGTGCTACAAGACTATACTATGGAGGCAATCCATTCTACCAGGGCATCCTTTCTCTGTGTACATGCAGAAATCTCTACCAAACTCTCTTCAGACCTTTGTACAAGCAGTACCATTTTCAGAGGACCAATGAGATCACCCCCAAAATTTATTACTATTATGTTTCCCTTCTTCTATTCCTTGGTACTTGCTCTGGCAGGAATTAGAACCCCAAGCCTTATGTACAATGGAAATACATTGACCTACCTCACAGGGCACTTGTGAGTGACAATATAAGGACACTATATTTTGTGGTACCTTATAGACTAACACAATTTTATTCCATCACAAGTTTTTTTTAACGACTCTACTACTTCTTCAGATGCAATGAGCGGCTCCTCAATATACATTTATGTAGAGCTAACAGGCCTTAGTTAATTTAGCATAACAAATGAACAGCTTCTCTATTTTTCTTGATTTGAAGCATACCAAATTACTTTTCATTCTGTACTTCCTGGGCCTTGGACCCTGCTTTTTTCATACCCCTACAAAAAATGGTTGCCTAGTGAGGAGCAACATTACATTTGAAGAAGCAGGCTTTAGTCCATGAAAGCTTATCAGGGAATAAAACTATGAGTTTCCAAGGTACCACAGAAGATTTCTGACTATTTTTTAAAATAAACTGTAAATTGTAAACAGTATTGGAATCTTTAGTAAGCATTAGGACTTATGGACTGGAATCATACTTTTATAATGAAGTCATTCAGCAGTAAATAAACCCCTACTTCTATTCTGAATAGGAGATAAGGTATTATAAAGAACGTGGCAGACTGCACTGAAACAGCAAAGGCCCTATGGACTATGAAAAATTATTACAAAGTATGTGTGGAGATAAGAATTCTTTGCTACAATAATATTTTTAGATAGGAAAAAGCAGGTGAAAAAAGATTGTGAGCACGTGTAACTCAGATAAATAAAGTAGGGTTAGTAGGATTAGTAGAATTTTAAAACTAGGACATTGTTTCCATACACATCTTCTGTCCATCATATACTTGGTAGAAGTTTAGCCTTGTACTGATAGTCCATCTTATTTAACAAAATAAAATCTAAGCTACAGAATTTCTGCATCTCCACCACCAAATATCTACCAGCATATGGCACAAGGATTCTGGGCAAAGTATATCAGGTCTGATAAATGGCAACCTGCCTGTGCTGAGGACTTGATAATGTTAATGAACTGTTCATCCATCCCCTGTGGGATGCAAAAGCAGCTGGTACCAGAAAGGCTACCCAAAAATGATTCACAAAAGAACCACAATAGACCCTCCACTTAAGGCTTCCTTTCCTCTGTTGGCTGTCCAACACAAGTTCTTCAGCATCTCTGGAGGGGCTTTTTCTCCCCTGTGGGTCTGTTGCTAGGCAAGAATGCCACACACATTCCCTTCTGCATTTATGAATTTTCAATAGCCAGCACAGAAAAACAGAATGGTCCAAGTGAGGGTGGTAGCTCTCCCTCCATATTATTTATATATATTTTTAAGTTCATATCTCATGCGGCTTGCCCTGCATTTTCCCAAACAGGTGCCCATTTTGATGGTATTGATTATCTGTCATCGCAGAGTCTTTTGTACTCAGATGCACATGGCCAGCAAAATACAAGGGTCACAGAAGGGATTCAACAGGGGAAAGACTTGCAACATCAGGGAATGTGTGCTGGGACCAATTTATGTCCCTCATTCATGACATGCATCGTAGGCACAGATGACCTAACACCAGGTTCACCTGAGACACAATGATTCAATATCACGGACCAGCATGGAGCTGTTGGTTAAAGCAGACAGAATCAGATGAAGCTGAACTGCAACAAACCTTTTCCATAACACAGACAAGTTTAGCAGTAAACCTTCCTTACACAACACCACTCCAGCACTCAGTCACTCCTCCTTCCATAGACATGGCAAAAAGCAGAGTATCTAAAGAATCACTTAACTGATCTATAGAAACATGTACATTAGACCTCGTAATCGAATCAAGCTGACTTGGAATGTTGCTTTTGGGATAGTGTGTGCAGAATCTTCTATGAGAACTAGAGTTTATATCACGGTCAGCATTGTTGGATTAAGAGAGGTTTGATAGCTGAGTTGGAATTATGGTCATAAATTGCCCCTGAACAATACCTGCTTAATATACTAGCCTCTAGACAGCTGAGATTGAGCACCACTCTGGAACCCTTTCAGTGATGATCCCCCACTTGGTGGGACTGGCCTCCCAGACAATGTCAAAAAGCACCACTGCTGCTGTTTTCTAGAAGGCTCTGTAAGTTGGAGTTAAAAGCTATTCTTAAAGTTTGTTTTGCTTATATTAAAGACGGGCATTTTCTGTTTTAAATAGCTATTGTTTTTATTAAGTTTGTTAATAATAATAAAGTAGAGTGAATAAAAAAGTGAATATGCATTTTCATTTTAAGGAAGTGTCTAAAAAGGAATCAAGTTGTTTAAGTACCTCCATCTTTTCAGAGAAACTAATACCAGAGACTTCTCGATCAATTACTGCAAACATGGGTTTTGCCAATGGAGAATATGAATCAGAAGACAAACATTGTAACGGAAGCTCTATAAGATTATCTCTATCTGTCTATATGCATGTGTGTGTGCACGCATGCATGCGTGCGCGTATACTTTCTCTTTTGCTAATCGCTTGTGCATGTTATTAGTAAGAGAGGTTTCAAATCTAGAGCACTAGTTCCTAAAATAATTACTTTTAAAATACAGAACATGTTAATTGGAAAATGATTACAGCATTCTCATGAAAAGAAGCTTGTCTATGCTGTAAGGTAGACAGAGGGAAATCTCATATGAAGTCATTTTGCAGCTCTAAATAGAATTGTCTAATCCTGTTAAAGTGCTAATAGAGCTTCAGGAAAACAGATGCTTCATCATGCAATGAAACAAGTTCTCATATATTGCTATCTCAATAAGCCTAGTTAGGCAAAAAATTATCTTGAATGGTCTGCAATAGCCTCTTTCATGTCCGAATATTAAACTACATTATGATGCCCAAATTTAATTTTATACATACAAGAACAGCAGACCACCCAGACAGTGACAACATTTCATAGCCTGTGAAAGGAAAAAATCCAGGCATTTTTGAAATCCTAAATTTTCTCTGTATTTTTCAGACAACACACAGCCTCAAGTGAATGACATTCATCCACGAGGGTCTTCTAGTTTTAGATTAGCAAGAAATAACAACTAGAAACCACGTTAGTGCCTTCCTTGATAAAAATTCATAATGTGATTTTTTTTTAAAAAGTAATATCTGCTCTAATACTTCTTCCAATGTTAGCTTCCCAAATCCAGAGGAAGACAACATTGTTTACCCGAAGGACAGCCAGATTCCAATGCTCATGAGAGTTACATCATAATTAAACGTAAGACCTGCCAAATACAGTTGAAAATTTAATACACAACATTTATAACAACTGTATTTTTATTTTATTTACAACATTTAAATCTAGTCCTTCCAGAAAATGTTGATAGTGACTAACCAGTATATATTAAAATCCAAAATCCAATTCAAAAATAAAATGTTTACTAATCCTCACATTAAAAAGATTGTTCCCTAAAACACAGGATAACCAGCGTGATACAAAAGTTAGAGTGTAATGTTTTGGGACCTGAAAGACCCGAGTTCAAATCCCCACTGAGCCATGAATCACACAGGGTTACCTTGGATCAGTAACTCTCTCCCAGGCTAACCTACCTCACAGAGATGCTCAAAACACAAATGGGGGTGGTGGCAGCAGGAAGAATTCTATTCCTCTCCCTCAGCGACTTGGTGGGAAGGTGGGACAAAAATGGATAAATAGGTAATCTCCCACATCCCTCATATACATAGCTGCTGTGTCTAGACAACTATCAACAGAAGGCCAGTTGAAAAAGAAAAGGCTTGCATATCTTTGTAAAAGTGGAGCCAGGTTTTGTTAGATGGTTCCATGGGGGTGCCACAGAGAATGCCCAACAATAATCAAAAGCAATCACCATACCTATACATACTACTGGAATATGCTAATTTTAAATACATCCCTATGTCTACAAAAGTTTTTAAATTCTATGATGAATATAGAATCTTTTTAGTTTTGCTCTATACCACCAGTACTAGGTTCAGCCTAAAATTTCTGACGCTCCTCAAATTAAACAATGAGAGGTTAGTTTGTTTAAACAGCAAAATATTTTCTGTCTTACCAGCAGTAGTCCAGCAAGTGTGGAGGGAGCACTGGGATGTATATGTGTTGCCAGTACATTGGATAGAGCAGTGCAGCCGACCCATGAATGCAAGCAGTTAACTAAAAGGAAACGCAATTAGAGAATTAACAATGAAGTGTTCTAACCACAATAAAAATTAAATTGAAATAAATCTAGGTTTTTAGCACAAAAGAAAAGGAATTGCAACATAATACATATTTTGTAAACAACCGAGTTAGAGCCAGTTTTTCCACACACCATTCAAAAACCAGCCTGGTAGCTGCAAAAAAATTAGTAACATGAAAGAGTAGAAGCCCAAATGGAGCGCATATGTGTTGGATCCAATCAGCAGTGGAGCTCTACTTGTCGAACCCAAATCCTCACCACCATCCCTTCCCACTACGGCCTACTACATCTGCCAAAATGTTACTCTTGGGATTCAGGGGTTTTTTAGGAACAGCACTGATAGAGATGTGCAGATCTGCAGTGGGAGGGGGAAAGTGGCAAATCATCCTCTTCCTCCGCCAGTGGAAAGGCTTTTCGACCAGAAAACAAGAGTTGAAACCAACTACCTCTGTTTGAAAACAACTACTACACATATTTAGATAAAGCTCTACTAGAAGAGCTTCTGGACTGCACTTCTGAGAAGGGCATTTTAAGAATGTCTATACACAAGGACTGAAATAAATGTTGTATGTGGAGCCTTATTTTCCCATGTGATTCTTTTCCGCTCATTTGTAGATCATGTGGATTTAGTGGGAAACACTGTAGTGTACACTGGAAGAATACTCGGTAAGATAAGTGGGTTTTTTTTTCTGTTTACAAGATTATTGGGCTATCCATGAATTTTTGGTATTCCAGATTGACATGTCTAAGTAAATCTCTCTCTCATTGTTGCTGTATCCTTCTGCTGCTGTAATATTGTGTAAGGCAGAGTATCTCCTTTCCTTTCCAGAGAGAGATAACCTATACAATAAATTTACTGAAGACACCAGCTTCCGTGTTGTTCCTCACAAGCCTAGCATATTTAAAGGAATCCCTTTTCCTTTCATGCCTCCCCTCTTTGTGGTGCCACAAGAAGAAAGGGATGCAGTTCCAAGGCTAGTGATTGGCACCCACAAGGCAGGAGGATTCTAAGGCCTGACTCACACATGCAGGAGAACTGAAGTCGTAAATGAGGAAGCAAAGCCCTGAGTTGGTACAATGGACCACGCCACTTCAGACTAAAAGGGGCAGAGTCCAACTTTGAACATTACTTCAGTTTTTAAACAATCCATGCCAACAGAAAACTAGCAAAGCAGGGAGAAAAGTTCTACTGCTATTTTTTGTCTGCTGTGCTGGTATTCTGTTCCTGGCAGTTTTTAACATAGTGAAATATTCGTGGGGTTTTCCACGATCCTCCACCAGCAGTCTGAAGAGGTGCAGTCTGTTCTACCACCTCAGGCTTCTGCAATTTCATTCCCTTTTATGTGTAAACCAGGCTCCAAAATTCTTGCTACTGCTAACTAGGAAAAGGAAAAAGAAGAGTTGAAGGAGCTTGCAGGAGAAGCAGCTCCCTGTTGAGTGACAGTAGGTTGGAAGGGCAGGACTTCAGTTACTCTGTGAAGCGACAGAGTGATCTGAGAGCTTGGTTTATCACATGGCATCTTCCCATGGGAAAAAACAAACAGGCAGGCACAACCATGTGACAAGTATAAAGCCTGTTTTGGCCTTTATATAAATTCTCTCTGAGATATTCAAGGCACAAAATGCACATATGCTAAATATTTATTCACTGAATACTGTGAAGTGACTATAAGAGATGCCATTGCACCTATGCAGCTCAAATGAAAGAAATAACCAAATAGCACTGTAATGAAATATCTTATTGTCACTTCACAGCATTCAGGTTTTAATCAAGTATGTCTTTTAAAAAAAATAGTTCTACAGTAAGTTTCACTATGTACAGCCAGGAAACATAAGTTTGAGTCACCAATAGTGAACATGCAGCACCATGAAAATTCTGCAACCATACTGCACTATTTATCACAAGGCAATGCAGTGGAAGATGTGGGCGTGGTTCTCTTATCTTCCTTTTCTACTTTTTAAGGACTACTGATAGGCAGGGGTCATTTCGTAGAAAAAGAGCTGGAGGAACTCATTAGCATAGCTCATTAGCATATGCCATGCCCCTTGCCATCACCAGAAGTGTGTCATTGACATAACTGATTTGCATATGTCACACCCCCTGACATCACCTATCCTGGCTGTTTTGGACCCAATCCTGGTCACTCAGGGCCGAAATTGGGCCCAAAATGGCAAAAAGGGGCCCAAAATGGTCAGGAACGGGCCACTGCTGAGTGGGAGAGTGATTCACCACCCATCAGAGGCTCGATCTGGACCATTTCAGCCCCAATCCAGGCTGAAACGGGTCCAAAATAGCCGAGAGTCAGGTGGGTGGCGCCACCTGACATGTGACCTCTTTGGGGAACTGCCAGAACTGTGTTCCGGCGCATTACCCCTCGAAATGAGCCCTGCTGATAGGCTAGCGTTATATGTTCTTCCCAGCGATTTTTAAAAGACCAATTGTACCCATGTTCTCCCCAACATAGATTACTGCAGCAAAACATCTTAACCTTTCCACAGTTGCATAGCAGAGCAAATTGAAACAAATCTCCCTCCTCATGCTATTACTAGCTTTTTAAAGGGGAAAATACCCATGGCCCTGTCTTTGCCCATTTTTTCCTTTTAAAAAAGTTAACAACAAAAGTGTAGTAGTGATGGCAGAACTATGATTAGCAAAATTATGCAGGCTCCTAATATATTACAGAAACTTCCAGGGCAAAAAAAAAATCATTAACATGCCAGACAATCCAGCCCAAGCTGGCTTCATTTACAAAATAGCTTCTTGAGTAATGTTGAACAACTGCTTGCTTGAGGAAAGCAGGGTGCTTAATTTTCTGTAGTGAGGTATTCATCTCTTGTAAAAATTATCCCCCCAACCCAGCTTGCTTTACAGTTCAAAAAGGTTGCAAAGGAGTGGCATCTTACGCAGGACACAACAAGCTTATTTATTTACTTTACTTTTTCTTAACAGTTCAGCCTAACTGTAATTATTAAATAGTGCCACACAGCAGAAATAAATGAATATGCTCTTTTCACTTGTGCAGATTACCAGATAAGTTTATTTTATTTAGGATATTTCTATATCCCCTCTTTAGAGTCCCCCTCATGGCAGTTGGCAATGAAAATCATAGTATTTTTTTTTAAAGCCATTGCATTATCAGACTGGTTTCATATGAGCAAGATTTTTCTTTCCGTGGAACAGAGCTGATAAACATCTGACTGACTTTAACCCTTCTTAGTTTAAACTCTGCTACACATTTCCTAACTCTATAATAATGGGAAACAGCTACAATGATCAGAATATGCTTTTGACAAAAGGACACATTAAAACACCTTCAGAAACCTATCATACATACAATCTTTCTTCTATTTTCAGTTTAACCAGGGATAGAATACCCCATAAAAGGGACTTCTATGAGTTCACTTGAGCCTTACTGAAGAGGCAAGGAAGATACAGCAGCACAGACGCTTCTCCTTGTCGCTACAGTGATGTCAGAAGTGCTGACTTTCATGGCAGAATCTATAACAGGCCTCTTTCTGAAGCCCATGCCTGTCCTCCAGAAATGAGGGCAATGCTGGCAAGGAAATCAGCATCTTGTGGATTATTCCCAGGGTCCAGAGCTTAACATCATGCCAGCAGCATAGAAAAGAGGTTTGCTGCAGTAGCTCCTGTGCTGCTCAGGTAACATGAGAACAGGACTGACGCCAGACCTTCTAAAGTAAAGAACTCTGAGTGTGAACAGAGGGATCGGGCAGGTAAGTATGGTCAAAGGGAAGTGACAGGATCAGAGCCATCTAGGCCCACAGGAAGAGATCACCAGGAATGAAAACACCTGATGAGAAACTATTTTTTCGTAGAGTTTCTTGAGCTGTAGTTCTGAGATAAGGGCGTGGGGCACCGGCTACCTGTACTGCACTTTCAAGGAGTGGCCTGGGAAGCTCAAATGCCTGCAACAGCTGTTCACGTTCCATGCTTTAAGAAGCTTTTCCCCCTAGAAAATATTCAGCCACAGCAACATCTCTCAAAGAGAACTGTGCTTCTGTTTCAACATCATCCCACCATTTTGGTTATACACACATAAGAAGTATTTATGCAGGTGAGGGGGGAGGGAATACACATTTTAGAAACATATCCAAGCCGGGGGGGGGGATCACAGTTTCATGCAGCACTGTTTGCTCTTCACTCAGATTAATCTAACAGGATTAAATATGGAAAAGAAGAGGGTCTGAAAGCTCCAGAGGGATATCATTAGGGCAAATTGCCAAAGAATGAAACATGAGCCAGTCAGGAGAGGCGGCAAGACGCAGTAATACCAAGGGACTTGAATGTTCGACAGTTGGAGCTTCTGTAATGTGTGAACTACGGGTTACAATATCAAGAGACTCTGTTCACTGACACATAGAATGTCACTATTGACCACCAAACTGCCCAAGCTTGACAGCTCTACTATAGGCAGCCAAAGATGTCATAATTCCACACTTAAAACTGCCCCACTTCTGATTAAATTTTTTCCCTACCTCTCTGCCAAACAGCTGCAATTTAACTGGATTGTGTTGGCTCCCTTTGTTACTTAAGATAACTGCCATTTTAATTACTGTTTTCTTGCAAAAGAGGTAATTTAATGGTTCAGCAAATGAACAGTTTGCTGTTCTCTAATGCTGTTCCACTGGATATATTTGCAATTACTTTCCTCTATAATTTCTTTAATACTCACGATGCTCCATCATCATTAAGTACTATACTTGAAGGTAATTTTTACGCATAAACTAATTGGGAAAGTAAATATTACAATAATCACTGACTGGAATATGGGGAGCTGCAACCCATGGCAGCTCCCCACGGCACAAAGCAGAATGCCCTCTGCGGTATATATACCTTCCTAATTGAGGATTCTGCAAAGCCTGAATGGTATAAATCATAAAATCAAGTCAATGGCCTTCTGGAATAAACCCCTTTTAAAATTTCTTCGAGAATGACTGAAGAAACAGTGACCATCTCAGCTCTCAGGGGAAAGAGTGCCATAGCCTGGGGCAGTGACTGAGAAGGCATTCCCACAAATTCTTGCCAACCCAGTCTTGAATAATGCAGCTTCCCACAAGAAGGCCTCGCACATTGATCTCAACAGTTAAGCAGGTTGATATGAGTGGAAGCGATTCTTCAGGTACTGCAGAACAACCAAAGGCCTGCAAGGAATTGCAAGAGGCAAGAGAAATAAAAGACTGAGAAACCCATGGAAATCTCCCATCTTTTTCACAAGGAAAAAGCTCTCTGGAGGGAAGGCCGCTCTCTCACACCCTGCACTTTAAGCAAATCAGCCAGGGTCATCATTCGCAGCTGCCTGAAGCATATTACACCCTCAGCACGCTTGAGGGAGGAGGGGAAATAGGTCTCTTGGTTAATTTACAAAATTGTATTTTTCTATATATGTCAGGAATCTCTGTCTAAGTACATAGGTACCCCGACTTTTCTGTAGGTGGTCCAGTTTTGCTACTATTCCGATTGGCGCAAGGAACCCAGGTTACCATTAGATACACTAACAAAATTGGGGATCATCAGGAATCATGGGAAGAACAATTTTTAAAAACCCTTCTTTTCACAAAATCTTCCCATCTAGGAATCTATAAGGGTTTGGGCATTCTAATTATCCTCTTCTTTTTATTTTTAGCATATTGTCAGCTGCTCTGAACACACTGTTCCTTCTGGAGCAGATTTAGCTCTCATCAGTGTTTAATGGGGGGAAGTTTATCACTCACTTGATTAATTTCCAGGGTCATATTTGTCTGCATACCTAAGGAATAGTTACCAACTATTGGTAACTATTGGCTTTGCTAATGAGTTAGGGACCTTAGACTTCACCATCATGTTGCCTTACTTACTACCTGTTGCTTTAAATATGTGCTCCTGTGAGCCACCTGTGCTTCATGTTATTTAATATCAGTCCTAAAATTGCTTATGTTCTGTTTCAGCATTTCTTCAACTCTGTATTGGATTCTTGCTAATGCTGTGTCTTTGAAAACTTGTACTTATTTACTCTGTGGCATTGTTTATGGAAATGTCCTTAATACTGATCTCTGGACAACAGGTAGCAGTTTCCCTGGAGAAAATGGCTGCTTTGTAGAGTAGACTCTATGGCATGATATTTCAATGAGCTCCCTCTCCTCCCAAACCCAACTCTCCCTAGGCTCAAACCCCAAATCTCCAGAAATTCCACAATCCAGAGTTGACAACTTGCCTAGGAGCCCCCATGTTTCTTATGTTTTTATGGCCTCGTGTTTACAGCTTTCATGACTGCTACAACCACATACTTTGATAATGATGATCCATCAGAAAAGATAACATGTCATTGTGTAGAATATATATTCAAACACTCAATGAAATCAAGACTGTGCACTTTATTGTGCTCTGAGACTTTAACCATTATAGCTTAATTTTGCTTTTTTCTTATATTTCTATACTTAATATTTATAATACTGCTTTTCAAATTAGTGGTCCATTTGTGTAACTGCCAATTTTTATCCAGCATTACCATGTGCAAATGGAGAAGCACAAATTCGTATACTTAATTCTCAACATGGCCATATCTATGGATACTTCAATGCAGAGACCAGAACCATGAACAGACAAGATAGGATTTTCTACAAACCTGAGAAACCCAGTTTTGAATAACAGAATCATAGAGTTGGAAGGGCGTTACAGACCATCTAGTCCAACTTCCTGCCCAATGCAGGAACAGCCTAGACCATCCCCGGCAATTATTTGTCCAGCCACTCCTTGAAGACTGCCACTGAGGGGGGACCCACCACATCCCTAGGCAGCCATTTCTACTGCTGAATTACTCTTACCATAAAGAAGTTTTTCCTAACATCCAGCTGGTACTTTCTCTCTTTTGTGTAAACCCGTTATTGCTCTTGTGCTCCGCAGCCACCCAATCTGGCCAGATCTGGGCTGATTTAGGCCTGATCCTGGCCCAAATTGGGCCAGATTGGGTGGCTGCAGAGCACGGAAGCACTCCCCCACTCTGCAGCAGCCTGATCTGACCTGATTCGGGCCTGATCTGGCCTGCAGGAGAGCACAGCGCCACCTGGGAGTGCATCCCCAGGAGGCCCGTGCCTCCCCCACAAGCCAGGTAAGCGGGGGCGGGGTGTGGAAGCAGACTGGCAACCCTATTGTTAGATAATACAGGAAGTTGTCTTCTGCAGCCAATTTGCATCCTTTTTCATAGAAGGAGAATTGTACAAAATTGGCCTCGTCATAGACATGTCTCCATATGCAGTATCAATCTCACACCTGTGTGCACTCTCCACAAAAAGAGATTGCCCGTTGTGTAAGCATATCGAATAGGCTATGGCCCGTATGTTTTCTTTCTCTGTTTATCTATAATGTCAAAACACTTGTATGTTGAATGGTACAGAGGTTTCTTCTATCATGGGTAATTAGAGTGGCCAGTTAATGCTTTATCCTAATTGAGGATTATAGGAGAAATTAATTAATGAAATTGCACTTGCACTGAGAAATGCTTATAGGCACAAAGAATGTCAGATGGATAATAAGTTTATTGTAGCACATATTTCTGTGGACTACAGCCTGCTTTGTCAGATGCATGTTTTTGGGACATTGGCTTAATTACTGCTTTCATTTATGGATAGACAAAGTTTCAAAATTCTAGTACATTTTTATGTGCACAAATAAAACTCATTCTCTGGGGGTCTTTATTTGTATAACTATTGAGATGCATCACATAAATGAATTTTCTCACAAAGTTAGGAATTTTTTTGCAAATGTCTAGCCAATGTGTACTCTCTGATTATGAATAGTACATGGAAAACCTCAAGACATAAGCTGCATAGCTTGCATAGGAGCTAGGCAGGTTGGATGGAATAGCACAACAGATGCAGGACCGGGGTGGGTGTCTAGTCTTCTCATGAAATTATGAGTGTATAAAAGAAGACTACCATTTCAAAATGCTTCAAGAAACATTCATTTAATCTAATACCACGAATCCAAATCATGTTATCCATTTGAGACTGAGCATATTATTACAAATTTATCGGTCGCACAATTGTCAGGCATTTAAACTTGCATCAATATATAGCTCTAACAAACTCATCAATTCAAAAGGCAGCATAATGAACAAAGTGACTGCCAATACCACTTGCCTATAGCTTTAAATGCTAATGATGTTTTTGTGTCTCTAAAACACTTCAAGCTCTTACAAATTGCATTGCTATTTTGAATGCTTGAATGCTGTGAGCAAGCATGTTTCCCAGTAAAGACATATTTTGGTAGCTCTCTGCAAATTCATATAATTCAAGTCAACACTTAGAACTATTTACCTTCTACAATGCAAGGAAATGTTTTTGTTATCACCTGGCAGTTAAATTTCTATTAATATAAATTGCTGCATTCAAAGCATTTTAGGCAACTTTGTATAACAAATTATGCAGGAAGATTTACCAGTTTGGCACACAAAATGCAAGAATTCATTAACAGATTATGAGAATGTTGTCCAAAAACTAAAACAAAGTGACTCAAATGAAGCCTGTTCTTCTGTCAACCTGCAACAAAGGAACCACACAAATAGTGATTTGCACATTTAAGAGAATACTGCTTCATTCAAAAAATCAGCAACACCTCTTCTTAATTCATGCAAATCCTTTTATTTTGCGAAACAACAAACCCTGTGCTTTACATGTGAAAGTGTTTTTACCTCTGCCTAATTCTGGAAATTTTCATAATGTTGCTTAAATTAAAAGCAATTGCATCTACTAATTCATGAAATTGTCAATACACCTTTAGCTAATTTAGAACATTTACTCCAAACAATGATCAACAATATCCATGTAGCTTATTCATGGCTTATTACTAAAGTGACCAGAATATTTAATTCTCTAGCTGGGTAAATAGCGTTGCTAGTTTAACAGATGAATTAGGCTATTGTATATATTAAGCATTTTCTAAATACAAAATTATGTAACTTTTATGTTGCAGGATTTACTAACAGGTTATTGTGGTTATAATGAAATCTCCAAATAACCTTTGGGCTTTTCCGCATGCTCGACTTGTTCCTGATTTTCTTGGCAGTCAATCCACAACCCAGAGGCAGGAGACGGGGGCTGGCACTGACAAGGCAAACTGACCTCTGTTGGGATGGAGGCCAGAGCAGCAGTGGCTATGTGCTTTTCAAACTGTACTGCTTTTTATGGCACCAGAAGTAGCCACCACCACCACCCTCTCCTCTGGGCCACTACGACTTTTTTTTTTAATTGCCAATTCCATATTGATAGATCAATCAGCTGTTGTAATAATAGGTGCAGCAGGTTCTCTGAATTCTTTAGTCTTTAGCCCCTTCCCTTGCAGAGATGTAAGGAAAAAGGCATATCTCTACAATGGAATGTGCTATAAATACTGTGCACGTCCTGTAAATAACTAAGTTTCATAAGAAAAAGCTACTGAATCTTGAAAAAAAATGATCCTATAAAATTTCAGGCTAGATATGAATTACTAACCACCTGATGATCTTCTGACACTGTACCATCTTTCTTATTATTCTTTTACATTTCAGAAGCCGTATTGTCTACTTCCAAGTATTTTCCTTGTTCCTGTCAATATCATATATTACATGTATATACATCATATGCTGCTATATTCATATGCCCTTTGTCCACTTATTCATCTCATTTTATATGTTTTTAAGTCTTTTGGGGAAGGGTTATGGCTCAATGGAAGAGCCTCTTCTTTACACACTGAAGGTCTCAGGTTCAATCCCCAGCATCTTGAGTTAGGACCAGGCATTAGGTGATTTGAAAGACCTCTGCCTGAGACCCTGGAGAGCTGCTGCCAGTCTCAAAAAACAATATTGACCTTGATGGACTGCTGGTTTGATTTAGTATAAGGCAGCTTCATGTGTGTTCAAGTGTGTACCCTGCTTTTTGATAGGCTGATTTTTTAAAAACTTATTTTTACTTCATAAAATATTTTATTGCTGGAAAAGCAATTCACATATTGCATTATTAATATATCTGTTCTGTTCAAAGTTCACTGACAAATTCCATTCACTTTTTACCTGTTTAGTATGCTTAATTTCTCAGGATTTATTTACAGATTATTCAGATCTGTAAATTTACATTTACATGATGATTCTGGATCACAGTATCAATTAAACTCTTCTTACAACATGGTTCTCATAACAACTGAGATATAAAAAGTCAGAGAGAAAAATCTAGCTGTGAAAATCTATCCAAAGATTGCAGACACACGCAGAACAGGGAGATAATCAGCTGTGATCATCAAGGGCCAACTTCATTTATATTACAGCAAGATAAGGATCTGCAGTGTCCCAGGTCAGAACTTACTCCATACTTAAATCATAGTGCAGGCAACTGATAGGATATCCTTCTCTGTCCGTTCAGCCCTGTATTTCAAGGGTCAGGCCACCATGGCCCTGAGCGTTCACATTATAAACTGCCCAGGTTTTTCCTTGTCAAGCATTTATGAGTGCTCGTAGGTATGCCATGCCCCTTCCCCCTATCTGTGAGATCTTAAGGTATGAAGGATAAGAGCAGCCCTCAAGGGGTTCCTACCCCAGTTCT
Source organism: Eublepharis macularius (assembly GCF_028583425.1). Classification (NCBI taxonomy): domain Eukaryota; kingdom Metazoa; phylum Chordata; class Lepidosauria; order Squamata; family Eublepharidae; genus Eublepharis; species Eublepharis macularius. The sequence goes on from NC_072794.1 coordinate 41,478,475, forward strand.
ATGAAGGCACCATAGCCCCAAGTCCTGGTCTCAGGACCGGCCCCGTTCATCCTTCAACTGATGCCTCACCTAAGCTTTATATATATAACTTAACTTCCAGCACTATTACTGTCACCAAATGAAACATATCTAAGGTAACCAACCCGCTCAGCCTAGGTAAGTCAATTCCTGCAATCTTTAGAGTACAGTGGGGGAAAGAAAAAAATCCTTAAAATGTAGCCAATTCAGCCAGAGAGGCAAAAAGCCTCTATTTGAACACACACACACACACACACCAGTAGATGACCATGTTCAGTTTGTGTCCACACTGAAACACTGGGAGGAAGAGAGGGTGCCATGATGGAGGTGGATCACAGCAGTCTATAGAGCAGAACCACAAGTGACAAAAGGCACAGGTTGGACACTTGTCTGCTTCCCTCAAGTTTTGATGGGAAATGTAGGCATCCTGGTCTCGCAGCTTCGCTCTCTGACTGCTGTCCAATGGACTTTTCAACTGTCACTTGTCCAACATTCCGCCAAGCTGCCTACATTTCCCATCAAAACTTGAGGGAAGCAGACAAGTGTCCAATCTGTGCCTTTTGTCACTTGTGGTTCTGCTCTAAGGCAGCTTGCTGATGCTTTAAATAAGCCATTGCTTTCCTGCTCCTCATATAGTGCACTCACTCTCATGGGCACAACACCTAGTGACTCCCTACCCCTGACTGCCAGCAAACCCTACCTCCTCCAACCCACCCTTGTTGGGAGGTAGAAAGTGGAGCAGAAGTCTTTTGATCTCTCAAGAGCTAGCTGGAACCCTGCATTTCTATGCTTTAATGTGCCTTAATGAGAGTGCAGAATCAGATACAAAGTTCTGACTCAGTCATTTCAGAAATGTAACTTCTCATGTTCGGAAGTATTTGAAAAACTCCTAATTGTTGTATTCAAACTCAATAAAACTTATTTTTAAAAAGGCATACATCAAACTGCCATCTGAACTCTGGAAATGAAGATGACCTGTACATATGGCATTTTCTGAACTCTTACAGTCTTAAAATGAAGACACAAAAAATTGCAATGTCAAAATCCACCTCGTTTTTTAAAGCATTCTCTCAACCCTTCCAATCTGTTCTCTTGCTTCTGTACTGCAATTATCCCCTCAGATAAGAAGGGCGACTCCAAAAAGTAACACAGTTCTGCATAATTTGCTAACTGTAATAAAGACAAAACTCAGAATTGGGGATTAAAGAACACAAACTTCCCCAAGTTTGGAACTCTGGGCTAATTATGTAGCTGACGCAGCTGGGAAAACTGCTGAACTAGGTCAAGACTTTCGAGAGATTTGGACATGATTCCTATTACCCATGGTCTCTCTACAAGATACATTTCTGCACAAGCATACACTAGTTTTAACATGCTCCCTGCAGCCACATATCAGCTGAGGGGAACTACTTCTTTTTTAAAAAGGAGAACTCAGACAAGCTCAGAACAGCGCCACAGGGAGGAAATGCCCCTGCCCTCCCCTTAATGCTGTTCTGCTTGTGAAAGGGGAGTTGTTTCACTGATTTTGCAGCTCCAGGTGCAGCAGCAAGATCAGCAAAATAACTCCTCCCCCCTGCTGTTTTCACACAGAAAAAGTTTTGGGGAAGGTTGGAGTGCTCCCTCCCCCTTGGAGTGCTGCTCTGAGCTTAACTCTCTCTTTTTTAAAACCAGAGGAGTTAGCTGTGTTAGTGTGCAGAAGCAAAATAGTAAAGAGGTGATACTGGACTCTTTTCTTTTTAAAAAGAAGCAGTTCCCTTCAGCTGATTTGTGGCTGCAAGGAGCATGTTACCACCAGTGCATGCCCGTGCAGAAACATAACATCCACAGAGACCTCCAGAAATTTTAAATTGTGGAGGACTCCAGATCTCAAATTGTGGAGGCCTCTATATCTCCGTGTTCTCTACTGACGTTAATAAATAAAAGTGTATAGGTCTATACTTGAGGTCTCCAGGTTTATACTCACTCCTGGTTACATTACTGGTAACACACCAAGGCCTGGAGCTGAAAATGGATGCCTGATTAAAAGAAGCTACATCAGCCTGGTTGCAGAGAGCCCAAATTAGTTCATTAAAAGGAAGTCCATTCCACCCCAGATAAACTTGCCCATCACATTTATTCCTGCACGCACGCACGCAAGGGAGTCATCTCATTTTCCCCTTCACTACTATTTCCTCTTTCCCTTTCCTGAGAGCTCCCATAGTCTCTCCGTTTCCTGCTTTTTCTCTCCTTCCCATCCACCAACCAACCTACCTTTTATCTGCTCCTAATCTTCACCTTTATTCATTTATTTACTTCAACTATACCCATAAGTTATGTGGTAGCAAGATATACTGATGATGGGATGTATGATATATATGCTTTTTAGGATTATCAACCCATCTGATTTAACTGCTTTTTAAGAGAAAAACATGATTCTCCAACATCCACTAGACAGTGCAGCAGGTTACAAGCATTCCTTAATACATTGCACCATTTTAAAATATTTCACATTTTTCTGAGGACTTGGATCCTAGCATACAGTTGGAGGTTTAGGTCTCATCTGTGGTGCCTTTTATCAGCTGCTACTAGGATTGACAGGTCCCCTTACTCTCCTGGTAGGAGGGAGGGACCCAGCACTTACCTCTCTGTCGCTCACATCATCACACAGGCGCAGAGGGCACACGTGCTTCACAGCAGGCCCAAATCGGCTACTGTGAAGTGTGGAGTGCTCTCGGGGCAGCACAATGATATCACTCTCAGGAAGTGACACCGGCCAGGTAAGGGGGGGGTCAGAGGGTGTAAGCGGGAGCTCCTCCGCCCCACCAGAGTAATGGGATCCCTTGCTTCTTATGACACACAAGTGTGACACAGAGGTAGCAGCGGAGGACAAAAGAGGCCCAAACCTACTGGGCCAAAGGTAGCAGCTACTCCTGGACAGAGTGGGGCAATGCTTGTGATGGCAGTAGCAGTATGATGGCCCTAGCAGAAGTGCAGGTGCACCACCTGCAGAAGAGCCCCCCCCACACACACAGGCAGTTGCGGAGTACACACACACACACACACACACAGGCAGTTGCGGAGTACTGATAATGTGTTTATTCTTCCAATTCAAACCCCACTATATTATGTTGTTTTACTGCTCTTAGATTCAAATAATGTTATAACTCAAATAGTATATTTTGTAAACAGCTTACTAATTAACTGAAATAAAGGTAGGTTCAGGTGTTGGTCTACAATCAAAGAGCAAGATTAGAGTCCAGTAGTTCCTTAGAGATCAAACAGATTTCTAGGCTATAAGCTTTCAAGAGCCAAAGCTCTTATCTAACTAAGTTCTTATCTGGGAGTCAAAGCTCTTATCTGACAAAATGAGCTTTGACTCTGAAAATCTTAAACCCTGGAAATCTTGTTGTTCTCTACTACTGATTCGCATCTTGCTGACTGACTGAAATAGTTCCATAGTTCCATTTCGAGTCCCTGTCAGAAAGACAGACTATAAATGAAAATAAATAAATAAATGGGAAAGACCATGCTAGCAGCTGAATTTGTTTCTCCTCTTCTTGCCAGTACTTAGCCTATTCATGATGTGTTAAGATATTTTTTTCTTTTAAAAATGTACTGTTGTTTAAATTGGTTGTATTTTAGTATTTTCTGTAAGCCAGTTTGGATCTCTTTGGGGAGAAAAGTGTCAAGAAAATACCCAAATAAATAAAAGAAAAGCTTACTAGATTGGTGGCATCATTGGCTCTGGATGCAAGCAAGATACTTGAACTGAGTTTATGACAAGAACACTAGATTCCTTTTGCCTGATCTTTCAGTTAGTTATCAGCAAATGTCCTTGATTTTTATCCATTCTTCGTCCAAAGAGCACAGAGTGGTGTACACTCCAGAGTGATGCTCTCCCCCATTCCATTGTATATTCATGACAACCCTGTAAGTTGGTTAGGCAGAGAGAGAGACTGAACCAGGGTCACCTAGCAAGCTCCTATTGCAGACAAAGGATTTGAAAATGGGACGCAACCTTGGCACTTCTCTTTGAGCTACTTTTCAGGTAACGGAGCAGAAGTTGTCAAAATAAATACACTGGCAACTATATACAATAACTACTGCAGAATGCAGTGTGACACATTTCCTTTAAAAAAGTTGTTTAAAGGAGAAAAAAAGCAGAACGAAACCATCTGTTTAATGTCTAAATATTTAATTTATGCCCACTTTTAAAAAAAATGAAATTACAGCAAAGTGTCAGGTAGTTACTATCTAAAAAGCAAACAACATATTTAAAAGATCTTAGGGCAAGTGAAGCAGAAGTGCCCAAATATTTTTAAATTAGCACAGCATACAAAGTCAAGATATCCTTCAGGGGGTTGAGATTCTTTGTTTTAAAACACTGAGGCAGTAGTTAGACCAAGCTAATTACTGGTTAGTATCGATAGACATGTTTATTGAGAAAGGATTTTTTGTTCAGGGTTTACTTTCTTGGAGGGCTGCTTCAAAAATTACTTTTAAATAATAAACTGGTGAAAACTTGGTAACACCTCCTGAAATTCACTACAATACAACACGATACTATGAGACATGTCTTGGGGAGGTCAGCCTCACAGTTTCAAAACAACAAAGCTGAGCAGCCTTGTGATAAGTCTGTCCAAAAATTTCATGGACACAATGTGCCTGAAAAGTTGAGGTTCTGACAGAACCATCATCCACACTCTAGTACTCTCCATAACTAATAAAGCTGCTAAATTTTGCCTTTGGGCGTGTGGAATACGCAAGCAGCTGTATGAATCCCAATAATTTTATCCCCTTATTGGAGGAAGGTATCACCTCTCCATTTCCCTACAATATGTGCTCACTGTTCTGGGCTCGTCACATTGCATGTGCCTCCCTTATTTTATTTTACCTTTAATTTTTATTCCTTTTATTCTTATTACTAGCAAGTGCAACCAAGCCCATTAGGTAAACAACAGGCTCTAGAAAACTGCTTTTGGAGGGCCATGCTGCCCCAGTGGGCTTTTGTGGAACTCTGGAGGACTGGGCCATCACGCTACGCCTTCCCACCACCATGCCTTCCCAGGCCCCTGGAGGGTTGTGCTGCCATGCTGGGCTTTCCTGCTGTTGCGCCAGGCCTTCCCAGGCCTCCGAAGGTTCACTTTTTATTCCCGCAGAGGGGTCTGCAAGTGCACCTGCACAGGGATAAAAAGTTAGTTGTCGCCAATACGGTTTGCCTTTTATATGGTAGGACTAGAAACAATGCCCGTTGTGTGAAAAAATGCAACAGGTTCTAGAAAACCTGCCTGGCCCCTTGGTGGCAGCAAGCAGGCACTTCACAGTGGCCTCAAGGCCAGAGTCGTCATCAATGTTCCTGAATGAGGATAAAAAGTGAGTCATCGCCAATACGGCTTGCCTTTTATATAGTAGGATTACTGTTGACTTTCTGATTTTGTATCAAAATAAACTTTATTAATGTATTCTCCATAAAGGAGGACGATATTGGCTAACCCTGAGGGAACATCAAACAACACAGTTCAAGAGCGGAGAGTGACTGTATAGTGAAAACATGTTAAAGAAAAGGCTCAGGTCCAGTTTTGCGAGGGTGAAGGATAGTGGTACCTAATGTGTCAAGTTTGTGGCCACTTATTTATTTAAATGTAGGGAGTAGAACTGCAAGAAAGAGACATGGGAAAACTGACAGGAGAAGGCAGAAGGATCACATGATTGTCAGTGAGGCATGAATCACATGGGAAGATGGAATTAGAAACTACATGCATCAAAAAGCATAAGGGTAATCATAACAAGAAGCTTAATGGAGGAGGATGAAGTTGGTCCTTTGGGCCTTCAGTCTAAGCTCACTGAAATCAACTGGAGCAATTCTGATTAGGATTGCACTATAAATCGGGAATGATATTGCTCAAGCAATTATTGTTCTGAGAAGAACCCGTGACAAGTACAGAAGCTATTAATATACTCAAATCAACCAGAAGCATTTTCTAAGTCACCAATCCTGACTCAGAATGTTGTCTCCAGAGATTCAGGGTGTCTTCATTGTTCTTTACAGGACTTGGGATGGGGCTTGAACAAGACTGCACAGCGCATGCTTTGCATGCCAAAATCCCAGGTTCAACATCCACACTCTCAATTTTCAAGTTTCCTCAGCTAAAAGAGCTGTGACAGCTGTGACATTCCATAAACTCCACATTTTCAAATTAAAAATGTAATATTCTTCTTTTCACTGTCATGATGAGCCACTTATGTTCATAAGAATTTTTTTCAGAAATACGATAATCTGGCAAACATTGAAAAAACCCTCCAGAAATAAACAAGGTATCTCAACACAGTTTTTATTTTTTGCTCCTCTTTATTTAAGAATATTAAGTGTAAGATGCAAATCTGCAACCTGACTTTGGTTCCCCAAACACCTGAGACAAAAATGTCTGTAATATTTATGGTGCCACGACATCACTTCTGGGGAAAACTAGCAGTAACATCCTGCTGCTCTAGAAATTGGTGGAGATTCTATGGTAAAATCATAGTTTAAAAAAATATATTTTTCTTTTATTCAGAGTAGAAGCAAGCAAGACAATGAGGGAATGGAATGCAATATGCAGAAACACAAATTTCAGTCAGACTTCACACTACTCTGTCCCTTTAAAAGCAGCAAACCAATGCATATGAATAATGTGAATTTATAAATCACACCTTTGCAGAAAATGACTATAAGTACAGCTTCTCTACTCCAATAGTCAGAAACTTGCTTTTTCTGCAAGAGGGACTTAGGAAGAAGTGCTAGTAATAGTACAGGTGGCTTTGTTTTTCTTTGTTATTTTTGGTTGCAAGAAACCACATCCACAGTTTGTGAAGAGCTACTTTAATACTCTTATATGGAATATGTGAGTAAAAGTGGAATTCTAAGAGGGAAGAGCCAGAATCAACGAAGAAAGAGAGATAAAGTTGGGGAAAGAGAGATAATAGATGGTATCAGTAAGCAGTAAAGTAGAAGAGTTGGAAAGAGTAGCAATTTTGTTATTTTCTCAATTTGGTATTGCAATAGTAGCAAATATATAAACAGTTCATCTGTTTACTTTTAATGCAATGCTGTATTAAATATAGAAATGTCAAAATTGCATATCTGCTGATGAAGGAAAAATAATAAAAATTAAGAAAAGCAAAAAAGTTCAAAAATAAAACACAGAACAGCATAAAAACATAGACCATAAAGAGAGACAAAAGACAGCTCAAGATAATAATTTCTAGACTAACAGTGAAATCCTAAGCAGCAGGATGGAAAGTGAATAGGGAGAGAACTAAGGCTTGTGAGGGTGTAAATGGCACTTATGTGGATGTAACTCCCCCTCTGCCAGCGCCTGCCCAAGGCGCACTAACACAGACAAAGTCACTGCCGATGGGCACGCTTGGTGGCTAGGCAGAGGTGTAAGTGCGGTGCAAGGTTCCGCACTGCTGCTGGAAGGGACGGGGCAAGGGGTAGGCTACGAGTTAGTTCACTTCCAAAGCTGCTCCAGGACCAGGAACGCTCCTTGCAGTGGCGGAAAGTTACACCACGAAGAAGGAGGCATAGCCCGCTGACGCCAATCGAACAGAAAACTCGAGCCCCTCTCCCGGCACCCGGCCCCACCCCCGTGGCCCAAAGGAGCATAGGATGGGAACTACCACGGGAGCCAACCTGTGTGCACTTTCAGGGTGGGCGAGCCCCCCTCCTCGCGCCCAATCACCTGCCCACACACCCAACAAAACTTCTGGCTGCGCTGCTCATGACCTCAGGTAGGTGAGCACGCAGCTGGAGGCTCTGCCCATCAGCCTCCTGCTGCGAGGACTTTGTGCGCGAGACGGGAGAGTGGGTACTCATGGTGGTGGGCCCTAAGTGCACCGGGGGGACTTAGCGGGAAAACTGGGAGAAAACAGGGTTGACATACCTGTAACTTATGTTCATCGAGTTCTTCTGTGCTGACACACATGGGGACTGCGCAGGCGCAGGCCAGCCGCCGGAGAATCTTCCATAGCTTCTATAGCTCCGAAGGGGCCGTTTGTCGCGCGCCTCAGCGACCGTTTTCCCGCCCAAACGGTCACGTGCTCCTCCAGCGACCAACGGCCCCTTCCCTCAGTTCTCCTTGCCGCCGCTTATCCAATACACATAGTCACCACCTGCATGGACGCCAATATTTGTTACAGCCCACACAGCATTGTGCATTGGAGTTCACAGCGGGGTAGGAGGGAGGGTTGTGTGTCAGCACAGAAGAACTCGATGAACATAAGTTACAGGTATGTCAACCCTGTTTTCATCTTCGTTCTTCTGTGCCTCCACACATGGGAGTGTACCAAGCTTCACACAATAAGGAAGGTGGGGTGAAGTCCAACACAATTTTATTGTATCACACAAGAACCAACAACAAGTGTAAACAACATATAACTATACACAAATATACATACAAAAATAACACATATATACAATATACTCCCATATATACACCACTTGTATAAGGATATATTCAATAAATATATATATAAGCATATATACATATAACACATACAACTACAAAAAATTGTAGCATCATAGCGTAGCATCCCAGAACCCCTTAGGAAAAAAGGGAATGCAATACAGCCCTGGCCACAGCCACATCTCGCCCTGTATCCACATCCACAGCATAATGCCTGACAAAGGTGTCAGCCGTGGACCAGGTGGCTGCCCTACAGATGCTAGCCAACGGAACCCCTCGGAGGAGAGCCGAAGAGGCAGCCTGGGACCGTGTGGAATGGGCCCTAACCTGCAGCGGGCAGCTCGCCCCGGCCAGGGAATAAGCCTTACTAATTGCCGTTACAATCCACCTGGACAGAGTCTGCGAGGAAGCCCTATTGCCCTTGTCCTTGGCCCCAAAACACACGAACAGATGAGGACACTTTCGGAAGCCCTTTGTCCTGTCCAGATAGAAAGCTAACGCCCTCTTCAAATCCAGAGTGTGCAGCGCCTTTTCCCCCTTGGAAGAGGGATGAGGAAAGAATGCAGGAAGCGATATTTCCTGCGACAGATGAAAAGTGGACACTACCTTAGGCAGGAAACCCAGGCAGGGACGCAATACCACCCTATTGGGATGGAATAAAAGGAAGGGGGGATCAGACCTTAGCGCAGAGAGCTCACTGACCCTCCTGGCAGAGGTTATAGCCACTAGGAATGCCACCTTGTACGATAGCAGGTCCAAGGGGCAGGTCGCCAAAGGTTCGAAGGGAGGCAACATTAGCCGTGCCAGCACCAAAGACAGTGACCATTGTGGTACAGGAGGCGACACCGGTGGGTAGAGGTTGAACATCCCCTTAAGGAACTGGCGGGACTTTGGGTGGGAAAAAACCGTGCTACCATCAACACGAGAGTGGGTAGCAGAGATAGCTGCCAGGTGAACCTTGAGGGAGGTAACCCTTAATCCCTGGTCCCTCAGGAGGTACAAATAGTCAAAAACTAGCCCTAGGGAGCTATCCGTAGGCACCACCCCTTTCTCACGTGCCCAGGTCTCAAACCTCCGCCACTTGGCCTCGTAAGAGCGCCGGGTAGATGGCTTGTGGGCATTCAGGAGGACCTGTTCCACCTGCGTGGAAAAAGTCAACGAGGAGGGACGATCCGCCAAGCTGCCAGGTGCAGCTTCCCGGGGTCGTGGTGAAGAATGTCCCCGTTCTTCAAAAGATCCTGCCAAGGGGGCAGCTTCACATAGGTCCGCCGAGACAGCTGCAGGAGCCGTGGGAACCAGACTTGCCTCGGCCAAAAAGGGGCCACCAAGATGCAGTCTGTCCTGTCCTCCTCTATTTTGCACAGGACCTTGGCTATCAAGGGGAAGGGCGGAAACATGTAATGCAACCCCCGGTTCCACGTAAACAGGAAGGCATCCCCAATAGAGAGCGGATCGCTCCCTGCCCGGGAACAGAATGTCTGGGCTTTGGCGTTCTCCGCCGTAGCGAACACATCTACAACCGGGTGTCCCCACAGCTGGAAGATCAGCCCACTGCACCCGTCGTTGAGCTCCCATTCGTGGTCTATCAACCGAACCCTGCTCAGGGCGTCCGCCCGAGCGTTGTCTGACCCAGCCACATGTATGGCTCGCAGAGTGACGCCATTCTTGACTGCCCACTGCCAGGTGAGCGTGGCTTCCCGGCAGAGAGTCATGGACGCAGTGCCCCCTTGCTGGTTCACGTAGTACATGGCAGTGGTGTTGTCTGTCTGTACCAACACGTGACGATTTCGCAGCAGAGCTGTAAGGGACACAAGCGCAAAACGAATGGCTCTTAGTTCCAAAACATTGATATGGAGCGCCTTTTCACCTTCAGTCCAGACGTCCTGGACACAGACATCCCCACAGTAAGCCCCCCATCCCACCAGAGAGGCATCCGTGGTCACCGTGATGTCAGGATGTTGATAACCGAAAGGGAAACCTCCAAACAAATTGCCCTCAGACAACCACCAATCCAACGAGGACAGTATGCTCCTAGGAACGGAGAGCTTGAGGGACGGAGGGTGCTGAAAAGCATCATACCTTCGTACAAACCAGTTCTGGAGAGGCCGCAAATGCAGCCTGGCGAGGGGGATTACAGAAGTAGCAGCAGCCATATGGCCCAGCAAGCACTGGATAGTGCGTACCGGTTGAAAACGGTTCCTCTTAAACATGGACACAAGACCCTTTAGGGACCTAGCCCTCTCCTGGGGGAGCAGAGCCTTGCCCTTCACAGAGTCCAGAAGTGCACCAATGTAGGAGACCGTACGACTGGGAATCAATTTAGATTTTTCTAGATTAACCACGAGGCCCAATCGGTCGCATGTGGTAAGCACCAGATCAAGGTCCTGGACTAATCTGGGCTCAGACTCAGCCACGATGAGCCAGTCATCAAGGTACGGAAAAATTGAACAGCCCTGCTCCCGAAGGAAGGAGACCACAGGAGCAACACACTTAGTGAACACCCGTGGGGCAGTGGACAGGCCAAAGGGGAGCACCTTGTATTGAAAGACCCTTTGCCGGTAAACAAAACTCAGGTATTTCCTATGTTCTTCACGTATCCCCACATGAAAATATGCGTCCTTCAGATCCAGGACCGCAAACCAGTCCCCCTTCCTGAGCAGGGCAAGCACAGTTGCCAACGTTACCATTTTAAATTTAGTCACCCTCAAATAGGCATTAAGGCCTCGCAAGTCCAGAATGGGACGCAACCCCCCGTCCTTTTTGGGGACTAGGAAGAACCTGGAGAAGAACCCCTTCACAGAGCCTTCATAGGGCACTTCCTTTATAGCTCCCTTGGCCAAGAGCGATGTTATTTCAGTGTCCAGCTCGGCCATAGTGTTATTGACAGCGGTCAGCGGTGAACAGCATCTCGGCAGTTCAATGAATTCCAGCCCGTACCCCTTCTCAACAATAGTTAAGACCCATGAGTCAGATGTTATTGACTCCCACTCCGAGAGGAATGGCCTCAGTCTGTCTGAGAAGTTCGGTGGTACGGCTGGGTTGACCCATCAGTACTGCCTCCCAGGGCCCTGCTGCTCCTTCTGTTGGGCCGGAGGCTGCGAGGAACGAGGTTTGAACGGCCTACGCCTCCTGGGCTGCTGCTGAGGAGGGTAGTGTCGCTGTTGATAAGCCGGAAACGGTTGGTAACCCGGCCGCTGCTGCTGGTACCTGCCCTGGTAGTGGTAAGGGCCGTACCTGGGAGTGTACCGTGGCTTGTAGGCGGGTTTGTCCGTGGGAGCTAGGCCCAAGGACCGTGCCGTCTGCCTGTCCTCCTTCTTTTTCTTTAAGGCCTCATCGGTGGACGCGGAGAACAGTGATTCCCCTTCGAAAGGAAGGCCTTCCACCCGGGACCTCACTTCCTGGGAAAGGGCCGTAGACCGCAGCCATGAGTGGCGTCGGAGGACGATGGCGGAAGTCATCCCACGAGCTGCTGTGTCGGCCGCATGGCTCCCTGCATTTAGCTGCTGTTTTGACAGGCGGACAGCTTCTGTCTGCAGGAGCGACACCACTGCCTTCTGTTCAGGGGGGAGGATGCCAACATAGGATGCCAACTTTTCCCAGAGGTAGAGCTGGTACCCAGCCATAATCGTCTGGTAGTTGGCAATCCTCAGCCCTAGGGACGCGATGGAATACTGCCGTCTACCCAGGGCATCTAGCTTCCTCCCCTCCTTGTCAGGTGGCGCTGAGGGTGCTCCAGAGTGGCGAGACTGGAACTCCTCCGTGACGAGCGATGAAGGCGGAGGGTGCTTCAACAACGACGGCCAGGTGCCCTGTTTAATCTTATAAAGCTGCTCAATCCTCCTCGAGGTGGCAGGTTGGTCACAGGGCACCTTCCACACCTTCTCGACAATTTCCTCTATCCCCTCAAGCATAGGGAAGCCAACGGTTGCAGGATTGTCCGCATAGACCCTCCTGAGCAGCTTGTCCTTGGTTTGGGGAACGGCTGAGGAGATGTCCATTTCTAAAGCTTGAGCCATCCGAGCCATCTGATCTGCGTAGATTCTCAAATCTTCATATGGAGAACTACTGCTCGGCACCACGTTGTCGTCTGGTGAAGGCTCGGAACAGGACTCGGAACCGTAATCTCCGACGCTGCCGATGTCCTCCCCTTCGGAACTGTGCGATTCCTCTCCCCGGGCCGGCGGAGGGAACCATGCCTGCCTAGAGGTCGAGGGCCTCGGTTCCGAGTATGCGAAACCAGGAGCCCCTTCCCATTGGCAATGGAAAGCGGGAGGCAGATCCGAAGCTTGACGATGACGGGAGGCCAACGAGCGCACGGAACCGACACTCCCCTCCTCGGACCGACGTCGCTCACGACTGGAAGCAGCTGCTGGCGAGCGGTGACCAGAAGACGACCGATCCCGGCGACTCGGAGGCGGGCCTGGATCAGCTACCAGGGAAGGCGCCGATGGTACAACCTCGAACGCGCCCGGGTGCGGCACATCCTCCGGAACCGGAGAGCCCAGGTGAGGAGACGGTGTGCGCGGAATCAGGATGACCTCCTCCGTCGGAACCGAGCGTGGAGAGCGATGACGGTGCTTGGTCTTTTTCTTCTTTGCCGGTGGCTCTGAAGATGATCTCGGTACCGACGCAGCTCTGGATGACGACGAGCGCGGCTTAGCCACCGGAATCGACCCAGCCGTCGGTTCCGACCGAGGGCTCGGAACCACGATCTTCGGCCCCGAGGCGGCAGCTCTCGGATCCGACGCGGTAGAAGAAGCGCTTCGGGGCGGCCGCGCCGAACCCTGCGCTGGAGAGGTTGTCTTCGACGCCGCGGCACTTGCGGGGCGTGCAGACCGAGCGGAGGACAGAGAACCCGCCCTCGAGCGCCCTCCGACAGAGGGGCTTGGGCCAGCCTTGGGGGAGGGCAGCGGTGTTGCCGTCGACATGACCGCTTTCCAGAGGGAGGAATTCAGCCGGGCCTGCCGATCCTGACGGGCCTTATTCGTGATCCCCTGGCAGATTTTGCAGGCGGTCACATTGTGGGTCTCCCCCAGACAAAAAAGGCACTGGTCGTGGCCATCGGTCTGCGCCATTTTAGTATGGCACTTCAGGCAACGCTTGAAGAGCGCCTTTGAGGCCATCTTCAGGGGCGCGCAAATAAGAGAGGTCAACCAGTCTGAGTCAGAAACCGTTCGTTAATTACCGTCCAAATCAGTATCCAAAGCGAAGTCCGAAGTCCAAACCGATGTCCAAATAAACCAGAAGATCAATCACAAGCAATAAGCGCAGAGCAACAAAGCTAACGTTCTCTCCCAGCGGCGGCAAGAAGAGAACTGAGGGAAGGGGCCGTTGGTCGCTGGAGGAGCACGTGACCGTTTGGGCGGGAAAACGGTCGCTGAGGCGCGCGACAAACGGCCCCTTCGGAGCTATAGAAGCTATGGAAGATTCTCCGGCGGCTGGCCTGCGCCTGCGCAGTCCCCATGTGTGGAGGCACAGAAGAACGAAGATGAACTTTGCACTTGCTCAAGGGAAGAAGGGCAAAGTCTAGAATGTCTGGCTAACTAACAATAACCACCCAAGTCTCCTTGCAGGTCATCTGACTCTGAAGTTCTAGCTCGGTAAGGAGCGAGGGAGCATTGACAGATAAGAAGGAGATGGGGCGGCAGCTAACCCGGATCACTGATTTGTGCCAGCTGCCCCCTCACCTGAACTCACCTGACTGCTAGCCTCTTCAGGTGAGGCTCGGTGGGGGAGGAGAGGTGGAGGCAGCCCCTGGCTGCCCGAGGCAGTTGCCCAGAAAACTACTCTTGACACAGCCGGGGGAGGGGCTACCCATGTGAGAGCTCTGTTCAGACTACCTCAGCTAGGGCCCCTCCCAGCAGAGAAGGAAGTGAGGCCAGTGGTGGGGTTGACTTGGTGTTCGTAACACCCTGTTGCTGGAGGGTGCTCAGCCACTTGACTTTCTCCCTCATGGGATAAGATCATCCCAAGGCAGAGCGCTGCCTCACCAGAGGGCCATGCATCATGTTTTTGCGAACTGCACCTGTGGAGCTGCCACCACAGCTCTTAACCAATGGACACCTTCCCAGACATTGCAGATTGGGCTTGGGCTTGGCTGCGCACTGGCCTGGATCACTTGCAACATGTGTCTGTTTCCCTTGCAGGCAGATCGCCACTTGTTTGGGAGACGAAGGGACATGGCTCTCTGAGCCCCCTGTAAGCCTCCACAAGTGCCAGTCAGGTCCTACCCAGGGAAGAGTTTACCAAGGCAGCCCGCAGCTCGGCCACATTGACAAGAAATACTTCTAGAGAACCTTTTCCAGTTTAATAAAATGTGTTGAAAAACAAGAAACTGCTGTCTGTTCGCTCGCTCCCCTGACAGTGACAGTAGTTGCTGCCGCCCCCAACCCATCAGGACATATAAGCACACATCCCCGCAAATTTTTCCTGGCTCGGGCTGGGATCGATGGGGTGGGTTCTACTGCCAGGAAGAGCAGGTGTCAAGTGGAGCCTTGTCCAGCTTCCCTACCCCCTTCCCTCCCCTCAATGTAACTTCAGGCAGTGGGGTGGGAATTGAAGTGTGGCCCATGAATGTCTAGCAGGGCACGAGGGAGGCTCCACTGAGGATGTTCATTCTCTGACAGACTGAGCTGCTGGCATCTGATGAGCCAAGCAGAGGGGAAGGCAGAAGTTATTGCCAGGAGGTGGAGGATGTGGAGCGACATCTTCGAATCTCTTCCTTCTCCAGGAGGATGGACCACCCTCCATTTTGCTGTATGCAGAAGCAGGGATGGACTTGGGAAATCTGGCACAGGGAGAGGGTGAATGGCGGCCCCTGGACCAGTTTCTCTGCTCCTGTGGGCTGTCAGTCCATGGGGGGGGGGCATCACCCCTGGAATGGGGTGTGGCTCTCAAGATCCAGCCTGTATTCTCACATTGTTGTGATTGAGTGATTGTTCAAATGTCGCTGCTGCAAGTCCCTTCTGGCCTCTTGTGTGGTTTCCAATGGGCACTCCTGTCACTCATTGTAGAACCTGCCCCCGCCACCTGCTGCGCCCACCGGCCTGGCCCTCATTGGAAATGAGGGCTGGGTGGGCGAAAGAGTGGGTGTTTGATCTGGACCTTCACTGTCACCTCTGCCCTTCTCCCTGGCAGGGATGCCTACTCTCCGAGAGGGTGGCTGTTGGCAGCAGCAGGGATCGTGGCCTCCCCATTGGCTGCACCGCTGCTTGCTCCTCGCCTGCCTGTCAGGGGACTGGTGTGGCTATTGGCTAGTGTGAGCGGGGTTGTCAGGGGAACGGCAGGCAGGTGCTCTTGGGTGCCGACAGGACTCTCCTGCAAAAGTCCATAGGGAGCTGTGGAGATGCGCCCCATTTACACTGACGCACGAGCGGCGACGACGCCTCGAGACTTAGGACTGAGCTGCCCAACAATGTTATAAGATCAACCACTTCATTAAAAACCTTGGAGAATAGAAATGTTTTGGCTTGGCACCTAAAAGAAAGCAACATAGGTGTTAGGCAAGCCTCAGTGGGAATGGTACTACATAAGTAGGGTGCCATTGCTAAAAAAAACCCCTGTCTCTGGTTGCTATCTCTGAAGGTGAGGGCACAGAGAGCAGGGCTTGTAAGGCAGATCTTAACTGGAGGACTGGATGATATAGTTATGATTCTATATTTAATATTAATAATTATATCTTCTATTATTATCTGTGAGTGTGTTTGGTGGGGTGGAGCACAGGGCATACAGTTGTCAGGTGGTTCTTTTGGTTGACGGTAATTGCAAATGTGGCTACTACATGAAATATAATGGTTTGTAACAGTATAGTAGTAGTACAGGTGTATGGAGCATTTAAAATTTACTTTATTAATGGGGTCACTTTAAAGTCATAGGGAAGTGTAAATGTTACCCTAAGAGGTGGGCAATTTATAGATTCACTGAACAGATCAGGAACAGCTTTTTCTTGTGGCTCCCTGCACACAGCAGCTTTCATTCTAGGTGCCACAACAGTATTCATTTTGACCAACCTATGCTAAGTTAGCAAAGCTCTTTCCTGTTCTCCAAAGCGTGAAGTCCTATGCAAATGAATAAATATGAGAAAAATCAAAGCATACAGGAGGAAGTCCAGGTATAGATGAATACACAGAAGAGCTGATTTAACATTCAAAGGCTAGGGCACAGCTGAATACGACCCTGCTCCTCTTCCTCTGTATGCTCTAATCCTGACCACACTGATTCATAATAGTTAAGTTCTACAAGTATCACACAAACTGGATTAAGCGTTGCTCCAGAACCTAAACATCACTGGAAAACGTGCTCCGATAGATTTCACCATTTCACTGCTATCATGTTTTTGTATATATGAATTGATATTTTTTTTCATACAAGTGTATAATATTTAGTTAATTTTGAAAGTAATTTTAAAAACATGCTGTGGTAGACAAGAGAAACAGACAAGTGCAAAAAGGGAGACAGAAGTTGCAGAAGAGCAGGACTATCACAGTAAATTCTGCCCCCATGCCAAGCTATGTGCATTCACATATGCATATAAAGTCTACATGCATACATGTGTTTCGGTTCATGTAAGGGTCCACTCAGGGCTTTTTTTCAGAGGTGGAACAGAGTTCCGGAACCTCTTAAAAATGGTCACATGGCTGGTGGCCCCACCCCCTGATCTCCAGACAAAGGGGAGTTTATATTGCCCTCCGTGGCTCAGTGCTCTAAACTCCCCTTTGTCTGGAGATCAGGGGGCGGGGCCACCAGCCATGTGATCATTTCCTCCGAGGGCAACCCACTGAGTTCCACCACCTCTTTTCCCAGAAAAAAAGCCCTGGGTCCACCACAAGATCAGGAGACATGAAATAGCAGGGTTCCCAACCACATGTAGAAAGTCATACAAGTGCAAACTCTGTTCAGTGGTTCTAACAAAAATGCAACGTTTGAGGCAGAATTTATAGCATTAATTTCTTCTTTCCCACCACCACCATACGTGCTTCTCCTACGCTATTAGAACATCTGAAATGCTCTCTTAGTTTCCCACTGCAACCAAGGCTGTTAAAATCAGCATGAGTCACTAGGACATGATACCACATTAGGGGACCTAGATTTAGAAAGACACTCATAAATCTCTCTCTTTTGAGTCAAATGAATCATAAATCTTTCTAGAGTCAGCTGGAAGACGAGCATGACAAAGGATAATGTAATTATGGAAAATGGCATGTGCTTTGCATTTGGTAGCATCTGGTCAGTTGCTCTGCTATCTCTAAGTCTCATGGCAACTATAAAGTCTGTTACAGGAGGGAGAAATGTAGGAAGCAATTTTGAATTGAAATCACACACCTGTAGGTGGTATTTGGCCTTTTCTGAGTTGGTATTTGCTCCAGAAAAAAAGGGTTTTTTTCAGTGTCGGAAATTACAGCATAACTGGATAGTATCCTAGTATTGTACTTCACTACAAACAGTAAAATGATAATAGGTTAGGACCCTATCAGTTTTTCTGCAGGCAAAAGAATGAAAAGAGTTCCCCTTTGAATACAGTACCCATGTATACAAAGAAAAATAGGATGGGGCTGCTGTGAACTGATAGGATCCAACCCGTCCATAGCATGCAAATTATTTAACTAGTTTCCCTGCGCTTGCAGCAGGTGTCTACCCTTGAAATTACTGATATCAATGGGCTTAGACTGGAATAACTCTGCTTAGTATTGCTCGGTAAATCAGGTTAAGTGCAGCGTCTCACAAATTAATATTATGTGTCATTCTCACACAAAATAAAAGGAGATACTTAACTACTCCATGTTTCAATTTACCAGGAACTGCTTACAACTATTGATGTCATTCTGTAAGATACTGCCTAACTTATTTTATTTTATTAATACAATGTTGTATTAACTGCTGAAAATAATTCAATTAGCTTTATAGAATTAAAAAGCAGAGATGCATTTGAATTGGAGGGTATCACCTTATATATTCATGTTTAGCATTTGCATAAAATAAAGCAAATTGAGATTTAATTTATAAGTTCTTCCTTATTATATCTACTTTATGAAGACTTTTTCTTCTGAAAAGATTGTTAGCAAATCCTTCCTACTGTTAAGGGAGTTTTCCTTATCCTTGAGGTTAACTTTAATACCAAGTGTTTATAGTAGTTCATGCCAATAGAGTTGTGATGTCACCTCCAAGTTATTGGCTCTGTTTTGGTTCACTATCTAAGGGCAGTGGCACCGATAGCAAAAGGCATAATTCAAAGTCTCTCTCAAGCTCTCCTTACCCTTCATTTTGCGGGGGATGCAAAGACACTTGAATGTATCTGCAAGCTACCATCCTTTAAAAATGTAGCATCAATATGCTATTAAACTTTACCCTATGGTGGTAATCAAGCTAAATAAATAGTTTTGGTGTGAATGCAAATGAAAAGGAGAAAAACACTGAGTTGTTTGGGGGAATGAACCAGATATTTTGCAGAAAAGAAACAGGTACAAAGAATATCACTAATGAGCAAGATGCTAATTGCCGTATCTGCATATTTTTACATAAATCAGTACAATGAAAATATTGGATTCAAGTTGGGTAAAAAGTCTCTTTTTCACATGCAATTGGCCTGTCCTGCAATTTGTTCATCTTCATATAAATGGCTGTATGTTTGTGCTCATACATACAACTTACAGGCACACAATGTAATTTTTTAAAAACCATGCGTGAATGCATTTTATATTTTATTCCTTCCACTGTATAAATTATTTAAGCTAGTATGGGAAGTTTCTGTACAAAGGCAGTGCTAGAACATTGATTTTATAACTGCTGCAGGCAAGCTCTAGATGTTCGGGCCCCAAGTGAACCTGCTGTGGTAGTCTACCAGAACATCATGCTGTAGTCTTGTGTATTCAAAAGCAAAGGAATAAATCATGGTTTTACAACAGTGCATCAGTTGACTTATTGCTGTTTTGTGACCGCTGGGTAGGAAGGATTGCTGTTTAATGCCATGTCATCGGTTCTCAAGTCAGTCAAGCATGAAGGCTTGTCATATGCCTCTATAATTGTACCTCTCCAGACTTTCTCTAACTAGTCAGCTGGGGCTGTGCATTTTGTCTCCAACACCCGGTTGGCCCGTGCCTGACAGGCGCTCTCTCATCATTCTGTCAGTAATATGTTAAGTAGAGTGTGGCTGTTGCTTGGCCTCTACTGCAAAGGCAGGTGGAAAGGATGCCATTCTTTAATGCAGATGTCGAAATGTTCTCTCTCTCTCTCTCTCTCTCTCTCTCGTATTTATTTTAGCTAAAACTAGATTAACATATCTGCAAATATCAATCCAGCAATAGCTGAAGCTGCAAAATTCTAACTTCATAATCTATAACCTATCTCACCATGGAACAAGAGATAGTGATGGGAGAGACAAAAATATTAAATATGTATTATATGTGAAATTTATATATTAGAAGCCTCCCCCCTCCCCCAGCTATTGAAGAGCCGATTGCCCTTTACTTACAACAAAGAACAGTTCCTAATCCCAGGCAATTGCTGATGACTACATATTTAGATAGCCTAAATGATGGTGCTTCAGAACGCTAGCCTGGCCCTAAAATGTAGATTTGATTTTCTCAAGGATCTTGCATGTTTTATGTATTGACTCCTATGTTTTAGGAAAGGAACAGTCCTGTTTGGAGTTTGTAGCAAAGCACAAAACTCTATTCATCTATACATAGAGATGAACTAAGTAAGTAAGCATCCCAGACTGGGTGGCAGAGCGAGGGAGGGAGGGGGATCAGCAGACAAATGTCACACCTTAGCCATCTGTCATTAACATATCAAGCCAATGGTGAGGGGGAATCAATGGGTAATTTCCCCACTCGGCCTCTTTTTTGCATCCCACCCATGTTCTGCACCCCACAATAATTAAAAAAAAGACTCAGAGCAAAAAAATTGAGGATCCTGAGGTACTAGTTATTGGTCAAATTTTCTTTTGTCAGAAAGTTTGAACGGATCCAAAAAAGAAATTTCCATCCTTCAAGCAACCCCTGAAATATGGGCTCCAAAGATGCAAGCTTCAGTTGTGTTTGTCCAAGTCCAGATGCCTGCTGGGAGAGGGTGTGAACTTAATCCAACTTCCCTGGCACAGAAATGCCTGCAGATTGGGTAAGTGCTTAGTTAGCCAGAGATTGTGTTTTTCTGTTTGTTTTTTGTTTTCATAGATTTGTCCCTGTAATCTGTTTTTGTGAGTGCACAAAATAAATCTAAACAATTTTTTACAGCAGGCTTTGACAAGCTTGCTGAGTTATCTTCCAAATGTTACTGCTGCTTTAAATTTACATGTACCATATTGACCCAACCAAGGGGAGGTGGGAGATAACAGAGTTGCACTTACTTGTAACTGATGGTCATCTAGGTCTTTGTGCAGGAACACATTTAGGTACTGCGCTTGCGCAGGCCAGCCACTGGGAAGAACAGGAATTTTCTTAGCGTTTAGTCTATTAGGATGGAGGGGCTGCCTCCAAACTGGCTCCAGGTGGATTTTCCCACCAGAACGGTCACATGATAGAGCGAGGTCACCTCCCCCTTCCCTCAGTTCTCCTGTGCCACCACAAGTTGTCCATCTATCATTTGAGAGAGCTTACAGTGAGGCAGAACGGACGGAATGTGTTCCTGCACGAAGACCTAGATGAACATCAGTTACAGGTAAGTGCAACTCTGTTTTCATCTACAGTCTTCAGTGCAGTCCCACATTTGGGAGAATAGCAAGCTACCTACCTAGGAGGTGTGGTTATGCTCTCAGTTGAACACTGAATGCAGAACTGCTTGACCCACTGATGTCTCCCTTCCAGAATTAATGTCCATCACATAGTGCTTCATGAAGGTCTCCTCAGAGGACCATGTAGCTACTTTGCAGATATCTCTCAATGGTACAACATGGAGGAATGCAGCAGATACTGCCTGTGCTCTCATCGAATGGGCTCGCAGTACAAGTGGACATGGAACATCTACAACTTTATAGCACAATCTAATGGCCAAGATTACCCATCTAGATATTGTTTGGGCTGAAGCTGCTTTACCCTTGTTGGGATCCAAATGACAAACAAAAAAGGTTGTGTCCTTCCTGAAATGCTTGGTTCTGTCCACGTAGAATAAAATTGCCCTTCTTACATCCAGTGTGTAGAGTGTGTGTTCCAGTTGAGTTTGAGGGTCAGGAAAAAAACGCTGTAAGGGAGAGGCTTTGAGACACATGGAATTTAGAAACGACCTTTGGTAGAACTGCAAACTAACGCATATGACTACCTTGTCCTGAAAGAACTGTAAAAGGGGGGGGTCTACCCTCAAAGCTTGTAACTCACTGACTTGCCTCGCTGAGGTAATTGCCAACAAAAAAGCCATTTTGAAAGAAAAAACTGATAGAGGGCATGTTGCCATTGCCTCAAAAGGTTTTAGCATCCACTTCAACAAAACTAAGGACAGCGACCACTGTAGGGCCATTGGAATACTTGGCGAATTCAAATTGTACAGCCCTCCCAAAAAGAGTTTGGATAAATGCTGTGAGAAGATTGACTTTTCATCAATATTTGTATGAAAGGCTGAGATTGCAGCCAAATGAACCTTAACGGATGTAGATGCTAGGCCTGTAGCTTGTAAATGCACTAAACAATCAAAGATAGTGGACAGAGGGCATGTGTCTGGGGCTACATTTTTATCATGAGCCCAAAAAACAAACCTATTCCACTTAACGTTATAAGATTGTCTAGTTGAAGGTCAGTGAGCACTCAAGCAGTATGTTTGCCACTTCCTCAGAAAATTGTAAATTTAAGGCTTTAGGAACCACGCTGTTAGCTGAAGCCTGTTCAGGTTGTGGTATAGTGTACGGTTATAGGAAATCAGATCTGGAACCATTGGCAACTGAATGTAATTGTCCCTGGCCAGTTAACTGAGTGTATGGAACCAATGCTGACGTGGCCAAAAGTGGGTTATCAGGATACATTTAGTCTTGACTAACTGTAATCTGGAAGGCATCTCCTAACAACCCCATATCGCTGCCCTCTCTTGAGCAAAAACTGGGGGCTTTGGCACTGGCCTGTGTTGCAAATAAATCCACCTCCAGGAAGTCCCATAACTGGAAAATATCTTGGAGATGGTTGTCTGAGATAACCCACTTGTGGTGTAAGCTGTCTACTCTACTGAGCCAATCTGCTCTTGCGTTGGATGTCCTGGCAATATGTAGAGTGGAAAGTAACATTGTGGGCAATAGCCCACTCCCATAGTCGAATGCCTTCCATACAAAGCTTCCTTGACGCTGTTCCACCCTGATTGTTTATGTAAAAAACGGTGGTGGTGTTTTCCGATAGGATATGAATCCTTTTGTGAGATACCATATCTAGAAGAGAATTAAGGGCACAATAGACAGCACATAACTCTAGTAAGTTAATGTGATATCCCCTCTCGTTATCTGACCAGACACCATTTACTGACATATTCTCACAATGTCCTCCCCAAGCTTCTATCTTGTGAGGATAAGTTTGTGACTTTGAATACCAAAGGGAACCCCTTCTGATAAATTCCCAGGGTCTGCCCACCATGCCAGTGAATCGAGTACCTGTAGAATCAAAAATTTCTTTCGAGGGCAGTGACTTTTAGGATCAAACCTCCTAAGAAAACAAATTTGTAATTTCTTCATTTTCAGTCTTGCCATAAGACCTAATACAAACTGGAGTGTCTTTGCAGATTGAAATCTGTAGGTCGTACTATTCCAGTTACTCTATCTGTGAACAGGAAAGCTCTGTTGGTTTCAGCATTCAAAACAACCCCCATACATTGTATGGTTCAGTTTGATTCTAAGTTGGATTTCTTTTTATTTATTACCAAACCCAGTGCCTCACATATAGATAAAATCAATGCCATGTCTTTCTTCAGTGCCTCTGGGGAA
This sequence comes from Eublepharis macularius, assembly GCF_028583425.1. Classification (NCBI taxonomy): domain Eukaryota; kingdom Metazoa; phylum Chordata; class Lepidosauria; order Squamata; family Eublepharidae; genus Eublepharis; species Eublepharis macularius. The sequence continues at coordinate 41,501,803 of NC_072794.1, forward strand.
TTTGCAGTAATTAACCAATCATCCAAATAGGGGTAGATTGAACAAGCCAGTTCTTGAGATGAGCCACCACTACTGCAACACATTTTGTGAATATCCATGGTGCTGTTGACAAACCAGAATGGAGGACTGTATACTAAAACACCTCCCCTTGGTATACAGTGTAAATACCTCCTATGCCCTTGGTTAATGGAAATATGCGTCCTCCAAATCCAGGACAGCAAACCATACATCTAGAAGGACCACATTAATAACCCATGGGAGTGTCACCATCCTAAATTTCGCAATTCTGAACCCTTAGGTCCAGAATAGGTCTTTTTCCTCCATCTTTTTTATCTACTAAGAAAAACCTGTAAAAGTACTCAAAGGGGTTGTCTGTCTCCAGCACCCTTTGAAGGGCTCTCTTATTCAATAAGGATTGGATTTTCTTCTGCAATTCAGAAAGAATATTATTTGGAGCATAGCATAGCAAGGAAGTAAGAGGCAGTGAATAGAACTCCAACCTGTAACCAACTTTAATAACAGAGATAACCCAAGAATCATCAGAAATACTCTGCCAAATTGAGCTAGCCTGTCTTCAAACACAACTAGGCTTGGCTCTACTTTGGATTCTAGTAAGAATTGTTCCTTCTGTCCCTGAGGGGGACCTTTGGTCGATTGAGCCTGTTGGAGAGGCTTAGACCTGCCACAGTCCTATACTCTGACTGGCCCGAATATTGAGTCTTGTACGGATACTATTGCCAATAGGGCTGAAATCAATAAGACCTGTAATCCTGTCTTCAGGTTGCTTATATCCCACATATCCAGATGATGGAGGCAGCACTCCATACGATTTGGCAATTCAATGATCTTTTTTCTTTTTAGCCAGATATTCATCCGTCTTTTCAGCGAAAAGCATGGCACCTTCAAAGGGCATGTCTTCTATTTTATTGCGGGTCTCGAAGAAGAGCACAGTGGCGCATAGCAAAGCATGCCAGCGTAGGATTACCACAGTGTTAAGCCCTCTCGCTAACACGTCTAATATATGTTTGCTGACACTTATCTGCTGTCTTGACAACATCATTGCCTCATCCTGAATAACCTTAGCCAAAGGTTTCTTGTCTTCCAGAATAACTCCACATATGAAGACATTTGCTGTTGAAGGAATATTTGATATCCACTCATGATAGCCAGGAAATTGGCCATTTTGATATTCAAGGCCAATCCTGAATACTACTTCCTGCCTACTGCATCCACCTTCTTTCCTTCTTTCCGCCGGTGTAGCAAGGTAGCCCTGGCAATGTTTTGCCTGCAGTTCTTCTGCTATCATGGATGAGGCTGGAGTTTGAGGCTGGGTTTGTTACACAGTGTTCAGAACTGAGAACCATGATAGCATAGGGGTCTTTTTCTCCCAAAGTTACCAAAAAGACTCTCACTCATGCAATAGATCTGTTTGTATTTTAAATGCTTTAAAATTCACAGTGAGCATGAAACTAGTATAGTGTAGTGGTTAAAGTTTCTGAATAAGAATTAGGAGACCTGAGTTTGAATCCCCTCTCTGCCATGGAAGCTTGCTGGATGACCTTGTCCCAGTCACTCTTTCTTGGCCCAACCTACCTTACACATTAAGCTGACATAGATCATTGGTCTATTTTCTACTCTTACTGGCAACAGCTCTCCAGTCTCAGAGGTTTTCCATGTTCCTTGCTACTTGATCCTTTAAGAAAACAACTGGGGATGGCTTGAATCTAAAACTTTTGGAACACAAAGGAGGTTCTCTATCACTGAGCCACAGCCCCTCCACTATTCTTCCAAACTTGAAGTGATTAATATATTATCTGCATGGTCCTGGACTATGTAAAACCACTCTGAAGGTAAAAAGGGACTCCAGATGCTAGTAACAAGTTCATAAACCACTAAGCCTACCTTAGGTTTCCAAAATTTTGTTTTCTGAAGAACAAGCCAATAGAGGTAACATCCTGGCCAAAAAACGTGCAGGATGCCTACTACTCCTTGCCTTTATTTTACCCCAAGAAAGGTTTGCCTAGCTAAGATAAGAGACGTTTCAGGAACATCATACTTGCTTTGTATTCACATTCCCTGCTAAATGAGCTGATTTATTAAAAATTATATTCAAGTCACCTAGATGACTGCTGAGAAAAGTGGTGACTTCATTCACAAAAAATGGCTTTAAAAGCCCAAGGGATATTTTGCAGTGGTCTGACAATTTACCATCTACAAATAAATCCAAGGTTCCAGACAAGAACATTTTAACTAAACTAAAAATAATATCAAAATAATATCAAAGAAAAGGTGCTCCATAAAACCACAAGAACAGAAAAATTTGAACATTTACAAGCCATAAAAGCTGCAAAGGAGTTCTCTCTTTTTTTATCCTGCAATGCTTACGTCTGCAAGGTAATCTAAGAAAGTTTTTGTAAAATCTGCTTTTCACCTAGTTATATTATTTCCGTCCTTTACTACAATCATCCAACGAATGGCCTACTGGTCCACAGGGAAGTGAAATTAATAACATTGGTGATCAGCACAAATTATGAGGAGGACCAGTATGTCCATGCCAAAGATCCAAAGCAAACCTGAGCAGCAAATGCATTTGGTTTAAGAGGCAAGAACATGTGTTCACACACAACCAGGCCTGAAGGCTTGAGAGCAATGTAACTTGCAACATAACACAGATGGATTAGACTTCTAAATAACACCCCACAGGCAAGGCTAAAAACAAAACAAAAAGATTTCAGCATGGTTACAGTGGCTAAACGCAGAGCTCTTTATCTCTGCACCATCTGCAATGACATAAGAAAGCCATTTCAGCCTAGGAAGGAACATAAAACCTGTAATAAAAAAGGCTGTTTGGAATAGTAAGTTATTATAAGCCTGAAGAGCTGCTCCAAAATCAAAGCTATTACAGTATATGCTCCCCAAACACTACTCTACAACCAAGATGAATCTACCTATTACCTGGTTTAGGATAGCAGCTATTATCACGGCCCCTTGATTTCTTTCAAGTAGCTCCAATGGAATAAGCCACAAGTGAATAATAAAGATCTTATAATAGCCCTTAAGAATTCTTTATAGGGTGGAAGGCTCAGAAATGAACTCTAGAGAGTTAGAGAACTCTCGTCCCTCGATAACAAAAAATAATTAACCTGACTTAATGTATCCATGTAGGCCTTACATAAATCAGGCTTTTGTGCTTCAAGAGTCAGATTAAAACCATATCTTTTTTTAAAAAGTATGTAGATATTGTCTCATAAGTACATACAGAACATATTTAAATCTGCAGAGGCCTGGAGCCTTTTTGTAAGATGCTCAATATATTCTATTTGAAAGGAGAATTGTGAAGTACTCACAGTGCTTAGTTTGCTGGAGGTAATAATGATGCGTCTCTCATGCAACATGCTCGCATAAAGTTGCAGCATGTTGTTCACATCCACAGCAACAAAATATTCAGTAAGATTTCTCTGTTTAACAAAGAATAAGGGCTGTTAACACATTAACAGTGGTAATTGAGTGGTACATAAGCTTATAACTAGCTATTTCTTCTGAGCTAAAGGGGGAAAATTGATCTTGTTTAAGAAGTAAGTCTGCACAATAAGCATATTTGACTGAAATTTACCACCTCATAATCATTTGTAAGACAAAAAAGTTAATTGTCTTCTGGGATATTCAAATATGAAAAAGGTCGTCCTACCTCGTCAGTTTTTTCATATAATCTTGGGATATTAAACACCCACTTTAACATTTACACACATCAATATTTGTCTCCATGCAGGTAATGAATTTTTGCACAAATATACACAGAGATACATGACATAGCTAGTGCTATGAAATTTAAACTGTGTCAGTGTGTTCCTATGGATGAATGAATGGATGGATGAATACATAAAAGCCAAGGGGAAGAATTCAGGCCAGTTGATTTTCAGGACTCATCTAGTCTTTTATTTCTATAGATATTATAGAAATGTGCTGCATGTATCGAACAACCCATGGACCTTGAGAAGAAAGACTGTCCTGTTTCCCCCTCCATTGCAACCTGATGAACCCCGCTTCTCGAAATGTTGTTTCTTGGGATCAGTGGAGCATTGGGGAGAGGAGAGCACAGAGGCAAAGTGGGAGGGGGGAAATTAACAGAAATGATCACCTGTCCTCCCCCGCTTCTGAAGACAGAAGTGCCCTTAGAACTGCATGGTTGAATGCAAATTTCATAAGAAATTCTACATAAATCGCAAACGTTCCAAAAACTTACACTTTCAGGGACAGTTGGCAAGCCAGCCACATCAGGAGTAATGAAATACGAGTGCTGGTTAAGGAAGAAAAAAAATTATTGGACTAAAAAGAGAAACTGGTATTTTAAAAAAAATTATGTAGGGAAGCTTGTCATAAACAGATTTATCATAAAATCAGACCTACACTTTGTAAACAGTAGCACCTGATCATAATTCAGTCAATGAATCACAACACTGAAAACACCAGTTATGAAAAATTACAATTGTACTAACATTAGGTAGTTTTATACATTCTGCCAACTCCACAGATTTTAAACAAAGCATAAATTTAAAGCAGCACCAGATCTGAATAGTCTGTGATAAGGGGTTGCTTCTTTTTTTTTTAACAGACGAGGGAAAGGGAAAAACCACAGTAAGTACAGCTTGGAAATTATAGCAAGCAGTTGGAGAGCCACTACTCTGAAGAGGAGATAATGGGTGTCTGGCCAACCGAGGTCCTGTGCTCCTAGCTAGTATTCCATTCTCAGCAGTTACTTTACCTCTGGGTTAGCAGCCTGATGGGGATTTGTGGGTACTGCTCAGCAGGGGCAGATTTTGAGGCCTCCTGTCGCTAATCCTTACACTGCATTTCTTATTGCGAATCATTCCCAAGCAGGCTTCAGTTTTCACTTCTATAATATTTCATGAGTAGTTTATTCATGCGTATTTTAGTAAAATCCACAGAAAACATAAAAGAGTAGACAAATTTAACTAGAAATGCATTTAAAACAGCAAATAAACGAGATATTTCATAGACAAGTATTTGATATAATTAAAGGCCTACTGAAACAGCACAGAGATGTATGTATCTTTCTTCCACTCTCTGTTGGTACTGATACTCTGTGCAGACACAGTGAGTTCTCCAGGACATGAAAACGAGCCTCCCAGACCCTTTTAAGAGTCCAAAAGGCCTGGTGCCTGAATAGTCATTAAAGGCCACCTTTCCTTCTCTTTGTGTCAACGGCCTTTCCTTCAGTTTTTGTTTTTGAGAAAGGGATACATACTTGTATCATCTTTTCCAAAATTGTTTATATTTGACATCAAAGAGTAACACGAAATCATGTTAAGTTTTTGTGTTTTAAAAACTGAAAAGACAAAAAATGTTTATTGTATTCTTTTATAAATACTGGACTTCCTTTATATATGAAATTCTACATTGTTTAGTGAGTTTTGGATGCAAGTTAATAGAATTCCAAACAAAAAATTGCAGTACCATCTATCAAGGAACCTTAACTGAGCCTACGAGTCCAGTTTGCTGCTACTGTCTGGGATGATGGACCCATTGCTCCCGCCATTTCCAGCCGAGCTACTGGCCTGCTTGGGGTTGTTAATGGGCATTTTGTAGATCTTCAGGTCAAACAAGCCAGTAAAAGCAGACCCCTTAAATGAAATCAATGGCTCAGTAACACATTTCGCATAACCAAAATTAGTAGGCAAGTAAAACACAAGCAATAGCAGAAAAAAGAAGATACTTAAAAGGAAATAGTAAGTAAGCCCTGTGATATTTTTCTAACATATGTAATGTGATATTAAATTCATGCAACACAGAGAGGGATAAAAAGCCAGATATTATGTAGCCAAGAATCTAAGAATCAATCCAAATTGCCAAAAAAGCCCAACAACTTCATTCATTTTCTGTTTAAACTATAGTGAGATATTTAATATTGCTTCAATTTTTAATGTGTGTGGTTTTGTTCAACAAGAATATTGTGGAAAAGCTATCTAAAGTCACTCTTTTGAAAACAAAGTTTTGAACTATAATGTGGGATTATGATGAAAATGCCATTTATCACAGGAGGAAAATGTGATTGTGTTTCCATATGATACCAACACTGTACAAATGTATCCACTGTGCAGATCTGGGAGAAACTGAGGCTCACTGGCAGAGCATGTGCTTTGAATACAGAAGGTCCCACATTCAGTCCCCTGGTATGTCCAGTTTAAAGGATCTCTGTGGTTAATTGGAATAGATAATATCGGTTTAGATAAATCTATTATTTAACTAGATGCCAGGCAGCTTCCGATCCTCTTACTACCTCTTATCTATAAGGTCTAAATATCTAAAGTTGATTGAGGGGGAAATGTTGCTGTCTCTGTTTTTCAGGATATGGGTTACCAAAAAGAGAGTGAGAATGAACTCATCACTGTTACATTTCAAGATCTTTGAACATATAGATCTAAAATTAGTACAGTCTAAACAGAAAATATAGTCAAGAAAACTACCTGTTTTAGACCAGAGCCACAACATAATAATTTCCCAAAGAAAATTTATGGATCAATTGTAATCAACAGAGAGATCATTTAGCAGGCAATTATTTCTTTCAAGAGAGGCTGTGCACAGCCAGAGCATGATAAAACTCACCGCTGTTAAACATGGTTGGTCTTTGAGAACTTGCTCGCTTACAAAAAACATCTCTTTGTTCTTTTTTCCAACATGAGAAAAAAAATTGAACACAATCATCTTTCAAAACCAAAGGACTGAACTTAGCACGTGAAGCTGCTTCTTTCTGAAAGCACTGGCCCCGTTCCTCTTTGAGGACAGGACAATCTTTCCAAACACAAAAATGAAAGGCTCCATCGGGTTGTGTGTTTACTTTCAAACAAATACAATTTTTTTCAGCAAATGAAACAACAATGAAGATGCTGGGCCTGGAGGGGAACTATCACAGAAAAAGATGGTACAACAAAGGATTGCAGGTATACATTATCCATTTTAGCTTCTGCTTGTTTGTTATGGGTTTTATGACATTGCTTATAGTTATTTGTGTTTACCTTTGCAAGCTGGCTTTGGCATATCTTTTATATGGAAAGATGCACAAAAACGATCTGAATAAATAAGTTATTGGCATGCAATAATAGAACAGCTTATATCCTTTCACTACACACAGGATTGTGTTTAGATGTGAAAGTCGGACAAGAAGGCTGGACCAGTTTTTCCAACAGCCACACAGTCCAGCAGCTGGAGGGAAATCTTTTCCAAATCTTTTCCAATGTTTTCTCTTCAAACAGTGAACTATTTGCTGCATGATACTTATTGCACTGTGCTAATAAATGTCCACATCAGCGTAGGGCACACTCTCAGATCAGCCTAACACTGACTGAGAGTCCCATCCACAATGGAATTCCACCAAATTAGCTGAATTTGCTCCTAAATTCCTGCTAGCTTGATAGGTGCAAATCGTCTAAACAAATATACAACTTTGATTCCATGCTGTTTCTGGTTTATTCAGCCAACTGGTTGGCTATAATAAGTTCCATTTTTCAGAATACTTTACGTAAGCTTGGTGTTGATGTGCAAGCCTGAAAGAACACAGCTTGGCATCCAGATCCCCAGAGGAGTTTGTGGTGGTGACAATTAGAAGGGGAAAAACATGTTTTTACTACAGCACCATGCTAATTTGTTCTGGACTGACTGAGTGCTGTCAAACATGGCATTCTAGACTGCCAACTTTATAAGCACTGTTCAGAACCAAATTTTGCAGCAGTGCTTAGAATGGTACAAATAATTTTTTATTTGAAAGAAATTAATCATTGGGGTTTACTATTGATAAAGCTTATACTCATGTCCTATCTAGAAGCCTAGCCACAGTTAAGACTGGTGGTTCACAGGTAATGATCCCTAATTTCATATGCAATGCATATGCATTTCTGCACAACAAGAAGGCAGGCAGACATACAATGCTTTCAACCAGCTCCAGTTCTTCTTCATATTGGCCCAAACTGGGTGTCCTGACTTGAAAAGTGACACAGTCTTCAGCCCTTCTAGTTCAGAAAGCACCTACACATTTCCAGGAGCTAAAGCACTGGAATTGATTTTGCACAATTGATTTTTTTTTATACAGTCACTTAATGCACACAAAGAATGTCCTTGTATACCACTGCATTCCTGTGTGAACAACAAACATTGTGTGCTGATTAAAGAGAATACTGGTAGTGCAGAAAGGCCTTATGTTTCAAAGGAAGAGATAACCTTGCTCCGGGAGGTGCTGAACTCAGCTCCATGAGCTGAGAGGGCTTTAATGGTTTTCTCCAGAGAGGGATTGTATTCAGAGCATAAGGTGCTTTGGACAAGTAATTAAAGCCAACTGGGAAGGATGAATCATAACCGCAGCCTCTAGGAGCCAGCTACACGTTAGGAAGGGGGCTGCAGTTCAATGACAAAGTGCCTGCTTTGAATGCAGAATGTCCAGGACTCCCCCTGCCCCCCCAGCTCAGTTAAAAAGATTTCATGGAGCAGGGCCAAGACTGACCTCTCTCTACCTGCAACCATAGAAAGCCACTGCCTGTAAGAACGGACAGTACAGAGCTTGATGGGTTCAATTCAGAATAAAGCAGCTTCATATGTCCATACAGGTCCTTCAATATGGAGTCAGGGATTCAAAATAGATCTCAAGTGGCTTGTTTCAGTATCTAGACTGGCAAGATATTCACACAGATTAAAAACAGACCAGTCCTACTGGCCCAAATACCATACTCAACACCACCACAGAGGGCATACTATTAACCTGAGTATCCATACCACTGTCCTGTTATGAAAAAGAAGCACACATTCTGGGTTAGGGAGGGATCAAGTTCACAATTCCTTTGGTAATACCAGTCCCTCACTTTGGGAGCCTTGACAATTCAATGATCACTTAAAAGCAGAGTTAATTTCAAATACCATTACAACTCTCAGCATCTACATTTTGACTATTAAAATAAAAATATTATTAAATGCAATACCTACCAAACTTAAACTGATAGGAGTGTTTGCCTTTGGCACAGGATGACTATACCAGGTTTCTAACAAGTCATTCAAGTCTTCATCCTATCCAAAATAAGATTTATTTTAATGCAACAGCCACATAAACATTATTCTCATTCATCATGATCCAGCAACTCTGTATTCAATAACTTCCTACTTATTGCAGACACAGAAAGTTCCTTGATTCATTCACTGAAAAAAGGAACACCTTCTGAATATGGAAATCAATATATGCATCAGAGCCTTCTAGCACAGCCAGCATGTTTTAGTAAAACATCTTCATAGATAAATATGCAAATCAATGCATTTTATAAAATGAAAAAATGTAGGAAAAGAATAAATAGCACACTTCACTTCTCAGTTTAAGCTGGTTGCAGCACGGTTTCTTACAAATTGTCAGCTTCTTTTAGAGTTGTATTTCATGCCTTCATTTGTTTCTAACTGAGCATTTGCACATACAAACAACCAATATTTTATGGTAATCCTAGCTTGTATGCCAAAACAATAAAGTTTAAAAGACATTTCAAAAATGCAAATTCAACAAGTGATGTCCACATATAATAAAACATAACGTGACAATGTAATTCTAATAATAAAATGCACTGTAATTGATCTAAAAAATAACAGAAAGATGCAATCAATGTGAAATAATGTAAAAGGTTGATAACACAAGATTAAGATCCAAATATAATCATCAACTCCATAGGATGATTCTTGAAGAAAATATATTGCAGGAAACACTTATCTAATAAAGTTACACTTCAGCAAAATGGAAGGCTGGTAAATTAGCCCACTTTATATCAACTTAATCATAAACATGAACAACTAACCAAGTTTATTCTATTTAAACATTTACTTATTAAGTTAAAATTTGCCTTTCTCCTCAATATGGACCCAAAGTAGCTTCCATTATTCTCCTGTCTTCCAATTTATCATCACAATAATCCTGTGAGGTAAGTTTAGGCTGACAAGGTGTGACCAGCCGAAGGTCTCCCAGCAAACTTCCATGGCAGAATGGGGATTCCAACCTGGTTCTACCAGATTTTAGTCTGACACTTTAACCGTTACACTACGTTTAGGGATCCCATTCCCTCTTTGGGGACCCCCTGCTCCCAGCCACCGCCCCTACCACCTCTCACCTGGCCAGTATGGAGAAAAGCGTGGGAATGGGATGCAAATCTCCCAGAGGGTGCTCCCGCGTGTCCTGCCTTGATAAAACTAGAGCAGTGTAGTGCAATGGTTACAGTGTCTGACTAGAACAGGGGAAACCAGTCTCAACTTTGTCATGAAGCTCACTGCATGACCCTCCCCCCCCCCCGAGATGAAGGTTGAGATAAAAACGTAAACTAAGAAGAATGTACAGACCATGAGTGCAAAAAAGAAACAAACATAAATGATCAAATAAATGAATACATTGCAAATGTCTATACTAGGATGAAGGCAACAAAGATATTTTGCTAACTTGTACATTTTTCTGTGTACTCTGTGGCTCAGAAAGGGTCACAGTTCAGTAGCAGACCATCTACTAGTAGAGAAGTAAATTAATGCAGTTGGAAAAAAGGCCTCCCACAAACTTAGTGTAGCCCTGAAAATGGCCCCCTACCTTGACACAGCTGACCTGGCCACCTGGATCCATGGCATGGTAACATTCAAACTAGATGCAAAACTGAATAATCAGGAGTGCTCTCTTACATAGGTAATAGGGTCTTGTTGCAAGGAAATGGTTAAAGAGCTACATTGATAAAGGTATTGGGACAGTAGGCTATATTAAAGTTTACTGTCTGTTAAAGTTGTTTTTTATGTCATGTCAAATTGCTGTTTTGTTTCAACATTGTTTCAGCTCTGAATCAGTTTTCAGCTTGTTTTCAAATTGTTCAGTAATCTATACAGAATTGAATGTTCCAGCTGTTGTATGTATTGAATGGCAATCTGTAATCTGCTTTCCTTCTTAATGAGAAAGACAGACTATAAATAATGCAACTAACAAACAAATAAATGGATAAATAAATAAATAAAGCTTCTGCTAGAAACACAGAAGGTCCCGGTTTGAGGCCCAGCATTTCCAGTTAAAAAGATCAGATTGCAGATGCTGTGAAAGACCTCTACATGTGACCTTGGAAAGCAGCTGCCAGTCAGAATAGTCAATAATGACCTTGCTAAAACAATGGATGGGCAGTGCAATCCTAAGGAGAGGGTGGAAAGTGCACAGAAAGAGGACTAAGGATTATGTGGGCACAACTTGCACTTACGCATGTGTAACCCTCCCTTCTGCCAGCGGGCGATGAGCCGTGCTACCATGGACGGGCTGTCACCCATGGCCATGCTGGGTGGCCGAACGAACGTGTGAGGAGTAAGTCCCTGCGCTAGCATGGGAGGGGGCAAGGCGAGGGGCAGGCCATGAGTTGCCCCAGGCCCAGGAACACCTCCTGCAATGGCAAAAAGTTACGCCTAGAAATAAGGCGTCATAGCCCATAGGCGCCCATTGAATGGGAGAGATCAGGCCCCTCACCTGGTGCCCCGCCCCGCTCATGAAGCCCGAAGGAGCATAGGATGGCAACTAATGCAGGGACCAATCCGTGTGTGGCCACGTGGTGAATGAGCCCCCCTCCGCACACCCCATCAGCGGCCCAGAAACCCCACAAAACCTCTGGTTGGGCCACCCTTGAACCCAGGTAAGTGAGGAGGTGGCCAGAGGTTCTGCCCAGCAGCCCCTTGTCATGAGGACTTAGCACAAGGTGGGTGAGTGGGTGCTCACAGTGGTGAGGCATGAGTGCACCAGGGGGACTCAGGGAAAATCAGGAGCAATTGCAATCGCTCATGGGAATAAGCAAAGTCCAGAATGTCAGACTCACAACAATCACCCAAATTCCCTTGCAGGTTATCTGACTCTGGAGTCCCAGCTCCGGAAGGGGTGAGGGAGCACCAACAGTAAGGAGGAGTTAGGACAGCGGCCACCCCGGCTCACTAAATGGTGCAAGATCTGGTGTGGGGGGGTGGATGACAGCCCCCCAGAGCAGTTTCTCTGCTCCTGCAAGCCATCAGTCCACTCTGGGGGGCATCACATCGGGACCAGAGTATGGCTCTTGAGGTCTAACCTGCATTCTGCTCACATCTTTGTGATGCAGTGATGTGTTCAAATGGAGCCACCACAAGTGCGTGGGCGTCTGTCCCTCCTATCACCTCCAATAGGCCTTCTGGCCTCTCATGTGTTTTCCAATAGGCATTCCTGTCACTCATTGGAGAACACACACCCCCACCTCTCGGGGACCTGGAGGCTGATCCCAAGTGCTGCAGGTTGCGAATGCGCTCCTCGTCAGGTCCTGCAGCCTTTCTAGGCTCACTTTTCAGGGAGGGGGTACATCTTCCTTGGGGCAGCAGAGGCAATGGTGGTGGAATTTGCGAGCGAGCAGAGTTTCTGCCGCAAGCCTGCCCCTAGTTGGGAATGGGGTTGGATTGTGGATGGGTGAACACCCCATCTGCACCATCATTGTCCCACCCCCCAGGGCAGACCTCCTCTCTTGGCACGTGCCTCTGTTGGGGTGCGGTAAGCCCGATCATGGAAGTCTTTCCCTGTGGAGCAAGGGCATGGCAACTGGGGACAGGATACACAGTCCGGGACTAGCTACACCTTCCCCTGCCAACAATGGTGCTATCAATGGCTGCTGCCCTGCAATTGGTTGATCCTGGCGCTGCTGCCTGGGCAACGATGGTGCGTTCACCCCTGGCTGCGCCTTGCCAGTCTTGGCTGGTTGGCCCAGCTCTCCCACGAAATTCATTAGGGAGCAGACAACTGGCGCTACATTTACAATGACGCACAGCCGTAGGCACGAAACAGAGGTCTTAGGATTGCACACTCACTCAAGATAAATCAACTTCATGTACACTTCATATACATGAAGTGCATGTAGGTACATTCCTTTAAACAGATTTCAGATTGGGATCTAGTTAGTGCTATTTTTTAACGTACATTTTAGATCTATGAGCAAAAGAAAAAAATGCATCTGGATGTGTTGCCCATACTGCACTTCAAGTTGTTTTGTGGGAAGATCTGAATAAGTTTATTCCACAACTGTTTTATACAACATTTGCGTAATTTTATTTATCATAATCATATTAATTTTACATTTTTAATTAGTTTTGTTCCCCACAAGATATTCAGACAATAATAATTACATTTTTTTCTCATTTTAGGTCCATTTTGTGCAGGGTCAGGAATTTTGGATTTATTAGCTATACTGATAGAGAGCTTTGTATAAAAAAATACCACTGAGGAATGCCCTAGGGCTGAAACGCATTTGGTTCTGGTTCTATATATACGGAGATAAAATGTATTAACATACCTGTCTATGTGAGAGCTTACTATGTGTATACCAGGGTATGGGACTTATATCTTGAACCACACTGTTGATGTTTTTAATCGTACTTTTGCATGTTCATTCGTTAAATTACATTATATACCAGTGTTTTATTCATTTTATTATGTTTGTAGTTATATTTAATTCACTTCTTTTGTCCCAACATCCTTAGTTGCCCTTCTTCTGCAGGGTTGTGTTTTTTCTTCCCTCTTTTGTTGTCCTATTTGTACACATCTTAAATCTACAATTTCTGCATCTATATAGTTAATAACAAATATATTGGTGCATTAGCCATGTACTATAATTTCTAGGCACACAATTTTCTTAACGCTGCTGCAAAATTTTAAATGTAGGTATAAGGTACAAAATAAATTTAGAAATTAGGGTTCAGGACCATTGAAAAGTTTGATTATTGGCATTGTTACTAACAAAAGCATACTTAAGAGTAAAGAGAAACATAAAATAAAATTACCTGTTCTTTTGCTAAATAATCTGCCAGTGTATTTAACAGTTTGTAATAAACCTCAAACCACGGCAAGTAGCTGGAATAGGGAAAAAAAGCTGCATAAGAAACACCACCATTAAATGAAAATTACTTCATTGCATTACACTTTAATTAAGAACATTTCAAAAGAAACATTTCAAAAGAAACATTTCAAAAGAAAAAGATGATCTTCACCTAGTCCTCCAAACATTTTACACCACAGTAAAAGAAAGTATCTCTTTTCCTGATACTTTGAAGAATCATTGCAAGTCGCTAAAAACAATACTGAATAAGAAGCAGCACTGGAATGACCCTCTATATCACAGTACCTTACATGAATATCCATAAACATCTATAAATATTTATAAATATAAATCTATAAATATCTATAAATTCTATCATAGTGTAGCACAGTTTAGTCACAGATTGCTTTGTTTGGAAAAAGTCCAAAATTGAGCTGTGTGGCTCCTCCCCCTGAAGAGTGAGATTGCTGATCCCATGTTCACCTGCCTATCTAGTCAGAACAGGAAGGTAATAAAATGATACTGATTAATGTGCACGTGCATTACGATCAAATGAGCTCAAGAATTCTCCATACTGAAAAACTTCACACACCCTTCCCCTTCAGAAGGTCCAAATCACCTCAGAATTTGTCAAGTTCAAGCATAGGCTGGGAAAGTTTGATATATGCACTAAGATGAGGGGGACACTTCTTTCACAACATCAGCCTAATCATGAAAAATGAAGCCTGAAAAGTTAACACATGTAAATTCAACAGTATTTCCTACTGAAAGGACAGGAACACAAAAAAGTAAAAGAGAGAGACTGCCCTTGAGATCCACAGCATGGCATAGGCTAATAAATTTGCAGAACTGTCTTAAGCCATGACCACAGACTCACCTGTGGGCTCAGTTTGTGGTCCAAGGGGGGGGGGTGCAGGGGTGCAGGGATGGCAGCTGCCATTGCATGGGACCTGGTGGACTGCCTCTGGGTGGGCTGGGCAACGGCGGCTTCTTTCGGGCTGCTGGCAGAAGGGACAAGGTGCAGAGGGACAAGCCAGGTGGGGGCTGTCCAGGCATGCTCACTCCCTGATGATGGGAGCTTCACACAGAGGTGTGTGCCCATGTGGAATCCCACAGCCTGTTATCCCTTGGTGCCCCCCCCCTTCAGCAGGTGGATTGAAGGAGTGAGGAGGTCATCAGCTGGCAGGTGGGTTGGTTGATGCTTGGGTCCAAGCCCTATGCATGCCAAGGCTTCCTAAACTGCAGCCAATAAAGTTGCAGCTGTTTTAAATCCCAACAAGTTGACTGTCTTCTGTTGCTTTCCCCTTGCCCCTCCTCCCTCCTTCAACACTGGGCCAGCAACCTGCTCTATTAAAGACTAACTTGATAAATGGCACCACATCAGTGTTATCCAACATTTTGATACCTAAGTCATAGGGCTTTTAAAATCAGAAGCATCCTTTACTCTTACACTTTTCATTTACATTCTTTCTTTTGCTCCTAACTCCCAGAACAATGACAAAACACGCTACTTCTGACATTCAGTCTTTCCCTTTCCCTGCTCAGCCAAGTCTCCAGAACAGGATTCCCCACGTGCTTATCAACCTGCCACACCTTTTCCCCCCTCCCTCAGTATGTTGCTGTTGTTCATAAATAGGTGGGAGAGGGAAATCAGTCCTGATCTGTCAGGCATATAGTTGGTGCATCCAATATAGTGGCTGATTTTTCAAAACACAATATTAACCTCAGGATTCTAGTCTATTCCAGCACACAGCTTCCTAATAATTACTCCATAGCACATATGGTGTTCGCAGGTAAGTGCTCTACAACACTGTGTTACTCTGTAACATATAATGATGACAGAAAAGATTGCAATGTAACGGTCTTTAAAGTTTAAACTCTGGCCATTTCAGATACACAGATTTTTTACCCTATCCCAGAATGGTATGTTAAATTGTCAAACCTCAGCTAGTTTTGCCAAAACCTTTTTTTCTTCTCATTTGTAACAAAACAGAAAACGAGACATCATATTCAAAAAGAAAGCTTGCTGAAGCACACACTTCCATCTGTATCCCTTGAAAGAACATTTGATACTTCTCATTTATTAAAAACATACCACCTCGATGGGACTGGATGTCTCCACAGCCTAGACACAAGAGACTTACTTCAGAGATTACCAGACACACACAACAGAGAAAACGAAAAAGTCCAGTCACTTCCACACTATAATGGTTTTCCTTTCACAGCTGGAAGGTTCCAGCACCAGCTTCCCCTAGCCTAAAACGATTAAACCACAAATCTGGACGATTGTCTAAAAGATCATATTGAACCAAAACTTTGCATTTGAAAAATAAAGTATTTATCATAACAATAAACACCATCCAAGATGTTGAAATTTCCAGCAAATTACAGTGTATAAGGATAGTGTTAACAGTACAAAAGTTATACAAAAGTCATTTTCTGGTAATACACACTTGCTTAAAGGGGGGGGGGGCTGCTAACGTCCACCCACTGAAAAAAGTAGCCCTATTATATAGCACCATTGTTCCTAACAACTCATGCATGCAAGACAGAGTTCACAGCCCTACAGAAGTAACTTTGCCTTTCCTTGCCCCATAAATATTCTTTTGAAGTACATCACTTACCACTGTATAGAAATGCAACATGTGCATCAGCATGCAGAGGAGGGTAGCTGTAATTTAAGAATGTTAAATGCGTATATGAAACCAAACTTCAGCAGAGGCCAGGAGAATTCCCTATCCTCCCTACCCCTCTTGAACCTGAAAAATATTGTGAGAGGAAAGAAGGAGTCTTAATCTCCAACCTTCAGCTTCCTCACAAAATTGACACATATCAAACTCACACCGGTAACATGAGTCATGCTGCAATCCTAAAAATACTATCCTGGGAATAGCCCCACTGAATAAAAAGAGATTTACTTCTGGGTAACCTGTTTAGGATTGCACTCACAGCTATACAGTAAGGATACAAAAAAGGCCAAATAGAATGCGAGTCCCTTTGTGCTGGCACTGTACAAAGTTTGAGAAACCTTATGAGTGCAATAATCCTATAAATGCTGAGCCGTAAAACAGGCTGTCTCTCCTAATTTCAGTGGTTCTAAGATTGCTTTGACAAATTTCCTGCCTGCCATGTAAAGCACAAAATCCGTAAAATAACATCTGCAAAATCAATCATGGATGTGGAAGTGTGATGCTTTTAAAATGCATTAGATCCTACCAAAAATGTGGTCCTTACCTGTCATATAAACAACAGCACCCGATATTTCACTGCTAATTAAAAACGTATTTAGCATATTCTTTTAATCCAGGGAGCCACCAGGCAGGCGCTCAAGCTTTCATTCAAAGCCATTCCTCAGCTTTGTTGCACTAAGTAGTCTTCCACCTCGCTTGCGCTTCCACTCCAGTTCTGATAAAGCTTTTATATTCACAAGTCAAAGGTTAAATAAAGGAAAGGAAATGTTTTCTGTCAAACAGTCAGGTAACCACTAACAGTCCTGAACTATCAGCAGGAATCTAACTTTTAGTAATCAAATAAAACTAAGGAAACCGCCTTTCCGTAGCTAAATGTCTAATGTCTAGGGGCTACTTTTCTGTCTGGAAAATTGACACAAAATGTGTAAAATTGAAACATTCTGCTTCGGAGGGATTTGCCGTAAGGAAGGAGGGAGGGAAGAAAGCTTCAAGCCCTGTCTGAGATGAAGAACTACAAAGGCTCCCCAAATAAACCTGTCTACCTTATTAGAACATTTCATTTAGAAATCTAAGTGACAATTTTACAGTCATAAAATTTCATTAATCAAATCTGAGGCTGAACATTTTAATGATGCCTGTCTGCGTTTCTCAGGATGCATAAGGTCAACTAGAAACATAGACAGGAGTTTAACTGAATGAACCCCCATCAAAGCATTTCCAAACTTTCTATTAAAGTCATTTAAGGAGATTTATTCCTTAACTTCTATGTGAGAGAATACTACAAAAATTGATCTCCTAAAATTGTACCATTTTAAACTATGAGACATCAAAGATTTTTGCCACTGGATTTTTCAAACATACTATCATTAAAAGGGGAAAGTAACATTTTAAAAGTGTAATGTGTACCACTAGCACAGATGAACATGCGTGCACATGCACAAAAAAATGGAGTTAAAAATAGCAAGACATCCTTTTCAGTCTAAATTCTGAAATGCATGTTAAATAAAAGATTCTGAGGAAGGCTAAACAGCACCCAGAATCCAGATTGTGAGGTACATGGAATTTTAAAGTGTCACATTGTAAAAACAAGGCATGGAAAGTTTCAGCAAACTCTCAGACTTTATTGTGATGTTGTCAATTCCCCGTTTGTTTGCAATACTTTCAGGTTTTCGCATCTGGTCCCAGGAACATCAAAATGGCTCACATCTCATTTTTCTTCAAACTAAAACTCTACAATCCTTGGAACATTTTCCTGGGAGTAAGCAGGACTGAACAGACCCGAGTAGGATTCTGAGTAGACCTGCATAGGATTGTTCTCAAGAAATATTAAATGTACATAATGGCAGTGACTTATTTTACTTTGTTGTACAAGATCAGGGGATGTTACAGCTGGCACATGGCCAGTACCATAAGTGGCAGCCTTGCATATTCTTCCCGCTTTAACATTTAGTAAGGTACAATGAGTTGGACTACTGCATCATGCTGCAACATACCAAAAAACCTGCAATCAATAGGAATGAAGAAACGCACAATGTGATGACATTGTCACAATTTTTGCTTTACATCACATTCAGACTTCACATCAAACCTATATTTGTGAATGGCATGAACATAGTTTGCTGTTGTGCTCGCATGCCCTCCTCTGTGGATTGTGGGTTGGGGCCATGTACATATAATAGACATTTTCCTGCAAATTTTGGGGATCACTCCCCCTCCTCCAAAGTTTGCAGAAAAATTGGAAACCTGGATGAAAATAGAGGAGTGGATGAAATCACCCCAAACAAAGAAGCGTTTGCATGTTTACACACAACACATATTGTTGGCGCTGCCACTACCGCCCCTTTATCTGAGAAGGGGACTAAAAGCCGCTCACTGTGAGGCCAAGCATCAGGTAGGTCATGCGCAGTAGAGGCAGCATTGATACTTCTCCCTCATCTTCCAGCAGACCCACACCTAAGTGTCCTGCTTGTCAAGCTGAAATGCCAAGCACCTCCACAGAGTCAGAAGAGGTTGCATCACCATGATAGGCTCAGGGCAAAGGAAAGTGTGATGCAGAGCGGCTAAGGGGAACTCATTGCTTGTGTGGAGCCTGCAGCAAGGAAATGGGTGGGTGGGTGGGCAGGCTGAACAGTGATAAGAGGAGGGGATGGGTGAGAACGGCAAGGTGAGGGTAGGTGGGCTGCATGGCAAGGAGAGGGGTGAGTGGCAGGGAGAGTGGTGAGGAGAGGGGTAGAGGAGGTCAGATTGAGGAAAGAGGGGTGGCAGGAAGGAAAAGGGGAGGTGCACACCAAAATTAGAGGGGGAAGAAGAGCACGGAAGAAAAAAAAATAGGAAGTGGTTGTGGCAGAGGGAGGAAAAGATAGATAAAGGTGGCTGAGGGGTGTCAGAAGCCAGAGGACAAAGCAGGGGCCAGCGAGGGAATTTCACCACGAGTTTCTGTGGGTCTCCGCTTGTATATACATAAAAAGGGCAACACATATCAATAACTATGTTGAAAGTGGATAGATGAGATAAAATGGGCAAGTGTTGAACGCGGATGATAGTACACTATGGTTCTACTACCTTCAGCAGCAGCACTTAGTTAACTAAAACCTATTATTTATTTATTTATGTATTTATTTACATTTATATTCCACCTTTCTCACTAGGACTCAAGGCAGAATGCATGTATGACAGAACTATTCAAACAGTAAGCAACTGATAAGTTTTTTATAACATTTAAATGATAACAACATTTGAATCTAACAGCTAAGATTACTAGTAAAACAGTTATTTAGTGAATTGGCAAACAGATTACAAAATGTAGCATTTGAGTCTAACAGTAAAGATTACTAGTAAAACAATATAATGCAGTAGGGCTAGGACTGAAGAATGAAGAAAAACACATTATGCCTAACAGAGGTAACAGATCAGCTTGGGAAGTGACATCCTAGCTCAGCTCCCTCTACAAGAATACCCTCTTGAACAATTCCGTTTTGCACATTTTATTAGGTGATAGAAGAGTGGGGGCCTTCCTAATAGGCTCAGGCACACTGTTCCATAATGCAACCACAGACAATACCCATTGCCTATTCTACTTGTTTCTACGGTGGCATCTTCAAAAGGTTTTGCTCTGATGAACAAAACTGTTTTAGCAGAACATTGTAGGAGAGGCAATCCTGCAAGTATGTCAGTCCAATGCCATTAAAGGCTTTGAATGTTATAGTTAGAACTTTGAATTGAGCACAGTAACTGATTAGTAACCAACTGAGTGTCTGCAAAGTGGAAGTGATATGCAGAGTTCACTTAGCACCCAGGAGTAGTCAGGCCATGATGTTCTTCACCGCTGGAGTTTCCAAGTTGTCTTTGAGGGCAGACCAATATATACAGTACATTATAGTAGTCTAGCCTCAAGGTAACCATAGCATGGATTCACATGGCCAGGTCACCTGAATCAAGCTAAGTAGAGTTGGTAAAAGGCCTTTTTAACAGCTGCATTCAGGTTGCTTCTCCTGCAATAAAGCTGTAACCAGAATCATCCCTAGACTCTTAACCGAATCAGTGAGAGACAACTGGACCCCATCAAAAGTGAGGAGCCCCATGTCCTTCAGGGCCTTGACCTTCCCAATCAAGCATTACCTTCATCTTGCTGGTATTCAGTTTTAACTTGTTTACTCTTAGTCATTCAACTGCAGCAGTCAGGCAACAGTTCAGAGACTCTGTAGCATTACCAGCCAATTTGGATAAAGAAATGTAGAGCGGGATATTATCTGTTTATTGACAGCATGCCTTTCATGGCACAATCAAACTTTTAAATTGTAAATACATAGTATCTCACAACAGCTAGTGGGCAAAAACACATGGGAACAAAAGGCTATGCTAGAAGGAATGTGGAAAACATGGTTGAATTTACATGCAACTGTTGTTCATTGTGTGTTCTGTGCAAGCACACATGGGAATAACACAGGCCAGCCACAAATGTTCTAAAGCTCCTGACAGTGCAAGGCACTCTCCCATTCTTTTTGTACAGTTTCCCACTCAACATACCTATAAAAGGGACAAGAGCACCTACCTCAGTTCATAGAGACCATTGCTGGAGAAGGTGCTACCAAAGGAAGACCAGAGCTCACACAGAGAAAAGAGGGAAGGATGTATGCCTGCACAGAAGAACATTTGATAATCAACAGTTACAGGTCAGTGCAATCATGTTTTCATTCTCATGTCTTCTGTGCAGTTTTACAAGGGAGACTGGCAAGCTAATTTACCAAGACGGTGGTTGCAAAGCTCTTAACAGAAATGATTTTACACGACTACTTGGCCTACTGCTGAATCTTCTCAGGAATTCATGCTGATTGCAGAACTTTTAACAAACATCAAGGGAGTGGACCAAGCAGCTGTTTTACAAATATCCATAAGAGAGACCCCACAACTGAAAGCAAACGAAGAGGCTTGGGATCTTGTGAAGTGATTCATGACCTGGAGGGGGTAGGAGAACCCAAGTTCTCTGTAGCGTTCATGAATAAATAACATCTTGAAATTGTTTGAGATGAGATTTTACTACCCTTCTTGAGTCCAGAAAAGCTATGAATAGGTTATTGTCCTTTCTAAACTGGCACGTCCTTTGAAACTAAAAGGAATGAGCACGTTTAATGTCCAGTGTGTAATGTATTTGTTTTATTACCCTTTGGTGTAGGGAACAATATGAGAAGAACATCTTGATTGAAGTGGAAGAATGAAGCAACTTTAGGAAGGAAAGGAAGGCTGGTCATGCAGTAGGATGTTCTCAATATGAAATAAGAAAAGAGAGGGTCTGTTCATCAAAGGGCTTGAATCTCATTTACTCTCCTGGCCAGTTGACAACTACCCAGAAGGCCATTTGGGCTGAAAAGAGTTGTAGACAGCAGGTGACCATTGGCTCAAATGGTATGGACATGAGTTTGGAATGACTAAAAAAAGATTCCATTGTAGAGCTGAGTGACTGGAGGGTGGATAAAGTTAGCCAATCCTTTGAGGAAAGACAGAGATCCCAGTTGAGCAAATTTAGATTTTCCTTTTTATGGACTAGAACATTTTGTGCGCCTACTTATGTAATACCATTTTCTACCTCTATGCAACTTGACTCTATTCTCAGGTGCCATTAGAGTATTTTACTGTATCATGCAAAGGATGAACACTGGAGCAAAATAGTCAAGCAAAAGAAACATGAATGTATACTAGTTGCTGTGAATGCTGAGGCCAATCATTGTGAAGTGCCTGCTGTTTGTAGTTGGGTAAAAGGATAACCCAAGTTACTATATATGTTTACCAAGCAAGCTTGCTGCAAGTAAGATGCACCTGTAATCATTATGCACTATGCCACACTTATAGGTTGATAAGGGAAATCTCTTTCTGAACTGTTCATGCCAAATGTAGCCATAGAATAGAACAGGCTAGATAAGAAAAGCCAGCTGCAACTGGGAGAATCTGAATAGTTACTCTCAGAAAGAAAAAGGACACTGGCTGAACCTTGGTCTGGATAGCGAGACACAGGAGAGGGGAGCTGACAAAAGAAGGAATACAGAAGAGGAGTGGGTGGTAAACCACTCAGTCGAAAGAAATAAGCTTGCTTCAACTTAATTAGATTAGCAGAACTTTCCAAGGTTATGAGGAGCATCAAGCAACAGATGTGGGGTACCAAAAGTAGCTTCAAACACATTCCGAAGGAGGGGATATTGCTCCCCTCCCACTGTACCCAAAAGGAACAATCTTTGCCTGTAAAGCACAAGGTTGCTGAAGCAACACTTAGACGCCCTTGGTAAAAATTACACTGTCAAAAGGGCAGGAAATAATGTGAACTCTATGAATGGGAAAGTGTGAGAAAGGAAAGAGATGTTCCCCGAAGAGATATAAAACAATGCACTAAGGTGATAAGCAATGCTAATTGGGAAATATTGTAATTGTGTTGCTGTCCAGAATCATTCTTCCAATAAGGGACCACTAGATCATTGGAGGTGGTCACCTACGTAAACCAATGGGGGTCACAATTATGTTTGAGCCAATGAGACCCCCAACATTGTAATGAACCAAAGGGTATAAAATGTCTTGCACAGCTATTGTAGCTTCTATGAGCGTTGGACACAAGGGAATCTTCTACTCTGTGTAACTGATGCTCCTCCACGTTTAATAAACGTAGTAGACTTGCTTCATTCACAGGACTCTGTGTCTGTCTCTTCTTGGAATTGGCTGAGGGACATTCAAACCACTGATTGTGTGGAACACTTTTATGGGAACATGGCAGGCTGATATGGCAGTGGCAGTGACATGTTCTTTCACTGAAGAATTAACTAGGCCTGTGTCCTTCAGACTAACCAAGTAATTAAAAAATGGTGATATAGGGCAATAATGGGGTCGATTTCTATTTCAGTGGACCATGCAAGGACTCTTTCCTATTTAGATTGGTAGGACCTCCTGGTAGAAGGTTTTCCAGCTTCGGAGAAGATCAAATGAAGGGTTGAAGGGACCAGGACATAAGCCTCAGAGTGTGGAGATATCCCTGTGCAGAATCTCCCAATGACGCAGAAGGTTTGGGGCTAAGGGGAAAGAATCAGTTCTGTTCCCAGCCACATGAACTAGAGTGATGAACAAAATACACATTGGCCAATAAAGAGCAATGAGTATGGAAGATGTCTCATCCTGTAACTTTTTGCTGAGGGTTCAAGTCATTAGGGAAAGGAGAGGAAAAGCCTAGAACAGACTGTTTCATTAGGGCATTTGGAAGGGATGAGAGGGCCCTCCCTGCCCTTGAACAAAAATTTCCATTTCTTGTTAAGGGATGGGGCAAATAGATCGATCAAGAGAATTCCTCATTTCAAGAAAGGGGAGGGAAAATGTGTTGGATACCAACTATTTGCAGTTCTCCTGAAGCAAACAGCTTAAAGTATCTGCCAGAACACTGTCCCTTCCTGCCACGTAGATGACCTGGAGATCCACCTCATGTTCAATTATCCATTCTCAAAAGCAAGAGGCTTCTGGGAGTACCAAAGAGACTGTGCCTCCCCTACCTGTTCAGCACTCTGGAGATGAAGGACCTGGCTGGCTTGAAGGGAGAGACGAATGAAGGTCCCTCCCCACGCCAGCCAGAGCCCTTTCCTCCCAAGTAGCAGCACACTGGAAGGAATGAGCCAGGCAGGCTTATGGGGGGGGGGCACCTGAAGCCCTATTCCCTTCTCAAACCAGACAGAGCCCTTAACTCCTGAGAAGAAGCACTATCAACCCTCCTGATACCAGCTTGCTTCTGATAAAAGTGAATAAACTGAAGTAATTCTGCAGCTTTGTACGCTGCCTTAACAAAACTATTTAAACGTGTTTTTTTGTTATATAGAGAAATTGTTCCACACTTGTGTTTTGCTTCTGACGAAGAGAACTATGGTTCTTGAAAGCTTATGCTACAGTAAAGTTGGTTAGTCTTAAAGGTGCTACTGGACTTGTTACTATTTTGCTACTACAGACTAATACAGCTAACTTCTCTGGTGTTTTGCTTTGTTACTTATCTTGGTTCATAGAAGGTAGGGATGTAAATGCTTTAAACAAATTATTAAATATAAGTAAGTATGTGGTTTTATAGCCTCTTCTGGCAGCCATTTTGTGCTTGTGCCCACTGCCCTCTGTCAAGATTCCACAGGTGCCCACAGGCGCATCCATATATTCTTATGGATTTAGGGTAAAATATAAAAAATGGGAATTCTAAGAAAGGTATTAGTCAAGGCTCTAAATAAAGATTCGTTAATGGTGCCCATCACTAAAGCCTCTTCCAAAACTATTTTAATGAGACGTGCAATATGTGCTGTAGGGTCCTGATCTATAGCGGCGTAACTAGATGTATTCGCTAATTGCCGCTCAACTTCAGCTAAGTATGTTGTCGTGTTCAAAATAACCACACCTCCTCCCTTATCCGCTGGTTTAATTATTATGGATGGATGGTCATTCAAAGATTTAAGGGCCTCCTTCTCATATTTAGTTAAATTATGCCAAATGTGTCTATTAGTACTCTCTAAATGGGAAAGGTCTTTACATACGAATATATACCTCCCTCCTGGCTGTCCTATTATATCTGGTAGCAGTTTAGTTTTGGAGCCTCTGGCCATTCATCTTGACTCTTTTCTATAACCGGTGGTGATTCAGACTCCTGTATACATACAGGACACGAGAGACTTCATAGGGAAAGTAGAAGGTTTAGCCATTGAAGATTGTGTTGGTTACTATGGATGTTTCTTCTCTTTATACGTCCATACCCAACAAGGGAGCTAGAGAAGTTGTACAGTCAGCACTTAGTTCTCACCCCATTCAGTCAACCCCTTCGGAATTTTTTACTTCAATTGTTTGATTTGATGGTAGAAAAGAATTATTTTCGTTTTGCCGATCGCTTTTTCTACCAAGTCAAGGGGGTGGCTATGGAACGTGCTACCGCACCTAGCATGACCAACCTCTATATGGCACATTTAGAAAGGAATTTTGTTTACAATCAGGACGTCAATCCTTATTTTGATTCTGTCTTTTTATACTGCAGATTTATATATGATTTATTTATTATTTTAAATAATTCGGCATGTGTGGATGACATTAGAACATGGATGAACTCCATAGATGAACACATCAAATTTACTTGGCAATCAGACAGGTCTTGCATCAATTTTTTGGACATCACAGTGTATAGACAGACAGACAACATCCTTGGTGTTAAACCCTATAAGAAGAGTACTGACCATAATTCTTATTTGAATTTTAGTTCATTTCATCCTCAGTTGTTAAAAAAATATTCCCTATTGCCAACTTTTATGGTTACAACGCAATGCAGCCAATAAGGTGGAGTATGATAGCGAGGCCAAAAGTATGCTACAAGCCTTTTATAATCGTGGCTATCCTAGGAACATCTTGGTCTAAGCAAAGAAACGTTCGGATATAGTCAAGAGGAGGGTGTCAGGGCTTACGGCAGCTGCCACTGGGCGGGGCACCGGTATGTCCAGCCCTGACGTCAAAGGGGTGTCAGGGATGCTGCAGGACCCTGCTCTGTGGAAGGAGGGGCGGTATACCTCACCCAGACTCCCTCTCAGTCCACTCGCTGGCCTGCTCAACCTGTGCCACTCATCTCCTTTGATCTCCACCATCTCCTCCTCCATCAACTTCCCTCCTCGCCTCCACTCTCACTCTGCTCCAACTCCACTCCATCACTCCTACTCAACTCACCACCAACACTCTCCTGAGTCAGCTTTTACAGGGTTTCCTTTAGCTGCCTCCGCCCTTCCTTCCAAGCTCCTTCCCTCTCCTGATGCTGCCCAGCTGTGTCTGCTCTCAGGTGTTCCTTCTCTTTCACTAATTCCTCCTGGCCTCCCTTGCCTCTCTAGCAGGGTGGGACTGAATGTGAATGTGTCCCAGCTGAGGCTTCCTCCAGGCGTGCCTCCTTTTCTTCCTCCCCCCTTCTCCTTCAGTCTTTCCTGCAGGAAAGGGCTGGCAGGGCCTTTCCAGGTGAGGTGCCGCCCCAGCTGGCATCTGGGCTGCCTTTCCCTTGGGGCTAGGTGTGGCTGCACTTCCCTGGCCTTGCTCCTGAGGTGCTACCCCAGCTGGCATCTGGGCTGCCTGTCCATTGATGCTGGGCATGGCTGAGCTTCCCTGGCCTTGCTCAAGAGGTGCCACCCTAGCCAGCATCTGGGCTGCCTGTCCCTTGGTGCTGGGCGTGGCTGCCCTTCCCAGGCTGGCTTCTCCCTCTGGCTCTTCCCCTCCCACACTTGCTGCTGGCTGTGTTGCCTTTCCTGGAGCCTCTGGGTCCCCTGACTCTGCTGCTGGAGTGCGGTGACTGTTCCATCCCAGACAACTGCCTGTAGAAGCAGCTGGGCCATTGTCTCCCAGGAGTCTCCCGTCCTTTTCTCCAGGTAAGTCCGGGGGCTGGGTTGCAGACCCCGGACATAGGGACCTTTTTGAATCTAAGGGTAAGTTCCCCATTAAACAAATTCAATGGGCTATAGACTTTACTCCTCAGGCGTATAATATTAAGAAGACCATCCTTAAATATTGGTCAATACTCAGGGGGATTGAAGGCTGTGAATCTCTTCCTGTTATTAGATTTAAGAGAACTAAAAATCTAAAAGATCTGTTAGTACACTCGGACTTTGGTTCGAAACGCTCATCGTCCTCGCTCCCCCTGGGCCATCATAGATGTGGACACCGCAGCCTTTGTCCACGACCATTAACTGGGAGGTGTATTCTCCTCCCCAATAGCTATATAGAAGTTTGGTTGAGACATTTTACCACTTGCCAATCTTCAGGGGTATATTTAATGATATGCAAATATAATTTATTCTATGTTGGGAGCACCGCTAGACAATTCAGGATTCAACTTTTAGAACATGTGTCCCATATATGTACTCGTAACATTGAGGCCCCTCTTGTGGAACATTTCATTGAGTGCCAACACACGGAAGATGATTTCCAATATACAGTATTATTTTCTGGCTGTGATGTCCCACAATGCAAGCTACAGAAGGTTTTATTACAGCATGAGGTTCGCTGGATACACACTCTTTTTTCCTTGAAGCCCAGGGGTCTTAAGAGTGAGATGGATTTATCGTGTTTTCTATGAATTTTAAATGTGCAAATTCTATTTTTGTAATTATTTATCAGTGGACTTGTGAATATATATTTATTAATGGACTTTTGTACAGAATTATTTTTATATTGCATATTTATTACTATGTTCATTGAAAATAGTAATGCTGGTTGTCAATGTTTATTTAATTGAGGTATGTTACTTTAAGAGATTCTTCAGCTGCTTTGGTTGAAAGTGTTTGTTCACACGCTCGGTCGCCATTATGGACCTTTGATTCTTTGGTGCTGTGTTAGTTTATAAGAATATATGTGGTGTTATATTGATATTTTCACTTTTGATATGGTGTATGAATTTGTACCTTAATGTATTTATTTTACGTCAGTGGTTTATGCTCTGCCGCCTCTGAGGAAGTTTCCAAGAAACATCAGGAACCTTGCCGGCCCTGAATGTTGGGCGGGAAGACTCCGTATGTTGGGCATTTCCCACTTCAACAGACCACTCATAAGGACTTAAAAGACTGAGGAATGAAATACTGATTCTCAGCATCATCAATTTTTGTTTAATTATTGATGGATTGTTTCCTCATGTCAGTCCTTTATTGTATTTAATGTACCTATTTGTTTATGACATTTGGGTCCAGGAATTTTTATGTATTTTTGATTGATTTTCTGACTATTCTGACTAACTTACTTTGAATGTTGCTCATTGTGACCTTCACTGTACCTACTTTCACAGAAGATACAATATATTTCATTTGCCTTAATTGTTTGCCTTCATTTGTGGTTATCCACTCCTGTTCAGCCCTGTATCTATATTGAAGGCGCCTCTCTTGTTGTTTGCTACCACATACAGACATGGGCATGAATTGAAATACAAATGAAATTTCATGACAAATTCTGCTGATTTGTGTTTCGCGGGGCCGCAGTTTTCACGAAATTCACGACTTTTGGGGGCGATTCATGAATGATTCATGATGCTGGACAGGCTGGCGCTGATCCATTGATTCCCCAGGCAACATAGGCCCGGAATGTCTGCAGATCTTTTGCTGCCATTGGAAACCACAATCTTAGCCCACATAACCTTGATAGGCAGCTCTCCCTGCCAAATGGAGAGCTTCCATTCTGGACATTTCGTGTCCATCTTTAATCACAAAAGGGGAGAAAAGAGGAGATGGCAGAGGGAAGCTGTATGTATTATCTTGCTCTCAATACATTGTTTTCTACTTATGTAATACCATTTTCTGCATTGCTTAACATATGGTGTCTAATATTTTATGCATTGTTTCAGATTACTCTTAGTCCTATTACACTGCTTATTGATTGCATTGATTTACACTGTAATTCACTGCAGTCTCAGTGAGAAAGACAAACTATAAGCAAATAAATGAATATATTCATTGTCAGCCTTTTCAAGAATTTTTACAGTAGAAAAGTATCATATACATTTAAATATAAAACAATATGTTTTCACATACTGATTCACACAACTGTCGTCTGCCATAATCCCCTATTTTTAGATTATATTTAATTTGCTTTTCACTTTTTTTCTTTGTGCAGTTTTCACCTTTTTGGAGCTAGTCTAGAGCACATTAAATGCATCAGTATTTGCTATTTCAAAAAAAACCCCAGCAATCAGCCCTCTAAACCTGAAATAAATGTACCTTGCACTCAAATTGTCTTTTCACTATATCCTCAAAAGTAAAAGATTACTGTGTTCCAACGTATACATACAATCTCAAAAATAGCTGGCCTGGTAAGTATTTAGTATTGCATTGTAAATTTGAAACTGTCATAAAGGAAGAAATAATATGGCACTGCTCTTATTAGGGCTTGGTGAAAAATTATAGCTTGCCATTTTTTATTTGAGCAGCTACTTCTGCAGAATAACAGACCAAAACTTAAACATTCAATTAAATCGGGCAAACAAAGCACCATAAAAACAAAAAATCAGTTCAATGCTCCATCTAGTCTAATACTGGAACCAAGTACATGCATTTCAAAAGTTGTCATTTCATTTCATAATTTTAGAAAGGGCTTAATCACTGTTTTCACAAATTTTGGGAGTGTTGATATAGTTTCATAAATTTGTTTCAGGAAAAAAATTTGTCTTCAGAAATGTTGGTTATCCATCCCATTATTTCCTATGGGCAAATAATCTTGACTTTTTAAACCAAAAGGCACCAAACTGCAGGGACATTTCAAGGTGGGGGTGTCTAATTTTACAGACTCTGAAGAACGTGCCCCCAGAGATCCTTGCTTCCACTGTTTCCTATGGCAAAAAATACCCATCATTAAGATGCCCCTAACTGCCTTACTCCCTATTGACAAAAATTACAGCCAGCACAGAACTTCTCCCACTAGTGCTAACAGCCTGGCCAAGCAAAAAAATTTACAGGTTCTGGAAACCTAAGACTAAGTACTCATATTGGTCCACACAAAATCCACAAACAAAATTACACAAAATAGTACAAGCCAACGATTGCTTCATTAGCCATGGCCAGCTCTTCTGATCTCTCTCTTGAATCAGAATGGGTAGGTGAGCTATTTTGTTTCCCTTCCTCCTGTTTTCCAGCAAACACATAAAGGAGGGGAGGGGAGCACAGCAGAAAAGGCCTTCTCTTAATATTTCTGAAATACCCAGGAGATGGATTTAGGAAATACTGAAATATCAGAATATCTTGTTTTATGCTAGGTGTTTCCAAACCAAAACTAAGCAGGAAATTTTGGAAAGTTTTCAGATTGGAACTATCAGAATGCACATCCCTAACTGGAACCTGCATGCAACTCACAGACACTTACCAAGAAGTGGCAATTTCTGCTGATTTTCCCCTTTTTCACTGCTGTCCACCGAGCTCTTAAAATCTGAGGTTGTTGAGGGTCTGCAGACCCTTAGGAATACCATCCAGAGAAAAGTGAAGATCAGTGGAGAGAGGGCAAATTAGCAGAAATTGCTACCCCTTCTTGCAAAAGAGCACTTTTCAGATCTCATGATTGAACCCAGACCTCTGATTCCAAAATCTATCCTTCTTCCCCCATGATGATATCAACCAGAGAACTCGGTACCTAGCAGTGAGAACAGCGCAGCGCATAGAAATCCTTTGCTTTGTTGAGTATGACTACCATGCCTCAAAGCCTCTCAGAACATATTCCACTCCTTTCCTTATCATATGCAAGACAGGTTGCACAAACATTTGTTTTTAGGGGCTTTTACAGGCAACCAGGCACTCCTTTAAAGTGGTAAAATGTTCCTTTCATTTGGCTTTTAATTAAGCAGTTTATTGTGGTCATGCTGTTTATGTTTTAATATCTATTTTAGAGCAAACTGATGACAAGGTAACATTCACTGTGAAAATCCACAGTTGTAATAACATTTTTAATCACCATGGCCTGTGGTGTTTTGTTGTTTATAGCACTTCTGTTTACCATTAAGTGTTCACCTAATTCTGGTACAGTTGAACCGTACTAGCAAATGAGTCACTTCCTACAGTTCCACACTCCTAAAAAAAATTCAACCCAACTTTCCTCACTACTGTTTCAGTATACAAGCCTTTTTCAATGTCAACATTCAGCCCAGAAGTACATTTTTGCTCTGTGCACACGCACATGAGCACAGAGGTGTAAAATTCCCACCAGAAACTGCAGAAGGTAATGCATATAGTTGCCTGTGTTGTAAAATACTCCAAAAATGCAGGGAAATGAAGGAAAAGATTCAGTCACAAGTGACAGAATATTCATGCTAATCTTTTAAAAAGACATCTGGTAAGAAAAAAAAAACCCTCTACTGGTGCAAGGGAGGGGTAAATGGTAGTTACAGTGGATGACTGAGCAAAGCATAAAGAACCCCCCTATATGTGTGTTCTGTTGTTACTGTGAATGCTTTTGTATTCATAGCCAAAGCACAATGAAAAAGTTTTGCCATGTGGAAACAAACTCACAGTATTTATTCTAGAATAAACTTTTGTGGACTAGAGCCCACTTCATCAGATGCAGGAAGAGGGTCTTCCCCAGACAGACACATACCTAGCTTTTTAAGAAAACACTGTAAACAGCATGGTCAAAGGTCCGCAAAATGCAGGAAATACAGGATGAGATGTAATTATGTCACATTCAAAGGAAATCTACAAAGTACAGAGAGCATTCTGATGAATAAAGTCAGATGAAAAGATCTAGTGCAATAAAACATATGTAGAATTACAATTTGTTACTTTTTATGCAGGAATTTTGCCACATTATTATTTGACCTCACTGCACCATTTGAAGTACATCTGTCATAAGAGCGCTATAACAGAAATACATGTTACATTTATTTTGATTCAAGGCACGTACACAGTAAAGTGATAATGCAAGCAGACCTCATGGCTGAGGTTCAGATGAATATATACTTTGAACATATACTTTGTTATGATGCAACTTTCCCTTTCTTTTTTTTAGGGTCAGTCTGAAGCAGATTTCTCCTAATTAGCACTAGAACATCACTTCATTATCTTAGGACATTTTCATTTGCAACTTCTGTGTCAAGTTTTCTCCTTTAAAGAAAAAAGTTATAAAAGAACTTGTATAACCTGCCAAGCCAGGGAAACTGCACGACATTTGTAAAACACCTCATTAAAATATCTTTCCTTATTTGAAAAAAAGTTTGTAACTGTAGAAATATTGCCATTATGATGGCAGCAGACAAGTACATATCTTCAAAGATTTTCATTTAAGAGGGGACAATTATTGTAGAACATACCAACAATTATCAAAGAAAAAGAGGTTACACCTGAGAAAGAAAATACCAATTTACGATGAAGTGCTACTCACCTTAGAATGCACAGACACACTTTGCCTCCTGATGTTAACCGGCAAAATCCAAACCTCTGTTTACTTTCAATGTCAGTAAGTACAAAGGTGAAATGCTGCCCAACTTGGGTCACCCTAGAAACATACAAACTATATTACTGTTTAAAAAGTATATAACTACACTTAAAATTTGCTTGTATACACTTAAATTACTTGGGAGAAAGCATGTAATAGGCATCTGGCATTGTTTTTGACAAAGAACCCCAAGTCAGACCTAGGGCAACCACAATAATTCTATAGTCTCCTCTGCATTTGGAAATGTAAAACTTTATATACACCAAAAACATTTACAAATATAGTCTTCTTTCTGTGTTTTAAGACTTACTACAAATGACTCAAGGTATTATTGCAATAGCAGCTTTTAAAATTACATAGTACCAAGAATTTGAGCTATATTCTGTTTGCTGATACCCATTTTAGTCAGCCAATCAAGACTGTTGAAACAAAATAATCGTGCCCTCCCAGGTTCTAGTATCACCCCAGCCACTCATCTAGCCTACTGGTTCTCCAATGTCTAGATACAAGTTATCTGTTGGGTCTGGCCTCATCTAGGTGCCTTCCAAGTAACTTGCACTCTCTAGCCTCTTACACTCTGCCTTTTCCCTCCAAGCCATGCCCTCCTGTGCATTCTGCTATTGTTTTCAAGTGCTAGTCTCAATTCCACTTCAACATTCCGAACTCTTGACTGAGAGTTTTGTTTCCCACCCTGCTAAAATTCATATATTAAGAAAAATGGAAAATGCTATATTGTAAGCAAATTTTGATCTATTTATATGTCCTATATTGTAAGCAAATTTTGATCTATTTATATATCTTATAGCTAAAGTGCAATCTGAATACTGAACCTGCAAAGGACACGACCAATACTCAGGATTCTGGACTCATATTTTCTGACATTTACAGGAAGACAAGTTTTAAAAAAACACATGCACAGGAGTCTGATATATCTGATGTGTTTATGGTCTCTTGGGACCTACACCAACTCTATAGTTCCATGGAGGGCTGAATTATACATTATAATTGATGAAGAGTATCAAAATATTTCTATTTAGCTTTAAAATGCAGATCTGTGCTATAGTGATTCTTCCTCTTCATGATGACAGAGAATCCCACATGAACACACATCTTGGGAGATAGTTTTGAACATTCTTGTTATTTTCACGGAATAAAAGGTGTTAAATACGCTGCTGAAGAACAAAATGAATTAGATTTCCATGATATTTTAATTGTTGTTTTTATGCCTTTGTATGTATTTTAGCTCTGGTTTTAATTATTTTAATGAGGCGTTTTTAGTTGGTTTTAATGGTTTTTAAATGTGATTTTTATCATGTATGCTTTAATTTGCTAACCACCTTGGTGGCCTTTGTGAGGGCAGAAAGGCAAGATATACGTTTTGTAAAATAAATAAAATAAATAACATTACTGTATCTCAAATTCAAATTTGTTCAGAAAAAAAAATCTCCTTCTTGTCTCATTGAGCCAAAGGCAAATGTACACATACATGTTTGAGCATTCACTCCCTGCCTGATATCTTTGTATATACGCAGCGTCTGCGATATGTATTGCTATATAATTTTAGTAGAAATAATAAATCATTAAACATTGAAGAATGTGTGTAAATACCCATGATGGTACTGACTACAAAGGACTCCTCAAGGTCACTACAATATATCAAATTTTAAATACAGTTTTAAATACATATTTAAGCAGGGGAACACTCTTCAGACAATGAATTAGATAGCGAGTATTTATACTGTTCCACTCGTTATCAAGGCATAATTTAAAGCATGGAGTCCAGACTGTAAGAGTTGCCTCTCTTTAAGTTATGAAAATGCACACTATCAGCATTAAAAGTAAGTTGCTTATCCTTGCAAGAAGAGATCTTCCTGTTGATTTATAGGAGGCTGCATAATCAGTTAGGAATGTGGAGTCATTCTTATGATAGAAAGTTTGAACATAAAAGTTATGGGTGTGGATAAGAACCCATGCACTGATGCTTTATTATGCTGTGTATAATGCAACATAATTTGAAGGCAAGAATTAAGGTCACTTAATAAATCAGTGCTTTAGTTAATATCTATGAGGTGTGCATGACAGAGCTTAATAAGATGATGAATGCATGGAGAAGGTGAGTAGAGATTTGCTCTCTCTTATACAGTGGCAGTTCTCCAATCATACAGTTCTGAATAATTAACAGAAGTGAAGACTTTGGAAGAAGGAACAGTGATATCCACGCACTCTACCACTGCATGCAAGATAAAGTTCGCCTTATTCATGCCCCCTCTCAGTGCACATGCACAAGACAAAGCTCATTTAATGTGCAGCCCCACCAGTGCACGTGTGCAGACAAAGTCTGCCTCATGTGTGCCCCCCCCGGCACACATGCACAAGATGATGTTCACCTCATGCATGCCCCTCATGCAAGACAAAACCACAGAACAACATTTCTAAAAATAATAGTGTATGTAAATAAGGGTCAAAGCTACAGCCTTAACTACAGAATTTTCTGTCTTTCAGAGCTGTCTTATAAAGATGGAATTGTATTACAGTATTCAACTAACTCCTTATAAAATACAGCATATGTATCTAATGATACATGACACCTCACCTTGTTTAATTTACACAATGCTAAAAATCAAGATTGCTTTATTCTTTTGATCTTCTTCACATTCCATCTGCAACAATCCAGTCCAAAAACACATTACATATAAATTGAAATTCTATTCCCTTGCCCTTAGTATCTTCTACCATTCAGTGGAAATTTCCACTCTAAATAGATTTTTGTGTAAATTGCCTATTGAGATATTGGGTGTGTGTGTTTGTTTTAGTAACACAATCCAATATATATGTATGATATCCACCTCTTCTTCTTGGATTGTAATAGAAAATTATGCAGCAATTGTTTCCACCACAAAAATGAACTTGCAAAGTGCAAAAGAATATCCTTTTTATCGGAGATAATTAGCAAGTCACATATAAGCACCTGGATACTGCCTATCTTCACATGCTCTTATGTTAATACACAGGTTCTATTCCTCTAAAATGTTGTTTCAAGTAATTTTCATACCAAATCCTTTATGGTGGTGTCTGTGGCTACCTTATTTTAGCAGTTCAAACAGTCATTTACTGATATTTAATTATTTCCTAACCACTGGATGGCAGCAAGAGAATCACGTAAGTTTTCATTACCCCAGTTTTCTTCAATCTTGCCTTACAATGAAGGTTAGATTCTGCAGCTAATAGACAAATGTTATCTAAATACTTTATGGAAAACATTTCTTAATATCCTATGAATGCACAACGTATAAATCAAGGTTAAAATAAGTTAAGCTAGTCTGCTCTCAGATAAACTCCAATATTTTAGACTTAACAGCAAACCATGAATTCCTGCTATGTGATCGTGCCTGAGAAGTTCTCAGTCTTTCATTCCCTTCCTTACCTTATTAGTCTAATTAAATAGTTCAACTTTTAAGGCAAGTCAAAGTTTGCCATTATGTCTAAACAAAACAGTTTGTGTTTCTCTCTACAAGTGACAATTCCAAACCAAGAATAAATTATAGTTTGGTATTCTGGTTTGCAAGGAACAGCACAAACCCTGAAGTCCAGAAATATTGCCAAACTTTAGTTTGCTCCCCAGACAGAAGACCACGAGCTTGCTACACGGAAGGGATGTCTGTGAGCCCAAGGATTCTCTAGGCTTGGTTAGGTAGTAGAAAACCACAGTGTGCCATTGCATCAAAAACATGCTGAACAGTCTTCTGGCACCTCTAAGATCAACAGGTTTATTATGGCATGTTTAATTTATTGTAGAATACGACTGTAAATCGCTTCATCAGATACATGAAACTTTAACCTCAATGCATTGAATCCAAACAGATCCTCCACAGGGCAGACCTTGTGAAGCAGGATTCCCCTCCCCCTCACTGCAGCCAAATAAGCCCACCCAAACTTTGTTTGTAGCACCTCAGGAACAGCATAAGGGCAAAGTAGAACTAGAGTGTGGAACGAGTGGGAATGGGAAGAAATTACCGTGCCTTTTTCCAAAGACAGAAATGCCCTTAAGTCTTGACAACTGCATGGCTGGATATAAGCCAGTATTAACTAGGCTGAAAATTACATCACACAAGCACTGACAAAGTGATCTGCAGCTCATTAAAGCTTATGCCACAATATATCTGTTAATCTTTAAGGTGCTACAAGTTTGTGTTCTTTTCACAACCTGTTTTTGTACTACCCTCGCTACTTTTATTCATCTAAGTACTAGCAACAGAGCTTGTTGTAAAAATAAGGACAATGGGCTCTAGCAGTGGGGTCTTGGGAGAGCCATGCCAGTATGGCTCTCCCAAGACCCTGCAGCCGGGGCAGAGGTGGAGGGAAGGATGCATGGGGGCGGGGCTCCCCTGCACTGCGCCGCCCCCTGGCTCCATGGCCCCTCAGAGGCCTGCTGCTGGCGGCACAGAGGCCCAGCACAGACTTCCCAAGGCCCCACACAGGTCATAGGGAGTCCCGTACCCCCAGCACAGCCTTCCCACTACCTCTGTGGGGCTGCAGGACCACGCTGTGCCTCTCTGACAGCTCTGCAGTCCCTCAGGGGACTGCTGCCAGCGGCAGAGAGGCCCACCATAGACCTCCCAAGGCCCTGCAGAGGCTGTGGGAAACCCCCCCCCCCCTGGCACAGCCTTCCCACTGCCTCCGAAGGGCTGCAAGGCCATGCTGTGCCTCCCTGCTGGCTCCACAGCCCCTCAAGCCTGCCATGCCAACAACTCTGCTTTTTTCCTGGTGCAAGTACACCTGCAGGGCCCTCAGTGCACTTCCACCAGAATAAAAGTAAGTTGTCACCAATACAGCTTGGCTCTTATGTATAGGATAGGATTTGTACCCTGCTTTTCTCCCTAAAGAGATTCAAAGTGGTGTACAATGGAAGAAAACACTATATAAATAAATCAATAGGCAAACCAAACAAAATGAAAAACAAGGGCATCTGCACACCCTTGCTTCTCTTCCCTCTATTCATTGATTCATGCTGCTTAGTCTTCCAGTTTGGCTTGACATCTTCAATCAGCTCCTATTAGATGTTGCACATGAATGAGCCACTATAGTCTCCTGATACTTAGCAATTATTAAGAGAGGAGGAGCCAACCAGAGAATCATGCATACCCTTCCTGTACTTCCTTCCTTCTTACACTTGAATTTCCCTGATCATTCCTTAATAGCCTTAAGCCATAAAAGAAAGGAGCCACACTCTCCTTTATTGTTTGATTTTTTTTCCAACAGAAGGGTCACTTCTGGGAAAACTCTGTGTTTTAATTCAGATTTTTTTATGCTTTGACACTTATTCAAAGAATATATAGTTTTTTGTTGGATTTTCCCCCAGTTTTTCCAGTTACTATTGCCAGGGCTGGATCGAGGGGGGGGGCAGGGAGGGGGCGCTGGGAGCAGCTGCCAGCTGCAGGAGTAAGCGGGCAGCAGCGCGGGCAGCCTCGCAGCCCCCCGCGCTGCCTTTCGCCTGCCCCGCAGGACAGGGGGTGGCCAGCTTGCTGCGCACCCCCTGTCCTGCAGGGCAGGCAAAGGGCAGTGCGGCCACCCATGCCATTCACCTGCCCCACAGGAGAGGGGGCAGCCGGCCGCCCCCTGTCCTATGGGGCAGGTGCATGGTGCAGGTGGCCTTGCAGCCCCCCGTGCTGCCTTTCACCTGCCCCGCAGGACAGGGGGCGGCCAGCTTGCCGCGCACCCCCTGTCCTGCAGGGCAGGCAAAGGGCAGCGCGGCCACCCATGCCATTCGCCTGCCCCACAGGAGAGGGGGCAGCCGGCCGCCCCCTGTCCTGTGGGGCAGGTGCATGGTGCGGGCGGCCTCGCAGCCCCCCGTGCTGCCTTTTGCCTGCCCTGCAGGACAGGGGGTGCATGGCAAGCTGGCCGCCCCCTGTCCTGCGGGGCAGGCGAAAGGCAGCGCGGGGGGCTGCGAGGCCACCCGCACCATTCGCCTGTGGGGAGGCGAATGGCACGGGTGGCTTCCCAGCCCCACATGCTACTTCTGCCGCCCTGCATGATGACGTCACCAAAATGACATCATCACGCTGCGCCGGGAGCACGCACGCCGGCAACCCTAGATCCAGCCCTGACTACTGCAAACCTTGTTAACAAGAACCAGTTGGGCCTTATCTAGGGTTTGCAAACCCAATTCAAATCCTACAGTCAGATCCTGTTGGGCATTAAATGCAATTAAGGTTAACAGGGCTTTATGTCTGTACTCATCCAGTGTGTTCAAGCTGCAAAACAACCTGTAGTTGGAAGCCTACCAAGTACAAAGACTTCCTAGCATAAATAAGCCTGCAATCTGAATACATATGGAGCTATTAACAAGATGCTATCATACATGAGTTAACGGAGAACATCAACGTGCTGGAAGATTTAGTCATATGAATCCATGTAAAATTCATGTAAAATGGATTAGGGACAGACAGTAGCACGAATCATCATGGCTTGTTATTAAACGTTGAGGTTGTGCTCTCCCACCCCTCATATGTTACAAAAAATAAAACACTTTCATGGCACACCATGGTTGCTTGTTTCATCTGAATCACAAACTACAGATAGTCATGTGCCCTCAAAAACAGGATTTCAAACCGTGACTTACATCTGGTTTGGAAGACAAAATATAATTTAGGATTGGATGAAATGACTAGCTATAGCAACAAAACCACAAACATTTAATTTTATAACCAAGTTTTGGCAGTAGGAAGGGAAGGAATGATACAAGTCTGAGGATTCACCAGGCTCGCTCTGCTTATGAACTATTTCTTTTTTTATTACAAGCAAATCATACCATTATCTGACACTAGCCTACCATCACAGGGTTTTAAGGACAAACCATAGCAGATCACATAATTTTAGTTATCTGTCTTGCTGATGTGCCATGAAATAAGACTAAAATAATTGTACCGTTGAAAGGTACTGTACAATAGGGCTGTTCCCTAATTAAAGAAATCTTAGTTAACTAACCATAAGAGATTCATTTGATTTAGCAATTAATTAGACTAAATCTGCATAAATTTCCATTTGAATAAAAGCAAAAGCTCTGAGAGAGAAAATGCTGTTTTTGTTTTTACATTATACAAGTATGCCTTGGAACTACCGGGACAGCATTTAAGAAGAAGCACCCTCCCCCACTATCAAACATAAGACAGACTGCCTCTACTAAAACTTTACCTGATACCTGCTGCTGTTGAAAATACTTGTATTAACAATCATTAGCAATTTTCCAAAATCCTTGCTGCCCAAATAATCAGATGAACGATTTTAATAAATTAAAATGTTTTAATTTTTAAATTGATTTAATCTGTAATGTCACCAGAAGTGTAAATATAAAAAACATACAATAAAGGTATTAAAAAATTCTGAAGTTGTACAATATTCTTAAATATTATGAAGTTGCACAATATTCTTAAACTCTACTCATTGCACATCCCAACACACATGTATCTCCACACTTATCACTACTGAAATAAGTAGTAGTGGCTCAAGTTCCTAGTTGGGCTTTTCTCATGCTGCCAAACAAACAAAAGAGATGGAAAAC
The DNA here is from genome assembly GCF_028583425.1 of Eublepharis macularius. Lineage (NCBI taxonomy): Eukaryota > Metazoa > Chordata > Lepidosauria > Squamata > Eublepharidae > Eublepharis > Eublepharis macularius. The sequence continues at coordinate 41,541,834 of NC_072794.1, forward strand.
CAGTGGAATGTGCCCTCAACTGCTAAAACAAAGGTGAAGCATCTATGATTCTTTCTCTAAGGAAAATGCATTAAGGGGTTTTAAATACAAAATTATTTCATATACCAAGTTGGGTTATAATATAGGGATCCCGGGTGCCTGCCAGTGACAGGCAATCTCCTGGCAGGCACCACAGGAAACCTGATTGTCCGCTGGTTGCTGGCAACCAGCAGAATGTTTTGAGCCACCCGAAGAACATCTGTCATCAGCAGGCACCCTGGCAACATTCACAGTGTGCATGCTCCCAGCGGACATGATAACATCACTTCTGGAAGTGATGTAATTGTCACGACATGGGAGTGCTCCTCCGCTTTGTTTGGAGTCGATTTTGTCCCCAAACGGGCCAATTATGGAGCGCAGGAGTGCTCCATGGCTGGCATGACGTCACATCCGGAAATAATGTCATCATGTTAGTCGCGCACACTCCCAGCAGATATAATGATGTCACTTTCAGAAGTAAAATAGTAAAGAGTCCAGTAGCACCTTTAAGACTAACCAACTTTATTGTAGCATAAGCTTTTGAGAGCCACAGCTCTCTCTGTCAGATGCATGGAGGATATGAAGAAACTGGCCAGAGATATATAGATGGTGAGGGGAGAGGTGAGGGGTGCAGGTAGTAAGGGTCATGTAAGCTTATGCTACAATAAAGTTGGTTAGTCTTAAAAGTGCTTCTGGACTCTACTATTTTGCTACTACAGACTAACAAGGCTAACTCCTCTGGATCTACTTTCAGAAGTGACATTGTTGCGCTGGCCGTAGGAGTGCTACCATGCTTAATTTGGGGCCAATATTGGACCCAAATGGGGTCCAATCCTCAAAGAATAGGGGTGTCAGGACCACTAACCCTCCCACAGGAAGGGAGAGTCACACAGAACTCACTTTCTTTCTTCTGCTCATGCGGAAGTGCTCCTGCAGCCGGCATGACGAAATCACGTTGGCACAGGGAGTTGATGTGCACAAAGACTAGAAAGAAGGTGAGTGCTAGTTGTCCCCCCCCCTCCTGCTGAGAGGTTAAGGGGACATGGCAACCCTATTATAAAGCCATCTTCCTAAGGCAACTGCATTTCAGTTTGGCAGGAGCTGAGTGTCAGGATGTGTGTATAATAATTGCCTGTCTTACTATGTAAAAGGCTAAGCATGTTCCAGGCAACTCACTTCCTACCCTGGTGAATAACCAGAGGGGGCTGTCATGGAGGGAAGACCAGGCGAGACAGCCTGTCCCGCCAGAGAGTGTGCCATGGTGGGAAGCCCAGGCTGGGATCAGGTGCAGAGCAGGTGTCAATGCCCGCCCCTGCCTTCACTCAGCTGGGATCAGCCGTGAAGCAGGGTCGATGCCCGCCCCCACATTCAGCAAGCTGGGATAAGGAGCGGAACAGAGCAGGGGGCAATGCAGGCCTCCAACCATCACCCAGTTGGGATCAGGAGCACAGCAGGTGGCAATGTCCATCCCCCATTCACCCACCTGTGATCAGGAGCAAAGCATGTGGCAAAGCTGGGATAAGGAGCGGAACAGAGCAGGGGGCAATGTAGGCCTCCAACCATCACCCGGCTGGGATCAGGAGCAGAACAGGTGGCAATGCACACCCACCTTCAACCTACCGGAATCAGCCACGGAGCAGGCAGCAATGCCCGTCCCCCTTCACCTAACTAGGATCAGGTGCAGAGCAGGCAGCAATGCCTGCCTCCCTTCACCCAGCCAGAATCAAGAATGAAGCAGGTGGCAATGCCTGCTCCTCTTCAACCCACTGGAATCAGCTGTGGAGCAGGCAGCAGTGCCCAGCCCTCTTCACCCAAGCCAGGATCAGCCGCGGGGCAGGTGGCAGTGCCCGCCCCCCATCTTCACCCAACTGGGATTGGGTGTGGAGCAGGTGACAAGGCCTGCCCCTTCACCCGACCAGGATTAGGAGTGGAGCAGGAGCCATTGCCCACCCCCCATTCACCCAGCCGGGATCAGGTGCAGAGGAGGTGGCCATGCCCACCCCCTCTACTTTCATCCGGCCAGGATAAGTGACGAAGGAGGAGGGAATGCCCGCCCACCCGCCCTCCCCTTTCTAGAGCCCATTGTATTTTTTCCCACAATGGGCTTTGTTGCTAGGTAAAGCAACCGAGGAGCTTCGCCAGATGAAGCGGTCTCTGAGACGACTAGAGCGAGTGTGGAGGCGGGGGCGCGACGAAGAGGCAAGAACATCTTATAGGACGTTTATGAAAGCCTATGAGGTGGCAGTGAAAGCAGCAAAGAGGGATTTCTTTGCTGCTTCCATTGCATCCGCTAGCTCACGCCCGGCTCAATTATTTCAAACAGTTCGGTCCTTGGTCTCCCTCTCTCAGGGAGACCACCAAATTCTTAATTCAACTATTGGCTGCGAGGCTTTTGCGAGCTATTTTGCGGGTAAAATCTTGTCCCTTCGCCGTGGCCTGCCACCCACTGTTGATACAGTAAGGGAACTGGAGACCCCTTGGCCGTCTTCTGGGTCCATATTAGACCATTTCAGGCTGCTCTCTCAGGACGATGTTGACAGGATCCTGCAGGGGATGAGGCCAACCACCTGTCCTCTGGACCCCTGCCCATCCTGGCTGGTGAAGGCCAGCTCGGAGGGGCTACGGGACCATCTGGAGGCCATTGTTAACATCTCCCTGAGCTCTGGGGTTTTTCCAGGAGTGTTAAAGGAGGTGGTAGTGCGGCCCCTCCTGAAAAAACCATCTTTGGACCCCACCGACCCGTCCAGTTACCGCCCAGTGTCGAACCTCCCGTTCCTGGGCAAGGTGATTGAGCGGGCGGTGGCGGTACAACTGCAGGAATTCCTGAATGATGCTCTAGTCCTGGACCCATTCCAGTCTGGCTTCCGTCCTGGCCATGGGACGGAGACAGCCTTGGTTGCCCTCACAGACGACCTTCGCAGGCATCTGGATCGAGGCGGGTCAGCGCTGCTTGTGTTACTTGATCTCACAGCAGCGTTTGACACGGTTGACTATGATTTGTTGGCCAGCCGCCTTGCCGATGTGGGGATTAGGGGGACAGTTTTACAGTGGCTGGTCTCCTTTCTCCAGGGTCGGGGACAGAGGGTGGCGCTCGGGGGAGATCTATCGCCCCGTCACCCTTTGGTGTGCGGGGTTCCCCAAGGGGCGATACTCTCCCCGATGTTATTTAACATCTATATGCGCCCCCTCACCCAGTTGGTGCGGAGGTTTGGGCTGGGTTGTCATCAATACGCGGATGACACCCAACTTTTTCTGTTGATGGACGGCCGGCCGGCCAGACACGGCCCCTGACAATCTGGCCAGAGCTTTGGAGGCTGTGACGGCATGGTTGAAACAGAGCAGGCTGAAATTGAACCCAGTGAAGACGGAGGTCCTGCAGCTGGGACGGGGGCTGCCAGATGTTGGGATCCAGCTCCCTGCCCTGGATGGGACACCACTGGCAACTTTGCCAGTGGTAAAGAGTCTGGGTGTGTTCCTGGATGCCTCCCTATCGATGGAGGCCCAGGTCACGGCGGTTGCCAAGTCTGCATTTTTCCATCTTCGTCAGATCAGGCAACTTGCCCCCTACCTGACGCCCCAGGACCTGGCTACAGTGATCCATGCAACGGTCACCTCCAGGCTAGATTACTGTAACTCACTCTACGCTGGGCTACCCCTGGGCCTGATCCGGAAACTACAACTGGTCCAGAATGCGGCGGCACGGGTCCTGACTGGTATACCTTACCAGTCACACATCACACCTGTCCTGCGCCAGCTGCACTGGCTTCCAGTTGAATTCCGAATCAGGTTCAAAGTGTTGGTTCTTACCTTTAAAGCCCTGAGTGGGTTGGAACCGGCATATCTTCGGGACCGCCTCTCCCTGTACGTTCCCCGGAGATCGCTCCGATCAGCGAATAAATATTTATTTGTGGTCCCCGGCCCTAAGGAAGCCCGCCTCGCTTCAACCAGGGCCAGGGCCTTTTCAGTCCTGGCCCCAGCCTGGTGGAACGCTCTGTCAATGGAAACCCGGGCCCAGCGGGACATATTATCGTTCCGCCGGGCCTGTAAGACAGAGCTGTTCCGCCAGGCGTTTGGTGATTGAAGGGGGCGGTGCCATGTCGGCCTCCCACCTTTGGGGTGGGGAAGGTTCTCCCCACCACTGCACCTTGTTAATTTGTTTTATTATTTGTATATTGATTTTAGTTTTTGTTTTTATCAATTTTAACTGTTCACCGCCCAGAGCCCCTGGGGATGGGCGGTATATAAATTGAATAAATAAATAAATAAATAAATAAAGGTAGAGGTAGCCCCCTGTGCAAGCGCCGAGTCATTACTGGCCCATGGGAGGACGTCGCATCACGACATTTTCTTGGCAGACTTTTGTTATGGGGTGCTTTGCCATTGCCTTCCCCAGTCCAGGAAACCGGGTACTCATTTTACTGACCTTGGAAGGATGGAAGGCTGAGTCAACCTTGAGACAGCTACCTGAACCCGGCTTCCAACAGGATCAAACTCAGGTCGTGAGCAGAGCTTGGACTGCAGTACTGCAGCTTACCACTCTGCGCCACAGGGCTCTTGGGCTTTGTTGCTAGAATATATACCTCTCCCGTGTACATACATACATACATACATACATACATATATATACATACATACATACTTATATATATACATACATACATACTTATATATACGCACACACTCACATACACACATACACACGCACACACACATATATGGGAGCCGTGAACAAGACAATGTTGTTATTATCTCCATAATATGGCTGGGGAGCTGGGGCTTAGTGATGTGGCTTACCCAAGGCCACCTACTGAACTCATGGCAGTAGTGGGATTCAAACCAGCAAAGTAGTGATTCACGGTCCAATCACTTAAGCACTATACTAATTTAGCCCTTCTGCTTTCATCAGGGCTGCCAAGGCACTAATATACATAATAAAAGCACATCCTTAAAACAAAAAAAATCACATCAATCAATAGTTGAAAATCAAGTTAAAATATGCATACAATACAATAAGATACACATATATAGAAACAACAATTAAAAACAAAACAGGAAGGAGAGATCTAGGGTTGCCAGCTTGTGTTCCAGAAATTCCTGGAGATTTGCAGGTAGAGACTGGGGAAGGTGGGGTTTGGGGAAGGGAGGGATCACAGCAGTCCACCCTCCAAAGCAGCCATTTTCTCCAGGGAAACTGATCTTTTTCACCTGGAGATCAGTTGTAATACCAGGTGATCTCCAGGCTCCATCTGACGGTTGGCAACCTTAAAAGGAATGCCATGCAAAACAAAAAAAGTCTTTACCCACTGGCAGAAAATGGCAAGAGAAGGGAACAGGCAAGTCTCTCTGTGGAGAGAGTTGCAGAGCCATGTTCAAGAAGGCTCTCTCTCAGGTTGCCACCTGCCTGATCTCAGAAGGTGGGGGGGGCACCAAAAACAGGGCCTAATTAGATGACCATAGTGGTCAGTAGTTTCATAAGGGAATAGCTGTCTTTCAGGTATGCTGGTCCAAACCTATGTTGGGCTTAAGAGGTCAATCCCAGCATTCTGAGTTGTTCCTGGAAACAGATTGAGAGCCAGTGTAAATATGGTCCCTACAACCCACTCTAGTCAATATCCTGGCTGTAACGTTCTGCACCAAATGAAATTTCTGAATATTATAAGCAGTCTCTTCTGATACATAATACATTAATAGCATAGATATACTAAGCATTTTTAAAACATGCATGAAAAATTCAATACAGATATTAAATCATAAATTCATGTTTACAGTGTGGAAATCTCTTCTTAATGTCTGAGACAGTGACTGAAATGTAATTTAATTACAATTAATGCTTTGAAATAAATGTTTAGGAACATTGCCTAACCAAAGATTCTAACGTTGGAAGAATTACAGGAAAGTTTAGAGGTTCCCAACATTAACTATGTGTGTACGTATACTAACTTTGCCTACTTAAAGGGAAAAAACGTTCAGACATACCTTGCAATGTCAAATGGAAAGCAGAATTTAGGTATACTCTGGAGTACTTCCTGTAAGTGCAAAAATAAAAGTATGTTATTTATAAAAAGTTACATTAGTGCTACTGTATTACTGCTCTGCTTACTTTATAATTTAAAAAAAAAATCAAGCAGTATTTTGCTGCAAAATATAGCACACGTTCCTGGACTAAAATAATTGATTATTAAAAAGGAATTAAGTTTGTGCTTTGGCAGATTGCAAAGACAATACCATAGAAACCCCAGGAGGGAAAGGCCTGGCCTGAAGGGTATTAACACCCTATACATCCCCGCTGGGATTCCCTTCAACAAGGCCATATGGATTTTACAAGAAGCAACATACCATATGGGTAGGCCGCGTCTGCTGCTACTTGTACTACAGACTAGCCACAGGGACTTCTGACAGATCCTGGCTCAAAAATACAAATGTTGTTTCAATTAAAATGCAAGCAGAGAAAGGGGAACCAAGTTGGCAGCAAACTGAAATTTACTGAGAGCTAAACAACTCTATACGTATTTCATAAGCTAATGCTTTCAAAAGCTGGAAACCTTCAGTGGGTACAGAAATAGTACGGTTAACCCTTTCAGATGGCAGCACAAGGTTGCAAGCACAACTCACTGTTAAGTAAGAAAGAAAATAAAAACAATGTTCCCATAATTTGAAAGTAATGGTAAAGTTGCTTCTCACCCCATCTTTTTTCTATTTAAGATGCTACTTAGTGTCAAATAAAATGTGATAATGTAAAAGTATCTTACACTGATTTTGAAAACTATAATGTGTTGAGGAAAAAGGAATAGCAACAATAGCATTTTTTTAAATGCTTGTGTTGTAACAATATGGTTGTCAGCTGTTCTGCCGAACTTGCCTTTTGCACAGACTATTAGTTTGTTGCTAACATAGCACTTTACAGAGTGACATAACAAAAGAGACAGGAGCCTTCCTGAGTAGCTTACTATTTTAATTTTAACAGAGAGGAGAGTAAAATATTTATGGTATGTCATACCTTAGACAATTTTCTGTTTGCATTGTTTCTTAATTTTTGTAATTCTAGTATTACTGCATTGTTACTAAAATAGAAGACTCCAGTAGCACCTTTAAGACTAACCAACTTTACTGTAGCATAAGCTTTCAAGAACCACAGTTCTCTTCGTCAGATGCATCTGATGAAGAGAACTGTGATTCTCGAAAGCTTATGCTACAGTAAACTTGGTTAGTCTTAAAGGTGCTACTGGACTCTTTTCTAGTTTGCTACTACAGGCTAACACGGCTAACTCCTCTGCATTGTTACTGGATATCTTGTGCTGTCTAGTTGAACTATCCCTATGTTTTGTAATCCACCTTGAGACTCAGTGAGAAAGGTGGACTATAAATGAAGTAAGTAAATGGAGAAGAGTGAAAGGAGAAGAATTGATAACAAGGAATGGACACAAACAAGCACGGCAACTAGGTATACCATTTGCCTGCTTCTGGCAGGCAATCTCTCAGCATTCCTGCCCTCTGCCCCACCCTTGCATCCAGGTCGGCGGGAGAAATTGGGGGGAGGGGCCGAAATTACACTGTGTGATCTGTCTGTCGACATCCCTTCTGGGAGAAACCTGGACATGATGCTAGCACATCAGGTGGCACTTTGGAATTCTCCAAAAACTCATGCATTGTGTCATGTTACATTTTTCGTCATCACTGCAACTGGGGATAGGGTTAAGTGCGCTATTGCGTTAGAAAGGTAGGTTTTGAGGAGAGATTTGAAAATGGGGGGCAATTCTTATTTTGAACCCCATTGATACTGAGTTATCATGGATGTGCCTTATATCAGATATCAGCTTTACAGTTATAAGTAATATTTTCCATATTGCCTGCAAACCAGCTATGACAAGTGCATTATAGGAGACCCAACAGTATACACAGAGGGGCAACATTGCAAGTAACAGGTGATCAAATAAGCGTGGAAATTATCGTCACCAACACACTGTATTCACCATCCTCAATTCTCATGGAGTTCTACTCAACACTTACAAATAAGACAAGAACAAAAACACCCTTTCCGTAACTGCCTTATATGCCCCATGCAACAGCTGCTTTCCACACAACTGTTTCCCCTATTCATTTCAATAGTAGGCACAAAATTACACATGGAACACTGCGGCACACACGGAACAATTTACAAGATTGGATGAAACAGGAAACATTGCTTTAAAAGAAACTATGTACCTGAAGTTGCGAGTACTCCCTCCACACCCCATGTACTCCCTTCACATCCCATAATTTAGTAAACATGACCTTTGTAGCCATTTCAATTGTGTGTTGTATCCCGGCAGATTATCATGTTGATGCATGTAGTAGGAACACAAAAGCCCATTTGAGAGCAACATACAGTTACTTTCATCTCCTTAAGTGGCACCTATAGAATGCAACGTAATTTGCTGAGTTTGGGAAAGAAGTCTGAAAGGTTATGAAAAATCCACTTTCCTTGGCCCAGTGCATATAGTTCTCTGCAAATTATACTCTGCAAATCAGAAGCTAGTCTCCAGAACATGCACTCTTTCCTCTCTCTCAAGCAATTTGTCCTTTCACTTACTTTCTGGATCTACATGTGCTTTCACATTACATTTGCACCAAGGCAAACCAATCCCCCCTGATAACCATGGCCTGCAAACCCATTTCAAACCATGGCTTCAATCTGTGGTGTACAAGAAAATAACAGTTTCCACTGTGCAATACCACAGGGGTATAAATGCAGAGAGGGGAGGGGAGGAAACAGGACAGAAATTGCATTGCTAAGTCTGGCTTTCAATTTGCAACGCATGGCTTGCAAGAAGCCAGCTTAGCATCTGCCCCAGGTCTTTCTATTCGAGCACATTAGGTTTTCAGAAGACACTCTTCCACTTCTACACATGGCAATCAGAGACTGGTACAGGTATTAAAACAAGGATCTGCAACCAAACAAAAGTAGAATAGATCTCCTCCATTAAACTTTTAAAATTGCTTAAGAACAAGATTTGAGTCCAGAACAACATGGCTACCTACCTGAAACTAAAACTGTTTAAATGATCATACTGAAATCCACATTTTTGACTTCTAGAAGGAGTAATAAAGTATTTTAAAAACACTAGCTACCACAATAGTAAATATGGTTTGTTTTCACATAATACCTGAAACTATTTGCCTATCTTAAACTTAGCAAATGACTAGGAAGTACACACATGCATACAAATTGCATCATCACGGACTAGTTTCGTGAAGAAGTTATACCATTCCTGCTACATTCTTGGTCCTCACCCAAAGAGAAAGAAACAGGTATTACTGTTTGCACTGCAATGGATAAAAGTATCAGTCCCCACTGCAACATAGTTAGAGACAGATGAACTACCAGACTTTCCCACTGCAGCCTTCCATCCCTCCCTCCCCCTATCCTCAATCAGCGTACATGCACACACACACACACACACACACAGATAGAGAGAAAGCCCTTCTGCAAAACACAGCCCTCAGCTCGCTTCCCAACTGGCAGGATCATCCCTCAGGGGACAAGTCTTTAAACCTCCGCACTCTTTAAAATTCAACCAGCCAGCAGGTCTATAGACTGGTGTATAAACAGTAGGGGGGGGGGAATCCTCTCAGCTTATGTCAGTGACAAAGCAGCTCAGCAGTTGACTGTTTCTCCCCTGACAGCATAAGCTGGGTTTACACAGATCAATAGATGGAAGCCCTACCTATCTTGCAGGGCTCAGTTTTCTCCCTTAATTACAGGTGTTATTCGGATTTAAAAATAAGATGCTGTCCAGGTTTTTTCAACAAACAGCTTACAGCTGGTTGAAAATATTCTCAGAGACATAGTATGTTTAAAAAGCATTTTGATGTGTTGAAAAGTTGATTTTTGCATAGTACTGATGAGTAATACAGTGATAGATCATTGTTCTACAGAGAATAAAAGCATTCATCTTGCACTTAAGGCAGGCCTGAGGAGTGGACAGGCCAAGCTGACATAATGGAAAAGCACTGTTGTCTCTTTTGCAGGAAGGACTAACTGGTTCATTCTCAACTAATGAAGTTATAGTACACAGATACCCAGATACAAGAAAATGCCCACTGGATAATGTCTTTAGGCTATAACATGGACACATCAGGATTCACTCAGAGTCACACATGGTCAGGAAAATAGGATGTAGGTTAGGTTATAGTTCAAGTAACCTAGAAAATTATTCTCAAATAATAATAATAATAAAGGCACCTCTTTTCTTGTAAGACATGGTTTAAAGGGTTCACAATTAAAGTAGCTAGCTACTATTAAACCAACATTCTGGTACCAAAAGAACTATGCATTTTCCTGCTTTTCTATTTGTTCTAAGATGCGTGGCATTAAGGTCCTAAGTACAAAGCAGAAACAGAACACCTTTGATGAAAGAGAATTCTGCTGTAAATCTAGACTATATGGAATACTCAAGCATTGCAAAGCCTGTGCTGATTTATAAAGCACAAGACATAAAATGGTGACATTAAAAAAGATTTCTTCCAGCTCCCCACTCCTCCAATTTCAATTCAGTTAAAAGAATTTCAAGTTAAAATTGCTTCTACATAGTAATATTACTGAGATACATGAGCACATAGATCTGTCCACATCTGTCACTTCATAGGAGGAGAGGTACTATCAGAGAGAAGAAAAGCAGTTGGTCAGCTGATCTTTAGAAGGCTCATATGACAAAGATTGCTGACCTACAGAAGAATTGCAGGATTGGGGTATATCAGGGGACAGGTCCAGGGATTCAAAGCAGGACAAGGCGAATGTTAATATTAGCGATTCCAACCTTAAAGTAGGACTAGGTACTCTCATTTTGATGTCCTTCGCTACACAGCTGCCTAGGAAGGAGATGGGACTTGCAAGCAAAGAGACTTTTATGGCAAGCTTGAGGCATATTTTGGCACGCTCTGTTGCTTGAACATTTGCTTAATAATAAAAAGTCACTTGCTAAAGTGGTAAGGAGGTCGGCAGATTTCTAAAAGGTAAAAATCGCTGTATCACTGTCTCTTCTTTCCTGCAATCTGCTCATAATATGCAGTCCATCTCAACAGGAGTAATTTAGCAGCAGGAAGGAAGGAATTCTACAAATGTCGACCTGAAAAAAAAATGTATTTTTCGGTTTCAGGGAAGGTACAAATACCAATATTCTGGGTTATCTGGGTTCCCAAATACCATTTCAGTATTTGGATTCATGGGAGTAGGATTGGAATCCCAAATTTTTGGAGTCCATTATTCCAAATGGTAGACTTTCCTGGAACCTGGACTGGCTGTTTTTCAAGCAAATCACATCAAAATTGCAGGGAATCTGGTCCTGCCTGTCCTCTAAAGACCTTTCAAGTTTCAAATGGATTGGATCAAGTGGTCCAATTCTATAGTCTCCTAAACTAGGTGCCATCAGCCATCATTCTTGTCTCCACTGTTTCCTGGGGCGGGAGGGGGTAGAATTCCACATTTTCTCCAGGACAAAGAAGCCAATAGTGAAATATACAAGAGCAACCACTGTACAAAAGCCTCCAAATGCAAACAAAACCAAAAAGTCCACCAGAACTAACATCAAGCCATAGAACTTCAACAGAACCTCTGGTCAATGTGGCAAGCTCAATAGAACCAATGTCAAGCCACAGAATCCAAGCCAAACCAACCTGGCAAGTCAGTACCAAGGCTTGGCAAGAAGACTGTGACACAGACACACTGTAAAATTGAAGAAAAACAGTCCTGGGAGACTTAAAATGCTAGCCCTGAATATTTTCGTATATTCCTAAATGTTTTGGGGATTTTTCAGGACCCATTTATCAATATTCCAAAAAATGCCAAATATTATTCAGATACCAAAATGTACCCACAAAATACCAATGGCATTTTTGGATATATATTCAAACTGGAAATATATGAATGCGCGTACCTAATCTTTTCTGTGTCTACTTGGATTGCCTAGATAAGTTTGAAAGGACAGACTACACAGCAGTGGAGTGTAGCCGTGGCAGTGAGCAATGGAACAGGTACAACCAGTGTTCAAGACATGGCTACTTTTGCACGGCTTAGTCATAAATGATGCATCTGGTGGTAAGGGAGCCTCAAGTCAGATTGACAGGACTCAGAAACACTGCAAAAAGACAGGAAGTACGGAAGGTGGGGTCAGTGTTTGGGCAGTTGCGTGCAAGAGTGCATGCAAGCTATTTGCAAACCTCAAAAACTTGCAAGTTGTTTTTAAAGATCTGAAATCACAATTTGTGGGCGTATGCTTTACATCTAGCTTAAGAGATAATAAACTAGTAACTCCATTAATTCCCCAAGTTAACTTATCTGGCATACAAGTAGGAAAGCTATAATTATGTTACTCTTATAATCACTTAATGTGTTGCATTTAGCTTGAGAATTATATAATTACTAGCAAAAAAGCCCGTTGTGGGGAAAAATGCAACAGGCTCTAGGAAGGGGAGGGTGGGCAAGCAGGCATTCGCTCCTCCTCCGTCACTGATTCCAGCTGGTGAAGGAGAGGGGTGGGCATTGCCACCTGCTCTCCACTGGGTGAAGGGAGAACAGGCATTGCCTCCTGCTCTGCACCTGATCCTGACAGGTGAAGGTGAGCGTCAGGCTTTACTACCTGCTCCGCACCTGATCCTGACAGGTGAAGGTGGGCAGCAGGCTTTACTATCTGCTCTGCTTCTGATCCCAGCTGGGTGAAGGGGGTGTGGGCATTGCCACCTGATCTGCCCCTGATTCCAGCAGGTTGAAGGGGGGGCAGGTGTTGCAGCATGCTTGGCTTCTGACTCCGGCAGGGTGAAGACAGGGTGGGCATTGCTGCCTGCTCAGTGCCTGATCCCAGCCAGGTGAAGGCGCGAGGTGGGCATTGCCACCTGCTCCACTCCTGATCCCAAAAAGGGCGATGGCGGGGGTGGGCATTGCCACCTGCTCCGTCACTAATGCCAGCTGGTTAAGGCAGGGGAGGGCATTGCCACCTGCTCCACTCCTAATACTAGCTCGGTTAAGGTGGAGAATGGGCATTGCCACCTGCTCTGCTCCTAATACCAGCTGGGTTAAGGCAGGGGGGCATTGTCACCTGATCCCAGTCAGATGAAGGAGGGTGGGCATTGCCATCTGATCTGCTCCTAATACCTGCTGGGTGAAGGCAGTGTGTGGGCAAAGCCACCTGCTCTGCTTCTGATTCCAGCTGGGTGAAGACAGTTGGGCATTGCCAAGCACTCTGTTCCTAATATCAGCTGTGTTAATGTCGGGGGTGGCACTGCCACCTACTCTGCTCCTAACAACAGCTGTGTTAAGGTGGGAGGGGAAATTACACCTGCTCCGCTCCTAATACCACCTGGGTTAAGGCGGGTAGTGGGCATTACCACCTGCTTCGCTCCTAATACCAGCTAGATTAAGGTGGGCGGTGGGCATTGCCACCTACTCCACTTCTAATACCAGCTTGGTTATGGTGGGGGGGTGGGCATTGCCACCTGCTACGCTCCTTACACTGGCTCAGTTAAGGTGGGGGGTGGGCATTGCCATCTGCTGTGCCACTAATACCAGCTGGGTTAAAACGGGAGTGGTGGTGGACATTGCCATCTGCTTTGTTCTTATTACCAGCTGGGTCAAGGCGGGGAGGGGGCATTGCCACCTGCTCTGCTCCTAATACCAGCTGGGTTAAGGTGGGGGGCAGGCATTGCCAACTATTCTGCTCCTGATCCCAACTGGTTTAAAGGGGGGCAAGCATTGCCACCTGCTCCACTCCTAGTATCAGCTGGGTTAAGTTGGGTGGTGGGCATTGTCACCTACCTCCTAATACCAGCTGGGTGAAAGCAGGAGGCGAGCATTGCCACCTGCTCCCATCCTGCTCCTGGTCTGGGCTTCCCACCTTGGCACATTTTCTGGAGGGACATAGCGCCTAGTCTAAGCTTCCCTCCATGGCAGCGCCCTCTGGTGGTGCACCAGGGTATAAAGTGAGTTGTCTGAAATCCGCTTACTCAATTGTATAGTAAGATAAGCAATTAAAAAACAAATATTTTTGAAATATTTGCAAATCCACAGGAAAGGAGAAGATAGTGTGTTATACTTCAGAAATTTCAGATTGTAAATTTCTTTCACTATTACACTATTTTTCATTCACAATTTAAAAGGATTTTACTTTTACATATTTTTGTAAGCCATAGATAAGCTGCCCCTAATGATTCTGTTCACTTTTCTCTTGAGAGTGGATTCCTCCCTCCTTTCCTTTGTCACTAGGCTCTCTGGGTAATTCGGGAGATCTAGAGAAGAACTAGGATTTGAAGAAGAAATGAGGGGTAACACTTCTATTCCATCTAAATTCATACATGCTGATTGTTATAGGGTCTGGAATCTCTTTTTAGACAGACATTTCTTTATTTCCCCTGACATATCTATATCCTCTTAGATAACGTTCTTTTATTATCATTATTACTAGCTCCTCTACATCAGTTTCAGTAACCTAAACGCTATTTTCATTCTCAGTCAGGCTACCTTTTCTGAGGGAACAAACTAACAGTTGTTTCCAGAACATATGTAGGAAGTACACCGTATAATTAAATTCAATCACACAGGCATTATTTATTAAGGTAAGTGTGTTTCTCAGACATCTAAGAAGCAAGACAATGTACAAGTAATGTGTCTAGACAGCCTCTGTAAAGTGTAAGAAATACAATTATAGGTGCATCAATTGTTTTAGTCTTAAAACTTTTGAGCCTATTTCACAGTATGTAACATTGTATTGTTTCACAGTCCAGTCCCCCCCACACGTATAGGCGTGTGGCTGGAATTGTGCAAATGAAGTATACTTTTAGAAAACCTAAGATCATCAGAATAGGAAAGATTCATGTTTGGGAACTAAATGTAACACACATGACAGTCCACTGCTTTCAAAGCACTCTTCTGCCTGTCTGCAAAATTTCTTCTCTCCCTGGACCAAAGACTTTTCCCCGTCTCCCTCTTTCCTTGGCTCCCTTCTTTCCCTAGTTTCCTGAATTTTCTCCAACAGAACTGTCCCCTGCAATTAGAGCACCTGTGAACATTTCATGGTACCATGCCAACTCAACCTATGGGTTGTAAAAGCAACAACTAGATTATTGTCATATGTATACATGATGATATATATAAAGATAAATTGAATCCAGCCACTCAGCTCCTTCCATTTCAAAGTAGAAAGAACATAAGCATGCAAGATAACTTCCATTAGTCTGAAATTCAAAGCAATTCCCTCTCTAAAATAACCTCAACATGCATAATAAGAAATCTCATCAAAATAACATGATTTTGTGCCCAAAACGGCTTCTCGTTCTTTTGACATTACAAAATTGAACAGTTTAAGAAATAATTGCTTGCAGGATATTTTTAAAATATTTCTTTATAATGTGTTAGATCCAAAAGCCTGTAAACAGACCTCTACTCACAGAAAAGGTCTTTTTCACTTCCCCCTTCCCAATGCAGCCCTTGACACTTCCTGAAAATACTGTTCCTCAGGTTTAGGGGACTGGCATGCAATCAGGGTGGGAAGGGAGATTTACAGTGGATAAAGGTATCTGCAAAAATTGCCCCTTTTTTCTGCTACCAGAAGACAACCTTGGATCCAATCTAAAGAAACCAGAACCACATGTTTTAAATGATATCTTCATCATCTTTTTAAAGACTCTCTAACCATATCTATTTTACATCACAGCTCAAATGTTATGGACCATGCATTTTATCTGCAAGATGTATATGTCTAGAATAGAAGGATCAACAAAAAAGGAAGCCACTAGGTGGGAGGAAAACAGGGTTGCACTTAGGTGTAACTGTTGTTCATCGAGTAGTCTTCTGCACTGACAAGCGCAGGCTAGCCGTAGAGAAGATTTTCAGAGCTTTCTAGAATAGGAGCGCCCCTTTGGTACTTTTCTGCCAAAACCTTCACATGACCAGAAGAAGAGGTGTCATTCCTCAGTTCTCTCCATGCTGCCGCTGGAGACACACACACACACACACACACCTGAAACGAAGGTTCCAGAGAGTTCAGAGCAGAGGTGGAGGGAGGGATGTGTGCTTCAATGAACAACAGTTACACGTAAGTGCAACCCTGTTTTCATCATGGCTTCTGTGCAGTCCCACATTGGGAGGATAGCAAGCTCACGTACTGAAGGAGAATCTGGAAGGCATTCTCCTTCCAGCCAATGGGATTCTCTGGAAGGAGAGTGCCTTTTTTGAAATGTAGCAGGGTTTTAAATTGGGAGCTTGCCTTAAGCAAGCTTTCATTTTTCCCTGGCTTAGAGAGAGAGACGAAAGACTACCTGGATTCTCTGTCTCTGTGGTGGTCTGGGACTTGGCTGGCCTTCTGGTAGACTCATCTGGATTCTGGACTGCAAGAATTAGATTTCCCTGGTGACTGACTGACTCATTGCTAGACTTCAGGAGACTGGTAGGAGAGTCAGAGCCAAACTACAAGTGATGCCTTACACAGGTTGGACACTTGTCAGCTTCCCTCAAGTTTTGATAGGAAATGTAGGCATCCTGGTTTTACAGCTTGGCTCTCCATTACAGCTGCAATACCAGGATGCCTACATTTCCCATCAAAACTTGAGGAAAGCTGACAAGTGTCTAACCTGTGTCAGGCATCACTTGTAGCTTGGCTCTCAGACACTGGGTTTTCTCTTTGGGGGGAAAACCCAGACTTACTGGGTTTTCTCTTTCCCTACAGGAAATAATGGAGAGTGGAGGAGGATGGGGCACCTTCTTTGGGAGGCCATAAAATGGCCCCTCAAAGTCCAATCTCCCTGAAACTTGCGGGGGAGGGGTAGGAAGGCAGGTAGGAGCAGGTTCCCTGAAAATTTGGTGCATTTTGCTTGCAAAATTCCACCCCAAGCCACCTAGAAAGACCCCTTGTTTTTCCCCATAGGGAATAATGGGGAGTGGAGGTAGATAGGGTACCTTCTTTGGGGGGCATACCATGGCCCCCTGAAGTCCAATTGTTCTGAAACTTGGGGGGTCTTTCCAGGAGAGTTAGGAGAAGGTCCCCACCAAGTATGGCATGATTTGGAAAGAAAATAGGCCCCCAGGCCCCCAGAAAGCCGGGAGCATGGTTTCCATTGAAAATAATAGCCAAATCTTTCCTAATCATACCCAAAGCTGCCCAGATAGTGATTTCCAAAGTGGCTTGCCATTTCTTTATTCCTGATCTTTTTCCTGCTTTGGAAACACCTGGAATGTCTGGAGATTCAATAAGGAAGAGGAAAGCACAAGAAGCAGGATTCAAGTCCTGCTATAGCCTCAGCAGAGACTCTTACCCATTTAGAGGTGCACGATATGGTAGCTAAGGAGCAGCAGTTGCCACTCAGAAAAAAACTGATACTGCTATAATGCTGGGAAAGGAGCTGGCCAAAACTGCAAAAAGTCATCAGCAGAAGTGAAAGCAGATCCACACCAGAATAATGAAAACAGTAAAGCAGATGCGATGGGGCCAAGGAAAGGACAGACAGTATGCACGATCAACAAACTAGCAGAAAAATCGGTACAGCAAAAACAGTCAGGGGATAAAACATAAAAACAGATTATCTTGCCACTGGATTAGCAAGGGAATTCCCCAATGATTGGAGTCCCTAGCAGTAACGGAGCAAACAAAAGGGCAGGCCTTGGACCTTCACAGTGTGTCACCAGGCCAATAGCCCATGCCTCCCATCAGAGTGTCTAGGAGTTGGTGCCAGTCAGTTGATGAAAACATAATTGCAATGCATTGCAATTACATGGAGTATTTGCAGTAAAACAAAGACAAAGAAAGATAAGATATGTCTAGTACTCCATATGATAGTAGGGATGGTATGACAAAGTCATTTTGCAGAAGACCAGGAGCACCTGGAGAGACACTCTCATAGCAGGGCCCTCACATCGCAAGGACAGCCCCTGAGATGGCACTAACTCTCATAGTCACAGCATCACAAGAGTGCTCTGGGAAGAAGAGAGCACTGAAAACATTGCTTGTCTAGGAAAGAAGAAAACAAATTTGGGTATCCCTTGAAGTGTGAAACTTAAACTGAAAACCAAATTCTGCCAAGGTGACACATACAGGTATATAAGAACACAGAACTGCAATTGTGAAAGTGAAAACACTGAACAATCCTAGTAAAATGTGGAATGACTAAGACTGAAAAGGCAAAGAAAACTCTTTTACAACTAGTAGAACAAAAAGGGGGGTTGCCTTGGAAAGGGTAATTAAGCAACTATCAACGAAGCAGAGAAAAAAAACGATTGCAGTCTCAAGAGGGATACCATAGCTGCCATGCTAGGGTTAGAATTCTGCCACTAGCAGTCTGCTACCTCCAAAGCAGAGCACCTGGAGAGAGAGACTCTGCAGGAAGAGTACAGTTATGTATGAATAAGACAGCCAAGCACAACTGTAAAGACTACAGTACACAAAATTAGATGACCTAGACCTAAAATAGGCTTTTCCATGTGTCCTCCTTAACAAGTAAGGAACACTGAAAAATAACACCATTCTTTCTGTCTCAGGGGAAATACTGAATTAATGGGACAATAGGAAACCTCCCCTGAGAGGAGAGGTGGGAAGACTTTGGATCTTCTAAGCTAACAAAGCAACCCAGATATGAAAAAGAATTGTAGGAAACCTGTGAGTGGTAGACATGGCAGCAGACCACTGAATTTTTACTTTTTCTTGTAGAGTAAATCATCTGAGGATAAACAAATGAGTTTAAAGGATTTGACATCAAGTCTGTTCCTCTCCATAGAGAGCTGTCTATCTTGACTGAAGAATTCAGTCTCTGTGATGTCATAGTAACAGCCACTACTTGTTGTTGTTGTTTTTAAACACTAATTCCCAGCATGGACTAGGGAAGTCCAGTTCCAGATTAAAGGAACAGACTGGTCACATACACTACAGTTATGGGCTGTGAAAGACAAGATACATGAAGGCGTAAACTGGACTCACAAAAGCTCATATCAAATAAATATTAGTCCTAGAGTCACTGGGTTTTTATCTTATTCTACAAAGAGGCAATCTGCCATTGTAGATGTTCAATGGTCTCAGTTATAACACTTTGGCCAATACTCTTTATGCTCCAGGGTGAGGTTAAAATGTGTATCATGCTTCCTTCAAAGGGGATGGTAAAAGGATCATAATGGTCTGTTGATTAGCAGCTTAAAGGAAAAATTGCAGCAGGAGAATTCTGCTTCCCACATAGGCCAACAGTGTATAGTATTCACACTCTACAGTCACTGAATTAGAGATTAAGTGCTACTTACTCTGAAGGCTGTCAGCAACAATGATAGGGCATTGCCAGTTCATATCTAATCAGAATACATTTCAGTCAGAGTTTTTCTCAATAAGCATCACTTTACATTTATTCACTTTGAGCTTAATTTGCCACATTATCACCTAGACACCCAGTTAGAGAGATTCTTCTGGAGTTCTCCTCAATCTACTTTGGTTCTTACCATCCTGAATAATCTGGTGTCATCTGCAAGCTTGGCCATTTCACTGCTATGCTCCGATTACAGAACCTTTATAAGCAAAAGAAACATCACTGTGTCCCATACTGAGCCCCTTAAAACTCCATTGCTTACTTCCCTCCACTCTGTTTCCTGTTGCTTAACCATGTTCTAATCCACAGAGGACTTGGTAGCTTATTCCATGACTGCTGAACTCCCCAGAAGTCTTTGGTGAAGGGTTTTGTGAAAAGTTCTTGAAAATCCAAACATATGTTACCAGACCACCCTTGCACTTCCCCACCTTATAGAAGAACTCCCAAAAGGCTGACAATGCTGACCTGCCCTTTACTGAAGCCATGCTGATTCTTCCTCTAAAGCATTTGTGCCTTTATGTGCCTAATAACGCTTTAATAACATTTTCTGCCACTGTTCCTGGAACAGATATTATGCTAACTGGACCCAAATTTTGTGGATGATCTTTGGATTCTTTTTTTAAAAAATGCTACTTCATTTGCCACTTTGTTAGTTTTTAATTTGTTCATTAGCCCCAGAAGCTCTTTTCTCATCACTTTGGACACCTGAAAACAGTGGCTCCAGCTTCCCTTGACTTGGCTCATTAATCAACCTCCTCTTAGATTTACTGGTACCTTCATTCTAAGTTTCACTTACAATAGATTTTCAAAATGTCCAAGGTCGTTGAAGTCACCTATTATTACACAACTTTCTTCTCTGACTGCTTTCCTTAATTCTAAAGAATCCAGTAGCACCTTTAAGACTAACCAACTTTATTGTAGCATAAGCTTTCAAGAACCACATTTCTCTTCTTCTCTCTCTATTTCTATGGCTTGCCTGTGAAAGCTGGAGCCATCTGCCTGCATCTACTTTTAGTTTTTTTGACAAAGTTGAGTCTAATCTATGCTGGCCTCACCCTTGCCTGCCATGCCACTGGGCTGCCAGATGCTATCCTTATCCCACCACGAAAAAGAGTTTTACTGTTTTTATCCGTGAAATGTGGAGTGTATGAAAAAGGTTAGGCAAATGTGCCGAGTCAGATTTGTGACCAAATAAATAGCAGGAGCCCATCAGGAATATGGATACAAGGGTCTCTAATGGGAAGAAAGATGAAAGGTCATTCTATTATTATTTTTTGCTCAGAGAACCAAAGCACCTAAATCAAATTCTATTCTAAAAATACTTAGTGACAATTCTCAACTATTACTGCACACTTGAGTCTGTTTCTCCAGGTACATGGAACAATAAGCAATTAAAGCAGGAAAGAGTACTGAACATGCATATGTACATCTCTGTACAGAGTGTAAATGAATTATACCATAATCATGTTTGGCTAAAATACTGGGCTGAAAACAATTCTCTGATTTCTCATACAAATTTACCAATTTGTTCAGCTGTTTTCGGCACACACACACACACACAATTACAACTGCAAACACTCCTCTGAAGCCATTAACCACATGTAAGATTGAAATCAATAACTGCTGGAAAAACATACTTTTCATACTTATACAACTTAGTCCTCCAGTTTAAGTCCAGTAAGCTTCTTACTGTTTCTGAACTAGCACCAAACACATCTATATCACAATATATTTCTGTTCATATTTGTAAGAAATCTGGGGAAATTGGGATTTTTTTCTCTGCGTTACTGAGTACAGAGATTCCTAAACTCTAATAAGTAGCTCATTAGTAGGGGTTCTAGAAACTAAGAGTTTGACTTCTTTAATCTGTTCTGTTTACAAATCCCCACCACCAACACCACGTACTGGTCTCAATGTTCTAAATGCAACCATTTTCTCTTGTCCAGTGTTCAAAATTAAATGAAACAAAGGAAATAATATACAACCAGAAACATGCCATAAATAGTCAGTATTTTATAAATGTGCACTATTCATTCCAAATCCAGCTTTGAGTTTTCTGCTCACAGAATTATGGAACAACAAGACACAAATAGGGAAGCACACACTACAACTTTATATTGAAGTCTGCCTTTAAACAAATAGCTGTTGAGCAACAAACTGGATCTCCAGAACTACAGTAAAACAAGCATGAGAGAGTACAAGCACACACTTGATTCTCGAGCTGTTCTGTGTGGAGGTTCCATTATATTCTGTAGCTGATGAACACAGCAACACTCAGAACCACTCATGAGCGTCATATTTGTGCAGCATCTAATTAGTGGGGCTTTGGGTGCTACTGCAAGAAAAAAATGAATAATTTATCCAATAACACCATCATATCTTTACAATGAAAATGGGAGAGGGAAGACAGAAGGGGATCTAACACCTCTTCCACCCAGCCTTAAGATATACAAATGCATGCATTTCACAGGGCTTTGGAAACACCATATGGAAGTTGTGAATACTACAAATTAGCATTTTAGTGGATTCAGTATTGGAATGGAATCTCAACCCCTCCACGTTTTCATTCTGAGAATGCTCTCATCTATATATATGATCATTACAAAGGAGAACAGCAGCTATAAGTCCTCTTTCACAATACAGTTCCAAAGAAAATCTAGTAAATGTACAAAACGCACAGAAAAGGTTATAATAAAGGCACTATGAAGGTCAAATGATAATTTTGGCACCAGAGATGGCATTTTATAGCAGTATATATCCGGAAAAATTCGATTTACTGAGTTTACTTGTTCAATGTTAAGGGGGATATAAAAACAAAGGAGCATCGCTTGCACTTAAGATAATTTGGTTAGCATTTCTATGCATATGAATGATGCCAAATTGCAACTGCCAACAGTAATAAAAAACTATCCCAGGGGCCACATGTGGCTTACTGGATTTGCCTGTAGTACATCAGGACTTATAAAACAATATGATACAAAGATGGCAAAGCACAGGAAAATTCCTGGGCCTTTCCTAGGCAGATTGAGCCATTCTCGGAGCCATTTCTTGGCCTCCTTATTGCCAAGTGTTATGACCTGTACTTTCTTTGGGGTAGATTTTTCTTTTAATCTTCCCCTTACACCCTCTGGGTAGTTTGCTGCCACCAGGAATATATTATTCCAAAATATTTTATTCAAATTTCCCCTTTGGTAACGTGTTTAAGCGTCAGGCTCCTTCGTGGTTCTATGTGGCCCTGAGGATATGAATGGGATATAGCAATGACAGCTACACTGGGATATAATAAAACAAAATAAATGTTTATTTTTCAAGAAGCGTATTGGTTTCATAAAAGTAGTTCTCGGTTCTTAAAGTTACTTCATTTACTTTCATTCACACAGATCTCTTCTAAAGCTTCACACACAGTTAGCTTCTTTCTCTAACTCAATATTTGTCTCACAGAAATATTAAACCTGCTCAGGCAGCACACAGCTGGCCTCTCTTTCCCTGACTGAGTGTCCTTTCACAAACATGCTCAGTTCAGGTTCCACACAGGTTATATTTTTGTCATAAATACTTCAGTATACTCAGGCAGCACACAGCTAGCCTGCTTTCTTCTGACCGAAACCTTTCTCCCTGCCCTGTCAGTTTCAAACTGCATTCACTCCGCCCACACTCTCAGTCATCAACCAATCACATCACTCACTCTTCCCTCTCTCACCCCCACTCTTCACCTAGCTCAAACCAAGCATTTAAAGACACATGCACCCATTTACTTGGAATCATTACACCAAGCTTGTGGGAAAAGGTAGTAGAACCACGTAAGAGGGGCTATGCCCTTCAAAGAACGAGTATCCTAAACTGGCTTTTTCAGGATTTTGCAGATACCTACCTAGTGACTTGTATTCTTCAATTATAGAATCCAAAATACCAAAAGGTACTCTCATTACGCTCTGAGGCATACCTGCAAACCCACCATTTAGTAAACTATGAATAGCTGCAATAGATCATAACAAAACAAGAATGGCTAATATTTATAGTGCACACAATTTTCAGAATAAAACCATTTTACTACAGGTCTATTTTTACTGTTCTTAACTTTGTATTGTGACGGCCTTTGGCCATATACAATTAAACCTACTACTACTACTACTACTACTACTACTACTACTACTACTACTACTGGTCTATATTGCCCTCATTGAGGAGAAAGGCAAAGTATGAATTATGTAAATAAATAAATAATGTTTTATTTAAAAAATCCAATTGGGGAAAGGAGTGCTCCTACCCTAGGGTTGCCAATCTTTAGCTAGGGTCTGGAGATCTCCCAGAATTACAACTGATCTCCAAGACTTCAGCAATCAGTTCCCCTGCAGGAAATGGCTTCTTTGGATGGTGATCTCTATGGCATTATACACCACTGAGGTCCCTCCTCTCCCGAACCCCTGCCCTCCACTGGCTCCACCATCAGATCTCCAGGAATTTCCTGGCCCTGAGTTCGCAACCTTATTCCTACCTTAAAAGAGAATTATTGCAGGAGAGAAAAGAGAGGTGCACAATCAGGAACAAAGATCCATAAAGAAGAACTGGTAGATATGCTGAATGGAAAAGGCCCATCAGTGGAGTCACAGAAAATCAGTTGTAACTGTTTCTGGACAGAAATTTTCTTACTACTTTAATCCAAGGTTGGCTGACACCCAGGCTCAACTACAGTGATGTGCCTCTGACTAAGGATACTATTTCTATTTCCCCAGGGAGGGCAGGGGGATCCCCTCTCCCAGCCTCCATCTCCCACCACCTCTCACCTGGCCAGTGGGGAGAAAAGGCATGGGAACAGGTCAAGAATCCCCCAGAACATGTTCCCACGTGCTCTGGAATGCTTCCACCCAGGGATCATTTCGTAGAAAAAGAACGGCAGGAACTCATTAGCATAACTCATTAGCATATGCCATGCCCCTTGCCATCACCAGAAGTGTGTCATTGGCATAACCATATGCCACACCCCCTGATATCACCGGGGGGTGGCTTTATCTCCCTCCAAAGTGCCCTTTTTCTCCCTCTAGAGGAATACAGATATGTATTCCCAGGGGCCTTCTGGAAGATGACAATCAACAGATAACAATCAAAAGATATCAATAACAATAAAAAGAGAACAATAAAAAAATAACCTCAGAGGAAAAAAAGTCACTACACAGTGTAGTACACACTAAAGAATAACCCTGTCCTTGCAGTGGCAAAGATCAAACTGAGGGAGAGGTCCCTTCAATGGGCTTAGACTGCAGTAACTCTGCTTAAAATTGCACTCTAAGTCACTTAACTATACAATCCTCTCTAAGTGGCCACCTTGTGCATTTGCTAGGCCAGCACAGAGCTTTCTAACACAGTTCAGACCTCAACTGCATCTCCTGGGCAACTCAAGAAGGAAAACGGTTCGCGAGGCAGATAACTGAAGCAGTGAGCTGAGCCTCAGATGAACTGAATTCGAGATCTGTGGATATTTGTATTCATAATCTGTGGATTGATTTCTCTCTCTCTCTCTCTCTCTCTCTCTCTCTCTCTCTCCCCCACCCCCACTCTCTCTCTCCCCCCCCCTCCAGTCCACACACACACACTCTCTCTCCCCCCCTCCCTCCAGCCCACACTCTCTCTCTCTCACTCAGGAGCCACGAATGAAAATAAAGCAAATTAAATCAAAGCAGCTTATCCTCCTTTAGAAAGCCAACCCCAGCAGGCTGGCTTGCGCTCTCTCTCTCTCTCTCTCTCTCTCTCTCATCAGTCATAAATGAAAATAAAGCAAATGAAATCAAAGCAGCTTACCCTCCTTTGGAGAGCCAGAGCCAGCCTCAGCCGCAGCAGCCTGATGCTGCCTCCGCTGCCTGCTGCTAAAGACATGGGCAGCAGAGAGGCAGCCGGGAGAAAAAGGAATCACATGGGCAGGGCCAAAACCCATGTGATCTCTTTTCAGATCTACAAGAATGCCGTTCCGGCGCGTTCCCTCTCCAAATGAGCCCTGCTTCCGCCAGAGAGTCAACCTTCCAAAGAAGACATTTGCTACAGGAGAACTGATCGCTATAGTCTGGAGATCAGTTGTCATTCTGGGAGATCTCCAGGTGCATGCAAGATAAGCACTCCTAAATGTCCCCCCGCCCCCGTTTGAACCCCAGGGGACCTGATAACCCTACCTCTGACGGGGCTTCCTCTGAAGACAGAGAAGACCGACAGGTTGTCTCTGAAGACTGTCTGGACTTCATCCCGCCTGATTACATCACATCCAGCTGTACTACTGGATAGGAGGTTAATTCTTTCTTCTAAAGCTATTAGCATAGTAGCAAAAGAATTTTACCTGTTTCCAGCTGCATAGTTTAAATTCTGCAATTGATCTATAAAGTCTTAACAGTCTGTATATCTTAAGGACCTTTGGCTCCAAAATGAACCTACCTGCCAGTTAGTATCTACATCAGACATCTGACTCCAAATACCCTTGGTCACTGGGAGAGAGAGTTGTGATGGCACCCCAGTTTCAGAACTCATTCCTCAGTCAAATTTGCCTAGCACTTGCACCTCTTAAGTAGAGGTGGGCATGAACAGCAATACGAACAAAAAAAAGCCACAAACAACCTGATCAGCTGTTCACGAGCAAGCTGTTCATGAGGCCCTCTTCCGGATGAACATGTGTTCATTCCAAGCCCTGTTCGTGGTGTTCATCAGCCTTTCGTCAAGCCAGACCGTCTGGTGCCTTTCAATCAATTCCCTTGGCAACAGTAGGCACGGACTTTCTGAACACTGTCTGAACTCTTGTTGCCATGAAAACCCCAATCTAAGCCCAGGGGCACTTCACCCCCCAACTCATCCGCTTGTCAGGGGAAATCTTGACAAGGGCTGATTGCAGCCTGCCGGAGTTTAAATTTCCCTCTCCCTGCTGCTGTGCAGTGCAGGAAGAGGGACATTTAAATCCCCCACTCAGATGCTTGTCAGAGAAATCCCTGACAAAGTCTCCCCCCCTCCAGCCGGCTGGAAGGAGGGAGACTTTAAAGGGAAGGAGGTTCCCCATGCCGTTTGCAAACGGGGCAAGGAACCTTCTTCCCTTCGAAGTCTCCCCCCCTCCCTCCAGCCGGCTGAAAGGAGGGAGACTTTGAAGGGAAGGAGGTTCCCCACGCCATTTGCAAATGGCATGGGGAACCTTCTTCCCTTCAGAGTCTCCCCTCCCTCCCTCCAGCTGGCTGGAAGGAGAGAGACTGTGAAGGGAAGGAGGTTCCCCACGCCGTCTGGGGAACCGTTCCCCACGTCCCTTCTTCCCTTCACTACGTGTAGCCTTCACCTCAATCCACTTTGTCAATGAAAACAGCCATGCTCGAAGGCCGTTATTCCAAGATTCCAGTTGCTCAGCGCCTTTGCCAGTGTGGTGGCTCAAAGCCAGAAGACTTGTGTCATTATTTACTACACTGCCCACTCTACGCATCTCCCAGAAAGAAATTTTTTAGTCCAATCCTAGCTAGTTTAGGTTTCAGACAAGATAACGAAAACATTGTTGCTGCATTAGCAGATGTGGACCCAGAGACCTCGTACAGGGTTGCTCTTTTTGCCCTTGCAGCAGGGAAAATCCAAGAGAAGGTCGTGACAGCACAGTGCTGTCCACAGGCTATAGTGTAATTTCTATAGTGTTTTATCAAGTTTGTACTGTATATTTCATCTGCATCGTCACTCATATTTTTGTTACTGTTGTATTGTTTGTAATGGCCTTTGGCCTAATGCAATAAACTTTACCTACCTACCTACCTTCTTCCCTTCAGAGTCTCCCCCCACCTCTCCCTCTAGTCAGCTGGAAGGAGGGAGACTCTGAAGAGGAGGTTCCCCATGCCGTTTGCAAATGGCATGGGGAAACTTCTTCCCTTCAGAGTCTCCCCTCCCTTCCTCCAGCTGGCTGGGAGACTTTGAAGGGAAGGAGGTTCCCCACGCCGTCTGCAAACAGTGCAGGGAACTTTCTTCCCTTCCAAGTCTCCCCCCTCCCTCCCACGAACAGCCAACCATAAACATGCTCGTGAACAGGGTCATGTTCGTGGTTGTTCATGATTCCCTGTTCATGGATAGCAACGAACAACAAACATCGTGTTTGTGGTTTTTTTCCTGTTTGTGCCCACCTCTACTCTTAAGCACCAGGTGAAGCCTTTCCCTTTTATTCATGCTTTTAATCAAATCTAGATAAAAGCCAACTACTTTAAATTATGGTTTTGTTACTGGATTTGTTACATTTGTTGTAAGACACTAACATTCTCATAGATTTTTAGATTATTTATTTAATCAAATCAAAGGCACCTGAATATCAAAACCAACAGTTACTCTTGACGTTGCTTCCAGCATACTGCAGAAGTGTGATTATGATGCACTGCAAAAAAAGTTACAAGAAAACAGGCAGAGGAAATTTCCAGAATAACCTCAATATGGCTTCTACCGATCCCAGTTCTTCTGACAGAGAAATCTGTATGTATATATCCTTATCTTGCAACAATTTATGTAGGTAAGATACATGTCTGCCATAGTTACAGGGCCTGACTTGGAAAAGCAAACAAGTAAACTACAACACTCATGATCAGAGATGAAGGAAGAAAGAAGAAGGAAAAGGACTTGGTAATGAAAACTGAAGCAAAGCTATAGAACTGCCCTCTCCACTGACATGAACAGTGAAGTCATTTAAACAGCCTCCATGTGTATACTAAAGCAATCACCATTAACTCCACATTACAATGCAAGACTTTCTGCTAAATATACCATGCTGAAAAAATAATTATCTTGTTCACCTGATCGTTCAAAACACACAGTCATCAGTGAAACATTTTGCCTTTAAAAAAGCACTGATTAAAGTAGTGGGTATATATATCCAGCATTCATTTCTTGGTTAATGTGCATTGTCTGTAAGACTGTCCCCATATTAAATTAAAAATTTACACTTTATAAGAGATTTTTTTAAAAATAGTCTCTAATATTACAGTTGTACAATAAAATTGGGTAACATATGCATACAGTCTATTAAAATGCACATAATTTATCCAGCTCAAAATGAAACATATCTAACAAGTAATTCCATTCATCTGGCCCTTTTTTACCCAGCCTTAAGATATACAAATGCTTGCCTTTTCACCAGAACACAGCAGCTGGGAATGAAAAGGAAAGCATTCAAATGATCATTTTCACATCATATTCCTTCGTCTTTTCACCAGCTTCTCCTCTGTCTTTCTTTGAGCTCCATTCTACTACAAGAGAGCTGCTTCTTAGATCAATTCATATTTCCATAATCCACACTGCTGTTTCTCCCTCTTCTCCCCAGGGTAGACTAACCCCTACATCCAGAACTGTGGCTTACAACTGTCATTAAGACCTATAACAATAACAAGATAACAAAAGAGTTTGTAGAGATGAGGCTAGCCTATACCATATGCTGATTAAGTTCAACATTTTAGACTCATGGAAAAAAATGCTACAAAACAAAACCGTGATAGTCCTAACAATATATTTACTTGGACTTACCACCTGTCCTTCCAAATGCAAGCAAAGTCAACTTTTTAAACCATTGAGTTTTCACTTGTAAACTTAGAAAGACCTAAAGTACAAGTGATATTAACGTATGCTCAGGCATGAAAGAGGAGGAGGATTAGTCTTTCCAACTCCTTAGACCCTGAATGTAAGAGGAATTTCCTGTCCTTAAAATGTTTAAACAAGAAATGATCTTTTTCCCACTCAGAATAAAAGATAAACCAAACTATATTCATAAAACATCTTGGATTCACCACCACACCACTCTATTGACTGCAATTTAGCAGCTAAAGGTATATGAAAAATCTAGAACTAAGTGCACTTTCGATTTTTATTTTAAAAGCTGCAAAAGTCATGGAAAGACTCATTCTATGAGCAAAACCCCTTTGTGATCCTTTGGATTCAATCTAAGATTTTATCCAATCAACCTGTGCTTATCTATAAAATTAATACACAAAAACAGATCTCATTGTTGAATTGGTGATAACTTTATTTACAGGTATAATTTCAACAAGAACTAGTCTTATGTGACTTCCGGTTTGGGATTCATGGAGGTCTAACGCAGCTCCATTTGTGGAGCTGACCGGACTGCCGTTTTAACCGGCCGGAGGGGTGAAAATAACCCGCGGCCGACTGCTCTCAGGCGGGGAGCAGGCAAAGAACGCTCAAGACCCTAGGGTGAGCTAGATCTCGGACGAGGGGGGGCTCTACTCAAGGAGTCTCCCCCCCGATCCTTGAGGTCCCACCTTGCGACGGGTCGGCTATAATCTCTGCGGCAGTTTTGGGGCCAATTCGGCTGGCATAGGACCTACATACCCAAGCTTCGATCGGGGAGGGAAGTCGAGAGGAGAATTTAAGATCGAAACAGCGATTACAACCCGAGAAAGTTGAAGAGAAGGTAAAGATCGCTATCTCTTGAAACGGGACAGATTGATAAAAACAGAGAGGAAAGAAAGTAGATTTTTAAACTGCAACAGACTAGTGAAAAGGAGGTGAAGACTCGGCAGGAGTTGTATTTTAAAAGAGACTAAGTTTAAAGAAGTTATTACAAAATCGGACTATTGTTTTGAATACCTGTGGTTTTGGAGCTGTGGGAAAAAGACACCATCGCGAGACCTGCTGTGGGAAGACGGGAGACAGGAAGTGCGTAACAACAATAGAGTGGCTGGAGGGAAGCGGCCCTTGCCGACGGACAGGAAGTAGGGAATCGCCATTTTTGAAAGGGGAAGGGTCGCGGCTTCAGCGGAAGAGGAAGTAGGCCATCTTGGATTACAATAACATAGAGAAACCATAGAGAAAAGACGCCCGACATTTTGGATACAAAAAAATTAATTTTGGCAAAGATTGGGACATTTGAAAAAAAGGAAAACGTTTAATTATACGCCACGGAGCTAAGGAAGAGAGCAGATTCGTGGGAGCGAGCTAAAGCAAGCCCCACGATGTCGAAAAAAGAGTGGCAATCGGCAATAGAAAATTTGGACAAAAAACTTATAGACATGATGAAAGAACTTAAGGATACGAAATTGGAGCTTATTAAAGAGGTCAAAGAAGTTACACAGACAGTAAAGTCGGAGCTGTCAGAAGTGAAAAAAGGCGTGGAAGCGATTAGTAGTGAATTACAAGGAACGCAGCAGAGAGTTAAAACAGTAGAAGACGCGATGGAGAATTTAATAGACACGCAACAAACAGAGATGAGACTGGTGAAGGGGAGGATGTCAGTTGCAGAAACTAAACACATGGAGAAGCAGCTTCGTTTTCGTGGTCTGCCAGAAGTGGAAGGGAAGTCAGCGCAAGAACAGATGACTGAGGTGTTGGCTGAATACCTGGGGAAGGAGGAGGAGGAAATTGTGGCTATCCTAGATGTGGCGTACCGTGTGAACTCGAGAATTGCAACCCAGAGGAAACTACCAAGGGATGTGATTGTGCAGTTTACAACTAGAAACATGAAAGAGAGGATTGTGACAAAACAATTTCAAGATCCATTGGAGATTGATGGCAAGACGATTATCATAATGAAGGAACTGCCCAGATCAGTGTTACTGGACAGGAAAAAATATAGAGTGCTAATTCAGACTTTGAAGGACATGAATATCAGGTACAGATGGGAGTTACCGGAAGGAGTGTCCTTTGAGTTTGGAGGGGCAAAAAAACGCATCAGATCTGAGCGGGAGATGGAGAGATTTATTAAGGACAATGAAAAAGACTT
Source organism: Eublepharis macularius (assembly GCF_028583425.1). NCBI lineage: Eukaryota > Metazoa > Chordata > Lepidosauria > Squamata > Eublepharidae > Eublepharis > Eublepharis macularius. The sequence goes on from NC_072794.1 coordinate 41,572,870, forward strand.
ACCAACAAAACCTTGAATATGGAGTGTAAAGTATTATCTTGGAATGTAAATGGACTAAACTCACCGAATAAGAGGAAAAATATTTTTCATTGGCTACTAAAACAAAAATGTGATATTGTATGTTTGCAGGAGACCCATATTAGAAAACAGGATGTAAAATATTTAAAATCTGGAAAATTGGGCAAAGAATTTGTAGCGGCCTCCAACAAGAAAAAAAGAGGAGTGGTGTTGTACATAAAAGAGGAGCTGCAGCCAAAATTCGTTATGAGAGATGTGGAAGCTAGATTTGTAGCAGTGGAATGTAATTGGAATTTAAAGAGAGTGTTGGTAGTCGGACTTTATGCACCTAACGGTGCAAAGGAAAGCTTCTTTGAGGATTTAAGGAAGCATTTAGACGATCTTGTATATGACCAGATAATTCTTGCTGGAGATTTCAATGGAGTGACAGATTTGGAACTAGACAAAAAGACTACAACAACACAAAAGAAAAGAGGACTATTGCCAAAGCTTTTTTTTGAGTTGATTCAACAAGAGATTCTCGAAGACGTATGGAGGAGAGAACACCCTAAAACCAGACAGTTTACTTTCTATTCTGCAAGGCATCTTACATTATCAAGAATTGATATGATCTGGGCCTCAAAGGACTTAGCGTTATGGACTAAGGAGGTAGAAATAATGCCGATGGTAGGCTCAGATCACAACCCAATTATGTGGAAATTTGGAAAAAGGAGAAAAAGGAAAGCCTGGAGAATAAATGAGGACTTGTTACAGGAAAGTGAGAATATGGAAATATTGAGAAGAGAGACAAAGTTTTTTATACAATACAACGTGAATAAAGAAGTACCAACCAGTAAAGTTTGGGACGCGTACAAGGCGGTTGTAAGGGGCATACTGATGGACTTAAATGGTAGAGTAAGGAAAAAGAAAGAGGAGAAAAGACAAGAGATTGAGGAGAAAATAAAGGCCAAAGAAGCACAGTTAAAAAAGAGACCAGGGAAAAAGAAAATACATCAGGAAATCAAAATTCTTCAAGAACAGCTAACAGCAATGAGTAACAAAGAATTGGAGTGGAACCTTAAAAGACTGAATCAAAAAGCGTTTGAGGGTGCTAATAAACCTGGGAAATATTTGGCATGGCAATTGAAGAAGAAAAGGGAAAAGAAAATAATAAATAAAATCTGTGAAGAAAATAAAACGTACCTGGAGCAGACTACCATTAGTAGAGCCTTTTATAAATTCTATGCTAAGCTGTATAATAAAAAAGAAGTAAACAAAGAATCAATAGCATCATATTTGGAGAAAACCAAACTTCCAGAGATCTCGGAAGCTTGGAGAAATAAGTTGAACAGTGAAGTAACTGATGAGGAAATAAGTAAGGCAATACAATCCGCAAATCTAGGAAAGGCGCCAGGGCCAGATGGACTTACGGCTAAATTTTATAAGACAATGGCCAACGAACTGGCACCATTCCTAAAAGAGGTGATGAATGGAGTTTTTAGGGATCAAAGGATTCCAGACACTTGGAGCGAAGCGAATATATCATTGATCCCAAAAGAGGGCCAAGATCTGACTAACGTGAAAAATTACAGACCTATATCATTACTTAACAATGATTATAAAATTTTTGCGAAGATATTGGCGGAGAGACTGAAGGGGTGGCTCTCAGAAGTCATAGAGGAAGAACAAGCAGGCTTTTTGCCAGACAGACAAATAAGAGACAATTTAAGGACAGTGATCAATGCTATTGAATACTATGACAAGCGTTGTGATAAAGAGGTTGGTTTCTTCTTTGTAGACGCTGAAAAAGCGTTTGACAATTTAAACTGGGATTTTTTGTTTGCCACTATGGAAAAGCTACAACTGGGAGAAAGATTCATCAGAGCAATTAAAGAAATTTATAGAGACCAGACTGCAGCAATTGTAGTGAATGATGAACTGACCAAGAAATTGACGATTAGTAAAGGAACAAGACAAGGTTGCCCGTTATCTCCATTGTTGTTCATTTTAGTATTGGAGATTCTGATGATACAAATACGACAAGATGAGGAAATACGAGGAATAAAAATAAAGGACTATTCATATAAGGTTAGAGCATTTGCAGATGACATAATGTTAATTGTAGAAGATCCATCGGAGAACATGCCAAAAGTGATAGATAAGATCAAGGAGTTTGGTGACTTGGCAGGTTTCTTCATTAACAAAAAGAAGTCAAAGATATTATGCAAAAACATGACTAAGCAGAAACAACAATTGTTAATGGAAACAACGGATTGTGAGGTAACTAGTAAGGTGAAATACTTGGGAGTTGAGCTGACTGCAAAAAACATAGATTTGTTCAAGAATAATTATGAAAAATTATGGACTCAGATAGAGAGAGACTTGATCAAATGGAATAGATTGAACTTGTCATGGTTGGGCAGGATTGCAGCAGTTAAGATGAATGTGTTACCAAGAGTAATGTTTTTGCTACAGACAATACCAATCATCAGAGACTCTAAACAATTTGAAAAATGGCAGAGGAAAATATCAGATTTTGTTTGGGCAGGCAAGAAGCCTCGAGTGAAAGTAAAAGTTCTACAAGATGCAAAGGAAAGAGGCGGAATGCAACTGCCCAACCTGAGACTTTATCATGATGCAATCTGCCTAGTTTGGTTAAAAGAGTGGATGACATTAAAGAATAAGAAACTATTAGCCCTAGAGGGATATAAAAAAATCTTTGGATGGCATGCATACCTATGGCATGAAAAAGTAAAGGTCAACTCGATGTTCCTGCATCACTTTGTAAGGAGAAGTTTATATACAATCTGGAAGAAGTACAGAATTTACTTACAAGAAGGAACCCCCTTGTGGGTAGTTCCATACGAGGTGATAGATCCGAGAGCTGTTGATAATGAACAACAATGTTTAACATACAAAGATATAACTAAAATTGAAGTATCTAAACTTAGAATAAAGACGCAAGAGGAACTATCACCTAATTATGATTGGTTCCAGTATAGACAGATTAGAGACTTATATAACTCGGACTCTGTAAAAGGGGGCATACGAACAGAGAACTCGGAACTAGAGCAGACCCTTCTTAAAGAAGACAGGAAAAGAATATCCAAGGTATACCAAGTACTGTTGAAATGGTATACAGAGGATGAGATAGTTAAAACACAGATGGTGAAATGGGCTATAAATTTCAATAAAGAAATAACAATGGAGGCATGGGAATACTTGTGGAAAACTACAATGAAGACAACGACATGTATTAATATTAAAGAGAACATTTACAAAATGATCTATCGTTGGTACATGACACCAAAGAAGATTGCGCTAGGGAACTTGAACACTTCTAATAAATGTTGGAAATGTAGGAAGCATGAGGGCTCCCTCTATCATATGTGGTGGTCGTGTGAGGTAGCTAGGCAGTTCTGGGGGGAAATAATAAGAGAAATGAGTGAAATTTTACAGTTTCAAATAAATAAGAACCCAGAACTCCTGCTGCTAAACTTGGGAATGGAGGGAATTCCAGCCCATCATAGGACGTTGATATTTTATATGACTGCAGCAGCTAGACTTTTGTATGCGCAGAAATGGATAGTACAAGAAGTGCCAACTATTGAAGATTGGATCTACAAATTGCTGTATATGGCTGAAATGGACAAGATGACAAGAAAACTGAGAGATCTGGACTCAGGGCAGTTTAACACAGACTGGGAGAAGCTGAAACAATATCTGGAGAAGAAGTGGGAGGTGGGAGGAAAACTGTGGCAGTTTGAGAACTACTGAAGTACAATAAAAGTATAAAAGAGAGGGGTGACTTTACCGGGGGAGGAAGAGAAATGTGAATTTATAAGCAGTTAGATTAATTGATTGAGATATATATAGATATGCAAAGGTTAATTGATAGAATATTGATAGAGAATAATTAATGGTTTAAACATGAGGATTGAGTAATTAACAATATTTTCTTTCTTTGATAAGATTTATATGCACCAAACTGAATGTATAGAAGAGTTAAATCGACTGATTATGTGATGAGTTATATAGAAATACCATAAAAAGAAGAAATGAGTAATATATAGAGAACAAATCAAATTGTTTGATTTAAATGTGGGAAATTTTTATGGTTCATGATATATAGAAATATTCAAAACTGGAAAATGGGATAAATTGTTTATCTAAAGAAGTATAGTTTGGATGTATAATAATAAGTAAAAGAGTTAAAGATGTACTGCTTAATATAATGGAGAATATATATTTGTTTTAGGTAGAGGAAGTTAATAGAAGTAAGGGAAAAGGGACAGAGGGTGGGAAAGCTGTTGGAAGTCAACAAAAGGGGGGGAAAGGGAGGGGGTTAGAAACGAAAAATTAGGGGAAATTGAATGTAATGTAAAAATATTAATGTTCTAACCCAATAAAAATTTTTTTTAAAAAAAAAAAGAACTAGTCTTATGTGACTTTGGATCCTGACTATATACCTCTTTATAAAAATAATTTATGGTGGTGGTTTGGTTTTGACAGGCACATGTGTATTACTGGAGTTAAAATGCAAAGCAGAATCAACCATACTCCTAGAAACTAAAATATGTAACCACCATAGGGTTGCTAGTCCCTCGCTGGGGGCAGGGGGAGCCCCAGCTTCCACCTTCCATCTCCCACGCCTGCTTACCTGGCCGGCGGGGGGAAAGGTGCACTCCCAGGCAGCGCAGCACACTCCCGCATGCAGCAGTTGGCCAACTTCAGCCCCAAACAGATTTGATTGGGCCCATTTTGGGCCAAAATCAGTTCTCTGCGGAGCACAGGAGGAGCACTCCAGGGCCTGCCGTGCCACCACGGCAGTGCTCCTGTGCTCTACAGAAAGCCGATTTGGGGCCCAAATAGGCCCAATTCAGCCCAAACAGGCCGAAATCAGCCGATGTGGAGCACAGGAGCATTCCAGGGTCCATCACACCACCTTGGGAGCACTGGGGCCAAAATCGGCCAGTTGTGGAGTGCCAGAACGCTCCCAAGGAGGCAGCACGTGGCCTACACGATGACATCACTTTCTGGAAGTGACATCATCACATAGCCCCGGAAGCATGTGCGCACCCAAGGACACAGATATGGTAAGTACCAGGTCTCCCATCTCCCACTGAGAGGGTAAGGGGACCTGGCAACCCTAAACCACCATATTAACAATTTCATTTTACAGCATTATTTAGAACAGGAATCCCCAAGCTTTTAGAGCCTTTGGGCACATTTGGAATTCTAACACAATGTGGTAGGCACAGCAACAAAATGGCTGCCAGAAAATGGCTGCTTCAGGAGGTAGATCCAGCCACAAAATGGTTGCTACAGCTTACCTTCAATCACGCAGTGAAGATCCTTGTGCTGTGGAAGCAGCTTCTGCCAAAGCAATGTTTTTAAAAATCTGCACAGCCAATTTAATCTCCAATGGCAAATCAGAAGCCGTGCTTGGCAAAAGCCCCACCAGGCCCTGACTACTTTCTCAAAACATTTAGTGGAAAACAGGAAAAGTGTTGGCAGGCACAATAATACCCACTGGGCACCATGTTGTGGACCCCTGATTTAGAAGTTAGCAATCTTCTTTATACTTCTACACAAATACATTTTTATCTGTTACCAATGTCATCTGTAAAACCAAGCCTCTGCCACCAAATGATTTTATAATAATTGTAGTCATAATGCAAAGAACTATAAAAATCATTCTGTGAGCTCAGGAGATTTATTTTTCTGCTTTTAAAATAAGGGGTCTATAGAAAGGAACATCGTATTGGCCAACAGCTGAGAGTCAAAAACTGATCATAAACTCAAGCTGCTCATTAGATCCTAGATTGTGGCATGAATGTAAAAAACATTCCTCATTACCTAGCATATTAGTGAATTCTTCTAAAACATTGACCATTTTTGTTTGTAATTAATAACTGAACTTTTCAATGGAAACTTGCTGAGGCCTGCTTCCTTTCATATGGTTCCTTTCAGACCAGAATTTGAATCAATGGCATGAAGTGAGTGTGTATACCATGGTTATGATGATCCACTGGCCAGCTTAAGCCATGTTTAGCATCATGATCTGGATACTAAAGGGAAAGGAGCAAAGAACTCTTTCCAGAAAGAGGAAGGTAGAGGAAAAATGCATCCTCAAGGCTGACTGCCAAGCTCGCAAAATACGGTTTGCAGGGCACCAAGGAGTATTATATGTGCACCAAACCATTCTGTGTACCAGACCTGATACAGTACCAGATCTAGTAACTCTGCTACCCAGCTTTGAAGTTCAAAAAATATATGATTCTTTGAGTGGTATGCCACATATTCAGAAGGTAAGGAGAGTAGTATGAACTGAAAGATGTCAGAGTCTGAGAATTCATACACTGTAATTTATTTGAGGACTCGGAGCTACTTCATCATTCTAACGAAAAGAGGACAGTTTTGCATGTTACAATTTGTTATTATTATTATTTCTGGCCTGCCTTTCTCACTGAGATCCAAGGCTGATTATGTATTGCAAGTAAATACAATATAATCAATAACTAGGATATTCACAGTAAAAATACAATATGAACAGCAGCTGGGACATTCAATGAAAAACAGAATACAATGGAGCATGGTAGCCGTAAATTTGAAAAGTAGCATAAAGCCAAAACACACAGATGAAAGCTGTCTGAATTAAAGCATAAGTGACAAAGCAATGACAGAAGAGGAAAGGTAGCACTGGTAAGCTATACTTTTTCTAATTGCAGTTTCTAGGTAATGCAGTAAAAGAAACGTGGAGAGACTTGCTAAATGATTTTGTAGCTGAAGTTTGCACATCTCACCACTGTAAGATCATTTTCATACATTACTTTGAATACTCAACAACATTTAACTCACTTGCATGCTTCCCTCTTGCCTGCCCCCTCCTCCCACTCTTATTTATTTGGTTGCTTTATTTGGTTGTTTATGTCATTTATACTCCACCTTTCTCACTGAGACTCAAGGTGGATTACATAGAGTAAGATTAGCACCATCAATATAAAGGACATTTCAATAAACAATGCCATAAGGTAAATAAAAGCAAGTTTACAAAGACATAACATCAGCAAAAGTACAATACAAAGTTGAAGAAATAATGAAACAGAGCATAAGCAATTCTAGGACTGACATTAGACAACATAGAATTACCCAGCAACAGGTAGTGTATAAGAACACATACTTAAAGCAACAGATAGGACAGAAGACAACACAGTGGTGAAGTCTATAGTAGAGATGGGCACGAACTGGAATACGAACCAAAAAACTCCACAAACTAGCCCGGTTCGTAGTTCGCAAACCAGTTCCTGGTCGGCCAGCCAAGCCCCGCCCACAGTTTAAACAGCTATTTCCCCACTGCTTGGAGCAGCCATTTAAACAGCCCGCTGTTTAAATGATCCGGAGGTTTGAATGCCCCTTTCCCTGCCACTGCTAAGCGGCCAGAAAGGGGCATTTAAATCCCATGAACCACAAACTGGTTCGTGAACTTACCCCAGTTCGTGGAAGTTCGTGGTTCCTGGTTCATGAAAATGCCACGAACCACACGGTTTGGTTTTTCATGGTTCGTGCCCACCTCTAGTCTATAATCCCTATAGCTCAGAGCGATGGGGAAATGGCCATTTAAACTGTGGGTGGCACTTGGCTAGCCAGCTGGCCGGGAGTTCCCGACCGGCCGGCCAAGCCCCGCTTGGAGCGGCGGGGAAATGGCCATTTAAACTGTGGGATCTCCCCAACAAGCAGCTGATCCGGGGGGTTAAATGCCTCTTTCCCTGCCGCTGCTAAGCAGCCAGAAAGGGGTATTTAAACCCCACGAACCAGTTCGTGAATTTGCCCCAGTTTGTGGAAGCTTGTGTTCCTGGTTTGTAAAAATGCCATGAACCACGAACCGCACGGTTCAGGTTTTTTTGTGGTTCGTGCCCACCTCTAGTCTATAGTCCCTAACTCATTAGTGAGGCATCTCTTTGGGATCATCTCCTTACATTACAGCCCTCCTATCTGTGTAAATAGCCCTTCTGAATAATTTAGTTTTGCATGCTGGAGGACTGCCCTGGAAACAGTCAAGAGAAACCATAATCACAAACATCTAAAACCCAAACTGGGATCAAAAGGAAAGTGGGCAGGCAAAATTTCATCTATTAAAATACAGGGTCCAACAGCATGTCACCCTAAATGGCCATCTATTCTAATTTAAAATAAAACTTAATTTAATTTCCAATGAGTTACACCCTTATGTCTTAAAATAAGGGTAAGCAACAGGTAGTCTTTGAGCCAAACTAGGCCCAGATGAAAGTTTTGCCTGGACTCTCAATTTCCTACTTGAGTTCTCTCTACAGCTAAGATACAAAATTTTGAGACAGCAGTGAGCAAGGAAAAAACAAGATGAAGCAAGATAACACAGGATCAATACTAGGAAGTGAGCTACATTATTACTCTGAGCAGTAGGACAGCATACTGAACTCTGCCAGGCAATGATTCCATGGAACTATAGTTCTCTTCCTCTCTATGGGGAGGAAATGGGGCGGATGGGGGGGGACAGTTGCAGTCTGCTGGTACGCTTCAAAATAGTAATTGAGCAAAAGTAACTGCTGCTCCAGGGCCATAAGTACAAATCCTTTTAGAAACCAAGCATAATTTGAGAAGATGAAATATTCAGCATTGAACTTAAAGGTGGTATCAAGGACAGATAAGCATCAGCGGAGCTCAGCAATGGCTATCTATGGCTCTAGAGCACCTCATTAGCCCATCTATATATTTATTTCCACACAGATTATTTGCCTAGGGTTCAAGGCTGTTGGGAAGCAGATTTTTTCCCTACTTCCCCACATCATGGTCCATTTGTGCACTTACCAGGATTGCTCTAGCTTTTCTCTCATCTTTTCCAAAGCTGCTTTGCTGCAAAGATTTGGGTCAGTTTGCAGTAAAACCTGCATGACTGTTGTGTGGGTGGGAAACTTGGATTTTCCTGCCAACATGACAGTTCTTTTCCTTGCATATATCCCCATGACAGCTATTTCTTCCACCCATTCTAAGGAGGTTGTTTGGTTTTTTTCTTTTTAAAGGTAATTGAGTATAATGTTATAACAACCTGTATATCATGTTCTCTGAATTTACAGCTTTTCTTTTTGAAAAAAGTAATTCTTAAGCCCCTTTCATTGTGGAGATAGAAGGAGAAAGGCAGGTCCCTGCAATGAATGTGGCTACAGACTTACTTTTTAAAAATAAAAATTGATAATTAGGGGACCCTGATACACAGATTATTATATTGATATATTAAAATTCTAATGTTGAATACTACTTAATAAGGTTGCTTTTGATATATCTTGCATATACTGAGTTTGAAAGGATGCCTTTGAGAATAAAGTTATAATAAGAAGGCTGGTTCTGGCCCCATTAGGGCTGCCAATCCCTCAGTGTGGGCAGGGGATCTCCCACTCCCAGCCTCTGCCCTCTGCCAACACTCATCTGGCTGGTTGGGAAAGAAGCCTCCTGGACCAGTGAGCAGTGGGGATGTCATCACGCCCGCCAGTGGGTATACTCCTGCCCTTCACAGGGGCCAAAATTGGCCCCAACTGGCCCCTTTGAAGGGCGGGAGCATGTCCACCACCAGGTGTGATAACATAACTTCTGCAAGTTATGTCATCATGTCTGCCAGGAGCACACGCATAGGAAGATCACAGAGGTAAGTGCCAGGTCCCCCTCCCCTGCTGGTTGGATAAAGGAACCTGGTAACTCTAGGCCCTATGCAGAGGAAACCATTTCCAAGAAAGCTGAATAGAGTTGGTACACCATATACACAGCTAATATGCTAGACCAATGTTGAAAGCCTGTTGAAAAACAGCACCCTCAGAGTATCGCTGACAACATGCACATGGTGGAAATTTTAATACTGCCAGTCATCGTTTCCCTAATTTATTCCACTGGAACAGTCTGTATGCCTGCTGAAATAAAAATGCCACTAATAGTGTTAGGTCATAATATGAACCCAGATTAAAAATAATGTGATAAATCTATGAAAGCAACTAACATGGTATACAATTTCTTCCACCACAAACACATTCTAATGATCAAATCAGATGATGAAGATTGTTATTACAATCATCAGTTGTGAAGAAAAACTTTAAGAAGCCTATAGAAAGGCTACTGTTGCTAACAACAACAATAAATAATTTCTTTAAAAGATCAATCTCATGTTTCTAACCTGGTCTCCAAAGTCCTCTGGGAACTTCCACAAAACCACAGGATCTGTAAATAATTGACAGACAGCATTAATCAGAGGCAAAGGAAAAGAGTATTATAGCAGAGTACATTAATATTAAAGAGGGTCAGTGTCGCTTCAGGCTCACAGACAGGTACAAAAAAGTGATTCAAAACTAAGGTGCTGCTAGATTTTTTTTAATTTTATATTTATGAAACTCCTGGAGTATTCGTTAACACAATAGAAGGTTATTCTGCCTGGATTGTTTTGCCTTTTAAAAATGCTTTTTAACCCTATGGATCCTTCAACAATGAGTTTTTCTAATATGCAAAACATGGAAGGAAATCAAAAATAGAAATAGCTACAATGTCCTAATTCAAGCCCATTTCATTATTTTCAGTCCCCACCCCCACACATTTGGGATTTATAATTGCAGATTAAGAATATCACAGAATAATACAGCATGCTCACCAGCTGTAGTTTGGCATCTACTATGTTCATTACAACAAAAATTATCTTAACTTTAAATAAAATATGAAAAGTAGCATCTCTTTAAAGAAAAATTGTTTCTTGGAGGATTTTTAAAATGTCTCTCAAATTTGTAGCATTTTTAAAAAATAAAAATCAAACACGTTATATCAGGGACAGCCAATGGGAGTCCTCAGAAGTTATTTTATCTGCTCACTGTTCAAATTTGATCAGCCCTATCAATTTTGAACTAAGGGACTGGATTCCATAGATATGCTTCACTGTCATCTTGGTATGGTACAAGGTACCTTACTTAGACTCAAGACAGAGGCTTTTCCACCAGAAGAAACTACAATTAGCAGAACAGATCTGTGCTGAAAATTTACCTCAGTTTCACCCATAAGGATAATTAAAATGTTTTTGAACTGTATGATTCTACACTTCAATGAAACACCATACTTGTTCATTCTGTAGGTTATAGAAGACCAACAGAACAACATACGTTATATGTACAGCACAGCAACATATGTTATATACCAAGCCTGAGTGCATGTGTTCCGTAACTGCTGGATGGTACCAACTTTATTGTGGCGTTCAAGGGTGCTGTATTCGATGCCTTCAAATCTTATGGTGGGACATGAGAGACAGTTATATAGTTAATTTATAGTTAAATTTAGGGAAGAGAGGGAGGAAGAATTCACAATAGAGGGAGAATTCACAAGAAGAGGGAGGGGCACACTCCCAATACCTTAACAATGCTGAACCAACTGCTATTATTACATCTATATTAGGCGATAGCAATAGTGTTTGCAACCCAGACAATTATCCTAATTCCAAAAAGAGAGTAGGATTCTGATAATCTTCTAAACCATGGTATTAAATATTTTGCATTTGGTTCCACTTCCGGGTTACATTCATTCTGTATCTAATACAGCTCCATGGCAAGTACAAGATCTGCAGAGACAAAAACAAAAGAGCACAGAAGAAGAACAAATAATCCTATTCTGCAGCAATGCAATCTCTTGAGATCTACAAAGACAATTTACTTTCCCTGTGCGGAATGACTTCTATATACCCATCTGAATTGGCAACATTAGGCCAATTTTATGCTGATTTTATGGATGAGAAGATGGGAATAGCTAGCAGAAAAGCCTGTCACCATAGAGGATGCATGATCCACAATCACATATCCTTGCTGCACTTCAAACTGTATTACCAAGAACTTCGCATTATAGCCAAGTCTATGTAATTAAAAATAACTATTTTGGTATTAAACTCATATTAAATGATGGTTCTTGTTTATTTATAGTCCACCTTCCTCACTGTTATCCAGGGTGGATTACATACTGCAATTGAACACAATCTAATCAATAGCTAGGGCATTCACAGCAAAAATACAATATGATAAACAGTTGGGACATTCAATGAAAACAAATACAACAGGGCATGGTAGCTGCAAATTTGAAAACTAGCATAAAGCCAAACACATCTTTCTGAATTCAAGTGTAAGTAATTAACCTGATATATTTAGCAACATTGAACTATCCAATATGAGCATATGTACATCAGCAGACAGTACGCAATAGCCTAGTCTACTCCCTATCCCTTACCAAGGTATCTCTTTGAGCTATGTCTTATGACAGCCCTATAATCTGAGTAGAATGCCCTCCTGAATAATTCAGTCTTGCATAGTTTGCTGACTGGGAGCTTTCTTGACCTCAGGTATTATCAAGAAAGCAAAATCATGTATTTGCAAGCACTGGCCAAACACAGCACAATATAAGTAGTATGAATGATGGGTTTGATACAAGACTTGTATGAGATTGATCCTGCTCATAAAAGAGAGCTTTTCAAGCACCCTTCTACTGTGCCTGGACCCATCTCCAGCTGAGCACCCATTCCTGCAGTTTCCATGTAGAATGGTCAGAGGGAGGGCAGGAAGCATCTATTACACCTGAACCTTGCTCTGCTGAGAATCCCCTTCAGAGAGGAATTTTACATTTAACTGTTTCAGATCTCAGAAGGTAAGTAGGGTTGGCCTTGGTTATTCATTGGAAGGGGGACGTCCAACGAAGACCAGGGTTTCAGAGGCAGGCAACCCCACCAGGGGTTACCATAAGTCCACTATGGACCATAAGTCCACTATGACTTGAGGGCACTCTCTACCTCCAGTCACCTATATTTAATTTTGGCTTCTATGAACCACTCTTGGGGAACAATTTTTGGTTAAAGACTTCTAAAAATCAATACAATGCATCTTTCCTTCTACACAAAGAAATAAAGTCTTCATATCATCTCTAGATTGGCAAATTTAAGATGGAATATGGCTGCTATCCACGTATACTTCCTTGGGAAAAGTCAGTCAGATTTACTTTTGAGTAAGCATGCCTAGGATTGTGTTACAGTGAAGATTAAAAATAAACCTCAACCTCTTCCATCATATTTGAATCTAGAAGTAGAAAGGTTTTAGCACTTTAGATGTCCTCTAATAAGTACAACATGATATTGGAGATCAACATCATACAAAAATTGCCAGTAATGTTTATCTATAATTTTTATAGCATCATGTTGTACCCATGCTATTCAAAGCCATAGACTTTATTTGATATGGGAGTTATCAGAATAAGATGATTCCTGAGATCCAGTTTTGAACAAATAACTGGAAAAACAGGCTTCAGTAACGGTCTGGATAAAAGGGAAAGTTGTATTCCACATGCAGTTGTTTTGTTAACAGCGTCACAGTATATTTTTAAATGCACTTAAAACAGTTTTATGTGCAATGAAAACATATTTGACACATTATTATTATTATTATCATCATCATCATCATCATCATCATCATCATCATCATCATTAAATTTTTAGTCCACCCTCCCCGCCAGGAGGGCTCAGGGCGGAGTACATCATTTCAATTTACATAAATAACAGTTAAAAACAGATAAAACATTATACAAATAACATCAAAACAACTTTATACAATAAATACAATACAGCTTCTCTTCAGATGGCGATGATAAATAGTGCTTTTCAAGCCCTGGCTCATATATAGGCTCGTATGTAGGGTGGTGGACAGATCTTTATTGTGGCCAGTGTGGGGGCCAACCTAGCCTCCACCATATGCCTGGTGGAACATCTGTGTCTTACAGGCCCGGCGGAAAAATAACAAATCCTGCCAGGCCCCGGTTTCCTCAGACAGAGAGTTCCACCAGGTTGGTGCCAGGACCGAAAAGGCCCTGGCTCTGGTCAAGGTCAGATGGGCCTCCCTTGGGCCACCAACAGTTGTTTATTTGTTGAATGAAGCATCCTCTGGGGTACATATGGGGAGAGGCGTTCCTGCAGATATGCTGGGCCCAGTCCGCATAGGGTTTTATAGGTCAACACCAAAACCTTGAACCAGACCCGGTACTCAACTGGTAACCAGTGCAGCTGGCATAGTATAGGTGTTATATGTTCCCTAATCGGGACCCTTGCAATTACTCATGCAGCTGCATTTTGGACCAGTTGTAGCCTCCGGATCAGGCCCAGGGGAAGCCATGCGTAGAGCAAGTTGCAGTAGTCTAGACTAGAGGTAACCGTTGCTTGGATTACTGCAGTTAAGTCATGGGTTGATAGGTAGGGGACAAGCTGCCAGGCCCATCTTAGATAGAAAAATGAAGACTGGGCAACCGCTGTGACCTGTGCCTCCATAGCCAGGGAGGCATCCAGGATCACCCCCAGGCTCCTAACTCTCTAAACTGGTGCAAGTAGCGCTCCATCAAGAATGGGGAGCTGGAGTCCCGTGCCCATGGCCCCCAGACCCACATGTAGGACCTCCGTCTTTGTGGGATTTAATTTCAACCGACTCTGCTTCAACCACTCAGTCACACCTTCGAAGGCATGCTCTGAGACATCTGGGGCAGAGTCGTGCCATCCATCCATCATCAGATATAGTTGGGTGTCATCAGCATATTGATGACACCCAAGTCTGAAACTCCACACCAGCTGGGCGAGGGGGCGCATATAAATATTAAACAGTAATGGGGAGTATTGCCCCAAGGGACACCGCCCACCAACGGATGGCAGGATGACAATTTCTCCCCAACTGCCACCCTCTGTCCCCGACTGTGAAGAAAAGAGACAAGCCACTGTAAGGCAGTCCCTTGTAGCGGTGGGTCAATAGACTGTAATCGACCGTATCGAATGCTGCTGACAAATCCAGTAGTATCAGCAGCGCCCATCCACTGCGATCCAGCTGCCTGCAGATTGTCCATGAGGGCGACCAGAAACGTCTCCACCCCATGTTCTGGGTGGAAGCCGGAAACAGATGGATCCGCTGAATTTTATTCTCATTTTACCAAAATTTTGCCTCGTCATTTATGTTAATATTCAGGATATTGTTTATTCCATTCAGCATTCTCAAAAGTGATCATTTGCATACAGAAAGGAATAGGAAAACAGTGTTTTCCCAAACTTTGTCCTAGTGAAGTACTCTCAGTGGGAAAGCTAGCAAAGACAAAATACAGACAAGAAGCTTTTTTGGCTAGGTCATTTCCCACAAACATGTTATTTGTAGAAAATAAGGGTGAGCACATCCTGGAGATGCAAGAAAAAATCTACACAGCTAAAATCTGCATCTACTTGAAGCAGCATCTCTGTTTATTATATAATTGAATACCTCCCCATCATTCCCAAAGCAGAAAGGCTAGTTGGAATGCAGCACACATGGGTTCCCCAACAAACTTAGAAGCAACACAATTTGTTCAGCTGAGCAGCACTGACTTTAGAGTAGCTGGCACAGTACATAACTCATTTTCTCTTCTCATCAGCTTTCCTGAAGAGGCCAACTCTCCCTGAAGTAGGCAGACCATTGGGAGACCAGCTGAGAGTAGTTTGTGAGAGGCCGGCAGGGATCCAGGTAACAGAACATTTTGATTCTGCAATTAAAGTAGCTTCCAAGCTTTTATCAAAAGCTTCCAGCATATTCCTAGATGTCTAGGGCATAGCTACAGAACAAGGCCTAAAGTTGAGTATCTTTTCTGAGAAACAGCCCACTGTATCTCAACAAAGTTATCTCTTCTGCCCCAGCTACATCCCACTTCCCCTATCTCTCTGAGGTTTCTTTCTTCCTGAAGAGACCAGACCTGGCACCCAAAAAGTCATGCCAGGAATCTCCAAAGTGTGACCACGACCATTCTGTACATTCACCCAACCAGGAAGTACATCATCAGTGTTTTGTAAGCATGCTCTGAATTGGATTAAAAAGTTGCACTGTTTTTCATCTACAGCACCATGACAAGGTCAGCTGCAGCTAAAACCGATGAGGTCTGGTGACAAAGCATTTTGCCATCGACCTCCCCGCCCCCCCCCCCCAGCACCTATTTGTTGCCACAGGTTAAAGAGGTGGAGATGAGATCATCCGAACAGTACTGCATCAAGGTGGCAAAAAGATGTGACTGGGGAAGGATAAAAATATTGCAATTGCAGCTTGAAAAAAACACCACTGAGAAAAGTTTTCTGATCCTGACTGAGGAGGTCCACATAGCATCATCACTGGAGAAAAAGTGGAGCTGCCTTCCCACCCACAAGTGATCAAAATGTCTGTTAAGTACTAGAAACCCTGCCGGAACAAATGGATAGATAAGAAGCCCAAGTGAAAGTTGGAAGAGGCGGCTGGTAAGAGGAACCATGTCTCATGCATCAATTTGACAGGCTTTATTGGTAAGCTTACCTTGGACTTCATGTTATATTTGAGATGAGGGTTATGCTTTATTATGAATTATTTTACTGTGCTTTCACAGGGCTCTGGAACTGCCAGCGTACAAAAAAGCCACAAAAATGTGGAGCAGCAATACAACTTCAATTAAGGAGGCAAGGTTCAATGTCTACTCTGCTACAAGGCCTTCTTGGTAGCCATGGGCCAGCCACTTTCTTTCAGCCTCACCTACTACACAGGGTTGCTGCGAAGATAAATCCAGGAAGGTGAAACCATGTACACTGCTCTGAGCTCCTTGGAGGAAGAACAGGATAACATATACTGAGTAGATAGAAAGCCTTAACACTTTACTACTCACATTTGTAAAGACTTTTTATTTAGAAAGTCATTTGTGAGTAGATTAAAAAATAAATATCTGAGTCTGTAGTCTTGGGGTGTTTGCTGATTATTTCTAGTTTTAGTATGCTAGCTTCACTGTCAGATTTTATTTTAATTTTACCTTAATGCTAGCTTCCTCAAGCAAGTCTCTGTAAAGCCAGGAGATAACTGCTTTAAATAACAGCCATGCTGGGTACAGAAGCAAAAAGATAGAATGCAAATAATCCAGGTGATAATCAGTTTCATATTGGCAAAATAAAGAAAATAGCTAAAAGAATGGGCTGTTTTAAGAACAAGAGAAAAAGAAGTATGAGGTGCTTGTTTCTCAGGATTAGAAATTCCTGGAACAACTCTTTAAACAAAAAAAAAGCACTGCACGTTAAATAATAAACACGTGATTTCCAGATAAGTGGATATGCACACTTCATTTTCCATTCAGAGTATCAACAACAGTTTTTGTTGCTGTTATTCCAAGTTAAAGGGAGGGCTCATCACTATGCCATCAGAGGCACTATCCAATACCTGTCCCTCTCTCATGCAGCAGTGTTCGTTGCAAAGCAGGAAGTTTTTCATGCATACAGCTTAAATCGCCAGAGAAACTGGGTTGACATGAATCCTTGGCGAGACAGTAGAAAATGAATTTCTACTCCTCAGGGTGTACAATACCATCTCCAAGCCTCTAAGATGTTAACTAAATTCATCTGCATTGATTTCCAGTTTTGTTGATATAATGACTTATTTCCCTCTGCTCTCGGACTATTAAGGGGCCTACATGTTCCATTTGGGATTAGAGAAAGATTTGCTCAACTACTGGTTTTTGTATCTTCAAATACCGGCTGGAATCCTACAGGGCATTTCTGTGGTCAGAAGGGGGTTATTTTCACCTATTTTGCTGCAGACCTCCAACTTCCCCCCATACTGTTCCAGGGGTATCCTGCTACCAAGGAATAGCATTCAGGTTGCCAGCCTTCAGGCCGCTTGAGTTCTCCTGGTATTACAACTGATCTCCAGGCCACAGAGATCAGTTCCCCTGGAGAAAATAGCTATGGGAGAGAGCAGCCTCCTGTTCATCACACCTCCCCTCCTCTCCCCTCCCCCCTTTTTTTGCTTAAAACATCTGGAGAACTTCAAAGTTTACATACTCTCTTGTAATATTTTGGTTGATCCTAACAAAATATATAACTTGGCATTTGTTTTTGAAAAGTTGCTGTTTAATTAATCTCTAGACTGTAAGGTCACAAAATGTTTAGTGATTTATTTGTGAGGACCAAAACTCTTGTGAATGAGCACTTGAAGATCCTAGATATAGGATCACATGAGTCAGAGAACTGGAGGGAGTAGTCCCTCTTACCTTAATACCTACTTGTTGGCATCTGAAATTAGTGCATCAAAACTGATGAAAAGCCAAGTATGCTGCTTATATGATCTGTGTGTCATAGACTATGAATACACCATACATAAAGCATCACCTGAAACAAATTCACAATTGGTGAGGCTTCAGCAACTAGCTGGCATCCATAAGAAGATTGCAAAAAATGCTATCCCAATTGCACACAGTATTTTCCCACTGATTTTGCAAAATGGCAATCTGTACTTACGATTCTGGTGACAAGTTACACAGAGTTCTATTTCTTAGTTAACCACTACTAGGCCTTTTGCTGTAATTGTTTAAGGAAGGCATCCAACAGAGTAATATTGACTTTGGGGGATCATTAAGCAACTTAGAATGGTTCCAACCTGGCTCATTTTCTTTGCAGAGTTTTACCATAATTATTTATATGGAAGTACAGTAATTCTTATTCAACTAGTATGAAACTAGCTCAGTCTTTAGCTTAACGGGATGGCTATTTATGTTACCTACCCTAAAATTGTAAGAAATTACAAACATAAGAAGAGCCCCGCTGAATCAGGAGAAAGGCCCATCATCCACCACCTTGTTGCCAATCAGGTAACCCCAGAAAACCTATGAGAAGGGCACAGAAACTAAAAGCTACCTCTCTGATGGCCCCCATCAACTGACATCCTGAGGCACACCACCTCTAAACATGGAAGCTTCATCCCGCCATCGCAGCTAACAGCCACTGGTGATCTTGTCACCTATAAAATGTATCGAATCCCTTTTTAAAACCAGTATTTATTACGGTCAGAGACCAAAAGTAATAACATACAACCTACAATCAAGGTAAAACCATTTTAACTAGCTGCCACAACTTGTGGCAGTGAATTCCATAATTCCAAATTTTATAACAATGTTCAGTAAAATGAAAGGAAATAACAATGGAAAGCAGCCTTGAAATTTTTACAATGGTGTAATTTGTACAGGAAACATATTTTTTAAAATGGAGTTGCTAGGGGCTAGAAAAATTACAGCATATGAGAGTAACATTTTCTTCTGATCAGTTTCACCGATTTCATGTGAGAGAGGTAGATGCATCCAAGTTTAGGTGGAGTGTTCTGATCCTAGCTCAAGAGGATAAAAGAGGAAAATATTTTAGTAGCTGAACGGAAATCAGCATGGGCAAGTTGGAGGAAGAAGGCACGCAGCATTTGCCAAGTATCAGTAATCAAAAGGAAGAACAAGGGCAAAACAGAGTTAGGAGGAACTTAATAAAAAGAGGAGAGAGAGAGAGAGAGAAAACCTAAAAGAACACTTGTGAACTTTTCTGGCACTTAAAAATGTGTCAGATTAAAGGCAATATGCAAATGAGTCCCACTTTAGGAAATACATGAGAACCAACTTTCAGGCAAAACATGTACTTGGTGCATTTTTTGCTCATAAAAGGCATCTTGCCTATGTTATAAATCTGTTCACTCCTTTAATGGTTATATGGAAGCTACACCGTAAAATGTGGCAAGAACTTAAAAGAACTATTTGGCCAAAGAAATATGCATTTATTGCCTGCACATAAAATTATCCTAGTTTTAAAGGGCACAATATGGCTATTTTGATTTTATTCTTAGCGAGTCAACAGCCTAAAAATGAAATACAACTTCCCAAAAAGTTAAGACTTGTGACAGGGACATGCCACAGAGAACACATCTGCCTTGTTTTACAAGATTTATCCAGTTTGTTTCCAGGTTTAATTCAAAGTAGCACTGGTCTGAAGTATCAGCTAAATACTGCAGCCTTTTACAGAAGAAGCTTCATTTACTTGTTCACAGATTGTCAAAGGGTTTATGTAGGAAGAGAAGTGGGCCATCAGTTTGTCCGCTCCTTCCCAGCCTTATCCAAGGTTATGAGTTAGGTCAGCACTGCCAGGAGTAACGCTAGCCAGGGATCCTCTTTCAGTTTGAAAGCAGAATCAAAGTTGATTAGTAAACCCTTATTTAGAAGGAATCGTGGTTTATTAATAGTCATGGTGCCAACAGACAGTGCCAACATAAGCTCAGTGGTTGTTAAGGCCAATGAAGGAAGGCGGAGGGAAACAAATCCACCCACTCTCAGTCTTCTGTTTAAGAGAACAGGCTATTACTTGCGGCCCGTCACTGTGACTGATGGTACATGGTTAGGGAAGCGGGGCAAAGATTTTTAATAATTGCTCTTCTATACATCAGCATATGTAGTCACCTTCAAGAACGTTGTTGCTTTTCATTCCCTAACTAAAGAATCCAACTTTCTGAGGCACTACCATCTTGGAAGGTCAATCCCTTTTGGCCCAAGACTGTGTTATACATTTAAAGACAGAGTGGAAAGTCATTTTCAGCTGACCAGGGAGATAAAGAAGAGTCTGTTTTGCGGCAATGCCATTCATTGAGCTCCAAAATGAAACCCTTAATCAGGTGAAGGTTCATTGCACAGAAAGTGTGAAGATGAAATGAACATGCCAGACTTTATGATCTACAAAAGAAATGATTTCAAGAAAAAAAATCTCTTATTAAATTAAGATGTGCTTGTAAGACATACCATCTTCTCTAAATTTAACAGAATCAGCAAAATTATGTGGATTAATTTTTTTTAAGTTTGCAAGTTCTACTGAAGGGGGAGGGAAGAGGCATTTAGTCCAAAGACTGAAGAACAAGCAATGAAAAGGGTTAGGAAAACCATGTACAACTGTCCTCAGAACAACTAATATCTCTCACTTTAAGCCCCACACAAACCTTTCTTATATAAGGTATGTTAATGAAAACAAGCTGTAGAACGGATGCGTGCCTTATGCAATGTAGGAGCAGAATAAGGTGGCTATAAAATAATTTACACTTAACAGCTGAACTACCTTCAACATTTCATATAAGATAATAAAAAAAAATCTTGGCCCAGAGTGCCACCAAGAGCAACTCTTCAAGGGAAAGCACTTAATTCTCATCTCTGCATTCTTCAGCAGCATTTGAATCACTAAAAGGTGCAGTGAAGCATACATACTGTGAAAGGCAACAACCACAATCCAGTGCAGGGTTAGCCAAGCTGAAGGCCCAGTGAAATCAATGGGGCCACAACTTGCCGAAGCCTGTGCTGAGTTAGTTATTGGTGCACGACTCCTATTAGGAAATGACAAGGAAATATAAAGCTCCCTTGTACTCTGGAATCTAAAACAATGAAGAAGTTTTTTAGAAACAGACAAATGCCCTGCAAGAGAGATACAAGAAAGACTTTGTTATTTTATGTTATTTTGTTATTTGTTATTTTATGATTACTAACATAATAAACAGCTAAAAATAAAAGCAGGAGATATTGTATTTATGTCTGAAATAATTTTTTTGTCTAAAAGAATAATTTTCCTGAAGAAAGGAGAGGGTGTTTTTTTTTTCTTTCACAATAAGGAAATGTAAACCCCCTGTTTTTAACACAAGTAATGCAGGGACACACAAGGGAACTAAGCTGACACTAAGAAGCCAAACCTGATCTGATGGATCAATTCCCATTCTGGGGAGTATCAAGGATAACTTAATTCAAACCACTCTGATTGTGACACTGCCAACTGTATCAGATTATATTTTGCATCCCTGTGATTCCACAAGGAATTTAACTTTAGAATCTAACCTTTCCTACTTGCACAAAGGGGTCTTTAAAAGCTCTTCTAGCTAAAAACAAAAAGAATCACAATCAATGTAAACTATGAATACTAATTTCTCTTTCTAAACATGTAGAACATGTTTAAAAGTCTAAGTTCTCTACCTTTCAACTTTTTCTATCCTGCTATTCTTGTTCAATATCGTTTGACTGTTCAAATATATCAAACCGTGCCATGGATTAAAGTCACTTTAATAATCAATAACTATGAACCTAATTTTTTATTTTCCTTTTCCATTTTTACATCAGTCCTATTTCAATAGCATAAGAGGAAGCAATGCACTCATCAGTCACCTGATGGAATAATTCAAAACTTAACGAAACAGGGCTAATGGGTGAGAATTGAATTGAAAACACCTTGACAAAGAAAGCAATTTCTTTTCTTCGCACTCCTCTGAAGCTGTGGGTGATCACTGAAATCGAACCATCAACAGTGAGGGGCCATCTGTCCCAAGGGCTTTCCAGATGAGCAAAAAAAAAATTTTTTTAAATGCTACTTCACATACATTCAAGCATTGATTTATCTATGACAGGCAACATGTAGCTGAAAATCTATGTTTTGACGTACTTCACAGACCAGTCTTTAAAAGTCAACACCAAACTTCTGATACGAACAAAGCAAGGAAAAACAGGTTAATATGCTTGCTCAGAGAAAAACCAGTGTTACACTAACAGCTAGGAAACCTTGAATGGAATTGTGCCAAAAGGCCTTCTTTCCTGGTGCCAAGATTCAGCTCACCCACTTGTCCCAATTGTTCCATTTGTGATTATGTTTATGCAACATGATTTAATTGAGTCAGATTAGTTTTTAACAAGACAAAAAATTACTCATAGACAGAAGAAAATTATGCAGAATATTCAAGACTCCCCAAAGGAGAAGGATGTCAGTGACAGTACAAATGAAGCACAGGCACAATTTAAGCAAATGCAAGAATTTACACATTCAGAATCAGAGATGGGCACGAACCGAAATACAAACCAAAGTTTGTGATGAACCAGGTCGGTTTGTGGTTCGCGAACCAGCAGTTCATCAGAGCCCATTTCTGACGAACTACCATGAACTTTAGGCTGGTTTGTTTGGTTCGTCACTGCAGACAGCCTGGTGCCAATCAATCAGTTTCCTCGGCAACAGGGGATGGACTTCCTGCAGACCTACTGCTGACCCGGAAGTGACTTTCTGCTGCTCCGGAAGTGACGATTTGCTGACCTGGATATGACATTTTCATGAACCAAATGAACCGGGGCAGGTTTGTGAAAGTGTGGTTTATGAAATGTGACGAACCATGAACCGCACGGTTCATTTTTCTTCCAGTTCGTGCCCATTTCTATTCAGAATTACCATCCTAGCACATATCTGTACAAAACAAATCAATGGAATTCTGTGCTTGAAACTTTTTTCATTATATTAATAACAAAAGAGAAAACGTTAGTCTGATCTTGTCAGATCTCAGAAGCTAAGCTGGGTTGGTATTTGGCTGAGAGACTATCAAGGAAGACTCTGCAGAAGAAGGCAATGGCAAACTTCCTCTGCTTCTCATTTGCCTTGCAAATTCCTTGATGGGAGGTGCATAATAAGGTGGTTGTGACTTGACAGCACACATACATAAAATTTAGCATTCATACAATTTTACTGAAAGTTAAATGTTAAAAATTAGCCAAATTAAAAACACATCAAGAGCTATATTAGCATGTACTGTTGCTTAAGAGGCTAAAACGTTCATATTTTACAGATTTTCAAATCACTGTGTTGGTAATAAAAAAGACATATATTACTAATGCTAGATTCCCTATTTTCAGCTTTCACACAAGAGCTCTTATTAGCATCGCTTTCCAAGGTCACCAAAGAGATACATAAAATATAATCTCTATCTACTACCAGTACCATGTCCTTTCATAGTTAGAGAAATTACAACCAAGGGAAAGACATTCTTCCCCCTTTCAAGTTTCAGTACAGAAAAAATATCAAATATGTAGCTTCTATTAGCTCTGCCTTCCCTAAATCTTAACAAAAATAAACAATTTCAAACAGTAAAATATCCAGCTTTTAACCCCCATTCTTCAATTGTGCAATACATAGTAATTTAGATCCTTAATACGTTTTTTAAATAGCTGCTATTAGTAAGTTTAAAAAGTCACTTCTCTTTTTCCTTCCCTATCTTTGTAAAGTCTTCCTGAAATTTCATTTCTGCATCTAATGGGATTAATATTCAAGCTAGAATCTTATTCTGAAGAATACAAGTAAAATTTTCAGAGTTACTCCACATCGATCTGAAGTCAATGTCAAATACACACAATGAATTTGGTTTCGTCAATTATTCACAGAAATCTCCTCTGGCACGGTTTTCAATGAAATCGCAATTATCACCTCCCACGTTATCCCACCTAGCCCTGAACTAGTCTTCCTGGATATCTGGACTGATTCCACTATACCACGCCAACGGAGGGACTTAATACGTACACTCCTGAACGCTGCCAAGAATGCAATCGCAATCAAATGGAAGTCACCTGTCCCCCTGGGCCTACATATGTGGTATAGGATGGTGTGGGACCATCTTATAATGGAAAAAATAACTGACAGGGTGCAACTTAGTACAAACCCAATGAAATCTTCTGACTTTGCTGCCAAGCGGTTCCCTTTCTTAGATCATCTAGCCAGAAATGAGCTGTTAGCATCACAGCTGCCCTTTCAGGAAATCATACAACCAGAAGTGTGAGGTCAGGGGGCCATTGTGATACAAGAGTAGTCACGTCAGCTTGCTCATGAGATGTAGTTCAACTAATATCCTTTCCTGTACTTTCGCAGTTTGTGTAATGTATGTTAGATAGAATATATATACTGGAAATAGTTTCTTATGTCCCAGTTATACTATGGAAATAGTTTTGTATATTGTTATCTGGTATGTTCTCCTACAGTTGATATTGTTATGACTTGTTGTTAATATTAATAAAAAGCTTTTAAAAAAAAATGCTGGCAGAAGCAGGTGTGAAGTTTATGACCTGAAAAAGATACCTTTTTTCCTCCCCTCAATTTTAAAAAAATCTGCCCTAATGAAGAGTTCGGGTGAGCTTGAAAACGTGCTCATTTTCTGTTTGATTTTGGTTGACCCTAATAAAAAAGTATTCTACGGAAAAAAAAAAAGAAATCTCCTCTGGAAAAATGATGTTTCTAGGCATCTTAACTCGGCTAAGGAAAAAATGGGAACAGTCCTATGAAAGTCTTCATGGCATCAAGAAGGAGGTAGATTCAATTGAAATGGCTGTCAACTTTAACAATCCTTCCAAGTGGAAAGGTTTCTTTAAAAAACAGAAGTACTAATTTACAAAAAGAAGTCTATCATGAACACAGAATTTTAGAGCCAAGCGTTCTTTTCCACTACGAATTTTTTCCTTAAAGGGAGAAGCAGAGTTTCCCATGTTGGAATAAGTTTCCTGCTTACTGGAAGAGATCATCTTGGGGTTCCACCCAATGTTTCCAATTCTGTATTTTTGAGCAACTAATGTATCATGAGCCATCTTGGTTGGGCAGGGAATGATTCACCACAGGCCATAAACTAGGCACTCAGAAATGAATGCTATGATAATGTACTGGACTACTGTACAAGTCATATTACAAATGGCCATCTCTTCTGGCAATTGCCTGCTCAATCTAAGCTCAACAGGAGACACCACTTGCCTAAAGCTTCCCTCCCATCACAGAGAAGTCAAAAAGCAAAGAGCGCTCTTGCTTCATCTCACGTGGGAGAGAGATCCTACCCTTCCTTAGGCATACAGAAGAGGACTGGAGAAGAAAAGAGATCAGTCTCTCAGTTTGCATGAAGCTTTAAATATACAAAGCAACAGCAAGAGATATTCTATCTGCATCTAAATGTCTGAGTAAGCCATTCAAATAAAAAGCTAGCCCCAAAAATTCTCAGTATATGCCATCTAAATCAGGACAAGCCTCCACAAATGTATTCATCAACTCGCCAAGATAAAGTTATGGCTGACTACTGAGACAAGACAAGCGAAATCTGTGACCCCCTGACATGGGAGTAGGCTTGCCAGGTCCCTTTAGTCCTCTGGCAGGGGACTGGGAACCTGGCACTCACCCTCCACGGCAATCGGCGCCCGTTCTCACGCGCGCACTCCCAGCGTGCATGATGACATCACTTCCAGGCAGTGACATCATCACACGGGTCAAAGGGCAGCCCGGCGTGCGTGCCCGTGCTCACCGAAGGGCTGAATCGCATGACCGCAAGTCCAATTCCCGAAACAGGCCCATTGCAGGGTGTGGGGACGTGGCGGGGTGCGCCGTGCTGCCTGGGGTGGCGCCCGGGGGCACACACCCCACTGCGCAGGTAAGTGGGGCTGGGGGGAGGAGGTGAGAACACGGGATTCCCCACCCCGGGCAGACCTACATGGGAGGGGAATGACAAAAAAAGAGACTTGCTTTCAAGGCCAGCCCTCTATTGTGTATAAAATGTGTATTATTTGTTAATGTTAGTTTAGTTTTGACTTACAATATAACTGCATAATGCTTCCTTTGTACAGAGTGGTTGATTAAAAAAATTTCTTGTACACAAAAACTAAATTTGTATGCATCAACCAATAGAATTTCCAAAAAGTAACTCTCAGGACCTTCAAAATGTTAAGATCATTTTGGTGTAGTGGTTAAGAGTGGCAGGACTCTAATCTGGAGCACTGGTTTGATTCCTCACTCCTCTGCTTGAAGCCAGCTTGAGTGACCTTGGAAATAAAAATAACATACTTTGTAAACCGGTCTGAGTGGCATTAAATTGTCCTGAAGGGCAGTATAGAAATCAGTTGCTGTTGTTGTTGTTACAACAGAGATTTGGTAAAACTCTGGACTCCACCTGTTTCTTTTTCCTCAAAGTTAATTCCTCGTTCCATGTTAGTTCTAACTCTTTGCTCTGTACATTATCCCTCCTCTGTCCAAATCCTCAGGGTAGCAAATTCATTATCTTACTACATAATTGAGTAAACATATTTCAGACAACTCATTTTATAGCCTGGTGCACCACCAGAGGGCGCTGCCATGGAGGGAAGCTTAGACAAGGCACCATGTCCCTCCAGAAAGCGTGTCAAGGTGGGAAGCCCAGACTGGGAGTAGGATGGGAGCAGGTAGCAATGCCCGCCTCCCGCTTTCACCCGGCTGGTATTAGGAATGAGGCAGGTGGCAACGCCCACTACCCAACTTAACCCAATTGATATTAGGAGCGGAGAAGGTGGCGATGCCCATCCCTTGCCTTCACCCAGCTGGTATTAACCCAGTTAGTATTAGGAGCCAGTTGGCATTAGGTGGCAATGCCTAACCCCCACCTTAACCTAGCTGGTGTCAGCAGCGGAGCAGGTGGCAATACTCGCCCCCCTTTGAACCAGTTGGGATCAGGAGCAGAATAGTTGGCAATGCCTGCCCCACACCCTAACCTAGCTGGTATTAGGAATGGAGCAAGTGGCAATGCCCACTCCCCGCCTTAACCCAGCCAGTATAAGGAGCGTAGCAGGTGGCAATGCCCCCCCCCCACCTTAACCAAGCTGGTATTAGAAGCAGAGTAGGTGGCAATGCCACCTACTCTGCCCTTCCTTAACCCAGCTGGTATTAGGTGCAGAACAGATGGTAATGCCCACTCCCCAACTTAATCCAGCTGGTATTAGGAGCAGAGCAGGTGGTAATGCCAACCGCCCGCCTTAACCCAGGTGGTATTAGGAGCGGAGCAGGTGGAATTTCCCCTCCCACTTTAACACAGCTGTTATTAGAAGCAGAGAAGGTGGCAATGCAACCCGCGACATTAACCCAGCTGGTATTAGGAATGGAGCACTTGGCAACGCCCAACTCCCCTTCACCCAGCTGGGATCAGAAGCAGAATAGGTGGCTTTGCCCACCCACTGCCTTAACCCAGCAGGTATTAGGAGTGGAGCAGGTGGCAATGCACACCCCCACCTTAACCCAGCTGGGATTAGGAGCAGATCAGATGGCTATGCCCACCCTCGTTCAACTGACTGGGATCAGGAGTGGAGCAGGTGACAATGCCCCCCTGCCTTAACCCAGCTGGTATTAGGAGTGGAGCAGGTGGCAATGCCCATCCCCCACCTTAACCAAGCTAGTATTAGGAGTGGAGCAGGTGGCAATGCCCTCTCCTGCCTTAACCCAGCTAGTATTAGTGGCGGAAAAGGTGGCAATGCCCACTCCTGCCATCACCCTTTTTGGGATCAGGAGTGGAGCAGGTGGTAATGCCCACCTCGCGCCTTCACCTGGCTGGATAAGACACAGAGCAGGAGGCAATGCCCTTCTTCCCTTCACCCAGCTGGGATAAGGAGCAGAGCAGGTTGCAATGCCCACCCTTTTCAACCTACCGGAATAAGCCACTGAGCAGGCAGCAATGCCCACTCTGTCTTCACCCTGCCGGAGTCAGGAGCCAAGCATGCTGCAATGCCTGCCCCCCCTTCAACCTACCGGAATCAGGAATAGAGCAGGTGGCAATGCCCGCACCCCCTTCACCCAACGGGGATCAGGAGCAGAGCAGGTAGTAAAACCTTCACCTATCAGGATCAGGTACGGAGCAGGAGGCAATGCCTGTTCCTCTCTTCACCCAGTGGGGAGCAGGTGGCAATGCCCACCCCTCTCCTTCACCAGCTGGAATCAGTGACGGAGGAGGAGCAAATGCCTGCTTGCCTGCCCTCCCCTTTCTAGAGCCCATTGTATTTTTTCCCACAACAGGCTTTGTTGCTAGTTTGTGATAACTGGCAAAGAAAAAAAATCATAATCCATTAGAAACACTTCCACTTTAGGCCTCCATACTATACTTGTATTTTTTTCCTTACTGGACAGGGGCAGGATCAATTGAGGAAACGATACAGGGGGGAGAAATTAAGCCCTTCCTTCTTCAGTGCTGTAACTCCTCTGACTACTTTGAGACTAAACAGCTGATCAGGAGATCCAGTCACAGGTTCCAAACATCACATGTAGACTAACTTTTTGATTAAGCAATACATGGCAAGGAAGCTGTAAACAGGAAGATGCAAAATATCAAAAGGAACTTTCCAAGAAAATTCCTTAGTTTTTGCTTCCATGTCATTTTTCCTTCTCAACTGGAACACAATTTTTAGTATCCACACAATGCTGTCTTGTACTTGTCCTATTTCAGGGCTTTCCTCTTTCCCAAAGCTACTCTATTCTCATCTTTTAGGAAAGAATGAAGTCCAAACATGTTAACACATTGTATGAAAGAAATGGGTTGCATTTTCCTGCTGTAAACTATCTGTGACATTTTCCTAACTGGTTTCCTATCGCTGTGCACCAGAGAGCTTTCTGCAGGCTTTTTTTAAAAAAAATGGTAATTGTGATTGTAATATATCACCACTTAACTGTTTCCATTTCAAATTTTAGTTCCTCAGAATTCCAAAAAAAAGTCTCTAGCTCTTTTCAGTGTGGAGATATGAATGGGCAAGTGCCAGCAGATTTTGTCCCGGTTGCCCAGAAAGCAATGAGGAAGGGAAGCTCCAAGATATTTGGAGGAATACTACTAAATATTGCTCTGCAATGGTCTAGTGCCATCAGTTTGTTTCAAATAGAATTCTTATAGCCTATTCATTAAAAAATCTTTTTAAAATGGTCAGCAAGTGTCACTATGAAAATCACCTATTGTGGAATTGCTGCAGAACACGTTAAAGAGAAAAGTTGGGGAAATAGAACCAAATGCACAGAAAATCCTACATATGGAAGCTTTATTACCAGAATGCATTCTTTTGCATTCATATTGGCAATAAAAGCAATATGGGGAATTCTTGCCACATGGAAGCAGCACCCTGATATTTTTAAATGATAAGTTGTAAACCCCATTTCCTAGCAAGTTATTCACAACTATTTTACCATTTGTAAAATTAAGTATCCATCTTTAGATCCCGGTCATCAACATGAAATAGGGTGCTCTCCCTTTTCATAAATAAGCCTTCTTGAAGGAGTCTTTAAAGACTATAGCTCAAAGGATAGCAAAGAGACGTCTTCTGTATCACTGGAAAAGTCAGACCAGAAACCTTTTAGGATTAGTGCTTTGTGAAAGACTTCCTTCTACTGTAAATGGAAAGAAAAAATAATAAAACCAAAGGTCAAAAAGATTAAACTTGGCTAAAGAAGAGAAGAAGCAGGAAGTCACAGGTTATACAAAGTATAAATTTAAACTAAAATCAAACATGTAACAAAAAAAGAAATTTAGTAAGTACAAGCTAGTACTGATAGACTGAAGAAAGATGGTAATTACTAGTCAATGTGCTCTTAACAGTAATATTTATTTTTGTCATTTTATGTGGCCACTTGAAATAGAGAATAAATCCTTTCCCCATAAATCAGAAAGACAGACACAATCCAATAGAAATGTTTCATTGTGTGATTTTTCTGAAAAGAAATATTTTCAGAAGTGCTTTAACAATACTTTCCATTTTGGGAGGGAGGAGTAACCAAATATCCTTTGAGAGAATGAATGAGATCATGACTGTGAAAGCATATAACACCAAGACTGAAGAGAGCTCTCAGGTTGGGTGTGTGTGTGTGTGTGTGTGTAGATGATTGGATTGAGGGATCACTGCATGAAAAGAGAGAGCCAGGAATAGTGTGATACCATGTTAAAGCACGTGTCTTTGGTTAAGCACTGGAACAGTGGGTTTCAGTTTCCTACACCAAAAGAGAATCTGGGCTCAAGACCTCTACAAAAATTGGGGGAGTGGCTTTGTATGAAATGAGTTCCTTGGTTCAATTGAAGTCATTTCCTGCTTAACAAGGTGGTAGGTATTGACAAGGCCTCTACCCAAGACTTTGGTGAACTGCAGCTACTTGCAGTGGTGGTGACTGCTAGACAGACCATTAGTCTGCTGCAATATAAGCCAGTGCCATGTGTTCACATGCTCATGGTTTGTATGCTCATCCCACTTTCTCCCCTGTGCAGTGTCATAACTTGCTTGAGCAGAGGCGACATTAAAGTAACAGTTATGTGTGCACGTACCACAAGAAGCAATGCCTCACATACCATTTTCAAACCTCTCAAATGTTGGCTCTCTTTCACTAAAAGCTGCTATGCCCAATTCTCCTAAGATAATACACTTCTGAGCACTCTTCTGTTGAAATAAAGGTGCATCTTCAAGGAAGTGTGCTTACCTGAAAGTGCTTTATTGCAGTGATTTACCATTTATAAAGATGACAAAATGAAGACCAAACGCTGAAATTACTGTCAATTTCCTATTGCAAGCTATACTATATAGCAGTTTCAAAAACAATGCCAATACACACACATAAAATATTCATGATAGCCGCTGCTTAACTTAGAGAAGGGAAAACGATTAGCTCAGACCAATACACTTGAGTATGTAGAATATCCCTCCTATTAACTAACACCATTAACTTCCATCATTTATAATTGGATTGTGACCAAGTTCCACAGTACTTAGAATGCCAAAACAAGATCAGAGAAGAAAATGTACAGATTTCTTTTGCTTTAGGAGTGAGAACAGATCTCCCCTGGCGTTTTACAATAGCAGTGACCACCCAAAGACCTCTGTATTAACTACGGACACCCTTCCCACTGCTGCCAAACAAGCAGTGAGAAAGTCGCCCCCAGCATAGGCCATTCTTTATAACTGTCAAAGCAAGAAAACGGATCTTTCTTAAAGAACAAAAAAGTGGCCATACTAGTGGATGATTACAGTTAGCCTGCATCTCTTGAGGTCTTAAATGAACACCCATCATTTTTTGATACCCAAAGCAAGTGTGTGTTTGCACTGACTACCAAAGGCTGCAGTTAGCTTTCCTTATGCTTCAAAACTATAGGAGATGGGAAATCTATACAAGTTACAAGAAAATCAAGTCAGGAGGCTCTTTAGAAACCAAGCATCTTATGAGAATTCACGTAACCACCTTTGACAATCATCTGCTTGACCCATTTTGAGTAAACAATACACAGAGTACTTGAAGATTTTTTTCCCCGCCCTTGTTCATCCCATTCTTTGCTAGTCTCTTATTTTACGGTCAGAGGTTAAACTCCTGACCTTTCACCTTCAAGGCAAGTTCTTCTCTCCTCTTGCATTAAAAAAGTTTTTCACACTGTGCAGCATTTAGATTAGCCCCTCTCCTTTGGAACAAAAGCCATGTCTTTGTACCAATGGCTTGGGCATGGAGTCTGTACATCAGAGGAAGCTGCTCCTACTTAACATTCACAATAACTATATTGTGAGGCCCCTCTAAAGCCTCGTCTCTCAGTGTCTAGACTTTCATCCAACCAGCCAGAAAAAGAAAATCCCATCAAGCACTCAACTGAAAATTAACTAAGGTATCCTGTTGTGAACCTGATGAAGATGTTATTTGAACATACGGTAAAACTTTCCATTGTTTAACACAGAGATAGGAGAAAACTTTAAGAAACCCCAGCTTTAAACAATCATTGGCACTAGTTCCTTCATGGGTCAATACGTGTATTCTACTAGGATGCAGCTACAGGACTATGGTGCTCCTTTAACAAACTGGACAGAGTACGAGATGACATTCAGATGGCTCAGCATTGAAAATAGCTTTCTACTACTCAAAGGGTGATTTGAGAAATATAAATTTTAAGACAATAATATCTCACAGCAATTGCTGTGTTAATATTTTCTATAATCAATCAAAATGCCTCTGCAATGGGCTTTTGAGAAAAAGAATCCTTCGGTATCAGGAAATCGCAGCATGATAGAAGATGGCAGAAGAATTTTTTTCCCTTCATATTAACAACCTATTTTTGCATAGTGTGTCCATTGAAGAGCATTCCATCAGAGGAACAGGATGAAGAATACAGTCTGTTCTATGAGGCTTCTTAGGGGGGGAAATCTCATACAATAAATAAATAAATAGCTCAAAGCAGAATATGTACTTGTATCCCTTCCATCCCCAAAAGCATCTTAAGGTAGGACATATACCATTAGTGCAATTTCACAAATTGTTTTTTACTCTGATGTTGCAGGTTCAACATGTTGATGCCCATTTTTAGGATTGGCATATATTAATGGCGCTGATATTTCGAGAATAAAGATGCAAGCTTTTCATCAACTGACAGTCATACATATTATAGCTGGATGAACTTGTCAAGACACACAGACAATATACTGTGCAAAGTATTTCTGGATAGTTATCAGAGATAATTACTGAGAGAGAGTGGGAAAAAAAGAGAAAACTGAGTCCATATCCAGCCCAGTGGTCTAAGGAACTTCACCCGTCTAAATCAGGAAATCTGTCTATATGCAGCTAAATAGATTACTCTGAAAAAGTGATTACACTCGGACAGCTCAAAATGCTGATATATTTGAAGGATCAGATCCTGCAAGTAAACAACAAGAAAGAAAGAAAGAAAGAAAGAAAGAAAGAAAGAAAGAAAGAAAGAAAGAAAGAAAGAAAGAAAGAAAGAAAGAAAGAAAGAAAGAAAGAAAGAAAGAAAGAAAGAAAGAAAGAAAGAAAGAAAGAAAGAAAGAAAGAAAGAAAGAAAGAAAGAAAGAGTCCCAAACTGGAGGCCATTCTGGCTGCATGTCTAAAATCTCAAATGGTTCATTGCAGAGACTCCCCCCATACATCAGAGGATGCTTATTTCCAATACCTCTGAGCTGAATTTACATTTCACTTCTGACAATTGCGCAATTATTTAGAAACACATCAACTGATTTTCAGTTCTCTTGTAAAACCACAGCATCAGATCACCACAGAGCCAACTGGCCAGCCCAATGGCAATGAGGTACATCTGCAAATGTCAGATAAAAATCAATTAAGAGCATGGATGTGTCTTGAGAAGCCTTTTCCCCTCAGAACAAGAGAATTAACTGCACAGAAGCAAATACCACAACAGCAAACACATTAGAAAACTAGAAAGGCAAAATGCCCATAAAGGAGGCTGCAGGCTTTTGATCACAAATGTTCTAAAATTTAAGTCCTTCTTTTTTTACTTTCATGATACTGCTCACTTGGCCAACAGGCCTGCAGCAAGCCTGCTTCATAATAGACTCTGAAGGATACAAAATATGCTTCAAAATAAAGTTTTTTGTTTTTTTTTAAATCCCCTTTCAAGAGTAAGACATGTTGGTACACTTATCATATAGTCAAGGATCCAGAGCCACATTTGCTGGAAAATCCCAGTTTTAGAATGTTTGGTTTATAGGTTTCTAGGTCTTTTGGATGCAGATAAAGTTTGAAATACATATACACTGTCTGTTGAAGGTCTGACCACTCAAGAGATGGTAGAGTTGCACTTCTATAATCAAGGAACAAAGCCTGGAAGAGTACTCCAAGGTATGTTACATAGTGTGGCACTGCAATTTATAGTTCAATTGTTTCCAGAAAATAAATAAGACGAATTGTAGCCTTTTGCCTATAGTTCTTTTCAGATATTCTAGACATAAAGAAAGCCCAGGTGGGGTGAATGAGATTTTAATAACAAACTCCACCCCGACCTATGAGTGTTCATTGAAAAGTGTGCATAGGACAGAATGATGTATGCCACTCTGGGTTCCTGCTGGGGAGAAAGGTGGGGTATGTAGATGAAGTAGATAAAAATAAATAAAATAAATGAAAATAAATCCCATGCAATTTGGGCACAGTGTTCTCAATTGCACAAAGTTGCCTATGCACATAGGGGCTCACTGCTGACACTCATTGGAGGAAAAGAGTCTGTACACCTGACACACACGAGTGCACAGCTGAACTAAAATGTGGTCTAAAAATATTTTATGAACAGTGCAAAAAGAGCTCTGTACTAATCACCAAAACTGTTTAGCAACTTAGTGAGCCTTGCAGTTATTGGGTGGAGGAGACATGGGGGTCATACCCCATTCATGTCAATCTTCTCTCTTCTACCAGCTATCACTGCCAGTATTTTTCCTGCAGTGGAAGGCCAAACCAAGAATCACTGCTGCCATCAGTCCCAGGGAGACTTAGGAAAACAACAGCAGAAATAGCCACCATGGCAAGCTGCATGGTTGTCTTTTTTTTCCCTACAAATGCAAAGGAACATAAATTGTCATATGCCACATGAGGCAGAAACCAGTTTTGACCTTTTACATTTGCCTGTGGAGAGACCCTCCTGACCATTTTTCCCTTCAACTTTCCTAAAAACGACAAAGTGTTTTCTGAAAAAACTTCTACTCTTCTGAAGTCAAACTGGAACTTCATTAATGATTTAAGGTTGTCAATGTAAATCCTGCTTTGTCAGATGTTAAGACTTCCTCGCTTAGCAGAAAGAAACCATTGGATCCAAACCCTTGTTTTTATGAACAATGTTTTAAGAGCCACTTTGCCTTACAGTCTTATTTCGCATTCTTTTACCCTGAACCACTTAAAAAATTAATTTAAAATTGAAATTAAAAATGTATGGGTAGCTGGTTCAGCGCAGCCTCCTTCAGAACACAGGACAGCATTTGGACAGCCACGCACACCATTTATCTTGTCCCTCAGCACTCTCCTAATCCATCAAGGCTAGGAGAGAGAGAGAATTCTGTGGAGGGTTTGCCTCTGGAGTGCCCCACCAACGACTGCTATTCAGCCCAGATCACAAGGCTGAATTAGACTATAGTATAATACAAACTACATTTTAAAAAAAATAGATCCTTTCTCTTATAACACTACTTACTTTTACTGTTTCAAAGGTAGGAAGAAAAACAAACCACCCTCATAACAGGATGGATGGATAATTAGGATATCGAAGCTGCCAACCCAAGATCAGATGTACGATACCTTCAGTTACTACACTAACAGTGTTTTGCCATTTTCCTGCTTTGTTTTCTCATTTATACCTAAAAACATGTTGTCTCTAATTAGTTGGTTTGATTGTTTCTATATTTCCTCTGACTTTTCCTTAAGCAAACCATAACACAGAACTGCAGTGGAGGGGGAATGTAATCCCTGGGAGCAACTTATCAAAATAAAAGCATTTTTCATTTTTACTGAGTCAACAAGCTCACCCACCAAGATACGGGCAGAGCAAGCCGATAACATCTCTGAATAAACCTTGTGAGCTCTTTCACCAGTACAGAGCCACAAAACCAAGTCCACAAAATGATGTGACTGAAAAAGTACCTAATATTTCCTGTTAAATGGGTTTTCATTATCTCTTCCTCCCCAAAAGGAAGAGTGCCTTCTTGGAAATGAGTGATTCAGGAAGGAAACAAAGACTAACACTTCGTACGGTGTTGCTCAAAACCTTTGTATTTTCAGGGCTTTCAAAATGACACAGGTAACTAACTACATTGTACTTTTAATGTCACAGGACACTCTTTAGTTTGAAGATTCATAAGCTTCTATTTTCAGAGCTGCTTCACCCAAATCCTCTGCAACATCATCTTTGTTTAAAGGACTACATTGGGCGATAGAATGCTTAAGCCTCTCGCCAACCCCTTAATAAGATGAGCAAAATAAGACATTCCAGTAGGCTTGCTAAACTTTGTTCATTTTGGAAATAACTTACATGGACAGTTGGTAGCAAAAAGTACCAAGTGTATGATAAGATTTGTACTGAAGTAACTACATTGGCCAAAGTCAGATGCTTTTCATGACCAGTGAAGACAAGTTCTCAAAGATCCCTGTAGGAAAGGGGTCTTAGATGAACACTACAAAGAAACCAGTATTATAAAATAGCCACTGTCCTTCATTCTTTAAAGTATCTGCCTGCTGGCCACTGGAGATCAAACTGACACAGAACTGGGGCTCCGGAGCTACTAATAAAGGTTCTTCAAGCCCTGGAGAGAAATTCAACACTTTGTGTAAAGCAGTGCACCCAGAACTGTACATCGCTGGTTCCAGTTTTCTGTACATCACTTTGGAATTCAATCCTCCCCTGAATTGGCAACTGTGGGTAGCCACAGTGATAGCAAGGAGAGAAGAAGGGAGCTGAATGCAACAAGATCAAACAGCAGCCATTTCCAGGAGCAATTTTCGGCTTTTTGTCAGCAGTACCCTAACTCTTTCTGCCTTTAGACAGCCTCACAAAGACTGTCTAAATAACAGAAGAGGAATAATATATATTCCACAGAGAGACTGTTTTGCTGTATGATTTATACAGTTACAGATTCTACTTCTTCATGGTGTGTTGTTCTAACCCTCTACTCCCCTCACATACACACACATGCACATTGTGCGTGCAGGGGAGGGGGGGTCTATTTTCTATAACACACACATTTCAACAAATTCTTAAGAACTTTAAAGACATTAGAGAAAGTTGAATAGGTGCACAGACTACAATGGCAAAGATGTAACAATAAACTATGACGTGTTGTGATATCATATCCAAGTAGGGTTACCAACCTCTATCTAGGTGAGGCCTGGAGCTCTCCCAGAATCACAACCAGTCCCCAGATAGAAATCAGTTCCCCTGAAGAGATGCTTAGACGGGTAGCTGAACTACAAATTACAATTTGAGCATGTTTTCCACTTGGGTGGAGAACAGCAAACTATAAGCAAATTATGGCATGAAGAGGATACAAGCAAAAGAGAAAGGGGGAAGAGGTCGTGCAAGCTTGAGCTCATTCTTACAACACCAAAACACGACTTCTTACATCTGAAATGAATCACTGTTTTCCTTTTCACAACCCAAGTTATGCCAATATTACGGAGAAATTGTCGAAGGCTTTCACGGCCGGAGAACGATGGTTGTTGTGGGTTTTCCGGGCTGTATTGCCGTGGTCTTGGCATTGTAGTTCCTGATGTTTCGCCAGCAGCTGTGGCTGGCATCTTCAGAGGTGTAGCACCAAAAGACAGAGATCTCTCAGTGTCACAGTGACTGAGAGATCTCTGTCTTTTGGTGCTACACCTCTGAAGATGCCAGCCACAGCTGCTGGCGAAACGTCAGGAACTACAATGCCAAGACCACGGCAATACAGCCCGGAAAACCCACAACAACCATTACGGAGAAAATTAATTAATTTCTGAATACTGCAGTCAGGTGGGAGCACTCAAGCCCATGACATACCATACCCATCCGGATGCCTTATTTCAATCCAAATGGTTAATTGCATGATATGAAAATTGCTTATCTGAAATCAACTCTTTCACTGGCACTGGGAATCACTTTCCAATACAATTTACAGAACCTATGCATGTGTGTTGGACTCTGTAATTATGCAATCAGAAACCCTGAATAAGCAAGAGTTCTAATTGCACAGAGGACATCATACAAATGTACACACACTGATGTTATACATACATCTTGTGAACATGTGTGGGGGTGGAATCTGCTACTGTGATTCTGTTCCATGCCCTCCCCATGAACATTCATTCTACCCACTTAAAGTCTGAAAAAGGCTTTTGATCACTATTGAACTATTTTATTTCAAATTTATAAACTTGAAAACACAATGTAGCTTTGTTTGGATAGATTCAATTATAAATTAATATGTTTTATGCTAAACATTCAGTTTGTCAGCTTAGATGAAGAACAGAGGATTTTTATTCCAATTATGATGCATTTTTTTTTCTTCTGACTACAGTGCTGTATGAAGTGCAGATACGTCGTGCAGAGTTTAAAACTATTATTACAGCTGTCTCTGTGTTAAGCATCTTGCGTTTGGGTCATTCAATTATTTAATTCAATTATAGTCCACCTTTCTCACTGAGACTCCAGGCAGATTACACAATTTAAAACACCATAATAGGAACAATATACAAACGTATATAATAAAATAAACTGGATTACAAAATTTGAGAATGCCCTAGAAAACTGAACAATAAACTGAGACTGCATAATTGAAGAACAATGCAAAAAATGGTATAATATATGGAATGAGTATCCTGCAATTAAAACTACCTAACATTTCATAAACAATAACTGCAATCCTGTTGTCTCTATCAAAATCCGCTCCTGAACAATTCCATTTTTCACATTCTGTGGACAGAAGTGTAGGAGCCTTTGGGCAGGCCATTCCACCAGGTGGGAACCACAACAGAAAATACTCTGGTATACTGATTTGCCTACTGACACTCAAGAAGGAGCAGCTGATGCTCCTGAAGGAGGAGCTAATGCTTAGGGGAAATTTTCTTTCTGGATTAGCAATTTACCTGCAGGGGTGAAGTCCGACTCCTTGTTCTGCAAGGAGGAGAGCCTACTTACTGTTTGTGTCGTGAGAAAGAGGTGGCAGTTAGCAGTTTGAATTTGAGAGCTGAGTAGAACTATAAATTTAGTTGGATAGAAAGAAGCCAAAGAGGCTTTGGGTGTCTACGCTGCTTTTGGATTCGGATGCAGAATCAGTCGTCTTAATGTCTATCAGTTGTTATTTTATTTCCATCATGCTCTGCTTTTATAATTGTATATATCTCAAAAATAGCATCACTCCCATCCAACAGAAACCTTGTAGCACAATTCCTGGACTTCTCATTGTTCAGGTCTTCAGGTCTTACCACTGACGCAGCTTTTTTCTTTTCTTTTTTTCACTCGAGTGCAAAATATAACACTGCATTTCCTTAAAGGATATGTAGCCAAGTAATAAACACTGTAGGAGGCAAAGTGATTTCCCAGCTTGTAAAAAGGGTTCCTTTTAATACCAACATGACACAAATGTTATATGAAAAGGAAAACTGCCCTCATCAGTAGCCTAAATAAAGATAGCTCTAAGCGTATGCTTGTTTCTCAAAGAGTTGATTCACAGTGGGAAGTAGTTACTTTTGTGTCCTATTCTGAAATATACAAGCTAGATTGTTTTCTTCCACTCCCCCTCTCTTTTCTGAATAAGTAAAGCTTTTGTTGAATTGATTCTGGCATTGGCCACTGTCCTACACAACACAAGAAGTCTCTAAACATTCTCGCACAAGCCGCTTCTCATCACTTTGCTCTCTTCTGTTGCTCTTTTCACCCACAGATTCTGCTGTGTTCATTGGAACCTAATTAAGAAAGCTGCTGAAAATCCTTACCCACATTTTCAACAAATGAAGTATCACTTTTCTATTGCCTGCAGATAGATAGTAATTCCTGAGTTTCCAAATAAATATTTCACCTTTTTAAAAATGAGTGGGTGTACATTTAATTACTAGAATTTAAAACAGCAACTAGAAAAACACGTGAGTAGTTGCAGTGGCTGTTCCTACCTTTTCTACCACTTTACTGTTGGTGTCTATTTTTTCATAACTATTCTTAGATTTAGTCCAGTGCATTTCAGCCATCTTCAATAGGCATCACACTGATCTTAGGTATTTGCACCAGCATTATCTGCTTGTAAGGCCATGTTGACATTCCTGCAACACTAGAATAAGGTCAGGGCTTGCGATAAAACACTGATCCAGAGGTCAGTACACCCAGTTGTAAAGGGATTCCTGTAAGGAAAAAAAATGTGTTCCACATTACGAAATGTCTGCATTCAACAGGTGGAGCAAATCATTTGTCCTATATTTTACAATGGTTTTCCTATTCCATTCTCTGGATTTACAAAACAAAAACACCTGCCCTATCCAAATCATACACCAAAATAACAGCGCAGTGAATCAGAAAGGAAATGCAGCA
Source organism: Eublepharis macularius (assembly GCF_028583425.1). Classification (NCBI taxonomy): domain Eukaryota; kingdom Metazoa; phylum Chordata; class Lepidosauria; order Squamata; family Eublepharidae; genus Eublepharis; species Eublepharis macularius. Next base: position 41,613,093 of record NC_072794.1, read on the forward strand.
TTCCATCATCTTCAACGAGTAGGAGGAAAACACGGAGAAGCAGAACAAGGGGCAGCTCGCACTTTAGAAAAGCAGTGCACACAAACCTCAGAGCTACCATGAAGAACAGTGCCTTATGAAACAATGTACAGTTGAATGTACATTAAAATTAATGGCTGGGAGCCAAAGACAATGTGTCCAAACCTGTACGTGCAGAACATCAGGACCCATCCAACTCTTCTTCATACCCACATGACCCAACAAGTTATCACAGACAGTCAGGGTTGCCAACTCTAGGTTAGGAAATTTCTGGAGATTTGGGGGTGGAGCACGGAGAGAGAGAGTCCACACTCCAATCTTCTCCCGGGGAACAGATCTCTATGACCTGGAGATCAGTTGTAATTCCAGGAGATCTCCAGCCACCACCTGGAGGCTGGCAACTCTAAGCCTTCACTGTCATCATCTGATGCAGAAAGGTCCTAATTTGGTAAGGGATATGACTAGCATGCAAGTATTTAGATTCAGATCTATAGGTCTGATTTTGATTTAAAAAAAAATATGTATTAGATTCAGTCCAAATCTCTGGCACAAGTAAGTCTAGCTACAAACCACACTTTGTTTCCTATACAATTTTTGGGTTGGAATGCAGAAATATGGCCATTCCCTCTCTCAAAATATTTTGAAAAGTCAATGGTCAAGCAACATCCCCACCAATCGTCACGACAGGGCAAAACCAGATGCAACAGACGCAGCCACATTTGCTTCTTTTTCTTGCTGATGTATAATAGGGGATTCGTTTTACCAATAAGAGTGAGCAAGTAAAAGAAGTCAAGTTGTCCTCCTCCCCAGTGATACCTCTTTGTAGTCCATTATTTCCCCCTTAGCCCAGCTCCATTACAAGGTGGCTGAGAGAAAGGTGCTGGAACAGACTGCAAGAAGCCAGAGCAGGGAGGGGGAGAGTTCAATTCCCCCCATGTGTCATCTGATAAAATCACACCCCCACTAATTCCTACTTTATATATGAACAGGGAAGACATGTGAACAAACTCGTCTATTTTAGCCCTTACATATTTGAACACTGCAACTTAAAACTGCTATCCTACATTTGAAAAGGTCAGTGAAATAAATGGAACTTATAAGTAAACGTTATTAGGATCCAGAGGCAACAAAGGGAGCAGAACAGAAGCAGAAGTTCATTACTTTTATACAGAACATATTGCTGTTCATTGATTCTTGTCCACTGAAGCACTAATTGTATTTATATTTCTAGCTTTGGAGATTCCCCCTCCCCTTTGTTAAGTATATAAACATGAACGTTTAACAGAGTCATTTATATTTCCAAGCACAAACGCATCCAGATTTGTGTTTGATTTGTTTTGAGATTTACCAATAACTCATAAGAGTATTGTTCCTGTGCCTAGGTAAAGAAAATACCGGATGCTGAAGAAAGGATGGCAGGAGTATGGGGGCTAGTTCTGAAGCCCCAGGATGGGCGCCTAAGGTTCCTGTTGCCCAAACTAGCACTGCAGAAGGATTGGGCCACAATAACAACCAACCAAACATGGCGGGGAGAGGTGTAATGTGCTGTAGCTGTAAAACTGTGGTGAGTTCGGATCAAGGAAGCCAGAGAGAGCCAAAAGAAGGAAAACAATCCCCAGATCAGTCACATCACACTGACAAACTTGCTGTTTCCTCCAGAGATTAAATGCTGTGTCGAACAGCTCTTACTTTAAAATACACAGAAACCTAAAATCTCAAACGTCTAAAATTAAACATTCACTAAAATTAAGCATTCACATATGTGATAACATTTGTGCAAAACAGATCTCTCCCTCCCTCCCCTTTACCAGAATAAAGTACTCTGTAAAAATGGACACAGCAACACTACACCAAATTCATCTTCGTCAATATCCTATCAGACAGGCTGCCTTACACAGCCATGGTTGTAGCCTGCAAGGTGATACTGAACCCAACACTCCCTTTCACCCTAGAGATCCTAGGACTCTTAGAACTGGATAAGCCCTCCCTTCAATTCACTATGCTGTAAGGTTAGGAATGGGGGAGGGTCACAGCAACTATGTTTTCCTTGACCTGTTCCTCCTATCTATCTCCCTTCTGACACACATACCAACTATCTTCCCAGCTGTGATGAAGAGTGTTGCAGAACATTCTTTGTGGACAGGAGATAAGGAAACAAGACAGTAGCAATCTTTCTCTCTCTGCCCTCACCCCACAGTAGCGCTCGTACTCAAAGAACACCTCCATTACGTGGTGGAAAACATAGGCCTAAAACTTCTCTTCTTCAGTTTCTCATAACCTAGAAGTTCATATGTCTGTGTTTGTAAGCTCCAGTACAATAATAACCGCTGATATTCTTGCACTAAAAAAACCCTTCCTGTCCCCCCACAGTAGCTAAAAGGTTTTATGTGAATACATTTTTTGCCCACTTTTGTTATCCATGGAATATGATAAGGCCACTTTAATAAGAAGGTTGCATTTAAAACGTACGACACTACCATCTCCATCTAAAGTCAAGGTTCTTAAAGAGTGAGAAGGTCCATGGACTGTTAAGAGTGGAAATGCAAGCACAGGTAAAGAACAGGGGCAGAAATGCAGGGAGGAAAAATTAGTGGGGGGGGGGAGTCAGGAAATTAGACAAAGAAGAGCCAAAATACAAAAGAGGTACAGAAAACATTGCTGTCTTTCAAAGACACATTTGGGTCACAATTGTCGTTAGTCATAGTTAAAACTACATCAAACTAAACACAAAGGAGTTTGTGAAAGTGGAATTACAAGAGTTTTACATTTTATTACAGAGAAAGAATTAAAACTCTTCCACTTACCGTACTGAACTTCTCTTACAGAGTAATCAGTTGGTTTAGACTGGACTAAACTCATTGGGAGAAAGGTAGAGTATGAATGAAATAAATTAACAACCCTACACAGACCTGCACTCAATCTAAGCATCTTCATTCTGAACCTAGCCAGAAGCGAAGATGCACACAATCAATTCTAGAAGGCTTTAGGTTTGTGTTTCTCACAATGCCATATGACAAAGCTGAGAGGGGCTTTCAAAGCATATTGTGGTGTGACATGGAGGTCTGATGGTCAAAGAAAAAAATGGGTAAACCTAAACCATTGCATGTACATATTAGTATCTTGGATTCTGCCCCTTATCTGCGATTCCTCTCAGATGGGGACTTACTTCCATATAAATAATTTAGGATTCTACAAGAACAAGTTTAAACAAACTTTTTCTTTAGTTAGCAAATTGAGAAAAGTCAGACTATTGACAAGGAAAGGTGTGCCATTTTTTAATAATTTCACTTCAAAACTTACATTCATTATTATATTTGTCCTCCTCTCAGACTACCAAGGCTGCAGCAGGTGGCCATGTTCCCAGCCCCAACCTTTGGACTGCCAATCACTCCTACCCTGGGGTCTTGGCTAGAACCACAGAGACAAACAAGGAGGACCAAGCAGTTGCAGACCCCGTGGATCTCCACAACATTACTGCATTGGTTTTGATTCGCATACATTTCAACAGGAAAGACAACACCCCACTCCCCTCTTCTCCATCCACCACCCTCCTTCACCACATATACAGTGTTTGCCAGACTGCTGTAGCAGTGGCTGGCCACAGTGGTGTCACATCTGTAAAATAGACAGCTGCGGGCACCTTAGATACTGTTTTCATGTTTGAAAATTGGAAAAAATAATCCTCAACACCACACATGACATAATAATGTCAAGTAATCTGGGGACTACATTTCCCAAAATGCAGAGATATGCCAGTTCTCTTCTCAATTACCCACATGTCAGATGACTGGCTGCCTGGCCTAGGCTTATCAGCAGCAGTCGCACTGCATGGTAAGCAGGATAGAAACGGATGGCTAACAGCTGAATTATTATTTATTATTCCCCCCTTTGTTTTCATTACACCTAATATTTTTTTCTCATTTGTCTGGTAACAGATGCACATCCCAAGCACCTAAGCCTTTGACAGAAACATGGGAAAGAAAACAAATACAACTAACAGTCACACAAAAGGAAGGTGCTCGCGGTCCTAGAGATCACCACCTACACTGGAGTTGGGCAAATATACTTCAAACAAATACCAGCACATGTGACTGAAAGGGCAGAGAAAGGGAATAGGGAAACGTGCAGGGCTCCACCAAATTTCCCACCAGGGTGCTTATGTACAGGGAAGGCCAGAGCCATGAAATCACTGGAGGATCCGATGCAGCATCTAGCCACTGACCTGCACAGCAAGCAGAAGAGGACTGGGCTGTCAACACACTGCAGGTTATCGAGACTTGAAATTATGGCTTCACACAATTCACGGTCATTTTCTTCTGATGCAATTGCCTCAGACTTAATGTGTAGTTTGAAACTTACACCACATTTCAGTTACCACAGCCAAAGGGACTATTTAGCAGGCAATTACAATGATGACAACAGTGTAGTGAGATCTGCCTATATAAGGCAAACTTGTTTGCAATGATCACATACAATTTCCTGTTTGTTCAATGGAAGCATGAAGATGTACACCTAAATATAACAGAAAAGGAACAGGCAAAAAAATCCTTTTTTTCTCTCTAACACCCCCACAAAAACACACACACACTCCTATGCCCAGAATCCAATCTATGAACACGACTGTAAATTTAGCATTTTTAAAAAAGATATGTTTTCTGCACTACAAAATAGCACAAATATCAAAAGTTCATCAACAAATGTATTACAAGACAAATCTAATGTATATTTGTGTAACTGCATCTATACCAGAAAGAAAGTTTTCCTTAAAATTCCACATTTTCCTTCTTGTTAAAATTATTGCTCCAATTGGTTAGAGAGGATGAATCCCCAAGAACAAGATGCATTGTTAAAAAGTAATACATGAAAATTGCTAGCTTACTCAAAGCAAAGCCATTTAAGGAAATGAATAATTATGTCAATACTAGCAACAAAGCCCGTTGTGGGGAAAAAAATACAACAGGCTCTAGAAAGGGGAAGGAGGGCAGGCAGGCATTCGATCCTCCTCCGTTACTGACTCCAGCTGGTGAAGGGGGTGGGTGGCCATTGTCATCTACTCCACACCTGATCTGCCTGATCTTGGCCATGTGAAGGGGTGGTGGGCTTTGCTACCTGCTCCATGCGTGATACACGCTGAGTAAAGGGGGAGCATTACATCCTGTTCTGTGCCTGACTATGGCTGGGTGAAGGAGGGCAGGCATTGCTGCCTACTCCCCACAGGGTCAAGGGAGGAACAGGCATTGCCGCCTGATCCTAACAGGTGAAAGGGGGTACGGGCATTGCCACCTTCTCTGCTTCTGATTGAAGGGGGGCAGGCATTGCTGCGTACTTGGCTCCTGACTCCAGCAGGGTGAAGACAGGGTGAGTATTGCCACCTGCTCAGTGGCTTATTCCGGTAGGTTGAAGAGGGTTGCCACCTGCTCTGCTCCTTATCCCAGCTTGGTGAAGGGAAGAAGGGCATTGCCACCTGCTCCACTCCTGATCCCAAATGGGTGATGGCAGGGGTGGGCATTGCCACCTGTTCCACACCTAATATCAGCTGGGTTAAGGCAGGGGAGGGCATTGCCACCTGCTCCACTCCTAATACCAGCTGGGATAAGGCAGGGGGGGCATTGTCACCTGCTCCACTCCTGATCCCAGTCGGGTGAAGGAGGGCAGGCATTGCCACCTGCTCTGCTTCTGAACCCAGCAGGGTGAAGGAGGAGCATCGCCAAGTGATCCGTTCCTAATACCAGCTGGTTTTAGGTCAAGGGTGGCATTGCCACCTGCTCTGCTCCTAATAACAGCTGTGTTAAAGAAGTGGGGAAATTCCATCTGCTCCACTCATAATACCAACTGGGTTAAGGCAGGGGGAGGGCATTGCCACCTACTCCACTCCTAATACCAGCTGGGTTAAGGCAGGGAGTGGGCATTGCCATCTGTTCTGCTCCTAATACCAGCTGGATTAAGGTTTGGGATGGGCATTGCTATCTGGTTTGCTCCTAATACCAGCTGGGTTAAGGCACGGGGTGGGCATTGCCACCTTCTCAGCTCCTAATACCAACTGGGTTAAGGCAGGGAGAGAGCATTGCCCCCTGCTCCGCTGCTAATACCAATTGGGTTAAGGCGGGGGGGGGGGCATTGCGACCTGCTCAACTCCTAATACCAGCTGGGTGAAAGCGGGAGGTGGACATTGCCACCTGTTCTCATCCTGCTTGGCCTGGGTTTCCTACCATGGCACGTTTTCTGGAGGGACATGGTGCCTTGCCTAAGCTTCCCTCCATGGAAGCGCCCTCTGGTGGTGCACCAGGGTATAAAGTGAGTTGTCTGAAACACGCTTACTCAATTATATAGTAAGATGAGCTTGGCCACCACATACACACACACTTGACCCAAAGACCTCCCATATCATCAATTATGTGTATTTCAAGAATCCTAGATATTGATCTGATTGCAAAGAGACTTATAGCCTCTGGTCACATGAAAAATCATACATGCAGTAAACATGTGAGGACATGGTCTACCCCATAACCAACATGTACTCAGCTAAATACGTGCATAGATCTCAGCATGCATAAAACTGTATGTTCATAGCTCTGTATATGCAACTCTGCTTTTTTGTAGCAATCCTCTACGCACAGTCTCGCACAGTCCCACATCTGTGCATTCACTGAACCCAAAGAAAACTAATGTGTCATTTGGACATTCAGGTTACCAAAGGGCGGACTGATTCATGCAACTGCTTCCTATTACTGAAATGCTACGTAAACAGACTCATGGTTCCCAGTGTTGTAACAAGGGCTTGTAGATCAGTGTGTGACATGTACACTGTTCAGTGCTTCTGTTTTAGACAGTTACGCAGCTTCAGCCAAATGCAACTCTGGTTTAAGCCACTGTATTTACTTACTACATTTTAACCACTGATTAGGGAATTACAGTGAACATTATTCAATGAACTGAACAAATCTTCTCCCTTCCCTTCCTTTCCTCTGTGTGTGCATGCATGGGGGGGGGGCGCTATTTCTGGCTATTTCCCCCTTCTTGCTTGCAACATCCTGTACTACACATCACTTTGTTTCTAAGGATCCCTTGATTCTCTGGAGCAGCTTCTCTTGAGGCCACAGGAGGATGCAGTGATAACTGACACATCCATTCTGTGAAGTAAATGCATTAACAGTTCACTGGATCTAACTCAATATCAGTTCCAAGACGTTGAAAGCCCCCAATGAGCCCCAAATCTGCACAAGACAGAACATCGAAACCAAACATTCTCTCATGCTGTCTCCAGCCTCCTTTAGTGCCCCATGCTAAGTTAGAAACACAGTCCTTTTAGGGCATTGAGCCCTTTGCTAATTTTCAGCACTGGAAAATGCCTGATTTTGTCACCCTCTGGAATCAGTCATGAACACACATTTAATTTTCAAGAGACCTTCTGTTTGGCTAATGAAAAGAAGCACACTATTTTCCAGCCATTTACCAATTCAAGTTTCTGAAACAGGCATTAAAATAACTGTACATTTAATTGATATGAATTCAGAGTTCATGAGTAGCAAGTTCTAAGGAAAAGGACATTGTATTGTGGTACATTTGATCCATACGTAGTTTTGCAGATAAATGTTTAATGATTGTCATCAAAATGTATAAAAATCATGATTGTTAAACAAAACTTAAAAAAATGCAGAGTTACTACCAAGTTTACATAGCTATTGCTTCCTTTTATCAGTTTCAAGTGAAACTCTAAAAAGGAGCCAACAAAGGAAGAGAGTTATCTGATGGAAACACGTTTCAACCGCTAATTCAAAGAAGCTGAGTTTAAGACATACTGTATGCAAAGTAATAAGTATATATTGAACAAGGAATCTATACACACAAGCACCAAAGCCTTACTACAATGAATATTTTAAAATTAGCAACAAAACTTTACACATTAATACAGCTAAACACTTTATGTAGTGCATACGAAGTGCTTACTGAATCAACAGTTATTTACTGGAGATTTCACTACAATAAATAACATTTACTGCAGATATAAGAACAATGACAGTACAATGTAGAAGCTAGACTATTGGGGTTAGACGAGGAAAGCAGAATTTTTAAATGAAATATTTTCATATTGCCCTTATGGAGTTAAAGGCTACAAACGCATTGGGACCAGGTTGTGCTACATAGGTGTTAATTACCTCAGCTACTCCTCTGTCATTTCATATTGTATCTGCTTACCTCATCTTCCTGCACTAAGATTTAAATTGAGACTGATACCAGTTGGAAGTCTCACACCCAGGCATTTTGGATTGGATCTTATTTTGAACCAGCCTCTTTTCATGACCTGGGAGGAAACCAGATTAACATCCTTATTCAGCCACAAAGTTCACATGAGTAGCCTTTGGCAAGTCACTAAATCCAAACTAGCTCACTGAGTTTTGGGAGGCAAAACTGAAATGACGTTATATAGGTTGATATTTGCTCACTGAAGGAAGGGCATCATTGAAATATCATAAATAAATGGTTATTAATTTCTAGAACTAAAGGACATTAGCAAAATCTTTCTTTACCATTTCCAACATTAACTTCAAGCCACTTTTAATAAAAGTGACACAAAGCTCAGCTAGTGTTTACTCCTGAGGTCAGTCAATGGAATATGTCAATGAGTTATTACAATAGACTCTTACACAGCTCCCAAACTAGGTTTTCACAGCCAAGAGTTTTTGCTTCCCAGAGACCTCTGCTTTCTATGTGGCAAATGCAAGAGTAATATTATAAAGGGGAAAGCATCTAACCCAGAAAAATCTACAGTCCACCACCATAAATGATACGCCAAATGACTTGATCAAAATTAGTCAATCACCATGCAGGAAAACATATTCCTTTCATCCTGATCAAGACAAACATGTAGAGGTATTTCAACAATACAGCATAGCTGGCTAAACATTATTATAATTTCTATTGCACCTAAATGCAATTCCTGTAATGCACTGTACACTGAGTTGCTCTTAAAGACAGATAACCTGACAACTGCAGCTGGTTCAAAATATGATATTGTTGGGACTAGCCAACAGAAGCCTATCTTGCCTATTTTAAAACAGCTACATTGGCTACCAGTTTAACTCCTCGCTCAGTTCAGGGTGCTTTAAAATCTTTCATGGCCAAGGACCCACATATCTAAAGTACCATCTCTCCCCATGTGCCAATTACAGTTTTCAGGTTGTCACCTGCTGGTTGTTCCCTCACTAAAGATAGCTCACACAGCATTGACTAGGGCCTATGCTTTCACTCTAGTAGGTCTCCGCTCTATTAAACAAGCTTCCAAAACGCAACAAAGACATTTTCTTCACTAGGGAGCAAGCTGTAGGCATTTTCTTGGGGAGGGAAATTCCTGGGGGTCTTATCGTGCTTTGTTTTTAAAATTTGGAACAGTAAGAGGGATTCTGCACATGTTGGATAATCCACTTCCAATCCTCTTTATAGATCATCTGGAACGGATTTTTTTGTGAGCGGAACAAAAAATCCACCTCAAACGATTGATAAAGTGCATTGAAAGTGCATTATCCAACGTGTGCGGAATCAGCCTAAGATACCTTGAACCACAAGGGAAAGGCAGGGTACAAATTTAACAAAAATCTCATTCATATTGTTTACAATAAAGGACAGGCCCCTGATATTATCATTGTCCAAATGAAGAAACCAACTAAAAGATTATGATTTATCATTTACCATTCAGTAAAATCGTGTCCAATCTAACACTACCCTCTTCGGGTTACTAATATGTCAAAAGCAGTAAGGAATTCAGTCTAAAATTTGGCAAACTCAACTCTTGTATGGCAGCCATAATGACAACAAGATTATCATTGCCAGTTTTGCAACAGTAAAAATTTTGTTTCTGCAAGAGAGCAAATATTCAAAGCTTCACAGATTATCTAACATTCTGATCTTCTAATAAATAGGGTTGCTAGATCTCAAGCTTTAGCTATACAACTCACAGGATTCAGGGCTAATTCTCAGGGCCTTCAGCTAGCCTATGCACTGGACAGATTTCAAATTTCTATGCATGCCTGCTTGTGGTAACTACAGCACATTTAAAAGTGCAGATAAGAGGCAGTAATCTAGCACTAACAGCTCAGCTACATTTTACATTAAACACATTTAATTTTCATTTTTTAGTTATTATTTTGGTGAGGATGAATAGCCCACCTCTTTAAAGGCACATAACTGTGACTATAACATTCACAGATACAATAAAGAATTACCATTATTACTGCTATTCACTGTAACTTCAGGTACTGCTGTATGACATCATTAGGCCACACCCCATGAGCGTCAGTGTTTGGAATACCAGAGACCTGGCAACAAAGCTTATGAACCAGCTTGTCATGTGGATCCAATGCTCCCTTGCACCAGCACTGGGACTACGCCTCAGCACTTATGAGGGTGGTAATCAGCACTTTGCCATACAATTATACTTCTGTACAGGAAGGCAAGATTTCTCCATCCTTTCTAATAAAGTTTGGGATAAAAGGCTGCCTGGCTCTTTGAACAAAGTCAAATTGTCTTTCCCAGGGCTTTTTTTCTGGGAAAAGAGGTGGTGGAACTCAGTGGGTTGCCCTCGGAGAAAACGGTCACATGGCTGGTGGCCCCACCCCCTGGAGATCAGGGGGTGAGGCCAGCAGCCATGTGACCATTTTCAAGAGGTTCCGGAACTCCGTTCCCCCGCGTTCCCCCTGAAAAAAAGCCCTGGTCTTTCCCACTTGCCAAAGGCAAGGCTGTACTGGAACCAATGGCAATGTACAACCTTGTTTAGGTTCCTCAGGTTGAGGCAGATGCTGAAGATTGAGATATCCAAATCTTTTACTTTGTCAGTATTCAGTCCCCAAATAATATTCATCTAGCATTCCATATATAGAACATATCTAAAGTTGCAATAAATTATAACCATACTTAAGACAAACGGTGGAAACAAGACAATAGCAGAAATTGCTTGGAATGATCAGCACTGAATCACTGTCTTCATTTATTCCACAATAACTGTTTTTGCAATTGGTTGCTGTAAGAGGGAGGAAGCCAGACTAAACTTTCTTCTAAGGAAAGGTGGGTAATATCTACCAATTCCCTCTTTCTGTTGCAGATCCCTAATGTTTCTGAGGGTCCCCTGTCCTCTAGCAGAAGCATTTAAGAAGTAGTCTGCAGGTGGGGGGAGGGCAAAGGAATATTTTGTTCTCCTGAAAAAAATATCTTGTGTGAGTGGAAAACTCAGTATAGATCAAACCCACATCTCACATATTAGTTCAAATGAGAAGCCAAAGAAGAACAAGCTGTTTTTCATATATTCATATGGTCCCCTGTACTAAGAGCACTTAGTAACACAAAAACACACTAACACCTATTGTGCAGGAATCCATTTTGTTTGGCCTGCTAACCATTTGTGATTTGTGGCTGCCACCAACTTTTCCTCTCTTCCAAGGCTGAGCAGAAGCTATAAAAACAGGAGAACAAGAAGTGGTTCTTGCATATTGCATAGAGCTGTGGAGCAGGCAGAAGCAATGAAATCTCCTGGGCAGTGTTTGCCAGAACTCAGCAGCACAACTCACGTCATCTATTACCTCTCCAAATGGGAGAGGTTAAGAGAGTGTAGAATTTCTCATGAAGTGCTTAGAGTGAGCAGAAGCACTTTTTTCTGCATTCAAAGCTCAGTAGTGTGACATGAGAAATCCTTTTCACAATCAAGAAAAGGGAAGAGAAGTCTCTCAGGTGGCTCTGAGCATGAAGTAGAAGGGCTCTCTCACAAATACCAGATTTGTGGAGGCCTGGTATTAGGCACCACCTGAGATTTTAGGACAACAATTTCCATAAAGAACACATTTTGGAATGTGATCATGTTGTCCCTGGACCTGTTAGCTTAACCAAACCAAAGTCCTAGCCCCAACAATTGCATGATGCAATACAAGCATGAATGGAAACATCTTGCTCCTGATGGCCACATTGCAAAGAAAAAGAGTCCTCCACCCAGAAACTGTTGCCTATTCCAGCCTAGGCAATAACACCATGTTCTTATACTGCAAAAACAGTTATGAGATAGGAAACCACCTTTATTATTTAATGCCACAAGAAAACTGATCAAGAAAAGACATCCAGTAATGCAAAATGCTAAAGTTATCATATACAGTGAGTCTTAATCTCCTTAAAACATCAAAATACCTCAACCACATAAAGTAATTGTGGGTAATGTTTCTTGCTCATGTCATAACGAATTCATCAACCTCGAGACACCTATACTAACAATCCACTAAGCTCATCAGCCATACTTGGTTCATGATGTCTGTTCGCCCACGAAGAGTTCGATTCTAATTTGTCATCACGCACTGTCTCTCTTTTCCCAACTTCTCTGCACACACAGCCATCAGACTTCTTGGTGATCCAATCCAATCTGAGGTTCCTTAACAAATTGGTGTTTGTTACATTCAAAGAAACAGGGTTTTTTAGCCAGGACTCAACCATCAAACTGGAGATAAATCAAATTAGAAAGCCTCCAATGGCAGCTCCATGTGCATGGGGGAATGGGGAGGGAAGGGGCATGAAAGGCCGAGATTTAACCACACTTGTTCTCATAAAGAACAAACTCCAATTTGTCTATGACATCTGTACACATCCACTCTCTATCAGAGAATACAAGTCCATTAGAAGTTAAACAACAGGACAGCCTAACACTGTTTTGTTAACATGTAATACAGCTAAAGGATTTCTTAAAATACACAGAAAGCTTCATATAACTCCCATGAGACAACTTTTCAACTAAAAAACCAAATGCTTTGTACGTTACATTCAGGTCTTTTTACCTCTCAACCCAGTCCTTCCTGCTACTTCTTCTTCGCAGGGAGACCATACTTCTCTGCTTCTGCTATTTCTGCAGCAGCATTTATGACTGTGGTGTCATAAACTCAACCCCAACTTCATGGCAAGATCAAGCACAGTGAGCAGATGGGATGCTGTCTAGCAGAGCCCCTTTAAGTTCATTGCCTGTATTGGTTCAGGCTTCCAAGTTTCCACAGGCCCAGTTCTAGCTTAACATCCTGGGAGCAGAATGTCTGGCTCAGCTAATTAACTGCACCTACAAGAGAGGTGCAAGAGAGGGGGCCTTGAGAAACAAGGGAGTCTTATCTCAGTTCCCGCCTAGCAACGCTGATTGCACGGCACCTCTGATTGGCTATCAATCAGAAAAGAAGATGGCTCCTCTCAGCCCTCAGTAACTAGCTCAAACTAGCTTGAAGAACTTCCAACAAGCTCAAAGAAGGAGGGAAGGATTGCTCCATGCTACTTTTCGATCAGCATGAGAGAGATTTTTGCTCTATGCCAGGCCTGACGACCAGACCTGCTTGGTATAGTTTAAGGAATATGTTTGTGAGTATGGGCCTCAAGTTTTCCTCAGAGAAATCCTAAGTTAGCCAGCTTTATGTTTTAGTTAGTCAGCTATAGTTACAAATAGACAAGCTTTTATTGTTTTAAATGCCCTTTGCTTGTGCCTTAGTAGAGTGGTTCCTGCTACTTGCATACATTCTTCTGAAGTAATAAACACCTTTTATGTAAGCCTTGTGTCTGTGAGTGTCTGACCAAGTGTGTGCAGAGTCCCCCAGGTTGGAAAAGAACCCAGAGACCGGTGAGTCTCAACAGGATGGGTAAGGGCTATTCTTCCAGGAGGCCTGCTAGGGGTCCGGGTGGCTGTAAGCAGCACTTGAAACGGCAGGCGGGAAGTAGCCCCTTTGACCCCTATCCCTGGATAGATGCAAAGAAGAAAGCCCATTTGGAATACAAATCTCTTTCATAAAGAAGAAAAGGGTGCAAGCGCAGATAGTGAATGGGCCTCATTTTTAAGTATGGCATATTCAAAAGATTAGCCTAGCCTGGAAATATATTAAAAGGCTAGAGCTGGGGTAACTGTCAAATTTGTTAGGTCTTAAGTTAAATTAGTAAGTTTAAAAACAGGGGGGAAATATCCATTAGAAGAGTAAAATGATAAGATAGCCTAAAACAGTCACAGAAACCAGGATCAGTATCCATTTCAAGACAGAATGGATACATTTATGCAGAAAAGTGTTATACTTTTCAATATAGACTCTCAATTATTTGTTCATTCAGCATCAAATGTAGATATAATACTTGCCCATTAGGATCCTTTGTTACATGGGAACTACTTTTCTTCAAATTGTTTCTAAAGTCTAAATGACCAAATAGGAGGCAAGACTGCATGGAACCCCAACGTGTAATTGGCACCTTATCACGAAGGAGGTATTAATTCAATAAGAAACATCCACATGACCAATTTTTTAAAACTTTATCCTAGCCACATGCAGTCCTTCCAGTGTCTGGCCAGGGTAAAACTGGAAGGACCACACTAGAAAGTGCCATCTCTGGAAAGTGCCATATCTGGAGATGGAATGCAAGAGGAAGAACTTTCACGAGAGAGAGTTAAGAATAATTTCTACTTGGCTCAGATTTTTATCACATGTACAATTGATTTTCTGACCCAAAAATGGCATCCATTCCTACCCATTTCTGATAAGTTTGTGACAAGCCTTATCCTTCAGCATTTGGCTTACCTAAGAATGGCCCTGGTTACTTCAAATAAGCAGTGGCAAAGGAACTGTGAGCAATACAGTCTTGTAATGTGCTACCTATTCCCTTAGTGAGATGAGAAAGCTCCAGATATGTGTGATGATCCTTTAAACCTTTAGATATACCTGATACTGGGACTACTTGTTGGCTCCTGTTCTCTGCTAAAGCAAGTGGATGAAATGAGTAAATAAGAAAAGGGGATGTAGTGGTCATATGCAGTGTGATGTGATTTTGTATATATAATGCATGGCCTCAGAAAATGGGCTGCACTAGACAGCAGTGTAAGTGAGCAATGCTCAGGCACCAAGTACTAATATAAATAACTACTAGAAGATATAAATTCTGAAAACATCAGGATCGTTCCTTTGTTGCCATATCCCCTCTAGAACAATGAACTCATATTACAGGCCAAGGGCTGTTGTAGAGCTAAAGCCCCACCTGGGGCTAAAGCACAACTTAAGTGCACAGCATCATTTGCGCTATCATTTGGACAACACAGGGTACACAAGGACACTTGCTCTATCATTTGGACACAAGGTCTTTGATTCAGAGTTAAATTGCACATTTTTTTAAAGAAGGGACAGCTATGAGGATAAGTGATAGAAATGGAAGTTAGTAGGGAGCAGCTGGCAAGCAAGTTCAAAATGACATTTATGTGGAAATGGCTTCAGATCATTGTTATGTCCCTTGCATCTCCTACATTGGAAATGTCCTATTTAGTAAAAAAAGCCTGAGCTGGATTTTTATGTTAGTTTTAAAAAATGACAAATTGATCTCTTTTGGTGCTGGCAATATTCTCTACACAAATTAAGCCTTAATAATCAGACATATTCATGGAACACATTATGGTACAGTGCCACCAACAACTGATACATTATGACAAGACTCTACCCTGAGGAATCTATGATCTAAATTAGACTTAACACTGATGTGATAATCCTGAATACAGGGTGGAACCTTACACTGGAAATAGACTAATTATGAGTTTTCAGTAATTGTTTGCTTGTTAGTGGCACCAGATACTCCCTTGGAAAAAAATGCATTAAGCTATTACTGTGATGTGGCTGAGAAGGCTGATGTGAAAAGCTAACAAACATGGTGATGATTCGCTTGTAGAGCAAGGCTACCTAACTCTCACCATGCAAAAGAGCAATCAAGGCACAAAGGGAAGAATGAAAATGGGAAGGCTCAGAAACTTTTGCCAAAGGGTCATGTAAAACATGGGTCACTATGACTTAACAGTGCAACATATGGAAACACATATAAAGCATAAAAGAAAGATAAAGCTTATGACAGAGGAACAGTGACAAAATAGAAACTTCCATGTAACTCAAAGTAAAAGAGGTAATGATAATTTGACAACTTGCACTTAAAACATTTGTCAAAGTTATATTCCATTTTGCTGCCATATGTAGGCCTGAAAAAAGTTCAATAATAACAGTTTTTAGAAATCAGCCTTAGAACTTTTGACAACTCAAAATAGCTAAAACCAGTGAAATATGATCATCAGTATTTAATAAAAACAATAATTGCATTTCATCTTCCAAAGCCCAGTTAAAATAGACCCCAATTAGCTTCCTGAAAACTGTCAAAAGCTTCACTTTGTGGGAAAGAGCGATCCTCAAAAACAAATGCTACCACTGAAAAGACCCTGCCCAAGAGGATGCTGATTTGATCTCTGTCTCTGTTTTAAAAAGGCACCAAGAGGAACCCAAATGAGGATTTTAATATATTAAGAGATTCATATAGGAGGAAATCGTTATTTTAGCTACTCCAGGCACTGACTATTCAGGACTTCACAGCTCAGCACCAGCACTTTGAACCAGTGGTATAATATAGGGCTATCACCTTCAATATCAAAAATTTTACCTCTGGGACAGAGCCTAGCAGCTTTTTATTTTATTTATTTATTACATTTTCATCCTGCCCTTCCTCCAAGGAGATCAGGTGGCTACGACTATTTGTCTTCATTTTATTCTCACAATATCTCTATAAGGTTGATTGAACTGAGAAAGGGGGACTGACTCAACGTCACCCAGTGAGATTTATGACAGAATAGAGATCTGAACCCGGATCTCCCAGTTCCTCATCTAAAACCCCAACCCCTGATGAAAGCCAAGATGGAAGGCAGCATATAAGCTATTTTGCTAAGGCATATAAATAAAACACAAGGCAGTCTTGTCTCTTAATCTCTGACACAAACAAAAACAGTCCATTTTTCTGATCAGCTGGCTGCTTTATTGTAGTATGACCCAAACAACTCAAGGGCAGCCCACTGAAGTCCAGAAATGAAAGACATACAGATGTTCCAAGGAACAGAATGAGCATAAATAAGGAGAGGAGCAGAATCGTATCAGCAAGTTCCATTCTGAGCTATGAGCATTCATTTGAACACACAGCTTCTCAGTCTGACAGCCAAGCTACAAGTGATGCCTGACACAAGATGAACATGTGTCAGGCTCCCAAAAGTTTTGATGGGAAATGTAGGCATCTTTTCTGACTACCGCTCAGCTCCTTCCTAGCCACTGGGGCTACAGTTTACCAAAGGAATTCACATATTTAACAACATAAAACCCATCCAACTTGTAGAGTTGGAGGGAGAGTGCCTGCATAGAGACTGTAGTATTTACAACATACATTTATTACAAGCAAAGCCCACCAGTGGCAGGGTACAGGGAGCTCACCTTCTGCCGGCCTAAGGGAGCCCCTGGCAGTTGCCGCCGCTCCAAGCCCCCTTACGCCATTTCGCCAGCAACTGAGACAGTTGGGAACACTCCCGCTGGCAGCAGCGCAGGAAGCTTCCCACGCCTCGCACGCCCCGTGCCTGCTTCACCCGCTGGGGGGGGGGGGGGCATCTGGAGAGCCAGGCACTGTCAGAGAGGCGGGCAGGCAGGTGGGTGGGTGGGCAGCAAGCGAAGTGCTAGGGAGCCAAGGGAGAGAGCCAAGGGTGTACGAGGCCCAGGAAGAGAGCCGAGGGCAGGGAAAGAGCCGAGGGTGTGTGAGGCGCAGGAAGCTTCCTGAACTACCCCGCCTCCTGCTGGATCTTGTGCAGCTCTCTGGTCCAATACAGGGTGGAAGGGGAGCCGCAGAGGCCGGAATAAGTGCACTGCTACCGGCGGGAGCTACACTTCCCGTCAAAACTTTTGGGAACATGACACGTGTCCACCTCGTGTCAGGCGTCACTTGTAGCTTGGCTCTGAGAGTCAGTATGTGCATTTATGCATGCAGATAGGCTCAGTGCATTTGTCCAAATGAACACACGCAGGTTGAAAGTGGAGCTTGCTATCGCGATCCTGTTCTTCCCTCCCTTGCCACATACAAATGTTTGTTCTATTTTCATCACTGGATGAGAGCTTCAGTAATAAAGACAATAGATAAAAAAATATTTTCTCAGGAAAAAATCAGAAAAAGAAGCTTGTTCACTCACCAGTTGTTGTTAGCTTTTGTTAGTAAAATAATTAAGGGGATGAATCCAGATAGTCAGAAAGAGATCTTGAAATGACAGGTACAATGTACTCAATGAACATAAGGAAGCTGATAACCTTTTAACCATGAGTGTGAATGGAATCATTGAGGGAAAAATATACAAGGAAAAGAACTGATTCATAGAGAGGCAGAGAAAAGGGAACAGAAATATATAAAATGCAAAGCAGAAAAGTCAGTAAAATAAAAAAGTTATCTCAAAATGATCAACACAATGTTCAGGGAGTGAGAGATCTTAGCTGAACACAACGGGTGTATGACCATGTGAACAAGAAGAAAGCCCGAAAATTCAACTATTAATAGAGTATTAAAACTCTGAATATACTGCCTTCAGTAAAACAAATGACCAGTTTGGACAAGCTAGCTAATATTCAAGACAGAACTAGGTTATACAGCAGCAATCTAAAAAACTAACAAAGCCTGGAAATGATCTGGACAGCAGTATTTTCACCAAACTGCTCACCAGCTACTGTGTAAGAACAGATATTACTCCAGAGTTGTTTATTTCATTTCAAAAATTCTGAGTAAAGAAGCAAAAACACTCTTGCTGCTTCCTATGTTATCTGGGAAAGATTCAATGATTGTGTTAATATGTCAAAGACACCATATTGCGCATTTCTTAACTTTGTATTTTTCACACGTGTTTCAACTTCAGTAGACTCAATCAAAGAGCAACTGGAGTTCATGCTCATTGTTGTAAAGGAGTACGTGTCTTCCCTCATCTCTCATTTCATCCCTGCAGTACTGACATTTTAATTAGACAGGTAGCTGGAGGGTGAGGGGCAGGGATGTGGCAGGGCATGAGATGTTGGCAATGGCACTGACATTATCACATCATTCCCGGGTACAACCCAGAAATGACAATGGGTAGTTCTAGGAATCAATGCAACCAGAGCCAATTGCGACTTAAAGGCTGTACCAAGAAGTGACACGCCAGCAACAAAGCTGAAGCCTTTTTTCCCCTTTATTTTTCTCCTGATACTGCTCTGAGTGGCAGCAGGCAAAGGGAAGAACCAATGGGAGTTTGCCTCCCATAAGCAGGCAAATGGTAAACTTAGAAACAGGACATGCTATTTTATATCTCTATCCCTTACCAGTTGCACAGAAGGCCTCCATATTTGCTGTTTTCAATGCCACTTCTAGGTAAACTCACCACCAAGTTCCATTTATAGAGATGTCATTAATTAGGAAGCAAACAGCTAGCCTATGCCCCAACCCTAATGAAGGAGTCAAACCATTTGAGACCATGCAACACAAAACCCTAGTAGGAAAAATACGGAAAGTTCATCTATATGTTTGGAGAAATCACCCATGACAGGACTCAAGAGGATGTACCATTTCACAACTCAGGTAGGAAATTGTTTCCCTTCAGCAAAATTTCCCTTCCATATAGGAAACTGACACATCCAAAAATAGGCTAGTCCGAAGCCTTCTCTCTGACATGCTAATTTTCCACAGACAGGGAGTTTCCAATGTAGAGGGGCATTTTAACATGTGATATCATACCAGCATCCTGAAATAGTATAGTCCAGGGCAGGCTACACCGTGACTTTTCAACACAAGCAGATTAGCACCATATTTCTTGTCTTTTCCTATTCCTCTCAGATATCCACAGATACCAAGAATAACACAATTAAAATCTGCATGGTTAATTATACCTTTGGTGTCAAGGGAACTTGCCTGGAATCATTGATAATGCTTGGTACATGCATTTGTTTTTCTTCTAAAGGATGACCAAAGTCCATAATCTGTAAGATCCATGCTGTGCCTCAACCAAAGTGTAGAACAATTTACTTCAAAGTGTCTAGTTTGACCCTTTGTCATAGGGGCAGCAGGGAAAGATGATAAAAGGACTCTGGAGTATGAAACATGATGAAGATGCACAGACTTGTGTTTGCCAATTCTCATTCCCCAAATCTGATCCCAGCCTCAGCTCCCACATAAGACTAACGATGAGAATTCAAGGCAACAGAAGTAAAAGCCTGGTTTGGAGACATCCTTGAGAAAATACTTCCTCATTCTTTTGTGATGTGTTTACTCCAGGGCCCAAATTAAGCAGAAGGAATGCAGTTACTCTGCTAGGATCAAACATCTCCTCCTAATATATGACAACCTCCACTTACTACTAGAATGGGAAGCACAATAAAAATAACTAATAACTTAATCCAGCAGCCTAACTGCTTAGTGCACATGGCCAAAAAGAAGGACTTTTCCAACTCTTGTTTAAACATTGTAATTACACATACTGCAAAAAACATAATTTATTAAATCTATTATAACGTGCAAATTGAAAAAGGATACAAAGACCCCAAAGCAGAAACTGAAAGCAAAACGCATGTTTCAGATTAATGCTGTTTTCGCAATAGCTAAGGACTACAGCAGTAAATAAAATAAATGTAAAATATCAAGCTGTTACGAATTTTACTAAGTCACTAAAAGACAACCTAAGCTACAATTAAGCATATTTTTTTCATTCACTTACATAAAACAGAACAAAAAATGGAGTGAAATAAATCCACCATATTTTTCACATGTAATGTATATGGCAGAAATATATTACCTTCATTTTCGGGAGCCTGGCATTTCACCTGTAGCACCAAATCAAAGGTCCTTGCTGGATTTTCCCTGGAAATAAAAAGGTAGTTGATTAGACTTACATACTTCCCAAAAATACAAACATTCTGACTGCTAAAATATTATGTCTACTGTACCAACACGAGTTACATATTTTAACATTCAACTGCACAAGGATGTTGGTTTATTATTATTTGTCCTCTCATACTGTCAGGTTCTGCCAAGGGCACTGCCCTGTGAGACGCCGGCCTGCCTGACTTCAGCCTTAGAGGACCTTCAGGGAATATGCGGCATCCCGCTCTGTGGAAGGAGGGGGGAAATACCTCACCCTCACATCCTCTCAGTCCACTCGCAGGTCCCTTCAACCTGATCTTATCCCGGCTGCCTTCCATGACAGCTGTCCCCATCCAGCTGTCGATCCTCCTCCTCAGGGCTTTTTTCCTGGGAAAAGAGGTGGTGGAACTCAGTGGGTTGCCCTCGGAGAAAATGGTCACATGGCTGGTGGCCCTGCCCCCTGATCTCCAGACAGAGGGGAGTTGAGATTGCCCTCTGCACCACTCGGCAGTGCAGAGGGCAATCTCAACTCCCCTCTGTCTGGAGATCAGGGGGCGTGGCCACCAGCCATGTGACCATTTTCAAGAGGTTCTGGAACTTTGTTCTACCACGTTCCTGCTGAAAAAAAGCTCCTCCTCCCTGCTGCTCTCTTGCTCCTACACAACAACTCACCCCACCCTGTGGGTGGACTTCGTTTTTATCCCTTCACCCATTCCCTGCTCCACCTGTCAGCCACGCCCCCTTCTTGCACTCTAGCCATGGCCACGGCTGGATCAGGCAGTCGCACCTGTGTTTGCTCTGTTGGCTGCCCTGAGCCATCACACCTGTGCCTCCTTGGCTGGCTACCAAACTCTCTCTACTAAGGGCCTCAGGCAGCCCCATCTGTGGCTGCTTTGCTTTCAGCCCCACCTGGTTCTGGCTGATTCCTTCTAGCCTGCGTGCAAGCTGGGGTGTGGCCCTTGTCAGGGCTTGTCGCTGCCGCCGCTGGGCGAGACACCGGCTGGGCCAGCCCTGACGTCTGAGGGGCGCCAGGGATGCTGCAGGACCCTGCTCTGAGGAAGGAGGGGCGGTATACATCACCCAGACTTGCACCACTCGCCTGCTCGGCTGAGGCGGCAGCTGGCTTGCCGCGCGCTCCCTGTCCTGCGGGGCAGGCAAATGGCGCGGGCGGCCTCCCAGCCCTCCGTGCCACTCGCTTGCCCAGCAGGACAGGGAGCGCACGGCAAGCTGGCTGCCCCCTCAGTGGGACAGGCGAGTGGCATGGGTGGCCTCCCAGCTCTCTGTGCCATTCACCTGCCCGGCTGAGGGGGCGGCCAGCTTGCCGCGCACTCCCTGTCCTCCTGGGCAGGCGAATGGCGCAGGTGGCCACGCGCTCCCAGTGGCTGGCAGCTGTGCCCGGCGCCCCCTCTTTGGTGGCGCCAGGGGCAGACAACCCCCCTGCCTCCCCTCGATCCGGCCCTGCTCACAAGTACCTATGTCTACCATTTGCAACACAGTAACTGCTTGAGAAGAAAAACATGACCAACTCTCCTCTAAATGAGAAACATTTTTCCCCGGAAAACATCTTTTTCTTTCCAAAAATGACCAGGTAAGTGACCATTTACAAGGTTCTGGATAGTTTTACAAATTTATGAGAAATTACTTCCATTTCTCTCAAAGAGATTATTTGCTAAAAAGACCTTATTAAAAGCGTAGTTCTGTGCTCTTAACCCTTTCAAGAAGATATGGCATACTCAGCAAGATGTGTGAGAAACCAGTTCAAATAAGCAATAATTATAGCCTATATAAACAGAAAATAGCAGTTGCCTCTAAGTACAAGAGTAAAATACTAATACCGGAGGAGGGGATACCATAACATAAGTCTCAAAAATTATCCTATGAGAACATACTTGTTAGTACACAGCACAGATTAGCTTGACTGAGAGAAAAAATACAGAATAAAGTGAGGCTGGAATCACCTTGCCAAAGAGAATGTTAAACTAAGTTCTCTTAAGAGCTCATTGCTTCTTCTTTATCTTTGATTTACAGCCTGTATGTTGCCAAAGGACTCTTAACATGTTTGTCATGGTATGAACTATAATGTTAGCTGTAAGAGAGAAACAGTTCCAATTTAAGATTATTATGTTACATTCTGTGCCTATGCGTGACAGCAAGTCTCATTCTACTCAGAGTGATTTAATTCTGGATAAATAAGCACTGGATCACAGCTTTAGACATTGAATTGTATGTTTTTAACATGCCAAGGCAACTGACAAATGTGTAAGTGTTCCAAGGCAGGTAACAGTTTGTATAACAAAACAAGACCTTAGATAACATTAAAATACCTTTTCTGACTACTGCTATTCTAGTGCTAGTCCTGGTAATGCCACATTATCTAATCCCCATGCAATTGTGAATTTCCTGGTTCCTCCACATTCTCACACAGTTGTGAATGAACTATTCCTTGCAGAGTCCTTTCTTTTCCATCACCAGCATTCCCCATCATATATCTTGCTGCCACCACTGCTGCTGGTGAAGAGGATTTTGTTCTTCAAAAGCTCACCTAATACACTTCAGCACTGAAAGGCCAGCTCTTTTTTTAAACTGTGGTGAAACTGACAAGTCTTCTCCAGCCACCTCCCCCACACATGCAAAGCTTGACTCACTGCCTCTTCTATAATGAATCAAGCTTCTGTTTTCATCAGGCTTCTGGGTGAGCTATCCTAAAGTTGGAGGGCAAACTATCACTGCTACTTATTTTTTGCTTCCCAACAGTACCAGAGACACAGAGAAGGTCAAATCACTCCATGGCTACCATCAGGCTCCTCCATACACAAAATAAAATCTAACCAGATCTGCAAATTAGGATCCCTCCTATAATGACAACAATAAATCTTCAATCTGCATTTGACTACAAACTTGTTTCAGAAACTGGAAAGGCATTTCATAGGTCAATATCTCTGCTTAATAGCATTAAACATTCGTGCTTCCTGCTGTGCATATCTATAACTCTGCTTCCACGCAGTCCTTTCAACTTTACTCACCCCCTCCCACCACATTTTAAAGTGTCAAACCACAGCAATAAATGTCAAATTGGCTTTCATGTCTATTCGAACTGGCTCTTCATAAATAGGCAACTGTCAGCTTGCCACACTAGAGGTTAAACCTCTTATCACTCTGAATATAAAATTCAGCATGTCTCATGGGGGTGGGGAGGCAAAGCCCTATCTGCAAATGCCATGAAAAACAAAGTTCATTCATCATTCATTGGACAAAACTTATTCTCCTCTTAGGCTAGCAAATCTGCATGGGCATTATTATAGTAAACAAATTCAGATCCAAGAGTTCAGTGGCATCAGCCAATAGACATTCGCCAAACCCAACATCTAAGAGGCGGTATTACAGCTTGCAGCCCCAAATTGCCCACCTCTGCCAAGGTCAGGAAGAACAGGAAGCACCCTTCAACAGTTCAGGCCCTTAATGGCAAAATTTCCAAAGTTCTATTTGAGCACCTGCCAGACTGCATAGTCCTCATGGTGTGTTGGGCATACGCTCAGCATATGCAGAAGAGGGAAAGACTGATGGCAAAGGTAGAGAGTAGACAAAATTTAAAAGTCATTAGATTTATTCACATTTATGTTCAGGAACTTGGGTTCGGTTCGTGTGCCAGCTGTTCACAGCCAGACTCATAGAGAATATATGCACTGGAGGAATGAGAGGGACTAACTGGGCAGAATACAACCTGCCTGGCTCGTTCCTGTGCCTTCAGCAACATCTCGATTTGCAAGTGAAGTTTTTTCATAAGATAAGTATCTCCCTGCTAATGTCTGAAGAGCAAGCTGCTCTTAGGCACAGAAATAGGAGCCAGTTTGAGGAGGGCTGTTGAAGGTATCAGTTGAACTAGAAAAACTGCTACTGGTCAGGTAGGACGTGTCAGGGTTTTTCAAAGAAATTATATTAATTTCTCTTTACCCAGTTTCTCCCTGAAATACAACATTTTCTTTTTTTCTCTTTTTAGAAATTTGGTGTCAGTTTCTAAGCAATTCTTTTTGATCAAACTGAAATGTGAAGAAAGGAGAGGCAGGAAAGGAGATTCTGCAAAATTTCACTCTGAAGATGCTCAGAGGCAGGCAATGTCTTCTTAAGCCTTCCTATCCTCCTGCTAGAGCTGGATGGTTCCCAGGGGTGCATAACACAAAACAACTGCAAGGGCTGAAGTTACAAAAGGGTGCCTTGATTTCTCTTTGAAGAGAAATGAAAGAGAAATTCTGGTCTTAAAAGGGAATAAGAGGAACCAATGGCTATACCTTTTAAAAGTTAGTTTCCAAAAAAGAAATTCCCCACCCCTTAACAACCCTAGCAGGGGCTCAGGAAGAAGGTCAGTGTGAGGGGCAGGCCTAGTAAAAGGAGAGGAGGGGGATGATGGCAGAAGAAACAGGGATGCAGGTTTTATTCTGTTATTCTAAAGGAGTCTGTGTCACAAAATAAGCGGGGGAGGGGGAGGCAGCTTCACCTACTCAGGTGAGCTTCGGATCATACAGGTGAGCGCTATAATGGGAGGTGGTAGAGCCCGATCCTTTGCACGTGTGCTTGAAAGAAAGCCCCCCCCCCTTTTGAATGGGACTCCCAAGTAAAGCGCGCACAGGCTGCAACCAGCAGCCAGCCAGGAGGTTGCTCCAATGCCTGCCAAAGGTCCGCCTCGCCTTCCCCCTCCCTGCCGCCCGCCGGTCTCTCTCTTCACCTCGAGCACTATCCAAAGTGGGGCTGGGGGAGGCTTCGAGGCCTAGCCTAACG
Organism: Eublepharis macularius; assembly: GCF_028583425.1. Lineage (NCBI taxonomy): Eukaryota > Metazoa > Chordata > Lepidosauria > Squamata > Eublepharidae > Eublepharis > Eublepharis macularius. Next base: position 41,638,572 of record NC_072794.1, read on the forward strand.
CCTCCCTCTCAAGCCCCCCTGGCGGCGCCTCGCCCGTCACAGGCACCGCCAGAAGCTCCCCCTTCCTCCTCCAGCTGCTGCGGCTTCGCGCTCCCCCTTCACTCACAAGATCCTGCAGTCCATGGTCGCATCTCGGGGCGGGGGGCCTCAGGAAGAGGCGGCGGCTGAGGCGGAGGGCGGCTGAGGCTCCACGCTCTTCCTCCCTCACAGCCCGTGCGGGCCGTCACGGGCGCTTGGGACGAGGGGGGCCATGGCTGGCTGTTGCCTTCCTCGGCCCGGTGTGACGGCGGCGGCCGCAAGAGCAGCAGCACCGCCTCCCGCCCGCCGCCGCCGCCGCCGCCGCTCCTCAAGCTTCCCTCAGTTCCTGTCGCAGAGAAGCCGCTTCTTCGGCACCTTGTGGAAAGCAGGAAGCTCGGCGGGGCTGGAAGAGGCCTGGCCCTGGCCTGCCGCTTCTGCTACACCTGACCTGGCGGGAGGAGAGCAGGAAGGGCTGAGGGGCCAGGGGTCCTACTGGGGCGGGGGGCGCAGCCGGATTTTGCCCGTCAGGTTGCCAACTGAGCGGCAAGAGACGCAGCCGTCCTGGGAGAGGCCTTCAGCAGGAGGAGAAACTTTTCACTTCGGGGGGCGGGGGGTGAGAATCGCTTTCGCCGGCTGACCAGCCTGCCCTTGAAAAGGCTACAAGCGGCCGAGGCCAACCTGGCAGGCCACGCGAGGTTCTCAAATGCCGGCCTGACGCAACACCTGGGTTCAAATTCTCCTGATCCAGTCACTCTCTGTTAGCCGCAGGGTGGTTGGGAAAAATATTATTTGGTGCATTTCCCTCCCTTTATCCAAGGTCTTTCCCCTTTTAATCTTTACACCACCCCGTGAAGGAGGTTAAACTAGGCGAGTGGTTATTTCTCTGATGCCCAGTTTCCCCAGTATCTATACTTTAACCACTTACATGATGCTGGTTAGGTGTGGTGCATCTCTCACAACATTCCCATGTGTGGCACCTTGGAAAAAGCCTCGAGTCTCAGCGAGAAAGGCGGAGATACATGAACTAAATAAACAAAGCAGCCTGGGATTTCGGTGAGATAAGTGTTGACAAATTATATAGAAAGGGCCATGTTGCCCGAGGCAAGGATTCTCAAGCTGCTTTTGTTTTGCCAAGCTGCCCTGGGAAGAGGTGGCCCAAAGAAAGTAAGAATCTGTTTCTGGATAGAGCTGCTACCTTTTTTTTTTAGGAGGGCTCTTGTGTTTGTAACAGGAGCTGTGAGATAGGGCACTGCTTTCCCTAGCATCAGGCAGCAGTGAACTGAGTGCTGCACCAATTGAATTTTTGCATCTTTTGACAGTGTTTAAATGCACAGGTGCTTAACCAGGGAAGAAAGGTGGTAACCCATATCTCCCTTCTGCTTGGAGAAAAAAAAGACAGCTCTTACCATGTTTTCTAACCACACCATCTTATATCAGTTATATGAAGTTCTACGCTTCTTTACTCAGAGGAAAGTTCCACTGAGTTCACATGGGCTTACTCCCAAATATTATGTAATAGCAGGGTGGTTCTGTGCAAGTCATTTTGTATATATACACTATTCACTCACCATTTATCTCTGAGAATTCAGATGATATTTATTGCAAATAGTTGCATCTGTTTCAATCAATGTCCTAGTTTTCTTTCAAAAGCTGATGTACTGCAATTTTAAAATTTCCCCCCACAATAGCAGCACAGCCCTTGCATATTGACTGTAGAGTTGTTTAAACATTTCTACTCTGCCTCTCTCAACAGACACAAGACAACAGCCTTCATCTGATGTGGAGTGGTGTGTGTGTGTTTTAATCTGTGGGTGGCATTTACTCTGAATCTATCAACACAGAGTACAAAGGTGTGATCTTATGTTTCTGTACTTCTTCAATTTATTAGAATATCTTGGGCTTCACCCATTTTCACCTGAAACATAAGACTCAATTTGATGTATTTAAGTTTTCTGTCTGCAGTTGAATGGGCCTTGGATATTAGTGTTCTAATCGTAACTATTTGCTTTGCGTGGTTTTTGCAGAATAAGCAGTTATACCCATTTCCTTTATGTGCTTCTTCTTTCATTATAAATAACGTTTCCCTATTTTTAAGTCAATAAGTTGTAAAGAGAAAGGAATAAAAGAAAATGGAGCATTTGGTCTGGGGTTTTTTTTTGTATCCCCAGAACACACATGATAATCAAATAAAACTGTTAGCCGCCATCAATTCTCACCAAATTTGGGTGGGATTTGTGACATTTTAGTCAGCAAGCTGCACCGCAAAATCCCTCAGAGAAATACTGTGATTTTCCAGAGATTTGAGATTATATTTTGCAGCTAACTGTTTGGTTTGGATGAAGGAATGGATACTGTTAAAAAAATAGATTACTGGACCTGGAAGGGCATGATTAAAATTTGGGTGGCATGGGTATCTATGGTATGACAAAGTTAAAGCCAACACAGTTTAATAATCATTATGTAAGGCGTGCAAGCCTGAGAGTATGGAATAAATACAAACTTAGGTTTTGTTCGAAAATACCTCTCTGGCTGTCATCACAAGAAGCTCATTTTAGAAGGGAAATGGTTAGTCCACCTTAATGGTTAACTTATCAGGATTTATTGGAATTCTCTCAGGACCAACTTAAAATTAAGAGAGGACTTAGCAGCAGAAGGGCACGCCTGTCCGTGGTTTCCATATATGCAAATTTTGGAGAGATTCAAACTAGACAAGAGTCATTATGATTTTGAGAAATCTAAAACTGAATTTGAAATAGCCCTTTGTACAAATGATGAACATGTTATTTCTAAAAAGTATAAATTTTTGTTGAGGTTTGAGACAGAAGAAAAGCAAGTAAAAGAATGTATGATTAAATGGGTGAAAAATTGTGGACGTGGTATATTAATGGAGCAATGGGAAAATATGCAGAGGAGTTAGCCGTGTTAGTCTGTAGAAGCAAAATCAAAGAGTCCAGTAGCACCTTTAAGACTAACCAACTCTATTGTAGTATAAGCTTTCGAGAATAACAGTTCTCTTTGTCAGATGCATCTGACGAAGAGAACTGTGATTCTCAAAAGCTTATGATGGGAAAATATATGGACAAGAGGGCTGAAATTTACATTAAGCTCCAGTATTAAAGAAAATTTTTACAAAATGATGTATCGTTGGTATATGACTCCTGAAAAATTGGCTAGAATGTATAAGGGAGCGTCAAATGTATGTTGGAAATGTGCTAAACAAGAAGGGACATTTTTTCATATGTGGTGGACATGTAAGAAAGCAAAGAGTTTTTGGTTGCAGATACAATCATCGATTCAGAAGATTTTGAAGATTAAACTTCAGCTGAAACCAGAGACTTTTCTGTTGGGAACAATGGACAGCCATTGGAAAAAAGTTTTAGAACGCTGTTTTTATACTTTATTACAGCAGAAAAAGTACTTTATGCACAAAAGTGGAAAACTACATTGCGTACAGTGGAGGAATGGTTGACAAAAGTTTTGGAGTTTGCATTAATGGCAAAACTTACTGCATTACTTAGAGAAAGGACATTAGTTAACTTCTTGACTGAATGGACACCGTTAATAGACTTTTTGCATGAAATGGATAACAAGGATTTGATGACATCTGGATTTATGAATTAAGAAATAGGAACAATAGAAAAAAGGGGGGGTTTGTGATTAACAGAATAAGTGGGACTCTAGAAATTATATATACTTGTGGTGGAGAAAATCAGAACTCAACGTGTGTAATTTGGGGGGGGGTGTTTTCTTTTTTCTTTTCCTCTTAATTTTATAGATATATGTATTGTTAGTGTGTTTTGTTTAGAATTGTGTGTTTTTTCTTGTTCTCTGTTGTTTATTGTGTTGCGGTGTGTAGTTTATAGTTTAAATAAAGAAAATTTTAATACCAAAAAAAAAGAAATACTGTGATTTTCTTTAACTTGATGGGTTTCCAGAAAAAAATTGCATGCATTCAGCTGCAGGGACTATAAAAGCAGTTCCTGGTGCAGCACTGAGGTGGCTCCCACCATCACCCACAAAATTACAAAAGCCCTGTTAGGCATGCAGTTCTGTATGTGTTACAGGCGTTACTGAATAGTGCTCTAAAAGTGCACAGTCACAAACTATCTTGAATGATTACATACTGAAGTTTCCATTCTCTGAGTCAGAGATTCTAAAACTGTCCTTAGAACTCCCTTCCTGTGGCAGTAAGAAAGATACAAAAGTTCTTCATTTGACATTGCTAATAGTACATAAAACAAGACGCACAAGCCAATTGTGTTCCCTTATCCTTCTAATCTTACATATCCAAGCTTCTTGAAGAGTCAAACTACAAGTGATACTTGGGATCTCTGATTGGCTCTCATGACATATACTTTAATTTAAAATCAAGATAGAGGGGGAACCGTATCATGGTGTGGTTAGCTCTTTCCTTGTACCATTTTCCTGATAGAAATCAGTCTCTCTCTCACTTACACACACACACACAAACCCAGGAGGGTGAAGGAAGACTGGCTTCTGTGTTATCTCTGCACTCTTCCCTACAGGGATTAATTACAGCTTGGAAGGCCAAAGTAGTATCGGGGAAATGACAGAGAGGGAAACTTTGCTACAACACCATGGCCCTGATCCAAGCCTGCCCTTATCTGCATTTTAAGGTTAAAGTACACATCAGGAAATCCATCCAAACACAGACCCCCATGCAACTTGTAGTTTGACCCTAGTTTGTACTATCAGGTATATCAGTCCTACATGTGGCTTCCTGCCAATGGTGAGGCCTGATCCCTGCCCAATGCTGGTGCAGCAGTGGTTGTATCAGTAGTTCTCTACCAAATTGCCAATACAAATCCCCTTTTACAGAATAGCAGTGGTTTGGGTGTCATTTATATTAAGGGGGTCATACTGATAAAGTCCAGGACAGAACAGCAAAGCAAACTTATGGGGATTCTGTGCCCTGTCAGCAAACAATCCACAAGATGAGGTTGCTTGGCTGCCCGTTCCTGTGTACTCTGTTTAACATTCTGATCATAACCTATCCAGCCTAGTTATTTTTGTACCATGCCTATAGAAAGGAGCCTAAACAGGAGTCATTTGTGATTTGACCCAAATGTTTACACATTCGTTTATTTGCTTTTAAACATCTCAAGTCCCTTCTCTGAACATATCAGAATGAAAATACAGGAGGAAGTGAAAATTCCCACTTCTCACTCCTTTGCAAGGCTGCTTCCATGACACAAAACTCTGTTGTTAACCAAGTTACCTCTTGGTTTTCAACTTCTCAGTTTAAGATTGTGAAAACTTGCTTGTTTGTTTCCTTTCTGTATGACTATGCAAAAAGTCAATGAAAACCATGATAAAAAATCAAGAGAGCCACCATAAGCAGGTCTACTTGGAAGTAGATCCCATTTTTGTCAATGGGGCTTACTTCCAGGGAAGTCATAGAATTACAGCCCAAATATCTAAATTATGACCAAGCAAAGATTTAATTTTTAGTTACTGGAACAAGGGGGGAGAGGGGGAGGGGATTGACATTCAAATTGTAAAATAAATTATTTTTACAACTTCTTGGTGAAAATAATGGTGCCTACACTATACTATGCTTGCAGAAGTGAAGTTAGAAGTTCTTTATGCAGCTTTTGACAACAGCTGAGTTCTGAAACAGATTTCACAACCAAGTATCTAGCCAAATTCTCCATGCTCCTGTAATTTGTTACTGTTCTCTGTTCCTGCTTACATATCTGGGTGCATTTACCCATATTCTGAGCTCATCTGACTACTGCAATATATCCTACGTGGGTCTTGCCTTTGAAGACTGTACAAAAACTTCACTTGGGTCAGATGCAGCAGTTAGACTGCTGATTGTAATTCCTGGAAACAGCTATTTCAGCTATACTAGTTACTTATTTGGTTCCAGGCACAACTGTGAAGTGCAAGAGCATGCCCGCCTCAGGGCACAATGATGTCACTTTCAGAAGTGACGTCATTGTACTTGTAGGGATAACACACAGGTAAGTGCCCCCCCCCAGCCAGGAGGTTAAAGGGACCTGGCAACCTTATGTCAATGACTACTGCAGAGAAAGCTTTTTCTGTAGCGGCTCCTCACTTACAGAATGACCTACTCCAAGCTATCTTTCTGATGCCTGATATTTTTACCTGGGCTCTTAATTAATTGTGTTGGGTGAGGGTTTCACCTCTTGGTGACTGATACTATAAGATTTTATTCTGTTTTCCTGGTTTTATTAGAAGTAGATTTTGACATGCTGTTAGGCTATGCAAGTGTCCTCTCTGACTATTATCATGTTACAAATCACAGAATTTGGCTTCCACTCCAATTCCAGCATTCATACTAAGAACATGTTACCAGGTCTCAAAGCTACAGTAGAAAAAAGGGCATGGCAAAAAGCTATGCTCATGCATAGCTTTGTTAAATAAAATGCCTGTTTTCTATCTAGTGCTTGCCTGTGTTCAGTGGCCCTGACCTAGATGGCCCAGACAAGCCAGATCTTGTCCAATCTCAGAAGCTAAACAGAGTCAGCCTTGGTTAGTAATTGGATGGGAGACCTTCAACGAACATCAGGGTTGCAGAGGCAGGCAACGGCAAACTACATCTGTTAGTCTCTTGCCATGAAAGCCCCACCAAGGATTGCCAAAAGCTATGACTTGATGATACTTTCTACCACCACTATGTCCAATAAGTTCTACCATCCCTTCTATTCAGTTTGCTATTACATTGCCATGCAAAAAGGAGATAGCTAACTTTTCATGGGTGTCATTACTTGAAGTAAACAGTTACAACTTACAGTAAGGAGGCAATCCAATAGAACTCCAGGATGGATACCTGATGGAATGACTGAAATTTTCTGGGCAAGTTGTCTGGAAAGGAAGGACAATAAGACCAGGAAGGGGCTAGCAAGAGAATGCCTGGCATCAGTGAGTCATGAGAGAGTGCTACCCGGAGGAAGACAGAACATTCAGAAAGTACAAGCAGTAGACCCACAAGAACTCATGAGTCATGACAGGGGACCAAGAAATCTCATCCCTTCCTAGCTGGTTCTCCTTTCCATCCTATTTCAGCTTTCCCATCTACTCATTGCCTCTCACAGCCTCTCCCCTTTCCCTGCTTTCTTTCCCCTCTACACATCTTTAATTTTTCTTTCTCCCCCCCCCCCATTTTCCCCCTTCTTTCCTGCCTGCCTATTCTTTCTTCCTCACCATCACTGCAGCAGCCTTTTAGGGTTATCTAGGTAACCTCAAGCCCTGACCTGGATAGCCCGGATGAGCATGATCTTATTAGATCTCAGAAGCTAAGCAGAGCGAGCCTTGGTTAGTAACTGGATAGGAGACCTCCAGTGAAGACCAGGGTTGCAGAGGCAGGCAATGGCAAACCACCTGTTAGTCTCTTGTCATGAGAACCCCACCAGGGGTCACATCAGTTATGACTTGAGGGCTCTCTCTACCACCAGGCAACCTCAGAGTGCTATATGTAGTTGTCTAGGCAATCCAAAATGGCTACTAAGGTCTCATGAGGTAATCTTGCAAAATCTCAGCATAGTAAATTTTTTTGTATTTTATCCCTTTTTTACTTTAAGGGGGGGGGGGGTTTGGAAGCCTGATTGGTAGAAACATCTCTCCCCTTCTGTACCTGGCTCCATTGTGCAGATTTTGTAGTACATGCTCTGTTGCCAGGTCCGAAATTAGATGTATAGATAATGGTAGTAGAAGGTCCAACGTATAATTGATCAAGTCGTGTTGCGCAATGTATTCCATTTTCTGGAAAGATGCAGAACTGGAATACGTGTCTACCACAGACTTTGGCTGAACATTATTGCCTCTCCTTAAGGAACTGGTAACTATAGTTATGAAACGGAATTCTTAGCACCTAATGAAACAACAATTCCCAGTACTCTTTGGGGAAAGTTGTGACAGTGAAACATATCAGCTTTTGTTGCAGATATGCCCTTAGTCATAGAATATTGTTTTCTGGCCTGTAATATATCAGTGTCTGAAAATATATGTTGCTCAATGTCAATCACACTTATCAAGTAACACTCTACAGAACATGAATGTACAATGCTGTTGAATGAACTGATCACCTCTTGGGAAATTCTGCTGGCTTGAAATGCATATTCCTCATCTGACCATTCAAGCATAAGATTGTTTATGCCAAAAGCTTCAACTTTGACTGCTGCACCCCTCTAGTCCCCAATGTTAATGTGCACTCATCCAGACTGGTTCACTTTTCCTCTGCTCATTGTATGGCGTCTTTTGTTGTGGGACCAATGTTATGGAATAGCTTACCAAAGAAGCCCATAGGGCATCTTTACCCAGGTGATCTTAAAAATCAGGGTGGAGTGAAATCTGTTGGATTCTTGGATATTGGGTGTGTAGAAGTGATTTCATATAGTTCAATTTAACTGAGATGACTTCTGGTTTGGTGTGAGGAAAGGGTGAATGTCAGAGAAAGGGAATATGGATTTATGACCCAGAGCAATGGCAGCCAATAAGTAAGATGTTGCCAGAGAGAAGCTATCCTTCAGAGGGGTGCGGCAATGCAGTCTGTGATAACAATGATGAAAGTAAGAAGTCTCTGAAACCATGACTTCTCAAGGAAAGCTAGAACTGAGTGATATCTACAAGTCAGCTTCTGGTTTTACAACCAAACCATAGTTAAAATAAACCATGGTTTTGCATTACATCTGAACAGGCTTAGTTCAGACATTTGTTGAAACCATGATTTATTTTAACTATGGTTAGTTTATGAAATTGGATCACCAAATCCTAGTGTACCTCAACAAATGCTGATTACGTTTGCTTTTCTCCCAGCTAATATCTCAGCCTGCACTGGACTAGGGAACAAGCAGGGATTAAGCCACATTGTCCATACTTGTATGTTAAGTGAAACTAATCATAATTACTGGCATGCCCCATGTTTGGAAAATTACCATTTCATTAAAGCATGATTTTGTACAAAATCTGAACCAGGCCAAACTGATGTCTTCTTAAATGTGTATATCTCACTTCTATTAATGTGACTATGCTAAATTCATATATTTTCCTAATTTTTCACAATGTTATTCAGTTTATCACTTTTTTCCAGAAATTCAAGGTGCTAGTCTGCTTTCCTCCTGTGAAATGAACCACACCATAAGGAGAGGCTGGGGACTCTTTAGAAAAATCAATGGGAATATGACATTTTATAGTATTGTTGTTGTTTTTTTATAACAGCAATAGCCTATAATAAAAAGGCACTGGATACTCCTCTTGCAGTAGCAGAAATACTTTCAGTTATTTATTTAAACTATTTACATCCAGTCTTTCTTCAGCACCAAAGTGGAGGGCAACAATATAAGTTAAACAATGAAAAAAAAGTTGCCTAAATTCCTGCTGGCACAATATCTTGGATTGTGTTAATACCACTGAAACCAGGCCGCAGATTAAGAGCCAAAAGCTGACAGCCCTCCAGCTCCCCCCTTGTGGCTCCCACCAAAGACCTGTTCTTCTGGGGAGCTACCTGAAAGGGCATGGGCAGATGTTTGGCAGATCTTTTTCACCTGGCCCAGGTTCAGCACCACCAAGAGTCATGTCATACCACTACAGCAGTGTGAAAAAACTCCTGTGATTTCTTCCCATATGGCTCTAGTAGCAGACTAACTCCATCTGACACAGATGTTACCCTACAAGTGGAAGTTATTCTGGATTCACACACAGCACACAAGTGTGATAGTCTGATGTGGCATTTGAATACAGTGCTATCCTTGTAATGCTGACATGCTGGCAAAAGGAAATTTAGGCTTGACTCCCTGGACAGCCAGGAACCTCAGGAGAAAACTGTCAAGGACACATAGGGGATGGTAATTTGTATCTCTCCAGTAACATATAGCTCAAAAATGCACAATGCCATTTATATTAGTACTTCTCCACTCCCAACAGCACTGCATGGGTGGCTGTTTATAGAAACATAGAAACACAGAGCTGGAAGGCACCTCCAGGGTCATCTAGTCCAACCCCCTGCACAATGCAGGAAATTCACAACTACTTCCCCTCACACTCCCATGACCTAGAGGAAGGCAACAAACAACCAAGATCCTTGGCCAATCTGGCCTGGAGAAAAAATCCTTCCTGACCCCAAAATGGTGATCAGCGTTATCCAGGGCATATAAAGAAAGGGACACAAGAGCCTAGCTCCCCCTCATCCCTTCGTGCACTTCCTCTCCTGATCTACATACGTTCATAGAATCAACATCACTGTCAGGTGACTATCTAGCCTCTTCTTAAATACATCCGAGGAAGGAGAGCCCGCCACCTCGAGAAAGACTGTTCCACTGAGGAACTGCTCTGTCAGGAAGTTCTTCTTAATGTTTAGCTGAAAACTCTTTTGCTTTAATTTTAACCTGTTGTTTCTGGTCCAACCCTCTGGGGCAACAGAAAACAACTCAGCCCCATCTTCTATGTGGCAGCCTTCAAATACTTGAAGAGGGCCATCATATCACCTCCTCTCCAGGCTAAACATACCCAGCTCCTTCAACCTTTCCTCATAAGACTTGGTCTCCAGAATCCTCACCATCTTTGTTGCCCTGCTTTGGACATGATCCAGCTTGTCAACATCCTTCTTAAACTGTGGTGCCCTTCTTAAACTGTGGCACTCCAAGTGAGGTCTAACCAGAGCTAGGTGTTTATGTACCACGCCTATGTCTATCCTAGGCTGCAATTCCCTTCCTTCCTCATGTGTTCCCTTTTTGCCAGGGTGAACACAGTTCCCCTTGCAAGTGAAGACCGAGGTAAAGTAGGAACTGAGCAGTTCTACCCTCTCTTCATCACCTGTTAAAACCCTCTTCTCAAGTCCTGTTCCGTGCCGCTGCCTACAAAGGCAGATGGTGACCAGAGGTAGGTTTTTTTCACTCTGCCTTTGGAATGCCCCCCCCCCCATTGAAGCCACCTTACTTTTCTTTAAGCACCAAGCCAAAACGTTTCTCTTTACCCTGGTTTTTAACTACAGGTTTTCTTATTAGTTGCTTTATCATCTGCTTTTAATAATATTTTAGAATGCTTTTATCTGCTGGGTTTTTTCATTGTCTAGGTGTGTTTTACTGGCATGTTTTTTAATCTGTTCTTATTTATTTGTATTACTGGCTTGGCTTGTTTATTGACTTGTTTAATGGCATGACTTGTTTTATTGACTTGTTTTTATTGTCTTGATTTGGTTTTATTATTTTCATTGTGGGGAAGGGCTGGATAGGCAGCAAAGAAATTTCTTAAATAAATAACTCGGCTACGTAGCTCTGAAAAGACAACAGGAAAATGTATAAATATAAAATAGCTCTTTCAAATGACAGGTTGAAACATTCTCTTTTCCCCAACCTTTGTTAATGAGCAAGGCTAATCAGAATGACTCTCCTGAACTTGAGTATTGTTTTAAAAGCTCACACATCAGAAAGCCAAAGGAATAATGGTGAGGCAATAGGCCTAAGGAGTCATCATCCATTGCTGGAGTAGAGCAGTCAGTGCAAAAATGGAAAGCCCTCAAATGCACTGATCCATGTTCAACCACTAGTTTACTGTATAGGAATCTCTGCCAAAAAGGCTTAGTCATTTTCCAAGCCATTTATATACTTCTTGGACTTGGCATCCTGGTCAGCCCATTGATTTCATAGTTCTCTGTTCCAAGTTCGAGTTCCAGCTCATTGACCGTTTCATCCAGAACTGCTTTTAAGATGTATTAGGGAAAGATGTCTTTACTTTTAAACAAGCACATGTAGAATTGTCAGGGTTTTTTTTTTTCAAGCTGATAAATTAGCCTCCAAATGTCCTTGTTACTGAGGGTTTATTTTTTCTTTGCAGGGGAGAGAGGAAGAGACAAGCTGCTTTCTGTAATAAGTTTCTGTTTTGGCCTACATCGATGGCCACAATCCAGGCTCTACATCTCCGACTCTGTGAGCTTTAAATTAATCCATCTTCAAATTGCCTTCTTATTCAATGGCATGGTGTAAATTAAAATCTGACCATTATGGCTGTTCTGAGGCTGTATCAACACTCCTCTCATATTTCAAGAAGAGCCAAGTTTGTGTTCAGTGTGATAGGCAGGTGGTTATCTATCTGTGGAGGCCTGATCTCAACAAGATCGGCTATCATTTCGCCAGGCCTGTAAGACAGATGTTCCACCAGGCTTATGGGGGTTGGGGCAGACAAATAATCCAACCGGCCCCTCCCAGAGGGAGGGGGGATATGTGCCCAACCATACACTGATAGAATCTTAGCCATCCTGCCCTGTGGTGCTGAGATATAGGGTGCAATATGAGCTGCCTTTTATGTTTAATGCTGTATTTACATGATTGCTACTAATGTTTTTAATTGTTTTTATGTGTTTATGCTGTTAATCCACTCTGAACCCGCTTGCAGGGAGAGCGGACTATAAATAAAATAAAATAATGTACAGAACAGCTGTTTTATGAAAAGAAGTAACACTGCATTATAGTGGAGGTACAGAGGGGGAGTGATATTGCATGCCACTCTATTTTGCAGGTTAACAAAGATCTAGAACTGGGAGTCTGGCAGCCTGACCTATTGCCACTATAACAGCACACCAGAAGAGGGAAGAGCTCCGCAGGGGTCATTTTTTGTTTCAGTTTTGAGGGGAAATTCTATTATATTTGAAGAACATTGGCCATAGTAGACTTTTATACCTTAAACTAATAACCAGGGATAGAGATGGTCTTGAAAAATTGTATTTAGTTATTTAAATTTTTTGTATATCACCATTTTATAGAAATAGCATCCCCAAACTGCTATGGGACAGACTTTCTCTGCTTTCTGAGCTCTGTCTCGCCCAGCTAACCTAACAAAGCATGCCTCTTCATGCTTGACTAAGACATAATGCTTCCAGAATGTTAACTCTGATATTTCCGATGTCATTCAAAGTGCAGGAGCCACACTGGAGTTACTATCCGTATGCCAATTAAAAGCTCCAAAATCATGCCACCCACAGAAAACATAGGAATCTCTACATACTCCAGGTACTTTCCAGATATGCAGAAAAATATGGCTTCGTACATTAAACAGGGGAATAGCCTGATGAGGACTTGATATACTTGTAGAGGCACAGAATGTTCAGAGCTGTAGAGAAAACATCCTATATCCCCAAGGGAAAATCAGCCTGCTGAAATCATAGGATGGAGAAGTGAAGAAATGAGTGGGATTTCCAAATCTGTCCTTCCCTGCAGGCCCCCAGTTTGCACTATAGATTGACGACGATGCAGTCAATGAGCAAGTTTAAACCACAGCTGTCAAAACGTCACCATCATCCTAAACACTCATTTGAGGCTGTGTCTTTATAGGCATTGCGCTTAATCGTATATAAATAGTAGCCAAAGGAAGTGTAACCAGTGCACATTATAATAAGTGCAGCCTGGGATCCTTTGAAAAGATGTGGAACACAACTCTGAGATCTCACAAAGCAACTGCCAATCAAGCAGCAAGCACAGTACTTCTGATAGACTGTTTGCTTCATAAACAGCAGCTGCTGACAAAGTGCCCAAAAGGTTACTTTGCAGCATCAGAGATGATGTAGAGCGCAATTCTAGGATTGCACATAGCAATAAATTGGCAGCAACCCATGAGGGTTTCTTAGAGGGAGAGATCCCACTTTCCCACAGAGCAAAACCAAAACAGCTCTCATTATCCTATTCTTTTGTCCAAATGTCTAACATTTCAAACATCCTGCCTTCACAGAGTTCTTTCACACTCATGAATGTCTGTTGATGAAATCTGTATGTATTACAGAGATTGTTGGCACAAACATTCCTGAGGAATGTTTAGTTTCCACAAGCATGCTGGCCACAACATTGCCCCACATGTATTATAATATAGCTTAGAATACTACTACAAATCCCTTGCAACTGTACATAAAGGAAGATTGGAAGTAGTAGCTTCTCTGCTATCACCAGTCCTATTCTTGAAGAAACTTTCTGAGCAATGCCAGGGTTCCATGGAAGAGTTTGAAAACCAGTGTTGTCATCTCTTCAGGACACATGAACCCATGAAGCTGCCTTATACCAAGTCAGACCATTGGTTTATCAAGATCAGTATTGTCTATTTAGAGTGACAATGGCTCTCCAGGGTCTCAGGGAGAGGTTGTTTACCTACTGCCTGATCTTTTAAACTGGAGATTAAACCTGGGATGTTCTATCACTGCACCATAGCCTCACCCCTATTTATATAGGCACATAATGGAATCAGTAGACAGGTACATAAATCAGTTATGCTTTGTTTCAGAAAGATTTCATCGCTGTGCTCAGCTTTATACTTGATTTCTTTCAAATTTTCTGCTACCGTGTCCTATTGTATCTCTTTCATGGAAAGATTTTTGCTTGCTTTTCACATTTTTCTGCAATTCTAAACCCTATCACATTGCTTATTGTATATCCCAGCCATAAATACTATAAATATAAATATAAATATAAATATAAATATAAATGCTGTAAATAAATAAATGCAGTACTAAATTAATGCTATTTAGGAGTTGGGTTGTAAGTCAAACAAACAACAACAGGTTGTCACGACTCTCAAAATGTTTGGGTCAAGGCACAGGGCCTGTGGAGGAACCATCTATAGTCATAAAGGAATCTTATCCTTTTGACATAGGTTAGGATGACTCCAGTTTCATTAGGCCAAACCACTTGCCAGTTTCATTAGGCCAAACCACCGTAAGACAGCAAACCTACAAAACCACTTTAGTACAGACAGAAGTTTATGTTACCAGACTATGCGGTTCCTCAAAGAAAATAATGCATGAACTTCTCCTTTTGTCCGTGCCAGCCAGAGCTGGGGCCTATAGGCATGCTATCTAAATTAAGGAGACCTTGACTCAAACCCATTTTTCTTCTGTAGAATCACAGCAGTTGACTGTTTTGATGGCACCCAGCCTCTTAATTTATGTCTGTCTGACCTGGTAGGTTTGCATTTTGATCTTGTATATAAGAGCTGTGCTCTGCAGTCTGCCTCTGCTATTGCTGAGGTCTGTATTAAAGTTACTCGTGTTTTTTTCAGCAGCAGGATTACTTGAATGTTGCTCCAGTGTTTGATACAATATGGAAGAAAATATAACTGATCGAGGCATGTCCCTAAACAGAGGTGTCATTTCAGATGCTGGCTGGAGAAGGACAGATAGGGTCGGGAAAACACTCAGCAAGGTTTAACACCTGATGCGTGGTAGGAAAAAGCATCATCAAAGAGTTTCCTCAAAACAACAGGACATGCCAATTTCCTACCAACTGCACTATGTGCCTCCAAAGCCAGCAGTAAAACAGGGCTGTACTTACCTGTAGCTGCTGTTCATCAAGTCTTCTGTGCAGGCACACACTGAAAATGTGCAGGAGGCCAGCTGTGGAGATGAGATTCAAAAATCTATAGAACCTTTTAGGGTTTGCAGGGCATTTCCTGTCCTGCTTCCAACAGAGCTCCCACCAAACCATCACACGGTACTGGGGGAGCAAGCATCCCTTTCCCTCAGTTCTCAAAAGCAACCAAAGGACAGAATGTTTTCCGTATGTGATTGAATGGACAAATAAATTGTATGAATATGCCTCTATGGCTAAATTGACTTCTTACATGCACAACAGACTAACGTAGGAATTCCAGGAAAAATTGAGAAATTTCTTTGAATATGTAGCTGGAAATTAAGAAAAATCAAGAATAGTTGACATGGATATAGATCAATTATAAAATCAAGATCTTAAAAATGTAGAATATAAAATGTGATGTATATGATTGAATATAGAATGTTGAGTATAAAAATTTGAGTATAAGTAATTAAGAAGGAGGAGTAATATTACAACATTTAGCTGTCATTATATATCTTGCTTATATTTTTTGTTGTAGCTTAAATCTACTATTCTGTATTCTGTTCAAGATTCTTTACACATGTTCTATTGTCTTTTTTCTTCTTTTAAATAAAGTTATTAAAAAGCAACCAAAGGAGCCCATGTGCCAGGAGGGAGGGGACGTGTTCTTGCACAGAAAACTCTCAATGAGCAACAGTTACAGATAAGCACAACCCTGTCCTTCATCACTGAGTCTGTTTCTAGAGTGAGTGGGGAAGAGAGGTGATGTTAAACAATGTACCATGCTGTGTGGCTGAGAAAATACTTTGTGATAATAAAGGGGGCTTATGTGTATGAGGTCCTTGTACTGAAGGAGGTGAATGAGAATATCTTTGGACATGTACATGACAAGGAACCATGCCTGTCAAGGGCAGAAAGGTGCAACGAGGATACATTGGGCATCTTTCTTTCAAATCTTGCATAGTAGTCTGGTGATAATGAGAACTGGGGAGAAAGCATAAAAAAAGTTTTCCCCATCCAAGTTATTTGAAAGGCATATACAAGTGACTCAAACACTGGCCTAGATTAAAGGAACATACTTGTAACTAGCACCACAATGCTTGTTCAGGTAGTGCATCTTCATGGTGTTGTCCATGGCTACCTGTATGACATTGTTCTTCATAATGACTTTAACTGAAACCAAGGCATAGGAATAGGATACATACATTTTCTTCTACAGGAGACCACACACCATTTACAGAATGATCCCCATAATGAACTCCCCAGCCAGATAGAGAAGCATCAGTTATGATGGCAACATTTTGAGTGCCAACTTGGGTGCCTCCGAAAAGCCTAGTTTTGTGGGTCCACCAAGGAACAGAATTTGCCTAGTGATAGAACAACATTGGTTCTATGGGTAATGAGAGGGACTAATAATAAACCTGTTTTGAAGAAGATACGTAGATATGTGCAAAAGGGACCACAGGTATAATGGAAAACCATGAAACCTAGAAATCTTTTGATC
Source organism: Eublepharis macularius (assembly GCF_028583425.1). Classification (NCBI taxonomy): domain Eukaryota; kingdom Metazoa; phylum Chordata; class Lepidosauria; order Squamata; family Eublepharidae; genus Eublepharis; species Eublepharis macularius. Next base: position 41,655,408 of record NC_072794.1, read on the forward strand.
TTAACAGCTAGATGAAAATGACAGCAAATATTAACCTTTTTTTAAAAAAAGTGAGCCTGGTCTACAGGCAAAATCAGCAAGGGGAATGGGAGATTTAGGACAGCACAAAAACATTGTATGCATTGGTTGTTGGGGGTTTTCCGGGCTGTATTGCCGTGGTCTTGGCATTGTAGTTCCATTGTAGGAACTACAATGCCAAGACCACGGCAATACAGCCCGGAAAACCCCCAACAACCATCGTTCTCCGGCCGTGAAAGCCTTCGACAATACATTGTATGCATTAATTATGAATTAATTCAGATTTATCACAACTGATTAATGATCTCAAATCTTTAGCAATGCTGAGGATCATAGTCAAATGGTTTATGAAACAGAGACAGATAGGGCCATCACCAACCAGTCATCAATACTGGGAAAGATAGTACAGCCCTAACTACAAAGGTATGCTACTACAGTGGATGAAGATTTAGGGGAAAACCACTGGGCTATTACATACCCACTCTAAAAATACAAAGTTTTCTTTCTTTTTTGCAAGGGTGAATGGAAATATCAAAGTAAGTATTGTTTAAGTCAGTAACACCAAACCAAGCATTTATTTCCAAAAACTTAGTAACAGTTAATTATACAGAACTTGGAAACATTAATAAACTTGTTAAGGCCAGGAAGGTCAAGGATAGGCCTATGACCGCCACTTTTCTTATCAACCAGAAAATAACCAGAATATAATTCAGAAAAAAAATATCAGAAGGAGGTTCTACCACACCTTTTTTGGGGACAAGGTTATCTATCTCCTGCAGCAACGCAAGTTAAGGTGTGGGTGCATTTAAAAACAGATTGTAAACAGGGATATTTGAACTCCAGGAAATAATGTTGGGAAAACAGTAGATACCAGTCAGGAATCAGTAGTGCCCAGGAAAATAGGAGAAGACCTACAGCCATAAGGGCCTAGTCAAAAAGCCCATCTGGATCTAGACTGAGCATGCCTGGGGGGGGGGGGGTTGAGGGTTTGTTTGTCTTTAGAATTAGTAGTCCTCCTTTCATTCTATTAGAGCTGAACTTAGTTGGGGCTGAAAAAAATGAACATCAGCTCCCAGCATTAGCACTGAAGGTGATCTCCTACAAATTATTGCAGGAACCCAAATAAGGATTTGTAACAAGCCACGCTGAGACTCCCAACGTCATCTCCAGAAAAAACACACCCTACATCATTCCTTGACCAAGCCTCTGAATGCCTTCAAATAGAACATCATGTTGCTTCTCCAGATTCCAGGTCTTGGTCCAAGAGCCCCTCCCCAAAACTAACCCCTCCCCATCTCATAGTACCAGTATTTAGTTATTCCAGGAAAGAAAAGTACTCACCTTTGCAAGATTAGATAACTGTGGATAAGCTGAAGATGAAGGATGAGGGTCTTTGCTCACCAAAGGCCACAGCCACAGTTTATAAAAAAGAAACAAATGCCAGTGTAACTATTTCTGTTGGCCCAGTTTCCATGTCAGTCCTTGCGGTGCTTGTTACTGGACCAGCTTTGTTCTTGTTTGCCAGATCCCTGGACCAAGCACTATTCTTGGTTGGCAGCCTTCCTGGAACTCTGCTGAACTTTCTCTGTTAGGTACTCTTGTGAGACTTTGGCTATTCCCACCTTTCCCTCTATCTCTGTGATTCTTTCTGTGGCACTGGCAACTCTTCAGATGAGAAAAGCCAGGACAGAAGAGGGTTTGTCCTAATTACTCTGAAAAATTGCATCTTGTCGGTCTCTAAAGTGCCACTGGACTCAAATCCTGCTGTTCTACTGCACGCCAACACAGCTACCCACCTAAATTATTCTCACAGAACTATTCTCAGCTGCATGGAGTAGAAATCTATTAACCTGACAAAGAAACATTTATGTGTACAAACTGATATTATCTTTCTCACCAAATGCAGAAGACTTGATATTATACCTAAGGGACTGAAAATAAAAAATCCATTACAAACCACTTATCCTACAAACTATGGGGAAAATTTGGGCCAAACTTTCTCCAAGAAACTGCTTAAACATCTGATCGGTGTCTTGTACTACACGCAGAAACAGAAACTGAGATTTCTGGATTGCAGATCATTGACACAATAGAACCTCATAATTTGCAGATTCATCACTTGCAATTTCACTTATTCATGGTCTGTGGTCCAAGTAGGCATGCCATTTTCCTGCTTTGGGTGGGCAATCTCCTGCTGGCATAGCTCTCTGACCCACCCCTGAGTCTGGGATATAGGGAGAAACATTGCAGAAGGAAATGAGATTATATGATGCATTAACATTGTATCTGGGCCAGTGCATTAGCTGACACTCTGGAAACTCTATGGCAATACCCTTGCCCCTTCCTAAAAGCTCCCAAGAGTGCCAGGCTGAGCTTAGTATCCATAGGTCTGATTATGTGATGTGGTCTCCAACCTGTTTATACTTCCATTGTGCCATCATCATAATCAGTATCTCATTAAATTTTGTGGGAATTTTGGTTGTTTTGCTAGTGGGGGACTGCAGGCCCCTGCCTCCCAGTGTTTGCAGATTTTATCATTTGTGGTGATCCCTGTGGATGGTCAGCGTCTACTGTAATTCTGAGATACTCCTTTTGCAAGAAACTCTTGAAACTGTTGCTGTCTGATGCTGGATATGCAGAGCTTGTGGAATCAGAGAGGCACTGTACCCTTAAAACTCAAGCCAATTTTCACCTAATGGTTGCTCCCTTGCTCTTGTGGCAATCATTCCCCAAGTCCCTACAAACAGATTTCCTCCTTATGAGAAAGGGAACGAAATCTATTATTTGACCCGATACCCACATCACAGTACAGGTGCAGGAAGTCAAGTTAAATTCATGCCGGTAACAAAAATCCTGCTGCTGTTATGATGTTTTAATTCAGCCTGTCTTCTTTGGTTGCCTGTTCCTGTCACCTGCTAATGAAAGGTATAAGGCCTCTATAATCAGTGGAGTCATTTATGACTAGAGTACTGAACTAAGACCTGGGAGACCCAGGTTTGAATTCCCACTCTGCTATGGAAATTTGCTGGGTGATTTGGGGTAAGGTGCACACGCTTAGCCTAACCTACCTCACAGGGTTATTGTGGAGATAAAATGGATGAGAGGAGAATAATGTAAACAGCTTTGGGTTCCCACTGGAAAGATAGGGTATAAATTAACCTAAATAAATAAATAAATAAATAAAATATATATCATTACTAATAGAGACTTATACTCCATCCCAACTTATATGAATTCTAATTCCTTTTAATAGTCTTTTGTGGCACTCAACTTCACAAGATAATGGTGTGTTTGTGAAGTGTATTTTCTTCTGTTTGTCCTGAACCTGCTGCCAATTAATTAATGACTATGTTCTGTACTTTGAAGCAAGCAGAATCATATCAGTTCATAATCTGGAGGGAAGTAAGTCTATCTCAAACAAATGAAAAAGCACACTAAATCATTTCTATTCCTGAGTAGAAAATACCTTTACAAAAATGTACATTTGGCTGCAGAAAAAAAGGAATTTCTGGCCATAGTCTGGGCCCAGAGGAAGCTCAGGCCTTACAAAGGAGAAAGACATTTCACACAGCACATAATGTCACATCATCACTCTTGTGATTTCCTTGCCCCTCTTGATCTGGGCAGGGAAATAGAGCAATGCAATAATTTCACTAAGAGTAGAATACAAAAGGGAGGAAAAACAGAGTGTGGTAGCAGCTCTATACCTCTTGTAAAGTCCCCCTAAAACTTTTCTTGCCAACTTAACAAGGGATTAGTTTGAATCAGCTTGCTCAGATGCTCATCTTTCAGCAAGCTAAATACCAATAACTATAGCTGGCACTGATACCTGCTATATACTGGGGGTAGGGAAGGCAGCATGGTATAGCCTGATCTAATCAAATCTCAGAAGCTAAGCAGGGTCAGTAGTTGGCTGGGCGACCACCAAGGAAAGCACTGCAGAGGAAGGCACTGGCAAACCACCTCTGCCTCCCAATTGCCTTGAAAACCCCTTGATAGAGTCATCATAAGTTGACAGCAATTTGATGACACACACACACATATACTGGGGTGCTCAAACACCCCCTTGTTTGTTTCATGATCTGTTTATCTGGAACAAACAGGGAACTTTATTGATCAGCTCAGCTGTTCTCAGATAGTTTGAGCCTGTTCCTTGTGTTACTTTTCATGTATTCTAATGGTAGAGTAGAATACAATGCAATCAGCAATCACACAGGCACATTCTTCACATAGCCTGATAGGGGTCCTACCCTTCCCCTCCCCAAAAGACCTGCTGTCACTGTATGCCATTCAGCAGCCAAGTGTATAAACAGTGAACAAATCAATCAGTCTCCCGGTGATTATAAATAAGCACTGTATTTTTTAAAGTCTTACTACTTGATGTTTTAGGTCCATGTTATTCTGCACACGTCTTACCTGATCCAGCCATCTATAATCCTGGGTAGAATCATCTCACCTACTGCACATATGCAAATGCCTCCAACAAGGCAACAAAATGAAACTCCACCACTTATTGTTAGGTCCCAAGAATAAATATTGCTCTCCAGACAATAGCTGAAACGTATAGGCTTATTATGACTGTCTAAAATTTCATGGATTGTCTATCCAAGTTTTTAAAGAAAAAGATGGTCATTAAATGTTGACATATGTTTGCTATATAGATATAATCAATCATTGAAAAATGATTGATGCAATCTATGTCAAACTGCAAAAACAATCTTCTTTTTTTATTTCTGTCCAAAACCTGGACAAATTATTCCATTATAAAACAGAGCATATATATTTCTTGACATGTCTTTTGGCCATTTAAAATGTTCATGTTCTTATGGGATTCAAACAACTGTCCCTTAAAGCATGCCAGGGGCATGAGAATGATAATGCAATCACAAACCATGGTCTGGAGAGACTTACAAACATTTCCCTTGAATTTCCATCAACTTTGAAAAACTAGATTTTACAACCGCAAGCAAAACTGAACTCACCTTGTGCTTCTAACCCACCTGACATTAAGAACCCAGCATTTTTTAAAGCATGTCATCAGAAATCAGCCGCACCTGGTCAGCAAAGATAACTATGGTATATACACTGCTAACAGACACCCAACTGACATTAATCTCTGTTTTAAAAATCTGGAACTACTCTGCATATGGGGGACAAATGGAAAACATATACACTTTCATTATACAACTTTACACCCAGACCGGATTTTATCCCTCCCGAATTGTTCCTAATGAACCCTGATTGGTGGGGGGCTTGTTTAGCTCCCATCTTTTCATCAATAAATAGTTCAGGTTCCATGCCGTCTGACTGGAAGCATTCAATTATAATCCCAATTTATAAGAAAGGTAATAGGTCCGACCCTCATAACTATCGTCCTATAAGTCTACTTTCTATTCCAGGGAAAATCTTTGCGGCACAACTTCTTGATAGGTTAACGGATTGGATGGATCAAAAAGCAGTACTCTACCCTGAACAAACAGGCTTCCGTACAGGGGCCTCAACTATGGATCATTGTTTGGTTTTACACCATCTAGCAAGCAAATATTTGGCACCCCCCGGCGGTAAACTCTATGCGGCCTTCATGGATTTGAAGACCGCATTTGATTCTATTAATCATAAGAACATAAGCAAAGCCATGTTGGATCAGGCCAGTGGCCCATCCAGTCCAACATTCTGTCACACACAGTGGCTAGAAATCCAGTGCCATCTAAAGGACTGTCAGTGAGGCCAGGACACCAGAAGCCCTCCCACTGCCTTCCTTCCAGCACCAAGACAACAGAGCACCACCTCCCCACAAAGAGAATACCATCTATCTCCTGTGGCTAATAGCCACTGATGGACCTCTGCTCCATATATTTGTCCAGTCCCCTCTTGAAGCTGGCAATGCTTGTAGCTGCCACCACCTCCTGTGGCAACGAATTCCATGTGTTTATCACCCTTTGTGTAAAGTAGTATTTTCTTCTATCTGTTCTAACCCGACTGCTCAATAATTTCATAGAGTGCCCACGAGTTCTTGTATTGTGAGAAAGGGAGAAAAACACATCTTTCTCGACCTTCTCTAACCCGTGCATTATCTTGTAAACCTCTATCATGTCTCCCCTCAGTCGTCTTTTCTCCAGGCTAAAGAGCCCCAAGCGCCTCAATCTTTCCTCATAGGGAAAGTGTTCCAACCCTTTAATCATTTTAGTTGCCCTTCTCTGTACTTTTTCCAGTGCTATGATATCTTTTTTAAGGTGTGGCGACCAGAACTGTACGCAGTACTCCAAATGAGGCCTCACCATCGATTTATACAGAGGCATTATGATACCGGCTGATTTGTTTTCAATCCCTTTCCTAATAACCCCTAGCATAGCATTAGCTTTTTTTATGGCAGTCGCACACTGTGCTGACGTTTTTAGTGAGTTATCTATCATGACTCCAAGATCTCTCTCTTGGTCAGTCTCCGCCAGTTCAGACCCCATCAACTTGTATTTATATTTTGGATTTTTGGTTCCAATGTGCATTACTTTGCACTTGGCTACATTGAACCTCATTTGCCACATGGATGCCCACTCTTCTAGCCTCGACAGATCCCTTTGGAGTGCCTCACAATCCTCTCTGGCTTTCACCACCCTGAACAATTTCGTGTCATCTGCAAATTTAGCCACTTCACTGCTTAATCCCAATTCCAAATCATTAATAAACAAGTTAAAAAGCATTGGACCCAATACCGACCCCTGTGGCACCCCACTGCTCACCACCCTCCACTGTGAGAAGTGCCCGTTTATACTCACTCTCTGTTTCCTATTAATTAGCCAGTTTTCGATCCACAAGAGGACTTGGCCCTTTATCCCATAGCTACTGAGCTTACTTAGGAGCCTTTGATGAGGAACTTTGTCAAAAGCTTTCTGGAAGTCAAGATAAACAATATCTATCGGGTCTCCCTTGTCCACTTGTTTGTTTACTCCCTCAAAGAACTCTAACAGATTGGTGAGACAAGATCTTCCCTTACAGAACCCATGCTGAGTTTTCCTCATCAGCTTTTGGTCATCAATGTGCCCACTAATTTTATTTTTGATAATAGTTTCCACCAACTTACCCGGTATTGACGTCAGGCTGACTGGCCTGTAATTTCCCGGATCTCCCCTGGAACCTTTTTTAAAGATGGGGACAACATTAGCTACCTTCCAGTCCTCAGGAACAGATGCAGAGTTTAATGACAGATTACATATTTTTGTGAGGAGATCTACAAGTTCACACTTGAGTTCTTTCAGAACTCTTGGATGTATGCCATCTGGGCCCGGTGATTTATCAGTTTTTAAATTATCTAGCAGTCGCATAACCTCCTCTCTCGTCACCTCAATGTGACTCAGGTCTTTCAAAACCCCTCCCAAAGTCAGTGCTTCCGGAGTGGGCATGCACTTCTTATCTTCCACAGTGAAGACAGAAGCAAAGAACGCATTCAGCTTCTCGGCCATTTCCCTATCACCCTTTAGTAATCCTTTTACGCCTTGGTCATCCAAGGGCCCCACGGCCTCCCTAGCTGGTTTCCTACTTCTAATATATTTAAAGAATTGTTTATTGTTTTTCTTTATGTTCTTTGCAATATGCTCCTCATATTCCCTTTTTGCCTGTCTGATCACAGACTTGCACTTTTTTTGCCACAGCTTATGCTCCTTTTTATCAACCTCACTCCGACTAGTTTTCCACTGCCTAAAAGAATCCTTTTTACCTTTTACAGCTTCTATTACATTGCTTGTTAACCATGCTGGCCTTTTCCTAAACCTATTTGTGCCTTTCCTAACCAGTGGTATATATTTAATTTGAGCTTCCAGGATTGTAGTTTTAAATAGTCTCCAAGATTCCCCAAGTGTTTTGACCTTTTTTACTTTCCCTTTCAGTTTCTTCTTCACGTACCCCCTCATCTCCGAAAAGTTACCCCTTTTGAAGTTAAACATGGCTGTGTTGGTCTTATTTGGCAATTTCCTATTTATACATATGTTGTACTCAATAACATTATGGTCACTGTTCCCAAGTGGTGCAATCACATTTACATCTCTCACCAGGTCTTCAGCATTACTGAGGACCAAATCCAGGATCACCTCTCCCCTAGTAGGTTCTGTAACCATCTGTTCCATAGCACAGTCATTGAGACAGTCTAGAAACTCACTTTCTCTCCCCCGATTCGAACACCCATTGGCCCAGTCAATGTGTGGGTAGTTAAAATCACCCATTACAACACAGTTTTTTTGTTTAGCAGCCATCTTTAATCCTGTCATCATTTTATAATCCTCCTCTATTTTCTGATCTGGAGGGCGATAACAAACTCCCACAGTTAAGTTTCCATTTGGGCCCGTAATTTCAACCCATAGCATTTCCAGAAGCGAATCTAATTCAGTTACCTTCTCAATCTTACTGGAATGTATACCTTCTCTGACATATAGAGCCACCCCACCACCAACCCTTCCCTCCCTATCCTTCCGATATAATTTATATCCAGGAATCACCGTGTCCCACTGATTTTCCTCATCCCACCAAGTTTCTGATATGCCCACAATGTCTATGGATTCGCCCAACACTAAACATTCCAGCTCCCCAATTTTACCTCGGACACTTCTAGCATTTGTATATAAACACCTGTAACTTCCCCGGCACACTTTGCCTCGAGACGTAGTTAGGTCATCTGCACTGTTTGTCTCCATCTCAGTTGACAACTCTAATCTATCTCCCTGTAGAAGTGTTATACCTAGCCCTTCATCTCTCTGAGATGAACCATCCTGAACCAGAGACACTTTATCTCTTGTCGGCTTTCCCCTAGCATTTAGTTTAAAAACTGCTCTGCCACATTTTTGATTTTAAGTGCCAGCAGCCGGGTTCCTTCTCAGGACAAGTGGAGACCGTCTCTCTTGTACAGCTCCCGCTTGTCCCAAAAAGAATCCCAGTGCCTAACAAACTTGAACCCTTCCTCCCTACACCATCGTCTCATCCACGCATTGAGACTCCTGATCTGCGTTTGTCTCTCTGGCCCTGCGCGTGGAACAGGTAGCACTTCTGAGAAGGCTACCTTGGAGGTCCTGGCCTTGAGTCTCCTGCCTAACAGCCTAAATTTTTGTTCCAAGACCTCACGACTGCATTTCCCAACATCATTGGTTCCAACATGGACCACGACCGCTGACTCTTCCCCAGCACTATCTACCAGCCTATCTATAACACGTGTAATGTCCGCTACCTTCGCACCAGGCAGGCAAGTCACCATACGGTCAGAACGCGGTTGTGCCACCCAGCTATCTACTTGTCTAAGGATCAAATCACCAACTACCAAGAGCCTCCCTCCCGCGCCACCCAGGGATGGTTCCTTGATGCGAAAGGAAACCTGCTCACTAACTGAAGAAGAGGTCCCTTCTGAGGGCATGTTCCCCTTATCCTCAATACGGTGCCCTGATTCCACAAGATCCTCATTCTCCTTGACAACAAGAACGCTGCCATTTTTAGAGTGGGACACATCTGTCCTGTCCCTGAGAATCTTGTCCTCGTGCCTATCTAACTGTCTCCGCTTCTCCAGGTCAGCCACCTTGGCCTCAAGGGTACGTACTCGTTCCCTGAGAACCAGGAGCTCCTTGCAGCGAGCACACATCCAGGACTTCTGACCAGAAGGCAGATAGTCATACATGTGACACTCAGTGCAATACACTGGAAAGCCCCCAACCCCCTGCTGGCATTCTGACTTCATTATTCTGTTTTAGGAATAACACACTAAGAGGAAAGAAAACGGCTATGATCCCCCGGCTAAGAGCCACAGGCCAAGAGCCCTTTAGCTCTCGCCCTTCGGCTCACGCCAAAGGCTCGCGCCCCTGCCCAGCAGTTGCCTTTTCAATGCAAAAGGTCACTTCCTGCTAAGCACAGGAGGTGAGCACAAAGGGGGTGTGTGGCTTGTACTCCAGCAACCCCCAGCAGCCTTACAAACACACTCACCCTCAAACACAATCAAGCCCAAACACACTCAGCCTCAAAACTACACTCAAATCAACACAAAACTACACACAAAAAGCCCCAAAGCTAGAGAGGACCACCCTTAGCTTCTCAGCTTAACCCACCACAGCCAAGAAAGGCAAAAAGCCCTTACCTCCTCTAGCAGCTGCAGACCATGTGCTCCTGAGCCCAGGTGACTCTGCTCGTTGTAGATTGTAGCGTAAATTGTCAGAATCGACAATAGATAAAAGACTTTTATATTTAATTATATATATATATGTTTATTGCTTTTCCGGCCGAAGCCATAAGCCATACAAACACCAACAAAATATGAACTGTACACTTGAACATACCCAATTCACACAGGCATAACTCGTCATTATCACTTTAAACTATCTAAGCTCATGAAGATTTTGTTTCTTTATCACCGTGGCTAAAAAGGAAGCCACTATAGCAGAGGTTTGATTGTCAGGAAAGTTATCAGACAATAACACTGAGATTGCCCAAGGAAGGAAGGGAAGCTTTTCTTTTACCATAATAGGAATAATAAATCTCTCTCTTTCCTTACTCCACTTAGGGCAAAATACTATTATATGATCCAAGGTCTCTAACTTTCCTTGTCCACAGTCACAAACTCGTTCAGAATAAGGGAGTCCAGAGAAACGACCAGAAAGCACTTTAGAGGGGAAGGAGTTAAGTCTGGCCAATGTGAAGGCTCTGCGTTGAGCTGGAATCTTTAAAGAATAGCAATAAGATGGAATAGCCTCTGGAGGTGAAAGTCCCAGGGATAAGCCCGAACATGTACGTCTGGCTCTCTGGAGAGTACTGCTGTAATCGAGATCCTTTAGTTTTATTTTTATAACTCTTAGGGCCTCATTTGTCTGTAAAGACGTTATATCAATATCCAGAATTTTTAGTTTCTGGTTAATTAAATTAGTTCGGCTACTCTTATAGGTATCCTGCGAGATCAAATGTGCAAAACCTACTTTCCCTGAATTGTCCTTGTAAATTTCCTTGTTCAAGAACAACTTAAAGGCTGTAATCCATGCTCTCTTCTCAATTGAGGGTTGGGCGAATTCCACCCTAAGTGCAGTACCTGCTACGCATCTCGGGACTATATTTAATATATATTTAATTATGAACTTATATACTGACACTTCCAGGTCCTTCCATAACGGCTCCAAATTGATAAGAGTACTGGGAGGGGCTTTGGAGAGAGTCCCATCCTTTAGTTATCTTTTAATTACAATCTATCATGGAAACCACATATTCAGGCTGCTCTGAAGGCCGCTTTCATCAATGGCAATTAAAAATTCTTTTACTCCAAAGGAGCAAAACATATACCAGCAGCCATTAGGATTTTTAATGCTAAGGTTATCCCACAGATACTTTATGGGTGTGGAGTGTGGATTGAAGGTGTATCCAACAACCTTGACACCCCTCTACACACATTTTTGAGGGAGATAGCAGCAGTCCCGAGATGCGTAGCAGGTACTGCACTTAGGGTGGAATTCGCCCAACCCTTAATTGAGAACAGAGCATGGATTACAGCCTTTAAGTTGTTCTTGAACAAGGAAATTTACAAGGACAATTCAGGGAAAGTAGGTTTTGCACATTTGATCTCGCAGGATACCTATAAGAGTAGCCGAACTAATTTAATTAACCAGAAACTAAAAATTCTGGATATTGATATAACATCTTTACAGACAAATGAGGCCCTCAGAGTTATAAAATTAAAACTAAAGGATCTCAATTACAGCAGTACTCTCCAGGGAGCCAGACGTACATGTTCGGGCTTATCCCTGGGACTTTCACCCCTAGAGGCTATTCCATCTTATTGCTATTCTTTAAAGATTCCAGCTCAACGCAGAGCCTTCACATAGGCTAGACTTAACTCCTTCCCCTCTAAAGTGCTTTCTGGTCGTTTCTCTGGACTCCCTTATTCTGAACGAGTTTGTGACTGTGGACAAGGAAAGTTAGAGACCTTGGATCATATAATAGTTTTTTGCCCTAAGTGGAGTAAGGAAAGAGAGAGATTTATTATTCCTATTATGTTAAAAGAAAAGCTTCCCTTCCTTCCTTGGGCAATCTCAGTGTTATTGTCTGATAACTTTCCTGACAATCAAACCTCTGCTATAGTGGCTTCCTTTTTAGCCATGGTGATAAAGAAACAAGATTTTCATGAGTTTAGATAGTTTAAAGTGATAATGACCAGTTATGTCTATGTGAATTGGGTATGTTCAAGTGTACAGTTCTTATTTTGTTGGTGTTTGTATGGCTTATGGCTTCGGCCGGAAAAGCAATAAACGTATTATTATTATTATTATTATTATACAACTTTAGAAGTCAAAGTTTTTTCAGAGCAGAGACAGCACCATAGGAATATAGTGAATAAAGGTTATTTCCTGGTCATCAAGACTACAAACATTAAGTTGGCTACTCTGTAAATGTCACAAGAAAACAACAAGAATATTTCAGAATACTTTATGAATAAGAATTGTTTCAGGCATTTTTAAAACATTACTACTATCATACAGCCTCTGGTGTAGATCACACCAAATCCTGGGTAAAAAAGGATCAACTGAAAGGCTTCCTATCAATAGAGCTGCTTATGAGTAGGCACACTTTAAGAAGCAAACAAGTATAAACCAAGAAGTCTCTTGTTCAGATCACACCTTAGAAGTAACCTCACTAGGTGATGATGAGACATCCATGATTAGATCTCCTGTATATTTATAATGTTAAAAGTGGCCACGGGAGTGGAAAGAATTAGGTAAAGACTGTAGAAAAGGTTAAGAGGGGCTCCCCCGCCACATGATTTTCCCAGTCTAAATTCTCCCACCAAACAGGTGTTAGCTCCATAGGGGATATCATACAGGTACCAATATCATAATCATATGTTTTTCTTCCAACATCATGTTTCTTCCATCATCATGGAGGGGGCAATCCAATTTGCTCTCCCTATCAACAAAAGTTTTCTTCTTGCAAAAAAATGCAGGAAATCCAGTGACAGATATCCTGCCATCTTGTCTGCTTCAATGGCCAGGAATACCAGTATCCACTTAGCCTTTGGCCTTTCCTACATATTATGTTTTTCTTGCATCTTCTTCCCTGGGTCTGCCATGAGGACTTTCAAATAGATGTCAGATGAATTCTCTGCCCAGAACTCACTTTCCAGGCATGTGGGGCACAATTCAGATCAGTTCCACAGTACTTCAGCAGAGAGGGCCCAGTTCCGCCCCCCCCATACTATTTCTTGGACCTAAAATGGTCCCGAGAAGCTGCTGTTTGCCCCACTGGAGAAACATACATGCAGTCATTAGTACATGAAAAGCTCTGCAATAAAGAGGATCATGGTTATCTTTATTGGGGAAATTTGCATATAACCCAAAAGAGGCAGGCAAAAGAAGTGGCAAGAGAAGACTAGGATTGCAAACATGAAGACATATTTCATTTGATTTAACTTCAGGTTAGGGCAGTCTGATCTTCTGCTGGCAGGTATTTGTGCTGGTCAAGAGGAGGCTTGCTTCTCTGCAGTCTTGCACCTCTAGCCAGATTTTCAGGCCCCTTATCTTTGTACCCACAGGACAGCAGAGCATTGCTATGGCTATACATGTTCCTATTCAATGTTTATGCAAAGCTATATGCAATCCGTTTCCTGATGTAACAAGGGCAGTTTTATGACAATGAAGCCATCTGCCTGCTAACCTGGAGGACCTGCAATATGCTACAATTGTGAGAGTTGTATTTTCAATCTCTGCTTCCTGCTTTCTGTGCACTAGTCCTAGATCCTCAGAAGTCAACAGATACTCAGCTCTTATATTATTATTATCTTCCATACCTCTAATCCAGACGTTTTTCTGAGTCAAAAATATTACTGGAGTGGCCCTAGCAGCTCTAACTCTGGTCCTCAGTTGCTGGAGGTGCGTGGGTGAATAACAATCTCAAGACTTAAAGATATGGGGGAGGGGTGCTTTCTGCATCCTGCATACAACACGGCCTTGGAGACAGCCGTCACTATCCCTCATCACTTTGCCATTAAAAATTTCTTAGCTCCTTCTGGGCATGAGTTGCAAAAGACATATGCACTCCCTCACCAAATGCAAAGAGATGGATTTGCATTTTGGCAAAAACTTGAAGGCAGTTGTATTGTCACCTAGGTCTGCTGTGACTGCTACAGAAAAATAATTGCAAGTATAATTTGCATATGCAGACTACCTCACAGATTTAGTTTATCTATTGCCAAAACTGCTGCCAAGAAACTGGTAGTTCTGTGAAAGAGAATCCTAGAGGAAAAAATAATAGTAACACTTTTCCAATGTAGCCAAGTAGCCGTACAAAGCAAAAGCATCCAATGTGCACCATTATCAGATGAAATATGATTTAATCATATTACCAGCTTTTATCATAATGCCGAATGAGCATTTAATGTATTTTATTTCCCTTGAGTTAAATTACAAAGCATTACAAAGGATTAAACCTATACAAAACAATCTAGATTAAACTCACTCAACAACCAAGATGACAAATTAATGGACAGATGACCCAGTTATAGAAAATGTGGTGGTTTTCATACAATGTTTCAAAAGGGTATAGTTTCAACATTTCAAGACAGTCCTGTGAACATGTCTGCAACATATTAATCAGTAGACTTATTTTGAATATGCCCTATATCTTATACAAAGTTCTGTGATAGAACTTTGAAAAACTGACTTTCTCTTCTGCAAAAAAGTTGTACATTTGGTTTGGTTTTCATTAAAAGGCACTTGGATGCCACCTAGGAAAAAAAACCTTTTTGTGTAATGAGTTTAATAAAGCATGATATTCATAGGTGATCTTCAGAATGAATGGAGAGGACCGCTTAGCTTTAAGTATTTCCATTATCTTGTTCCTTCCTGTCTGCATTCTCTCCTTTTACTTTGTTGACCTCCTTGTTCTCTTTGCTCATATGCTATCAGCCTTCTGTCTAAGCCCAGCATTACCATCTCTCTTTTCCAGGTATGCATTTTCCTTAGCTGCTTTTCTTTGCTCTTCACCTCACATTCATCATACTCAACCATCTTCTCCCATGAGTGCTTAACAGCTCATTTCTTTGTTCCAGCCACCCCACTGATGTGCTTCCTCTCACTCTTATGAGCAAGAGCTCTCCCTTTCAGTCTCTGCAAGGCACCTAGTATGCTTTTAGAGACAGACAATTCTGCCCCCCTCCCCAAGTCTTTCCTCTGACCAACTTTGTATCCCAACTTGCCTGTGCCTGCCCACTCAAAAGCCCTCCCACTGCCTATATCACAACTACCTGCATCGGCTTTCCCCAATGGTGCTGCATCGTGCATGTAGCAGAGTGTCACCACTATGGCCACCATGAGCATTCCACCAACACACCCTTCCCCAGTGCTGTTGGGCAGCACATGCAGTCAGGAGTTGGGTGGGGAAGTATGGGGCCACAGCAGCTGCTCCAGCTCGGGAAATGCTGGTGCCATCCCTGGCTAGACAGACAGACAAGCTATCCTTTCCTCATGGCCACGTTATTTCCTTCAGTGTCCATCATGCAGTAAAAAAATGGTTTTTCCAGAAGCTACAAAGGTTCTCACAGTAGAAACTGCCCATGGAATGTTTAAAATGCATTTGCAATGTGTTGAGTCATTCTGCATTCAGATGTCTCAACAGTAATGCCTGAATGCATCCTGTTTGTTCCTACAGTGCTGGGTGGGTGGAGGGGAGATTTTTTCCCCAAGCAGAACTGTTACCTTCCCATCTCATTTGGCTTTCCTACAGCCCCAGCCCAACATGGCAAAGTGGTTCAGAAAAAATACTGCTGGCAGACTGACAGAGACTCTCTCAAGCACAGATGTCTGGAACATGACAGAAGAATGTAACTTACTTGCAAATATGTGTAGCACAGAATCATAAAAAGCATTAATGACCAGTTGCCATTATCACAGCCCTGGTGATTTCATGGTTTATCTCATCCGCAGCTCTGCTCAGTTGGGAAGGTTTATATCTGTAGAGAGCTAAAAGTATTAACATAAGAAAATGAGTAATGGCCTTTTGCTTTTCTATCCTAAAGCCCACTCTATTAATCACTTAGCTAAGACTCTTATATATTAATCATCTTCTCTTATTACATTAAAACAGCAGATGTAGCATCAAAACCTTGCCTATGTGCAGATTATTAGCAGTCTGGATTAGGCAATTCTTATACTCTCCTATTTCTGATTACATTTCAGTCTCTAGTTCAGCTAAGGGCATCTATCATCCAGCATGTGATTTATCAGAAATCTAACCGCCCACATTTGAATCACAGGCTGCATTTAAATCTGCTTCCAAAAACTGGGGAATCTTGACCGGAGTAGCACCACCAAGCATGTACAGAATTCCTCTCTTCAGATAAAAGAATGTCTTCTTGCCTCTCTGGAAAATGAGCGAGCAATCAATCAATCTTTATTAAAATGGTCTTAGACCAGCATAAAACATAACAGCAGTCATAAATTCAGGAGGTCAAAAGTAAAAAAAATTATTATAGTACATGAGACTTAAAAAAAATACCATGTCAGCATTTCATCAATTTTATTTTTATACCTTTCTTAACTGGTGAATTTTATAGGCTGCCACAAAAAACTTTAGACTGCACTCTGTAACCATTGAGTTTTCATCCATTAATAACATTCTGGTATACACTAATTCCGAACAACCAGAGTACCTTCTAATTACAGGGAAGATAAACTTGTTGCAGATTTCTTGGTAAAAGGGGCAATATAATAAAACATGTTCTATATATTCAACCTCCCCTGTACTACAAGGACATAGTCTGTCTTCTACCCAAACCTTTTTGTAACGCCCCTCTAAAACTGCCGAGGGGAGGGCTTGATTTCTTGCCAATGGAAATGACCTCCTATGCCTGGGTATCTCCAGTCAAAATAAAATACATATCTAGAGCTATCCACAGATAAGAAGGTCAGTGACCTTTTTAAGTCCATCTGCCGCTCAATATCCAGCATCATTTGTTTTAGGATTTGTTTTGCTTGTTCGTATCCCAACTCCAACACAGAATGAAGAGAAAAACCCAAATTCAGTAACTTATTTTTGACTGTCTTTAGCCAGACAGACTCATAGCTATCTTTAAGGATCAAAGGAATTAAATCCCAAGGATTTAAATTTAATTTTAGCCCAAGACTGAATGATGCTAGGCATACCCAAGCCTCTACTTTTACCATGCCAGTTTCTAGATGTAAGTTGGCACTTGGGACATAATGAGGCAATTGGAGGGCAGCGCTCAAAAATTTAGTTCGCACCTGCTCCAAAGGTACATACAACGGTATATGAGGAGGGTGACAACACAGGCTGTGCTAGTGTTTTAGCCTGAAACAGTTTGAGGGCTGCTGAGATATAATGGCCTCCCATGGTATGCAGAAATTTAATTGTATTATGGCCCGATTTTTGTCTGGCATCAGCTACATAATCACAGTGTGCCTTCCTCGAACCAGAGGCTTGTAATGCTACCCCTAGATACTTGAAACTGGCTACCTGTTCTATCCTGTGGCCATTTATATTCCATGCCTGAATTTTGGCTCTCCTCCCAATGCCATAATTTTGGTTTTTTTATAGTTTATTATGAGACGATATCTGCTGCAGTACTGGGCAAAAGCTTCCAATGCCCTTTTCAATCCTATTAGGATCCTTGATAAAATTACTGCATCATCTGCATATAATAGCACCAGGATTTCACAAACCAATAATTTAGGATGGTGGAAATCTGGATCACTTAGATAGCTAACCAATTCATTAATATAAAAAATTAACTCCCTTAGTGATATCTATTAAATCTGAAAGATACGCATTCCTGTTACACCTGACTTTAAGGGTTGTATTATTATATAGAGCACAGAGTAGGTATAAAAGCCTACAATCAACTGAAATCCTCTCTAATTTTTCCCACAATTTGGTCCTAGAAATCAAATCAAAAGCTGCCACCTTCAGATCTATGAAGGCAGCATAGACTGAGCTCGGACTTTTTGTTGAATATTTGTGAGTAAGCATATTATGGAATCTAGTGTGCGGTATCTAAGGACTCCATAAATACTGAATTTCCTAGGATACTCTAGAGGCAGTCACTTAACTAGGGGAGTGAGGCTAGTGCTGGACTCTGGAAAGATAGTTT
This sequence comes from Eublepharis macularius, assembly GCF_028583425.1. NCBI lineage: Eukaryota > Metazoa > Chordata > Lepidosauria > Squamata > Eublepharidae > Eublepharis > Eublepharis macularius. The sequence goes on from NC_072794.1 coordinate 41,673,532, forward strand.
CACTGCATGGTAGCTAGGAAATACCACCAATTGCCTGGGAGTGCTGCCTTGCCAGACCAATATGCCCTGACAATAGGGTTGAGAATCTCTAGGTGGGACCTGGAAATATCCCAGAATTATAAATGATCTCCAGATGACAGAGTTCAGTTGCCATGGAGAAAATGACTGCTTTAGCCACTGGAGCTGATGACATTATACCCTACTGAGGTCCCTCCTTTCCCCAAACCCGCCCTCAACAGGGTCTACTCTCAAAATCTCTAGGAATTTCACATCCCACAGTTGGCAAGCTAAAAGCCAAGAAAGAAAACAAAAGGAAGAAAGTGACCCAGTGTGGTATAATGGTTGCAGAGTTGCAGTAAAACCAGGCAGACCTGGGTTCAGATCCCCTCTCTTGCCATAAAGCTCATTGGGTGGCCTTGGACCTGTCACGCTCTTTTAGCCTAACGTACTTCCCAGGGGTTTATAGGAGTATAAAAGGTAGAGAAGAGAATCACATCCACTCTTCAGAGCTCCTTGGAGGAAAAGTGCAACAATAATGAAACAGAGAAGCAGTTCAAGCGGCTGGGAAATTGATGGGAGAAGTTCCTGTAGAGACTGCCCATGCGCCCGCAAGAATTTATGCTGTTTTACTGGGAGGAGTGCAATTCTTTTCGCATTTCAAATTCTAAACCACCTTGAATGTCTTGGCAGAAAGGTATTACATGAATGCATTAAACAGCAATGAATGGGACCACTCTCCATCAGTGCTCAGTCTCACCATCAAACAATCCTATCAGCATCAGCCACTCCCACTGCCCTTGTATCAAGGGGCAGACCTTGTGGCAGTGCAATGTGTATGTCTTTGCACCTCACTGTGAGCTTTTCATGGTGTGTGCATGCATTCTAAGATTTTTTTAAAACTTCAGCTGGATTTTTCCCTTTTTGCTTTACCCTCCAGTTCAGATAACTAGTCCAAAGAATAAAATGTTGCTCACTGTAGTAACAGTGTAGTAATTTAGAGAGATTCTCTTATAGTGAACTTGCCCTAAGGCAGGGATCCCTAACGTGGTGCCTGTGAGCACCACTGTTCCCACCTACATCTTTTCTGGTGCCTTCCAAGTGTTTTTAGAAAATGGGTTAGGCCAGATGGGGCTTTTGCCCAGCAGGGCTTCTCATAGGTCACTGGTGATTTGATTGGCTGTGTAGATTTTTAAAAACATTGCTTTGGCAAAAACTGCCACCACAGCACAAGAATCTTCACTGTATGACTGAAGGTAACTTGTGGCAGCCATTTTGTGGCTGGCTCCACCTCCTGCAACAGCCATTTTGTGGCAGCCATTTTGTAACTGTGCTCACCACACTGTAGCAGAACTCCAAATGTGCCTGCAGGTTGAAAAAGCTTGGGGACCTCTGCTCTAAAAGCACATGACCCAGTTTGTTCTGGAATCAGTGACTCCTGTACAAGTTCTTTAAGTGATCTTAATATTCAGCTTGTTTTAACCCATCTTTCATCCTGGTAGTCTTTATCAATGAACCCAGAAATATTAGGCCAAAAAAAATTCTGATTAAATAGCAATCCCAGTTAGTTCACATGACAAGTTCCTTTGGCTTAACAAAGTCTATATTAATTATGTCTTTTTCACTGTGTCCCACTTCTGACATTACTTTGTTGGCCTTGTTGCTATTAGGTAGCCAAACCAAAACATGGACATGTCTCTCTATGTATACCTAAGTTTATTTCTGCAAAAAAGGCAAATGTTCCCGAAGTTATCAGACTCAGACCCAAACATGCACCAAGATAGCTGTGGTAGTCACATGGGATGGCTTCCTAGCAGTGACCCTACTGTTGGAATAATATCAGACCTTGAATCAGGTTTCATAACAGAACTAGAATGAGGAAAGAGAAGTCAAGTCATGCAATCATATGCTCTAAAAAATACAGAATAATCTCTTTTTTCTATTATAAAAAGTGTTACAGTTTGCTATTTGTAACTTTGCTTCTAAATACATTATGGTGAAAAGGAGGAGTGTAGACTTTTAAAAATGTATTGCAATAGTTGGAAGGCCATTCCAGCAAAGCAAGGCTATACCTTTGGCTTTTCTGCACACTTGATTTATTCCTGATTTTCTCTCCCAATGTTAGAATTGATTTGGGTATGGTTCTTCAGCCATACCCTCCCTTTGCATTTTTACCATTGTAGAGCTATTTTGTTCTGTACATGCCTTAAATAATCATGATTTTCAAGTGGAGGTGCTGTTGTCACTGGTGCAATCTGTGATGTTACAGCACTCTATTTAATTTTTTGTGCATGCTTATATCATTAGATCAATATAACAGCTGGATTTTTAAAAATGATTGAAAATGAACACAAGGGGAATTATTTGCATGGAGAAGCCTAAAAGGGGAGCAGTTCCACCACCCAATCTAAGTTGCCCCCATCCAAATTGGAGAACTCTACCTTGGTGGACAAAGAGCCAAGAGGTGGAGGTTGGCATCGGCGGGGCAAACCAATTTCTGTTGGGCTGGAACCCAGAACAGCAACAGCCTTTTCTGGAATCAGAAATGCTCCCCCGCCCCTGAGCCACCAGGGCTTTTGTGATTTTTGAAAAAAATTGTCAATTTAATACTGACAGATCAACCTTTGCATCACTGAAATGCTGCCGGCAGCCGCTCACCCAGTAGGGCTTGTGGAGGCACAAAGACACTGCCAGTTCACTTGCACCCAATAACCAAAGCTGTCTGGACAAGGGGAGCCCCTGCAGTTGCCCTCAACTTTGTGCTCGGAGAGCGGCTTTGAGAGCGAACCTAAGCAGGTGCGCTTAAAAATAAGTGCCATTTCATTCAATAGTGCTAATTCCCAAGAAACTGTTCTTGGGTGGAAATGGTCAAGCAGGTTTGGCATCCCACTAGTTATTTAAGTAGGGCCCAGAAGCAGGCCACAGATATTCTAGCTGATCTTGCTCAGAGCACTTGGAAGCAGAGGTCAGTAGAGAAAATGAGGATCCTAGTGCTGCAACCCACTTCCCTCTCCTGACTGACCCTCTAGCAGTAGCAGCAGTTGCAATGGATGGGCAAGAAGTGGACCAGGGGCATTAGGACCCATTGGTCTCTCAAAGTAAATGTTATCTAGTGTAACTCGCAGTGACCCCCCCCCCTCACTGGCTACCTGATCTTTTTAATCTGATACCAGCAATTGAACTTGGGACCTTCTGTAGGCAAAGGAGCTGCTCCACCACTGAGCCATAGCCCCATTTCCAGTTTTGTAGTATTTCTTCTCGGATTCCAGAAAATATAGAACCAAGATGGTGTGGGGGGGGGGGAGGGATAATGATTCATAGGTCTACGTTTATTATTCTCATGACCAAAGTCCTATAACAGAGAATACAACTAGAGAGAGCTTAGTAGATGAGGATTCAATATCCAATCTGGTGCGGTCATTATAAGAATAATATGCCCTAATTAGTTTTCCATAACTATGCCCTCTTGAACTTTTGGAAGTCCCTCTTGGAACTTTTGGTTCCGTGCAAGCAGAACCAGGTTCATGATCTGACTCATTTTTTTTAGTAAAACGGGTGATACTGAATAAGACTGTGCTGAAAGGATTGTGAATGTGTAGGTGATGCACACCACCAATATTTGATGGCGAGTCCAAACATTGTCAAATTTGGTGTGAAGATGTCAAGAAATGACATGAGCTTAATCTTGTTCACCATGCTTCTTTCTCATGCCCAAATAAGAATCCACATCTCTCTCACAGGGGTGAGATGCGCAAGTTGTCTCCTCATTGGGAGAAAACATTTTGCACCACAGAAGAAATGCAGTTTCCAGTTCATATTGTTAGGGAATTTCTATGACCCCTATTCTAAAAGACCTATGTATGAGCATTTATTGGAGTTGACCTGTCGCACAGAAGGCAAAAGTATTTTCTTGTCAGAAAATTCCTTCCAACACTGTGGTTAAGTAAGGTTAGAAAGCCCTATTTCAAGGACAGTATTTCTCTTGCTTTGGCTTTGTACTCAAGAATTTACCTTGGATAAGCAGCACCTCTCAGGAAGACAACCAACATTCCTTTGTGGCACCAGACATGGAGCATGTTTATATTACAGAGAGAGTTTACTATCTTGTCAATCAGGCCTGTTTTGTACCATGTCTCCTGAAGAATTTGATTCTGAAGAATTGTTTGTATCTAGTTTTGTGTAACAATTTTATCTCTTTTCTGTAAACAATTAACTTTGGAAAGTATATAAGATTCTCTGCTACGGCTGATTTTTATGCATATGTCAGAACATGGCATAGCATCTGGGTTTTATTGTAAATAAAGCTCATTAATTCTTTACGGATCACTGTTTGGTGTCTTAGTTAACTGTGGGTGATGGCTGTTGGGAAATATAATCTGAATGCAGAGTACCTTTAAGAAACTTTTCCTTAACACATATATCACAAAGCATAAAGAAGAGAAAGCACAACTGCTCGTGCTTCTGCCTTCTGTACTGCCTGCTTTGACTTGGGAGTCTCCCGAATTCACTTCTAGAGGACCAAATCTCTATTCTAGTGTATTGACAGAGTTGGCACATTTAGCCCAACCAGGTAAAAGATTTTTTAATAAATCAGTTAATTGGGAGGATGAGATTATCTGACTACTGGAGAATAGCTAATGTTGTACCAGGTGATTAAAGATCTGTTAACTTACATCCAGTGTCATGGAAATATAAAAAGGTAGAATAATTAAAGACAGATAAAAACTGCAAATAGGGCAGAAGGCAGTAAGAGCTCTAAAAAAGGATGCGATCCTTAACTTGATCTTATACTCTTTTTGTGAAAATAATTGTAACATGACAATAGAAATACAGTAAATTTGTATTTTAGTAAAAATGCAGTGCATTTCTTCCAAGTATGCAATTATGATTTCAGCATTCTCCACTGAACAAGTGGTAAGGGGCTGTTTGAAGGGCAGAACACCACTGGTGCAATCCTATGTAGAGCTAAGGCTGTTTAAATCCTATTGACTTTAGAAGGAATTAAACAGCCTAACTGTATGGATTATAGCTAGAGCATTTTGCTGAAAGGCAGACTTTCAAATGGGAGAGAAATAACCACTGCAGTTCCCCAAAGATCAGCCATGGGCCCATTTCATTCAATATTTAATTCATTACCAGGGGGAAGGAAATAAAAGTATACTGATAAGATTTGTTGGTGGTACTAAGGAAGTAAAGGCAAGACAAAAATGACTCCAAGAACTAAAATAACAGAAATAGAATTAAATTTAACAGCTAAAGTTAAGATGGAGGCAAAAATTGTTACCATAGTCTGGAAATGTCGGGAAAGAGATTTGAAGACACTGGTTGATTTTCAATGACTTATCAGTGTGCATCTGCCATGATTCCACAAGAGTGGAGAAAAAGCCACAGAATGTGCTCTTGAAGAACAATTCAGCTTTAAAAGCTACTTTCTAGCCCTTGTGAAAATACATTTGAAAGTATGTGAGCAATAGGCCAGAAGAACCACTCGAGAGGATTCTCAGTGACCAGAGGTTGCAGCTTCAGAACCCAGCATCTCTCCTTCCTCTTCACCACGATTAGCAGGTGCAGAATAAATTATGCAGTTATGTTGCAGTGTCTCTCTGATTCGGCATAGTTTAATTTTCATGATTTATACAGGCCAGCAATTTGGGTTTGCCTTGGAGTAGATTATATATCTATATCTATATATATCTCTATATCTATCTATATCTATCTATCTATCTATCTATAGATATATAGATAGATAGATATATAGATATAGCACAGAATGAACACAACCTTGACTTTGTGCTGTGGATATGGTACAGCTGCAGAAAGTGCCAGTGGTATTCTGGGATGCCACTGTGTGTGTAGAAGAGCAGGAATTAAAAATGGTTGGTACCTTATACAGGGAGCTGATGAAACTACATGCTGAGTTCTACATCCACATTTATTTAACTTTTCAAAAGGATAAGTGCAGAATGGAGGATTTGCAGAGAAGAGTTAGGATGGCTTACATAAATGGGTACTTACGAGGAAAGAGTAAAATAGCCTAGTTCTTCAGCATTGATGCACACATTAGGAAATAATGGCTGCACTCACCATTTGTCCTTCTGCTACCTAATAGCTAGTTGTGACAAAAGCACCTTAGAGACCAACATTTTCTAAGGGATGAGCTTTCATGAGTCACTTTAACAAATACAAGAAAGAATGAGCCCTTTATATGCAGGTGCTACCAAGAAGGGCCAGTTGGAGTCAGGATGCTTAATTAGAGCATGAAGATATGAAGAGAGGTGTGGGAAGTACAGAAAATTAGCATCTGTAATGTAAGAATCCTATATCCCTATTGTTATTACATCCCCTGGTCCCAGAGTCCATGTCCATGTTAGGTAAAATTGTTCTGGTTGTTCTTCTAGACTGTCCTGGGAATCTCAAGGATGCTATGAGATCCATATGGAACTGAAGGTGAAAGAAAAGCCTTCTTGCTGGTTCTGTCATATTCAGTTGCATTGTGTCCAAGGAAGATGAGAAGCCTGAGACCACAGCCATGGTCCATGGAATAACTGGAAACTACCAAAGAGCATGGCATGGCATTCATTTTCACAAAGCTTGTGCAAGTTACTGCTCAGCAGATTTATGATCCATGTGTGACTTTTCAGTACTGCCTCCAGTTAGAGCAAGCACCACGGCTTGAAAACATTTTCAGCTACTGTTTTCAAAGTTCATTCATTCACTACCCCTTTGACAAACACTAACACAGACAAACACATATTCACAACCCAGAAACAAATTTCCATGTGTAATGCTTGCATCTTTGTCTAAAGCCTTCCTGCCTTCTTGAACAGCTGCACAGCGAAAGAAGAGCATAATAACAACATTTATTTATATACTGCCCTTCGGGACAACTTAATGTCCACTCATAGCAGTTTACAAAGTGTATTATTATTATCCTCACAACAATCACCCTGTGAGGTGGGTGGGGATGAGAGAGCCCCTAGAGGCTGTGACTGACCCAAGGTCACCCAGCAGGCTTCAAGCAGAGGAGTGGGGAATCAAACCCGGTTCTCCAGATGAGAGTCCTGTTGTTTTTAACCACTATGCTGGAATTTACTACACCGGAATCTTCCTTAAAAACAAACAAAAGTCTTCAAAGGTAGCAGCCAAGTTCAGAATTTCTCCCTACTCCAAGCTTGTTAGCACCCAAGAATTCACCCCCACCCTTGTTCCCTTGGACTATATCCCAAACCTACTCACATAATGCTCCAAAAGGTCAGCTGACAGGGTCATGTGAGGTTCCCCTATATTAACCAACCATCAAGCAGATATTTCTATAAGTCAACTAGCTGCATGACTGTACCATACCATAAAAGGAAGTCCTCTGCATCTATTGCTTTATCTCTCTCCTGTACATTTTTATCCACCCTTCCTTCAAGTCAGATCCATGATTCTCCTTTCCCTTTTTATCCACACAAGAACACTGTGTTTGTGAGAGAGTCACTGGCCTCAGGACACCCAATACAATTCATGGCACAGCAGGGACTTTAACCTGGAGTCTGACACTCTAACCATGACACTAGCCCACAGTAAATATGTCAGCTGTTGAAACTGAACATTCTGAATCCAAAGGCAGAGACTGGAGGCTCAGCTCAGTGCAAATGCCACTTGTTCAGTTCTGGCGTACAGCTTAGCACAGGGCCTGCCCCCCTTGCTTTTTTGGGCCAGAAGGCAAGAAAACCATGTGACATTCTTGCCCACTTCTCTCACTCCCCACTCAGGCAAATAACTCTGGAACAAACAATGGGGCACGATGAGAAACAGCCTTGCTCAGAGGCTGGGACAGGAGTGGTTCTTGGGTGAGGGGGCTCCACCATCTCACCAGAAGCTCCCTGCAGTTCCCAACTCCCCATTAAATGGGATTTGGAGCTTTTCTCTAGATAGTTTGCTGCCATCTCCTGATTCTTACCCCCACCCCTTTCCTTTGGCTGCTGCCAGGAGGTACAGCAACCTAGGGGTAAGTTTTCACAGCATGAGCATGTGCTCAGGTTATGGGCAGAATCAAGGTGATGCCTTAATGAAATCAACTTCATTACTATAATATACAACTCTAAAGTAAATACCAGTCCAGCACTGGGATGCAGACTAAAAAGAAAAAGAACAAAGTTTGCTAATCTATTTGAGACACATAAAGCCTAAGCACCTGCTCTCCCCCTCCTTGCTGTCCACTGGGTATAGAGCAGGGGTTACTGGAGATGGGGGAGGGGCAGACATAGCTGTGAATTTCCTGCATTATGCAGGAGCTTGTACTAGATGACCCTTGGGACTCCTTCCAGTTCTATGTTTCTCCTAGCCAGGAGTTGCAGATGGGCATATGCTTAGAGTGGATGGGGTCATCCTCTAGGTCTCCCATACAGTCACACACATACACATGAACAGAAGGGATAGCTCCTTTTCAGGACCTTCCCATGTGTGTCAAAACATGCCTTAACAAATCTGGGCCTTCGGTTCTGGAGTCCAAAAACCTGCCATGCTCAGCTTGGGCAACAGAATATCAGAGATGCCACGTTTTCACTCGTAGCTGTAAAATCAAACCAATCTGTTTTGATAAGGCTATTCCCAGTCTGGATGTCTTCTCAGAGCTGGTCAATCATCATAACTGCCATGCCTCATCTGTCCTCATTTACCACAAACCAACCAAGCCATTCTTTGTGGCCAGTTGACCACCATATCTACTACGGTTAATGAAATAATCCCTTGATGTCCGCACTAGCTAACATCCAGTGAACATAAATCCCAGGTACATAAGCACTTCATCATACAGCAACTCTAAGCTGCTAGCAAACCACTCACGGGAAGCAGCTGCCGCAAGCAAAACCAGACTGCTTGCACAGCACTAGAAAATCAGGGGTAGGATGCATTATACAGCGGTGTATACAACCAGCCACTTCACACCAGTAACTGTTCAAGGTAGCCGACTCTCAAAAGTTCATACCCTGGAAATCTAGTTGGCCTCTAAAGTGCTATTGGTCCCAAATCTTGCTTTTCACACCAATAGGTCACTACAAGTTGGGAGCCACCATCACTATCAGAGCAGCCACCATGAGCTCGTGTGCCAAGTCATACAAGGAAAATCCTTATTTAACCCCCATACCAAAGACCCTTCCTAGTTTCCAGATTCACAATGAAATAGCTGCAAAGCTCTGCCATGGCTCCCTACCACAGGAAGAGCTGAAGGCTTTATGAAGCCTTTCCCAAACAAATCAAGTATTGATTTACTTGTGTTCAGGAAGAGAAGCGAAAGCCAGGAATTGTCAGATGTTCCCACCCGGCGGCCTCTCTTGCCAAGCATTTACAACTAAGCAGATGTGATCGCGTCGAGATGCAGCTCCACTCGAACGTTATCCTCTTCTCTCACGTTCTGACTTCAGTTGATCACATTACACCACCAGCAGGAGTCCATCTGTTCTAATTGTGATCATTATGCTCCACCAATCCTGGATATACACCACCTTTGCTTACACTCTGTTCTGTCCACAGATATATGTATCCTGTGAATGAATCATCTCAGCCTGCTATCATACTGAATATTGCTTTGCATCTTCCCAGTCTGTAACAAATGCCAGCCTCACAAAGGAGGAGTTCTCATTTGTTCCTCTTTGTGTTTGCTGTGACATTGTTTTCTTCCTGACCATTTTTAGAACTTTTAAGATCATCAATAAGAAAAAATCCTTGAAAAGTGGGATACAAGCAGTTTGTTTTCCATCGATATAATGGTTAGAATGGCAGACCTGGGTTCAAATCTCCACTCTGCCATGAAACTCACTTGGTAACTTTGAGCTCGTCACTCTCATTCAGCCTGATCTATGTCACAAGCTTGTCATGAGGATAAAATGTGGGAGGAAGCCTGGTACACAGCCCTGAACTCCTTGAAGGAAGTATGGGATAAAAGTCAAATTAACGAAAGAACATTTCCTTTAGTTCCATCACCAAATTCTACACCCAAATATAGCTGAACTCAGCATCATGTACATTTTTTTAAAGGTGAGAATGTGTTTTGTTTGCTGTTGTCTGTTTTTATCCTAGACAAAGAGAAGAGAGTCAGACAAAGAAGCCCACTCTCCATCATTGAAAATCCTCTGACATTTACAGGCTGTTGGGTAGAGGAAGAAAAGGAGCCACCCAGCTGGCAGAAACAGGGCCCAATCCTGCTTTTGCTCTGTCCTGTGAGAAAGAAGGCAGGGGGGTTGGTGGCGGCCACTGCCCAACAAAGCCAACATAACTGCAAACAGTCAGGTTTAGTACTTACAGCAGCTACCAATGTATAAGGGCTACCTTTTTAATAACACAGTCTCCTGCCTCCTCTTTCTCCCAGCCCAAATCTGTGAATAAACCTTTTTACAACAACTTAAGATTTCTCTGACAGAAAGCATAATAGGATACACCTATCACAGGAACCTGTGGGTTAGGATACAAAGGAAAGAAGGAAAAGAGGTACATAAGGGCTAGATGTGTTTAGATGCAAATTGTATCACTGTGTGAAAGCCTGCTCCCCTCTCCCTTAAGAACTCCCTTTGTGTGTTTGTATAAATCTTGGAACTTTGATTTTAGCCCATTACTATTAACAAGATGTATCTGACTCCAGGCAGCACACCTTACTCCTTAATGCAATGAAAATACCTTTAAAGAGGTTCTTCTGCTGCTACAACAAATTCTTAGGATCTCCCCTGGGATTATCTGCAGTCTGATTAGGTTTTCAAACTACTCCTATTCCTTAACCTCCATTCTAGTAGAGGGGAGGGAATCAAATGGGTACCAGTATTTCCAGCTTTTTTGTGTTTGTGGTGGAAAAGACTTTAATTCTATAACCTTCACAGTCAGAGAATTCTGAGCACAGCAGCCTGATTTTTATTCTCAAAAGTGCTTTCTCTTGCTGCTACAGAACGCAATGTAGTGCCTGGGTTACAAACGAAGATGCAAACTGCCTGGAGAAAAATATGTCCTGTCCCTTTAATAGGGGCTTAATGATGTTATTTACCAGGTATTGCTATTTACATCATGCCATGAAAAGCTTCTGGCTGTCCATATCTCCACATTAAGCCTCTACTGAAGGAGCAAGTTATTTTTTTCCAGGCCTGTTGGCAACTCTAACCACTAGGCAAGCCCAGTATCCTTTATAGGGTCAGAAATATCACCTGGCCTGCTTTGGGCTATTAACGTAAGAAGACTTTGTAGTTTTTTCCCACTTGGCCAGAACAGCCCCAAGGAGCTACTATTTGCCCCACTAGAGAAATCTATGTCTAACCATCAGTACATGCAAGCTTACTCAACAGGGCACAAAACATTTCCTGAAAAAAATTCAGATCTGAAAATAGAGAAGGGGTCCAGTTGCAAACTTTTAAACTGTTCTTGTGAGCTGTCCCTTTAATAGAAGTATGATCTGAAGCAAATTTTACATTATTTATAGTGCAGCGACCCTTTCTCACTGAGACTCAGTGCAGATCACAGTGTGGGTCAAAACAGTCAAAGGCTGGAACATTCAATAAACAATAGGATATGGTAAGAACTGCAGAAAAAACAAGCAGAAATCTGATAAACAGCTGACAATAATGCTGAAACAGCCAATAAAGGTTTAGATTTAGGAGTCAAAAGATGTTGAGATACCTTAAACTATTGGGATGACTATGAACCAGCTGATGAAATGTTTCTTTGCTGTTATCACTGTGGCTTCACAGGTCTTCCAATGGGCTCTATAACACGCTTTATCAGATTTGGTATGAAATACCATGATATGTACCTCTATGCCATAAAAAGCTTCAACTGCCTGCTTCCACAACTCAAGCCTCTATTAAAGGGACAGCTGGCCAACTGGGTGGGTGGGGAGTGGCTTAACCCCCTTCTCCCACAATATCAATCCAATCAGGCCCCCATGCACCTAGGAATATATTCTGATCACAGACCTCACAAGGCAGGACTGATTGTGGACAAGGATAATGGATAGTTAGGCTCTGGACGGTGGTGCATAGCCTAAATCTTCTGCTTATTTAAACACGATCTCTTTTTGGCACAAAGGAGATCCCCTCCCAAACAGTTCACAAATATAAACTTTTCATCTAAACAATTACATGCAATATTCAATAAAAATAAAAAATCACTACCCAAAATGATGACTTTGCAGTCAGGCAGGGGAAAAATATAAAGCAGCCAGTCTTAAAATTAATGCAAGAGCTTGGACAAAGTATATTTTTGATGCCCACCTAAAGGTGGCCAATCATATCTTATGGTGGAATCATTCCATAATCATAATGCTGCCATCAAAAAGGCCCTGTTGTATGTTACCACCCACTAAAACTGAAACAGTGGCAGTACACAAAACAGTGTTTCACCAGATAATATCAGTGTCTCAGTAAATTCAAACTGGAGAATGCCGCCCTTGACATTCCCACAGGTCATCACTTCAAGACCTACAGGGAAAGGCAAAATGTAATACCCAGGGAAAGAGGACTGAACATAAATGTAACTAGAGTTTAATATGAAGTTTAAGCAAACAGAATCATTAAAAATATTTCACATAGTCTGCTGCTTTCATATTACTTCAGGGTGAATCTTACTAATGTTTGTGAACTCATCTACTGCTGGAAATGTCTGCATCACTGGAGGGTTTGGGATTCTACTGATGCATGATGGGCACTTCCTAGCAGGGGCATAGATTTTCCAATTTCCTGGGGGAGTGGGGGTTGGGGCTGGGCCAGAGGCATTGTTGTGCCAGGACCCTGTGACATCACAGGGAGAAGCCAATGACATCACATGGAGGGGCTTCCATTACCACCATCTATGGAGGCAGGGCCATGGGGGATTTAGGGAGGGGCTCCCCACAAATTTAGGGGGACCCAGGCACCCATGGGGACCCCCTATCAACATCCCTAGGCTCGACCAAACCTAGGAAAAGGTGGGAGTTGGCTGGTGGTTATACTAGTATCTCAGCGATTTTCTGCTGTGTCCTGTTTTTGAAATTCACTTTTAGGATAGTCACTTTAAGATCTACAAATATACATACCATGTGTATAGGACAAACTAATAGTCACAAATTTGACACTAAGAAAGGCAACACAGAAAAGCCTGTAGGGGAACTTTTTTTTTTTGTTTTCCTGGACATTCATTTACAGGAGTCTTGATTCTGCCTTATTCATGAGGATGACTTAGTACTGAAATTTACTAAATTATGGCATCACAGATACCTTCATTTGGTAAATGCATGGTTGAAGTCTGAACCAAGGCAGAATACAAAACAGTTGCTGTGTGCTTGATTTCTAAGCAATGTACAGAGTTCAGAGTAGCAGCAATCTCCTTCTTCTCATTTCAAACTCATATCCTGTAAGTGAGTACATTTTGAGGCAATTCAAAACAATGCTAGTCATGACCCCAAAGAAAACTCAGTTATACTATCAAGGATTGTATATACCTTGCTTTCTTAGCACACTGCTTAAAAACTCAACCTTAAAAACACAGACATTCAGAACACATTATTAACAAAATCCCATAATTAAGTTTATGGGAAATGACTGCATTCCTGTGCGTAGTTAATTTCTGCTCTTTAGGTTCAACTTGCAATACACATTTGCCTTCAACAAATCTTCAGACAGCTGAAATACAACTTTTAACTTTTAATTAACAACGCCAACTGTTTATTCACATTTTTAAAATGACAATAAAATCAAATATTCTCCTAATCCTCTATTACCTCTTCTTCTGCTGCCAAAAGCATCCTCTCCTGCACTTCCTCAAAAGCAGAAGCCAGATGCCCCTGAGGTATAGCAAAACATTGCTGTAGTTTTGAAAGTGCTACACAACTGTTTTTTTTCCATTTCTTCTCTAGGCATTAGCTAGTTGGTCACCACTCTGAAACTGTACCACACCATTTTAGGTACCAGAAAAATACAGAGCATGAACTTGTACAGAGTGCACATTCCTTGCCAATGTTCTCTCCAAGCTGCACACAGGACAAAAGGAAATTTTTAAAAGGCCTCTGATCTGCACACACACACCCATCTTGTTCATGCATATGGGGTTTGTCATTGTTTCAGAGAGACAGCACTCAATTTTAGGAATTGTCCTTTTCTGCAATAGATACATCTCCATTTAAAAATGGAATGGAAATTTAAAGAGGAGATTAGGAGTGGCTGAAGCAGCCCCCCCCCCCACTACCATGAAAAAAACCTAACTGTTCTCCCACACCCAGCCCCTCCCCAAAAACAACAAGCAAGCAAACAAACAAAGCTATTTCAACAAGGAAACATAGGGCCTACCCTTTCCCAGTGTTCCATTTCCAAAATACAATGTAATGATAACGTAACTGAAAAGTAAAACAAAATAGAGACTCACTTTTTCCCTATTAAAAGGAACAGAAAGTGTTCCTTAACAGAGTAGCACTGGTTGCAGAGAAAACGTGATGATGGGTGGTTGGAGTGTGCTGGCTGGTGTGAGTGTGAAAGAGAAAACAACAACTTAGACTTGCCTTAGATTTAGAAAAGAAACTCCATACTTTGATAGGAAAGTGGATAGATTCTATTCCTGAAGAGGAAGTCCCGAGATTAGCAATCTACACATCAAAGGATAGTTCAGGGCAGTAAAGGAGTAAACAGTAAACAGATGCTCTGACCTATCTTTCCAAATCTCTGGTTTCTCCCCCTCTGAAACCTGAGGGGGGACAGGGTTAGAAGTGGAGTCTTCTAACATTCTCAAATGTAAATTGTAGCCAAGCAATTATATTGCAATTATGTCCAACAGAGGCCTTGCAATCTGACTGTTGCTACATTGAAAATGGGTGGAGCCAGCCAAGGTTAAGGACTAAGCTAATTAATGTGGGTCATAGCCGTAGGTATTTTAAGGCAGTGTATAAATTCTTTTTTTATATAAAATTTATTTTTAGAAATATAAGCAGAACAGAAAAAAGAAAAAAACAATAGCACAATTAAAATTACATCAAAAGAAAAAGAAAAAACAATAGCACAATTAAAATTACATCAAAAGAAAAAGAAAAGAGTAAAAGAAAAGAGTAATATAATAAACAATATAAATAACTCAGGTTTTTTATATCCAGCACATATCAATCCTTGAATGTGTTTGGTGTCTGTCAGAAAAGAAAGTATAGTCTCCAGTATTCAGATTTTTGATCCTCCAAGCATCTTCCAGCTGTAACATTTTCATATAATTAAACACATTTTGGGAAAGTCTGCCTTCTTTGGTTTTTTTCAACCTATCTTTTTTTTAGATCCATTACCTCATTCATATCTCCAATGATCATGATCTTCTTGAAAATTGAAAATGGATCGGAAAACATTTTCATAAAAAATTTCTCTTGCATTGTTTGGCACATATATTGTTGCTAGTGTATAAATCTTACCTTCCAGAAGACTGATTTTCAAAATTATATCTTCTGTCTGAGTCTCTTAATTCTTCTGTAACATTTATTTGTAAATTGTTTATATAAACCGCAAATTTTTTTAATTATAAATTCTTAATAAATGCACAAATACATACAAGCAAAGAACAGGAACAAAGCCTCAAAGAATCATGGAAATTGTAATATGATCATATGATAAAACAGGAAGGGTGGAGGCATCGTCTGCCATTGTAACGGAGTCCCTCATGTGAGTTTGTCACTGCTTGCCCCCCTACACAGCCAAATCCGAGGGGCCTTGAACTCCTCAACCCTCATGCAGTTCACTGGTTGCCCAGGGGGGGCTCAGCCCCCCTGGCCAAATCCAGGGGGGCTTGAGCCCCTCAGCCCCCCCCCCCGTAGTTTACACCTATGCTTTCAAGATGCAGTGTTCCAGACTAAGATGTAAACTATCACCAGAGAAATGTAATACACACCAATCTAGCCATCTTTGGAATTTATCATGTGCAAATATGAGCCTGTATTTATATGGATGCACATGTATTTCAGATGAGTAATTAACAAACACTTTGCGCTTATTTCTTAGGACATTCAGTATAAAATAAACAGGTTTTCTACAACTATAAAGAGCAGGATCTGAGCAGTATTTGACACACATGCGCACACACTTTGGGGGAACAGAAAACAACTATTCAAAGATTGAAAAGTTTGCAAACTTGATGTGAAGCTGTTTAAGAATCAATTTACAAAAAGGAAACCTAGCTGACCTTATATGAAGTCAGCATGAGTACAGTATGTTATCTAAATTTGCTTAAGAGGAATTAACTGTGGGGAAAGTGCATCCCATTGTAATCTTATGCAGAGCTGTTCTCATTGATTGATTTTAGGAGCAACTCAATATCAGATTGTACTGTTAGAGAGCAATCCTAAACAGGTCTTTTCAGACTCCTACTCAATTCTATTCATTGGGGCATACACACTAGCAAGTATTCTTGGGATGGCACTGTTACAGCAATGCACCAATTCCACAACACAAAGCTAAAATATGCATAGACTCTAAATCCCTACTGATTCTCCTAGACCTCTAAGCAATGTTCAATACCATTGAACATGCCAACTTTCTGATAATAGTATTGTCCAGCTTGCCAGTTAAGAACTGCCTTACACCCTCTCTGTGCCCCTGCCTTCAGAGGTGAGGTAAGAAGTAACCAAAAATTGAGCTTTTTCAGTAGTGGCACTGTGTCTGAAATGTGTGTCCCCTTGAGGCTCACCCAGCTCCTGAGTTGCTCTCTTTCAGGTATCAGGCCAAAACATTTCTGTTCACCTTGGGTTTTAGTTAAGATTTTGATCCCTTAACACCATTTTATAGTGCACTTTTAATCTGCAAACTGTTATTTTAAACTGTCCAATGATGTCTGCCTTCATGCTGTGGCTGCATTTTTTTATTCTGGATTTTAATTAATAATTTTTAATGTGCTACGTGGTCAGAGGTGACTTGATGGCACATAACACACACATTTTTTTATTATGTTTTATTCTGTAAGCTGCCTCAGCGTAGGTTTCCTGCAGAAGCGACAGAAATTTTTCAAAATAAATAATTTCTGATGTGCCTCTTGAGGCTAAACCAGTTGCTTTTTCCTCCATTTTTAGTATGTATGGTACACCTCAACATATTTTCTCTGCTGTATTTGTTTTCTTCTAAAAGCTCAGTGAACTGTCTGTATTTGCAAGCATCAGTAATCCACAGTCCCTCCCACCCCTAGATCCATTCACGGGCACAAGAATTAACTAGCAAAACATGAATATGCATTCTCTCTCTTCCCATAAAACTCTGTTTTATTTATTTTATGTATATTATAAGCCACCTTGAGTTCTAAGGCAGAAAGGTGGTTAATATATTAAATAAACAGATATGCCAAGGAATCTCTTATTTTGCTGTAAGATTCAAATGCCATAGCAAAACTAGAATTGAGCAATAGTCCATGATGAATCAATATTTACTAACCTGAAAGTGGTGTTTTGTTTTTACACTGTCAGATCTAATAGCCCAATGGGGTAATTATTCTGGAATAAGATACAGTAATTTATGCAACAGATACCTCTATCCCATAGGCTTTTCTTTCATTAGAAAACGTCTAAATAAATAAAAACAATGGCCAAATATAAGTTGGTTAATGGGCAAAAAGGGTTATTTCCTCAATGGCAAATACTGACCTGAGTGTTGGAAGAAACGAGTTCCCTACAACAGAAATGCAGATGAAAAAGGCTTTCATTTCGCCTCAATAAAAAAATATTTTAGATTGTTGCTGGGGAAACGTTATCATCAACCCTCACACACACTAGCCGAGGATTCCTAGGGAAGGTGTCAATCTGGAAGCCACCCCCTCACCTCTAAAACGTGGCAGTTTTTAGAGCGAAGGAAGCGCCTTCTGTAGTTGCTCAGGAGCGCTCTTAGCCTTCCTGCATGGCACCAATTAAGCACTGCGAGAGCAGCAACAGGCGAGGCCAAGTTGGACACGGCCAAACAAACAGTCTGGAGGTGCCCCCGCGAAATTAAAGGCAGCGCTTCCTAAGAAGGGGTGGAGCCCAGCCCGATTCTGGAAAGGCCCCGTGGCTCCTGGCGTCCTCGGAAGGGGCCGCCTCCTTCCCTGAGCTGCTCTCCTCCGCCCGCAGCCCTATTTGCTCATGGCCACCGCGTCGTTGGCGCGCTGCTGCAGCACAGGGGTCCTCGCGGCAAAGGCTCCAGCCGGCGAAGCCCTGAAGCACGTGGGCAGGCCCCTGAGCGCCTCCAAGCCCGGAGGCCGGGCAGCTCTCGAGTGCTCAAGGGAGGAGGCGGAGCGCACGCGCGCAGTGTTAACGGCGACGGAGCAGAAGATCGTTGAGCTGCACGAGGAGGCATGCGCAGTGAGTTGAGCCGGTTCTTTCGCCTCGCCCGGGGCGCCGGACTGTGCAACCGCCTTTTGGCTCCGGTCTATTGTAGTCAATCAGTTGGCCAAGCTGCCAAGTTCCTTGCACGCTAATTTTGCAAAACAGCAGGATTTGAGTCTAGTGGCACCTTGGAGACCAACAAGATGTTCAGGGTATAAGTTTTCGAGAGTCAGAGTTCCCTTCGTCAGATAGCCTGAATATCTTGTTAATCTTCAGATACTTCTTCAGATAATCTGAAGAAGGGAGCGCTGACTCTCAAAAACTGTCCTGAAAATCTTGTTCCTCTCTACGGTGCCACACTGGACTCAAATCCTACTATTCTAACTGCAGACCAACACGGCTACCCTATCTGAAACTAACTTTGTAAAGGAGTCGTCAACAAGCAAAACCGCAGCAGGA